>NW_024080862.1:491401-1176411 GCF_003009895.1 Hyaena hyaena | reverse complement strand
CATTCTAGAAATGCAAGGATTGGTCAAAATTAGGAAAATTCAGTAAAACATTTCATTACATTAATAGATCTAAGGAGAATTTATTTGATAAAGTACAGTAACTCTTCATTTATTTAAGTCTTTAGATGGATATTTCCTCAAAATGGTTTTTGAAAATTATATTTGTTTCTCACACCTAAACCTGCTTGCTCTCCTGTTACCTATATTTTTCTGAAAGTAGCCAATGCAAACACAAATAGTAAAAATGTTGACAATAAAGAGGCAAAACTTTTTTTGCAGATAATAGGGGAGAAATTAACTGAAATTTTGAAAACCAAGAATTCAATAAATAGGAATTTCAAAATCCATATACGAGTCACTAGCTTTCCGATATAATTCACAAGACTCTTGAAAGTAAGATGAAAATGTTGAATACACTTTAGCAGCTGTTAGGAAAGTCATGTAGAAGAAAATATCTAATTCACCTTAACAACAAAGATACATTAAGAAATAATCTTGAGGGGCGATACTGGGTGGCTCAGTTGTGTGTCTGACTCTTGATTTCGGCTCAGGTCAAGATCTCATGGTTTGTGAATTTAAGCCCCATCTTGAGCTCTGTGCTGACAGTCTGGAGCCTGTTTGGGATTCTCTCTCTCCCCCTCCCCACTCATTTTCTGTCTCTCTTTCTAAATAAACAAACAAATATTAAAAAGAGAAAAAAAAAAAAGAAACAACCTTAAAAGGAATGGATGGAATCTATAGGAAGAGAAACAGTCTATGCAAGGACATGAAAGACTTGTTTTTGGAACCTGACAGAATTATACTGGCATTTTTATGAAAGGATAAACATGTTAGTCACCAGGAAAAGAAGGGGAGAAAGTAACCAAAGTGCTTTGCCCTGCCAGATAGTTTATTTTATAAAACTACATTTTTAAAAAATTGAGATAATAGCTCAGGACCAGTCAGTGGAAGGAATAGACTTTCTATAATTAAAATCTAGAATATAAAAGTAGTATTATAAATCAGCAGGAGAGGATAGAATCAAATGATACTGGAAAAAATGGTAGTCGTTTCGAGAAAAAAAAAAAAAAGAAAAAACCCACCTGAATACTCTCTCACTTGATACTCCAAAAAGTAAGATACAAAAAAAATAAGAAAGAAAGAAACAAAGTACTAGTTGCTAACATAAGCATATTTACTATTATTTATCTATATTCTTTTATTTATGTATATATTTATTTATAAGCTTGGAATGGATCCTTTCTATACATGATATAAAACCAATATCTATAAAAGGGGGGTAAAGGTTATTTTATCAGTATACAATGGAAAATATTCATTAGTTTAATAAAAGTCTAAGGACTGCCATTCTTAACACAAAAAGCTCTTGGAAACCTAGGAAAAAAGCTACACTAGAAAAATAGACAAAGAACCAAATACATGATATATAAGAGGAAAGACAGTCAAAAAGGTAAGAAAATGTGTTGATCTAATAGTTTTTAAATGCCTGGCAGATTGGCAAGAGTTCTGTTGACTGCTCATACTGGGCACACCTGGCGTGGGTGTGGGCAGCACCCTTCTCTCCCATCCATGACATTCCCTTTGACCCTACAATTTGATGCCAGGGGATGTGTTCCAGCCCAGTGCTCATATAGGCGTACTAAAGGGTCCTTTACAAGGAGTGACATCCATGTCACTTGTAAAACCAAAAACCCTTGACCAAACCCAAATGCCCATGAATAGGAATTGAGTAAGTTGTCAAACATCCATAGCATGCTAACTGTACGGCCAGTGAGAGTCGTGAGGGACGTTTATATATGCCATGTGGAAATTTTTCCAAGTCCTGTGGTAGGAGGGTGTTAATGATTAACAGGTGGCAGAATGGGATGCGGTACCGTCATGACTCAAAACAAAGAAAAATATATTTTTACATACATGAATGAGAAAACGAAAACAGCATGAAACACTGATGTATGCTAAACTAGGTGCTTATCTCTGGAGTTGGATCACAGAAGATTGTTTTTAAGTTTTACATGCTCTAATGTTGACTTTTGCCAACAAATGTACTTCTTTTATATAATCAAAGATAAAACTTTTAAATTGTTAATATAAAAACTGGAAAAAATTGAATTCTTAGTGTCATTTAAGGAAAAAAAAAAAAAGTCCATTTTAGGGTCCTGACAGTGTTACAAGAGAAAGGGAGCTTGGGAAAGAACATGATATTTTTTATACTTTACCAGTATGTCTGGGAATCGTAGAGACATTAATTGTGAAAGAATAAGAAATACCAAAGGGAGCCAGTGTGGGAATAACATAGATTTATTCTTCGTTTTCTTTTTTTTAAATTAATTTTTTAAAAATTTACATCCAAGTTAAGCAGTTTTTTCTTAGAATTCATAAGTCCCCAGGCTCCTCTCTATACACACATTTTTTTTTTCTTTTTCCTCATATCTTTATTTTAATTTTGCCTGGCCAAAACAGGTCATTCCTGGAACGTTTAAAAAAAATACCTTCAGCAGGTAGAGCGTGCAGCTCTCAATCTTGGGATTGAGTTCAAGCCCCACATTGGGCAGAAAGATTATTTAAAACAAAACAAAACAAAACTTCAGAACAGAGCCCATTCCTAAAAGAAAAAGTTATTCTTACTGTCAGGGGTTACTTTATAGCTCCCATTCCTGCACCTGCCCCTCACCCAGTGTGTGTGTGACCTTCTCTCATTCTTAAGGATTTTCCAGGAAGAGCATTTAGATAGCACATTTAAAGTTGTAAAGATAAAAACAAACTGGACCTTCTAAAGGAGATATTTTTGTTTGAAGTTTCAGATATTCTCAAGGAGATGCAGTAGAAACTTTGAGGGTTCTGGGGTTTCCTCAAGGGGCTTTTATATGTTTTGAAATTAATATGTTTAAAACACTTTGTGCTGTGACCACTATCTGCATCAAATCAGAACTTTTTTTTCCCTTTTTCTGCCAAAACTGTAAAACAATAATAATGAACGTTAAACTGCTTTTCATAAGTCAGGCATTGTTCTGTGTACTTAACATGGAGAACATTATTGAAGCTTCCTAACAACCCCATCTAATGGGCACACTGTCTTCACAGATAAGGAAACTAAGGCCTAAGAGGTGAAGTAATTTGCCAAATGTCACAGTAGCCAGTAGGTGACAGACCTTGTAATTTATTAAAAAATTGAGAGTATGTGTTTATGTCACAGAGGCTGTACTATTCCTTTTCATTCTAGAATAAATCAGAATGATAATTTTAAATCTATCACTGTTAATGTTAAGAAATAGAGAGCTCAGCACATGTGGTGAAGAGGAAGCTTATGCAGTCTTTGCTCCTCATCTTCCATAGCAGTGTATGAGTGAGTCTGCTCCTGCATGCTGCTAAGTGCTCTCCAGTGCTCTTTTTGCACAGAGGTTTCGGGGGTAGGGGATAAAAGCATCTTGGAGTAACATTTTATGAAACGTAACTAGAAATTTAAAATAAATATAATATTTGATAAGACTTAGTTTGGTTTCGTTACCCTAATCCTTTAGTTTCTGATCTCCATCAAAACTTCTATTTATGGTTATTTTTTCCTTCTAAGTTAATGTGAAGTCAGCTTTCCTTTCTTACCTTCTCTGTCTGGGCCTTGATTTTGAGCTGCCTATCTTCAACCAGTTTCCTTTACCACAGGAGAAAGAAGATGTCCCTGTGGAAATGTCAAACGGTGAACCAGGTTGCCACTACTTTGAGCAGCTCCGTTACAATGACATGTGGCTGAAGGTTGGTGACTGTGTCTTCATCAAGTCCCACGGCCTGGTGCGCCCTCGCGTGGGCAGGTAAGTGTTACTGAAGCAGGGAAGATGCAGTTGGGTCAGAAAGATTTGGAGCACGTGGAAATTCATCACTCTTTAGGATGAAGACGCACGTCCATCATCACCCTCCCTGCCCCCCACAATCCTCTGACTTTCCCAGCTTCCTTGCACACACTTATTCGTCTCTAGCCATGCTTTTTTAAATTCTTCTTGTGAGCTCTTTTTCTCTTCTCCTACCATTTACTGAACTCTCAACCCAGAATCTCCCTGCCCACCTCACATGATGAATTCCTTTAGCTTAAATTTAACACTTCCTTAAGGAAGCTTTTTCTTTGTCCTCCAGACTGGATTAGGTCTCCCTGATTCTCAGAGCACATGTCATGTTATTTACTGTCAGGTTTCCATACCAGACTGCAAATGCCCTGATAGTAGGGCCCCTGTCTTTTTGCTCACCTTTCTCTTCCCTGCTCCAAGCATATAGTTCTTGAAACATAGTAAGGGCTCAGATATTTGTTGAACAAGGGAATGGATGGAAGTGTGGTTGCATGGCCTAGAACAGCAGTGACGGGGTCAGGTACAGGATTGGGCAGTAGAGGATAGTGGTTAAGAGTGGTGGTTGGTTCCAAGAGATCCTGTGCTGGTGGTAAGTCCCAGCCCTGCTACCTTCATGTCCTTAGGCAAATGATTTACTTCTCTGAACTTCAGTTTCCTAATTCCATTTTTTCCTCACTCAGTAATCATTTATTACAAACCTACTATTTGCCAGACTCTGAGGGTACATTAATGAATAAAATAAGTATTCTTAGTGCAAGAGATCTTTGTTCCAGTGGAAAGACAAACAGTAAACATCATGAATAAGTAAAATGTAAGGTACATTAGGTCATGAAAAAATAGAGTATGTTAGCACTCAGGAGTGCTGTGGTCAGAGTGAGGAGGTACAGAAGTTTAATGAGTGTGGTGTATATAGGCCTCACTGAGTTGATAGTTGAGTCAACACTTGAAGAAACTGAGGAAGTAATGTGAATATCCAGGAGGAAAGCTTTCCAGGAAGTGAGAACAGCCAGATAAAGACCTGAGGGAGAACCGTGCCTGGCCTGTTCAAATCAGGAGAGTTTGTTACAGGGAGAGTGAGCAGTGCATGGAGTTAGACAGGAGATGAGGGCCACGGCATACGTGCGACTCTTGTGGACCTCAGGCACCGCTGTAGGTACTTGGGCTTTTACTGAATTAAAAAGAGTACCATTGGATTTGTTTAAGTATCAGGGTGGCATCTAAATTAGTTCTTATCAGGATTGCTCTGCCTACTGGGTGTTGAGAATAGACTTAGAAGGTCAAAGAAAAGCAAGGAGATCTGCTAGAAGGCTGGCTCTTGCAGTATTCCAGGCAACAAAATGATGGCGGCTCAGGCCAGTGGTCAGATCCTGTTTTAAAAGGTTGAGTTAATAGGATTCCTGATAAATGGGGTTTGGGGTCTGAGAGAGAGCGAGAAAGGGAAGAGTCAAGGGTGACTTCTGTGTATTGGCTTGAGGAACTGGAAGGGTGGCATTATCAGTAACCGAGATGAGGATATTGCTTCTTCTTAGGAACCACAAGACTTTGGAGACAATAACACCAAGTTGGTGGGGTGATTGTGAGGAATGATAATAGTACCTGGCACATAGCAGTCACGTGTGCATTTTTATTTTTTTCTAGGGAGATAGTATCTGGCTTTAGTCAGATTTTCAAAGGGTGAAGGGCTCTTATATCTTGGCACTCAAAAAGGCCATGAACCATTGCCTTACAGGAATATCTGCCATTCGTGTTAGCTGATCCCAAATATTGATGGTTTGCATGTGTATTCAGCTGACAAGTCCAATGACAGATGATTAGTTTTGTTTCATCTTGAGCATCTCAGGGAAAACACCTGGGAGCAATGCCTCAGTATTGTGTTAAAATTGTTTTCCCCATGAGTAGCCAAATGTTCATTTCTCTTTCTGAGTATTTTCTCCTGTGCTCAAAGAGGGCAAAACATCAAGGAAATTGTCTTCTTATCAAAACAGTCAATGAAACTTCTCTAAAATAGTATATATCATTGGGATGCCTGGGTGACTCAGTGGGTTAAGCATCCTACTCTTTTCAGTTCAGGTCATGATCTCACAGTCATGAGATGGACCCCATGTCAGGCTCTGTACTGGATATGGAGCCTGCTTAAGAATTCTTGCTCCCTCTTCATCTGCTCCTCCCTGACTTGCACTCATTCTCTCTCAAATTTTTATTTTTTTAAAATAATAAATATCATTAAGTTTTTGGCTAACAGAATTTTTGGTAGATTAATCCTTCAAGAATGAAACCTAGTAATTCTACTTTATTTTTCTCCCAAGAATTGAAAAGGTATGGGTCCGAGATGGAGCTGCATATTTTTATGGTCCCATCTTTATTCACCCAGAAGAGACAGAACATGAGCCCACAAAAATGTTCTACAAAAAAGAAGTGTTTCTGAGTAATCTGGAAGAAACCTGCCCCATGACATGTATTCTGGGTAAGTAGTTATTATACCTTTTCATTTAAACACATTGATTCTACAAGAGTTGACTGAATACTCCTTCTGTGTTAGGCACTGTTCTAGGTGCTAGGTATACAGCAATAAACAGACCAGAGTTAGTAAGTGAAATAAAATTAAATCTATAGAATATAAGGTAGTAGTGAGAGCTCTGAATGAGAATAGGCAGAGGAAGAGGGTAGAACATCATGTTGAGGGGAGGTCTTGTTTTAGGTAATGTGGTCACCAAAAGCATTTGAAGGCAGTCAGGGAGAAAACCACCCAAATTCAGGCATGCTTTTATTGTGCTTTGCTTTATTGCGCTTCACAGATGCTAGGTTTTTTACAAATTCAAGGTTTGTGGCAACCCTGTGTCAAGCGAGTCTGTTGGCGTCATTTTCCCAGCAGCATTTGCTCATTTCATGTTCCAGTGCCACATTTTGGTAATTCTCAACAGTATTTCAAACTTTATTGCTATTATATGTGAGATACTGCAATCTTATGATAAAACTTTAATGGAGGAGGAGTTGCTTCTTATGGAAGAGCAAAGAATATGGTTTCTTGAGGCAGAATCTCCTGGTGAAGATGCTGTGAAGGTTGTTGAAATGATAACAAAGGATTTTGAATATCACATAAACTTAGCTGATGATGCATCAGCAGGATTTGAGAAGATACTCCCAATTTTGAAAGAAGTTTGACTGTGGGTAAAATGATATCAAATAACATCACATGCTACTGAGAAATCATTTGTGAAAGGAAGAGTCCACTGATGTTGCAGGCTCCACTGTTGTCATATTTTAAGAAATTGCCACCACTACTCCAGCCTTCAGCAAGCATCATCCTGATCAATCAGCAACCATTCACATTGAGGCAAGACCCTCTACCCCCAAAAAGGTGGGGACACCTGGCTGGCTCAGTCAGTAGAGCATGCGACTCTTGATCTCGGGGTCATGAGTTTAAGCCCCATGTTGGGCATAAAGTTTATTAAAAAAAAAAAAAAAAAAAGATTTTTTTCCACACACTGAAAGCTCAGATGATGGTTAGCATGTTGTGGCAATAAAGTGGTTTTTAATTACAGTATGTATATTGTTTTTTTAGACTCAATGCTATTACACACCTAACACACTACAGTATAGTGTAAACATTACTTTTATATGCAGTGGGAAACCAGAAAATCATTTGAGTCACTTTATTGTGATATTTGCTTTATTGAGGTGATCTGGAACTGAACCTGCATTATCTCTGACGTATGCTTGTATCTGAGATTTTACTCCTTGTAGGCACAGCAGACACGAAATGCAAAGCCCTTAAGGCGGAGTAGCTGGGCATGGTTGAGACACAGTAAGAAAGCCAGGTGGCTGAGGCAGACTAGGAGGGTGTGGTAGGGAATGAGCCCCCTGAGGTGGCTGGAAATACAGTCACAGTAGGTCTACTAAGACAGTGCTCAGATAGGGTTTGGAGCAGATGGGAAGTCCTGTCAGGGTGTGAGCAGAGCAGCAGTGTGGGCCAGCATACGCACTGGAGGATTCCCTGCAGCTGCGGTGTGGGGTGTATGAAAGAATTAGGTAGGAATCAAGGGAAAGTGTTTTCTAGTTTCTTGGCTCTTAACCCTAGTAATGTTACTGTCCCTGATCCAGAAATGTGCAGGGCTCATGCTGAGGTTTCCATTCAGTTATCCTGAGTGTTCACACGCACTCTGCTTCTCAAACATAGTTCTATGCATCATGTACTGTCATTATTTTTCAGCTATTGCATTTCTTCTGGCCCAGAGTTAACACTACAGCTTACTTACAAACTGGCTACTCTTTCCATCTTTTGGAGTAGTTTTCCAAAATGTTACTAGACACAAGCTTTGTATTGATTACACATGGTTATGAAGAAGAAACCACCATGTTTACGTCCAAGAAGAAATAAGTATTTTACACTTAGACTTTATTTGATCACTTTAATGATACCTAGATTGTTTTAATGGGTTTTTTTCAGAATTGGATATGGTAAAAATATCTGAATGGCTGATAGTTCAACACATTTTCCTCTTTCCAACCTGGGGAGGGGGAGGAATGGCGAGTAAAGTTATTCTAGTCCTTCTTAAGTTTCTGCAGTAGAGAAGATCCTCCTTTTAACTCGTGATCCAGAATGAAAAAGTGCCCTAGAGCCTTTCTCGCTGGTGTAAACCCAGCCAGAAGACTGAAAACTTAGCAAAGGTGAAACTAAAGTTTCCTTTGTTGGGGTAACCATACCGTTTATTGCTTTTTTTCCTAGTGGTTTTCTTAGTGGTGTTACACCAGGAATTACATCTTAAGTTTGTGGCAATCTAGTTTAGCTTCAATAGTATATTAAACTCTGCTCATCTACAGTGCCATCTCTCCCCCTTTGTGTTATTGTCAGGATGATATCTTTCTGCTGTGTGTGCCCATGGACATATATTTATAAATATTGCTATATACATTTGCCTTAATCATATAAGAGAAAAAAAGAATTAGAAACTAAATATACAGTATTGGCTTTTATATTTACATTTATAGTTATCTTTATTGGTAACTGTTATTTCTTTGTACGGCTTTACGTTATTATCTGATGTCCTTTCATTTCAACCTGAAGGACTCTCTTTAATATTTCTTGTAGGGCAGGTCTACTAGCAACAAACTCCTTTGTCTTTTGTTTGTCTAGAATTGTCTTGAGTCTGCTTTCATTTTGGAAGGGTACTTAAGCTGTGTATACAGTTCTCTATTGACGGGGTTTTTTTCTTTCATGCCTTTCATCAACTTTGGGGAGTTTTTGGTCTTCACATATTCTTTCTTCGCCTTTCTCTCCTCCCTCTGGGACTCCCATTATGCCTACATTGGTGTGCTTAATGGTGTGTCACCAGTCTCCTAGACTGTTCATGTTTCTTTATTCTTTTTTACTTTCTGTTCCCGACTGATCATTTCAGTTGGCCTGTCTTCAGGTTAACCGATTCTTCTGCCTGCTCAAATCCTCTGATAAATTTTCATTTCAGCTGTTGTACTTTGTAGCTCCAACATTTTTATTAAGCTTTACAGTTCCTGACTCATTCTTGATATTCTCTGTTTGGTAAGCCATCATTCTGATTCCTTTAGTTCTTTGCCCATGAGCTTTAGCTCTCTGAGCATATTTAAGACAGTTGATTTAAAGTCTTTGTCTTGTAGGTCCAATGTCTGGGATTTCTCTGGGATGGTTCCTGGTCATTTCTTTTTATTCTGTGAATGGGTCATACTTTTTTTTTCTTTCTTTTATTATTTTTTTTCCTTCTCTTTTTAGGGGGCAATTTGGCAATTTCTATCAAAATTTTTAATGTTTTTATTTATTTTTGAGAGATAGTGGGACAAAGTGCAAGCTGGGGAGGGGCAGAGAGAGCAAGACACAGAATCTGAAGCAGACTGCAAGCTCTGAGCTGTCAGCACAGGAGCCTGACGCAGGGCTCAAACTTGTGAACCACAAGATCATGACCTGGGCCAAAGTCGGCTTCTCAACTGACTGAGCCATCTAGGTGCCATGGGCCATACTTTCTTGTTTCATTGCATAGCCTTATAACTTCTCATGAAAATTGGACATTTTGAATATCATAATGTGATTCCTCTGTAAATTAGCTTCTCCCTTTTGCTCAGGCTTATTGTTACTGCTTATTGTGGATCATAGTTGCTTATATGGTGACTTTTTAAACTAGTTTTTTAAATTATGTTTTCTTTTGTGTGTGGTCACTGATGTCTCTTTTAGTTTAGTGGTCAACTAGTGGTTTAACAGAGATTTTCATAAATGCCTGGATCAAAACAAAACAAAAAAATTCCTCAGTCTTTGCAGCTGGAGGCTGTGTCTGTGTTGGAGCATGCCTTCATCACTCAGCCTGGAAGTTTATGCTTTCATCTTGGCTTCCTGCTTGTGCAGGTCAGGGCCTGACAGTCAGCCAAAAGTGGGAGTTTCGGGCTTTCTTGGGTCCTTTCTGAGCTTGCACCCAGCGCTGTGGCATGTGCATGGCTTTTAGATCCCCCTAGATATGTGGAAGCTTTAAAAAAAAAAAAAAAACAAACTTATTCCCCAAAGCATCTTACTGCCCAGCTTTTTCTGCGAGGCTTTTTGACATTTCTGCTCTTTGCCCCAACTGATAACCTTTGCTCTGTCTGGCAGCATCTGGTTCATTCTCCTTCAGATCTTTCAACAGAAGTATGGTAGCCACTTCCCTGCCCTGAGAGCATTCTCAGTTAGGTGACATAGAGGCCAGACCTTTGCGCTAGTGCCTCAGGAAGCCACCCATGATGGTCAAAACAGATAGCCATGGTTCTTTGAAAATAAGGACTGCTCTGCCCCCTCCAGCACCAGAAACTCACAGTGTGGGCTGTCCAGAGAGGGTGGGCAAGGATAAATTAAAATGCCACAAAGCTCTCCTGCTTTCAGTCACTTTTTTTCCCTTGATTAAACATTCGTGTAGTCGTTGTAAACACCTTTGTTGTTTGTTGTTTGGTTGTTTTGCAGAGTTCTAATAATGTTGATTCTGACAGTTTTTGTGGGCTTTTCTCCATGTTTCTGTGAGGGAATGGCCCTCGAATCTTCCTACTTCACTATTTTCACTGACATTATTTGGAGTAATTCCTTTTTATAGATGCCTAGTAGAATTTGTTGAGCTCTGTAGTTTATAAACCACATATCTAGGATCTCATTTATATCTCACCATGACCCCGTATGAAAGATGCTGTCATTCTCAGAAAAGTGAAGTTACTGTCCAATACATGGGCCAAAACCAAACCCATGTCTTTTCACTTCTATTTCTGTACTGGTGTTTGGAGCACATTTGAGAATGAAAGGAGGTGCTAGTATTATTAGGCAGGATACCAGGCAAGCAGTGAGATGTATGGTTACTTCATCTTGAGAAAAAACCCAAAAGGAAATGCATCTAGTGGTCACAAAATGGGATTTCAGCCCGGCTTGTGCATTTCTCATCTTCTGTCATATAGATCTGATGGGCAGATTTCATTCAGGAGACAGTTCTGTTCTGTTAACTGTTATACATAGGCTTTTTGTTCATTCCCTTCAGTAACTTAAATGGTAATCAAACAGCCACAGAGAAGTTGCTTTTAGAAATAAATATGGCCACACCTGACAGAAAGTGCCTCTGTTCTCAGGCACTTGGATCATAAAATTTCCAGGAACCTGGGTTTCTGAAACATGTCCATTCCTAATGTATTTGCTGGTTCTGTTTTCTTCGTAGTAGATTTTTTTTAATGCTGCATTAATTGAAAACTGTTCTTAATAAGGTAAGAAAAATAAAAGGTTTTTAAAGATTAGAAAGGAAAAATAAAAAGGATCAGGCTTAGCAAAGAGATTATTAGGTACATAAAAAAATTGAAAAGGTATTTGGATAAACTATTAGAATTAATAAATGAGGGACACCTGGGTGGCTCAGTCAATTAAACATCTGACTCTTGCTTTTGGATCACGTCATGATTTGCTTAGGGTTCTCTCTCCCTTTCTGCCGCTCCCCCACTCGTGTACATTCTATCGCAAACATTTAGAATTAATAAATGAAAATATCAAGATTATCTATACCTTTATTTACCATCAATGAACAGAAAGTTGAAGTTTAAAAATATACATTTACATTAAATACCTAGGTATAAATCTTTAAAAGAGATGTATAAGACTAGTGTCGCCTAGGTGGCTCAATCGACTAAGTGTCCAGCTGGCTCAGGTCATGATCTTCATGGCTCGAGAGTTCGAGCCCCACATTGGGCTCTGTGATGACAGCTCGGATAAATAAATAAAAAAATGTTTTAAATGTATGAGACTCCTGTAAACAAACACACACACACACACACACACACACACACACACACCCCTCTGAGGAAATAATTGAATGAAATTAAAGAAGAGGAAATAAATGAAGTGATTCATTATGTATTATAAATTTTTTTGCAATGTTTATTTTTGAGAGTGAAAGAGAGAGACCAAGCATCAGCAGGGGAGGAGCAGAGAGAGGGGAAGACACAGAATCCGAAGCAGGCTCCAGACTCCAAGCTGTCAGCCCAACACGGGGCTCCAACTCACAAACCATGAAATCATGACCTGAGCTTAAGTCGGATGCTTAACCAACTGAGCTACCCAGGCCCCCCAAAATTTCAGTATTTTGAAGTCATTTCCTCCCATATTGATCTATCAATTCATTGTAGTTCCAGTCAGAATCCAGCAGGTTTTTATAAATTTTGTATGATTTATTAAATGTAGCTTCTGGGACACTCAGTCAGTTGAGCGCCTGACTTTGACTCAGGTCGTGGTCTCGCAGTTCAGGGGTTTGAGCCCCGTGTTGGCCTCTGTGCTGGCAGCTGGGAGCATGGAGCCTGCTTTGGATTCTGTGTGTCTCTCTCTCTGCCCCTCCCCTGCTCTTGCTCTCTTTCTCTCTCTCTCTCATATATAAAATAAAACATTTTAAAAACTTTTTAAATGAAGCTTCCTAAGCTGTCATCTTTTCCACGTCTTCTAAGGGCCTGGAAGGAAGCCCAGGTCAGCACAGAGAGACCACATCCGTTCTAGGGCTACCAGTCAATTTTACTCTTTAGATGTGAGCACAATTCTTACCTTTTCCAAATCTCTTTTTCCTTCTGTGAAAAAAGGAAAATAGTAAGTATGCCTCTTCTGAATTGAAAAGAATTTGGATCGTATAAGTCAAGTGCTATAAGTCCAAGGCAGCGATAGTAATTATAGCTCTTTTAAGCTTCTAAAATGTTTCTGGCCTGTTTTTACATGTTTTAGCTATTTTGCATGTAAATGTTTAATAAGTTATTAGCTATGAACACTTCTGTTAAAGTCAGGAGCAAAATCAGGGTGTTCTTATCATTGTTATTTAACCATATTCTGGAGGTACTAGCCAGCACAGTTGAAAGTAAGAAACAAAATCTACAGTGAGGAAATTAAGGAGGTGATAATTCAAGAAGATCAACTAGGAATTACTCCACAATAGGAGAAAATTGGGGGCTCCCAGGTGGCTCAGTTGGTTAAGCATTCAACTCTTGATTTCGGCTCAGGTCATGATCTCACAGTTGTGGGATTGAGCCCCACGTGGCGCTCTGCACTGACAGTGTAGAACCTGCTTGGGGTTCTTTCTCTCCATCTCTCCCCTCCCCTGCACACTCTCTAAAAATAAAAACCTTTAGAAAAATAAAAAATTTGGAGCACGTGGGTGGCTCAGTTGGTTAAGTGTCCAACTTCAGCTCAGATCATAATCTTGTGGCTCGCGAGTTCGAACCCACGTCAGAATCTGTGCTGACAGCTCAGAGCCTGGAGCCTGCTTTGGATCTGTATCTCCCTCTTTCTCTTCCCCTCCCCTGCTCACACTCTGTCTTTCTCTCCCTCAAAAATAAACATTCAAAAATTAAATTAAGAGAAGTCAGATAAGATTGAGTGTAACATGGATAACAAAGCAACTGCCTTAAGAGATTCAATAAAAATGAAAAGATAAAATACTTTGGGATAAATTTAACAAGATACATGCCACATCTATATAAAGAAAGTTTTTATTTTTTTATTTTTAATGTTTTTTAATGTTTTATTTATTTTTGAGAGAGAGAGGGAGACAGCATGAGCAGGGGAGGGTCAGAGAGAGAGAAGGAAAGAGGGAGATACAGAATCTGAAGACAGGCTCCAGGCTCTGAGGTAGCTGTCAGCACAGAGCCCGACACAGGACTCAAGCCCATGAATCGTGGATCGTGACCTGAGCCGAAGTCGGACACTTAACCGACTGAGTCACCCAGCCGCCCCTAGAGAAAGTTTTTAAATGCTGTTTTTAATGCACTTAAAAGGGAATGCTTGAACAAATTGAAAAGCATACCATGTACTTGAATAAGAAGTCTCAACATCATAGAGATGTTGATTCTCCCTAATTTAATCTTTAATGTGATCCCAATATATGTATCAATGGGAATTTTCTTTTTTTTTTTTTTTAATATTTTTATTTATTTCTAGGAGAGAGAGAGAGACAGCATGAGCAGGGGAGAGTTAGAGAGAGAGGGAGACACAGACTCTGAAACAGGCTCCAGGCTCTGAGCTGGCAGCACAGAGCCCGACGCGGGGCTCGAACCCACAAACCGCAAGATCATGACCTAAGCGAAAGTCGGACGGCTAGCCGACTAAGCCACCCAGGCGCCCCTCAATGGGAATTTTCTTATGAGGAGCCCTGATAATGTCAGGGTGCCTGGGTGGCTCAGTTGGGTAAGCATCAACTCTTGATTTTGGCTCAGGTCAAGCCCTGTTTGAGGTTCCACACTGATGGTGCAGAGCATGTTTGTAATTCTCTTTTTCTCTGCCCCACTCCCTCCCAAATAAATGAACTTTTAAAAACTAAAGTAATGTCAAAGAGAAACAAAAATCAGAAAAATTCTAAAAAGTATAGTGGGGGGTGAGGTTCTGTCCTTAACAGATATTAAATATTATAATAATTAAAATTATGTATATGATATATAAGTACACAGATTATTTGAACAGAATAGAAAGTTTAGCAGTAGACCCAAAATGAATTAGCTTATGATAAAGGTGGCACTCCAGGTAGGTGGGAAAAGATGGATTTTTCTCTAAGTGGTATTTGGAAATAGCATAGACATTTGGAAAAAATAAACTTGTATTCGTCCCTTACATCAACTTCAGAATAAATTCCCAGATGAATTACAGGTTTAAATGAACATAAAGTGAAACAGCAAAGACCCTAAAAGTAATGATGAGAAAGAAATTTTGATAACCTTTGACATAAACCTAGAACCCCTACAGAAAAGATGGATAAATTGGACTATGTAGAAGTTGAAAATGTTCACATAACCAAAACTGTGAAAAACAAAGATAAATGACAACTTTGGGGAAATACTTGCAATGTATGTCATACATAAAAGTCAAGTTTCCTTCACATATGAAGAGCTGTTATAAAACCGGCTCAGGTTACAATCCCAGTGTCCTAGGATTGAGTCCTGTGTCATCTCTCTCTCCCCACCCGCCCCCCAGCACTCTCCCCTGCTTGTGTGTGCATTGTCTCTCTTTCTCAAAATAAAAATAAAAATAGAAAATGGGGCACCTAGGTGGCTCAGTTGGTTAAGTACGTGACTTTGGCTCAGGTCATGATCTCACAGTTTGTGGGTTCAAGATCCACTTCGGGCTCTGTGCTGACAGCTCAGAGCCTGGAGCCTGTTTCTGATTCTGTGTCTCTCTCTCTGCCCCTCCTCCACTCCTGTCTGTCTGTCTGTCTCTCTCTCGATTAAATAAACATTAAAAAATTTTAATAAATAAGTAAAATTAAAATATCAACATCAAACAGAAAAATGGGCAAAAGATAAGGACAGAAGTTACCAGTGGTTCTTAAATGAAAATATGGCCAACCTCAGCCATTAGAGAAATACAGGTTAAAAGTACCCAGATGCTCTTTTTCTTTATTTTAATTACCTATCAGACTGTCAAAACTTCTAGTGTTACTAGTTGACAAGAACATAGGGAAGTGGCATTTGCCTACTTGGTGGTGGGTTCATGAATTAGCACAACTTTTATGAAAGGTAATTTGATTATACCTATAAAAATGAGTGTCTATACCTTTGACCCAGCTTTTAGAAATTTATACCTCAGTTATATTTACACATGTACAATTTGATATATGTCTTAAATTATTTGTATCAGCATTATTTGTTTCAGTGGGAGAGCAAAATATTGGAAACAACCTAAATGTCCATCAGTAGGGAACTAGTTTCAATAAATGTGTTAATACCAGCAGTGATCCTTTTTTTACAGCAAAATTTAGATGTAAAATAATGTAAATGATACACTACCATTTTTTCACTGTAAAGTACATAACATAAAATGGAATGTTTTAACCATTTATAAGTTATAGATGTACAATTCAGTGACATTAAGTCCCTTGACAGTATCGCACAACCTTCACTATTCATTTCTAGATTGTCATCTTCCCAAATAGAAACTTAATACCCAACAAGTTGTAACTACCCACTTCTCCCGGTCCTTGGTAATATCTGTTCTACTTTCTGTCTCTATGACTTTTGTCTATTCTAGGTAACTCCTAATAGTGAAATCATGTGATATTTGTCTTTGTGTCTGGCTTATTTCACTTAGCATAATTTTCTCAAGATTCATCCATAGTGTAGCATATATCAGAATTTTATTCCCTTTTATGGCTGAATAATATTCCATTGATGTGTATATAACATTTTGTTTATTCACTCATCTGTAGATGGACATTTGGGTAGTTTCTACCTTTTGGCTGTTGGGAATAATGCTGCTGTGAACATTGGTGTACGAGTGTCTAATTGAGTTCTTGCTTTCAGTTCTTTTGGATATGTATCTAGAAATAGAATTGCTGAATTATATAGCAACCCTGTTTAACTTTTTGAGAAACTGCCACGCAGTTTTCCACAGCAGTTGTAGCCTTTTACATTCCCACCAGCAATGCATAAGGGTTCCGATTTCTTCACATCCTTGCTCACACTTGTCGTTTTTGTTTTTTTGTGGGTTTATGGTGAAATGTTTGTTCAGATCCTTTGCCTGTTTTTTAATTAGGTTACTTGTCTGATTATTGTTGAGCTGTAGGAGTTCTTTGTATGTTCTGGATATTAGACTTAACACCAGAGACACAATTTACACCTATTTTCTTCTGTGGGTTGCCTTTTCACTTTCTTGATAGTGAGCTTTGAAGCACAAAAAGTTTTCATTCTGATGAAGTCCAGTTTATTTCCTTTGCTTGGTTGTGATTTTGATGTCACATCTGCCTAATAGAAGGTCATAAAGATTTACACTTATATTTTCTTCTAAGAGTTTTATACTTGGAGCTCTTATGTTTGGGTCTTTGATCCATTTTGAAGTTACATTTTGCATATGGTGTGAGGTAAGGTTCAGAGTCCACTCTTTTGCATGTGGAAATTCACTTATAACAGTGTTAACGTGACTCTTTTTTCCTCCCATCAAATTGTCTTAGCACCCTTGGGGTGCCTGGGTGGCTCAGTCGGTTAAGTGTCCAACTTCACCTCAGGTCATGATCTCACAGTTTGTGGGCTTGAGCTCCACATTGGGCTCTGTGCTGACAGCTCAGAGCCTGGAGCCTGCTGTCTCTCAAAAATAAATAAACATTAAAAAATTTGTCTTGGCACCCTTGCCAAAAATCAGTTGCTTGTAGAGGCGCCTGAGTGTCTCAGTCGGTTAAGCATCCAACTTCAGCTTAGGTCATGATCTCTCATGGTTTGTGAGCTTGTGCTCCACATCAGGCCCTGAGCTGACAGTGCAGAGCCTACTTTGGATCCTCTGTCTCCCTCTCTCTCTGCCCCTTTTTTGCTCATGCTTGCGCACTCCCCCCCTTCTTTCTCTCTCAAAAATGAGTTAAAAAAAAATCAATTGCTTTTAAAATCTCAATTGTGTGGGTTCATTTCTAGACTTTTATTTCTGTTCTGTTGATCTGCATGTCTATTTTATGCCCATGTACAGCTTTTAAATCTTCTGACTTTTGAATCATGTGAAGGTATTCATTCAAAAATAATAAAATTTTAAAAACTGTTAGCTATGACCACAATTTACTCCATTTATTTCCCTCCAATTTGTCTTTCAGGAAAGTGTGCTGTGTTGTCATTCAAGGACTTCCTCTCCTGCAGACCAACTGAAATACCAGAAAATGACATTCTGCTTTGTGAGAGCCGCTACAACGAGAGTGACAAGCAGATGAAGAAATTCAAGGGACTGAAGAGGTTTTCGCTATCTGCTAAAGTGGTAGATGATGAAATTTATTACTTCAGGTAAAGCTTGGAAAACTGAGGAGGAAAGAACTCTTCAGCTCTTAATAGGAAAATTGATACCCAAATAGTTATAGACCATGGTGGTTTTTTGTCTTTCTTATTAGGTCTTAAACTAGAGCTGTATACATTTTAAGTAGAAAATATTAATTCAGCTATAAAGGAAAGGAAAATCCTCATTGTCAAGATGTAATAACTGCCCTTGTCATAGACTCCAGTAACTATAATTTGGAGGTTGAAATCCTTGGTTCTGGATTATAGCCTTTAATAGGAGACCTTTCCTAGTTCCACAGTATGAAAATTCTTTTCACTGTATTATATAGCAACTAGATCCCAACTTTGGACCCAGTACTTTTGTGGATATTCAGCAGAATTCTTTGAAAAACAGGCATCTCTAAATAAGTGTGACTTTATAAATACACATTTAAATTCTTTCCTTTGCTGACTTAGACTGTACATTGCAGATTGCAGGAAGTCTTTTCTAAATATTAAAGCAGAGTATTACTTTCTGACCAATCCTGGGTGGTATTTGGTGACTTTATTATTATTTTTACTTCACTTCTTTTAGAAAACCAATAGTTCCTCAGAAGGAGCCATCACCTCTGTTGGAAAAGAAGATCCAGTTACTAGAAGCTAAATTTGCTGAGTTAGAAGGTGGAGATGATGACATTGAAGAGATGGGAGAAGAAGATAGTGAGGTCATTGAGCCTCCTTCTCTGCCTCAGCTTCAGACCCCGCTGGCCAGTGAGCTGGATCTCATGCCCTACACGCCCCCACAGGTGACGGTGACAAGTTCCTCTTACTTGTCTTACTCTCAGCTTTGGTTCATAGCACACTCAAGCCAAAGGAAGGATATATCCAGCCCCCACATACGTGAGCTTCAACCTAGAATTATGCAGGAAGGAACAGATTTTTTTTTTCTTTCTTGATGCCACAAAGAATTTTAAATTTCATGTCATTTTAAAATTTGCACAGTTAGCTATTTTTAATGGCATGTTTTGTTAGAAAGCTCTGCCTACTTTGTGTTGAAGGTGAGCAGTGAGGAGCAGCATCACCCTGTGACTTTAGCCTTTACTGCCCATATCTTTCTCATCTCCTCCTTCAGACCCTCATCTGGGTGGAGGTGATTCCTGTTGGTATCTTCTTCTCATTTAGAATTTTCCCAAGACATAATTGTGAGGTCACCATTACAGATTACAGTCATGGAATTCAGAGAAACTTTCATTTATTTCTTAAATGGTAAGAGGCAAGAACTGTTTAGAGCAAGAAAATGGCCATCTATAAACTAAATGTGTCTGCAAAATAGTAACTATTGAATCACATGTTCCTGGCTTCCAGAAACCTTGAGCAGTTGACTAGATGCAGTGTTCTGATGCACTATAAGAGCTTTCTGTCTTACAGTCTACCCCAAAGTCTGCCAAGGGCAGTGCAAAGAAGGAAGGCTCCAAACGGAAAATCAACATGAGTGGCTACATCCTGTTCAGCAGTGAGATGAGAGCTGTGATTAAGGCCCAGCATCCAGACTACTCTTTTGGGGAGCTCAGCCGACTAGTGGGGACAGAATGGAGAAACTTGGAGACAGCCAAGAAAGCAGAATATGAAGGTAAATAGAGACTAGGTGCAACTATCTCAGCTTTCTAAGCAAGGGGTGTTTTCAGGAATGCACGTGCGTAGACAGGTTTTACTCTCTTGTTCTTACCACTTGCACATGAACTGTGTGTTGGGGACGGTCTCAAGTGTCTCCCAGACAACAGTTTCAATGCCAGCCTTGTCCTGACTGAGCAAGCACTGCCCCTGACTTGGCCTTTGATCCTGGTGGTTTGTTTGTTTTCAAAAAAAAATTTCTCAAACAAATATTTTGTTATTAAAAATTGCATGGTTTTCTTCTTTCGTTGAGTCCTATAAGCACACATGTGTTGAGCTGGGGAATGTTTTTATAAGAATGTTAAATAGAATTTTGGTTAAAATTCATCCAAAAGGAAACATTCAAAATCAGAATCTGTTATGGCTCTTGATAAGCCATGTTTAAGCTCCAGGCCGAGGCTTAGCTGAAAGCTCTTGGTTTCCTATGCCAGTCCTGGCCTGTGCTATATTTCCATTCATAGCTACTTTTAAGGCACGTAGTTCAGCTGATAAAATTCAACTGCCTTCACTTTCCTTTTACTCTGTAATTAAGTTATTTGGGGCCATGAGCTATCATTTAAAGATTTGGTGGTTCTTAGTGAGCCTTTAGGGACAAGTACTTGAGAGAGATTTTTGGGTTGGGGGGTGTTGTTTTAAATGTCAGACATACCTTTAATAAAGAAATGAGTAGTGAGCATTAGATTAGGCGGGACTCTTGCCTTGGAGCTATATTTTTTCCATTTGGAATTGTACATATGGTTCATTTTGCCAGTTTAGAACTGTCTCTCTATGGTTCACCACTGTGATCAACCATGACTCTTCTTGGCTGGGTCTAAATCCGCTATTTTCCAGCAAGCATAAAAAAATTAATTGTTAAGGCTGCCTCCTTTATTAAAATTTATGGTATTTCCCAAGAAAAATTTTCTAAAAAAAGATTTTACTCTTTTCATTTATAGCAATTGATTGATAATGGTAAAGTTATCTGACAGCCTTCCCCAAAGATCTTCTGCAGAATTCTAATCCTACCGGATGCTCAGACAGAAAAACCTTTGCAGCAAAACCAGTTTGAGAAGCATTCCAAACACTTTCGCTCTTGGAAACTTACAGTGCATATTCCCTTAGTAAAGTCTTTAAGATCTACCATAAACACCTGTGTTTTTTCACCTGGCATTTTCTGAATCTTGACCAAGTATTCATATTAGTACCTTTAAATATCATAAATAACAAAGATTTTGCAGTACACTCTTTAAGAAAAACCCTAGTCACTTCCATAAAAACCTCGAAGTTTTCTTTGGTATTTCTGACCTTACTGAAAGGTAAGACCAAATATTATCACTCCATTGGAGGAATATTGGAAAAGAAGGTCAAGTGGATATAAAGCCCGGTGTAGGGCAGATGAAGCCAGTAGTGTGTGGCTGGTTATTTAGAGTGTGAACAAGAGAGACAAATGTGCTGGATGTAAAAGTACAAATGCTGGAGCAGGGCTGGAGAGAGGGGGAAAAGGATGGCTTCCAGGAAAGTCTCCTAAATTCAAAGGGGAGTCTGAAATTCAGGGAAGACCAAGTGACGATGAGTTGGGTATGACTCAGCAGTGTCTGCCTGAGACATAAAATCTGAACTTGTCGTGTTTGAACCAAAACCCAATGTGGGTTTGAACTCAAAACCCAAAGTTTGGAGTTGGGCTGGCTTCATTTAACAGTCCTCTTTTCCAACACAGCCCATTGGGCTTTTCCCAGAAGGAGCCAACAGGTAGCCAGTTCAATATTCAATCCACAGGCCTGAATTTTCCTTTTTTCAACTTCCTTTTTTTTTGCTCTCCCATTTTACTGTGTCATTTGTGTAATGAAAATACTAGAATTTAATGGGGTCTAGGTCATTCATTGTTTTGTTTTGTTTTTTACTGCTAGCACAAGGAAATGGGTTGTTCCAAAGGCCTTTGTCCCTCACGTTCGTTGTACAGAGGATCTGTAAACTGGGACAGTGTTAGTGAGTGATGACAGGCCCATACAGGCAACTCTCACAGTGAGGAAGCTTTGACTTGCTTGACTTTCACATTCTTATACTCACGGAGGACTGGAGCTGTTGCTTCTTGATTCTCTTTAAAGCCATGTGATCTCGAGCTATTTTCCACTCCTTAGATCAGCCAACAAGTAGCCTTTTGAATTCCATGTTGGAGGGTTAATGTGTGGCAGTGGAATGTGCTATCATGAGTCAGGGCCACATGTTGCTGGTTCTCTCTGTATCCTTGGACAAGTCACTACCTATCTCCCAGCCTCAGCTTGCCCATGTGAGGAGTGGGGAAGATTTCCCGTTTATGAATGGTAAAGCAAAATAAGCCCTGTATTGTGGGAGCTTTGGGAATACACATTTGTCGACTTTTCTAGTAAGGATCCATCCTGCTAGCTCCAAAAAAGGCTGGGAATGTGATTGTTGGGACTACTGGCTATGGAGGGGTAGGACAGAGCAGCTCAAAGGAGTAAGGGGTACATCACGCGGTGCTCCACAGCCCAGAACTGGCACAAGCAAAGGTTCCTCTTGCATTTTGGATGAAAGAAGAGTGAATACTTGGAACTTTTGCTGATTTTAGGGTGATACTATGGTCAATATTGAACTGCTCAGCTTTAGGAAACCGGGTTCTGTCAGTACATTGTCCATTGCTTCATATGTGTATATATATTCCCTGCTTCTGATGACTGTAGCCTGGAGTATCATGCATTTTTTCCCCCTCAGGGTTTATTAAACGTGACCTCTTTGCTTCATTAGGGTATAGAAAATAGCACTTATTTTCCCTAAAACCTTGTGGAGGAGGCAGTAAGCTACTTTTCCCTTACAGAGTTAATTTTCTTCAGCTGCTAAATCCCATGACACTAATGACGAGAGTCCTCAAATCTTAGTGAAATTGGGTGCAAGGAATGAGGAAAATAGTGTAAGTAACAATTGTGCCAAAAATTATAATGGGCCATGGAATTGCTTCATGTTGAAATTATAAATAATTTATAATGCTATTAATACTAGAATAATGGTAGCGCTTCTCATCTTCAGGGTGCCTTGTGAGATTAACCACGTTGGTTACGCTGGTGACGTGTTTAAATAAAACCTGTGCTTTCTGAATGTGTGTTGCAGTCTTAACATTCTTGAAATCTTTGCAGACCAGTTCTCAAGATGGGATAGGAAAGCTGGACGCTAGGTTACCAAGTGAAATCGGCCCGACTCCTCCTGTGTTGAGACTAGTCATCTACTGTTCCTTCCGTTGAGACAGAACTGTTGCCTGTGTTTTTACTAGTCCTGTTGAATGCAATGGATGGTATTTTGAATTCCTGGGTTAAAAACAGAATTGAAAATCTGAAATGCCTTTACAGAGCGGGCAGCTAAAGTTGCTGAGCAGCAGGAGAGAGAGCGAGCAGCACAGCAACAGCAGCCGAGTGCTTCTCCCCGAGCAGGCACCCCTGTGGGGGCTCTCATGGGGGTGGTGCCACCACCAACACCAATGGGGATGCTCAATCAGCAGTTGACACCTGTTGCAGGTAAAAACAGGAGCTAAGACCATTTTTTTCCACTTTAAGAAATTCCTTCATTTTTTTTTTTCTCCAATGAGGAGTAGGCCACAATCTCTAGGCTTTTCTCATGGCAGAATCAAAGTTTCCAGTCGTCCATGTTGTCCTTCTGTCGCCTTTCCCATATGGGCAATGCCTCCCCTCCGCCCCAGAAATGGGCCCTGGGCCCAGCCCTGGGAATTAGTAGGGAGCAGCTCTAGCCTGGCTGTGGGCATAGTCTGGCGATACTCTCCACCCCAGACTGCTCTGGATATAGAGCCCTATGGCAGAAAACCTAAACAGAATTCTGTTCTGGAGGGGCTCCCAAGAGAAAACACGAAACTAGCATTTAGGTGATGCCGATTTTCCTGTCTCATTCCAGGGTTCAGTTTGCCTTGTTCTGCTGCAGCCATCCTTAAAAGACTGACCATTTAAAAGGATTTTTGACAGTGAATTCTAAATCCTTTCTTGGTCACTAATGTGCATGACTGCTAAGTGGAGTACAAAGTCCTTATTCAATTCATTGTGCCCACTCTGTAATGCTTTTCTATTTAATTACATTAAACTGCATTTTCTGTTAGTATCCCAGTCACATATTTTTAAAAAAAGAAAAGAAAATGATGAATGTGGTTTGCTTGTGTGTGTTGTCTCTGGTTCTGGTAGCCATAGCAAATTTGGCTATTCTTGAATTGAATATCCTTGTCTGATGTGTCTCCAACGAGCAGCCCGCAGACCACTTCTCGGGTCCCTCCTTCGTGATCTCCCTAAGCCTGGTGAGGTCCATACAAACACCTGAGTGTCTTCTGAAGCAAGCGGTCTGACTTCTTTTCGCAGGGAGTCCAAGACAGTGTTGTTCAAGGCAGGCTCATTGGGACGCTGTTTTTGTTTTTGCTTTTTTGTATTTGCTTTTTAAGGTAGAGTAGCATAGGATAACTTTTTCATTGTCGCTCTTACCTTTTGTGATGGCAAGTTCTCATATGCACTGTCGCTCAACTCAGCAGTTGCACTCGCCAGAGCACATCTGAATCATGGCTTTTCAGTACTTTCAGTGTAACTGATGTTGATCTAACAAATCTCATAATCGCCTACTCTATTCCATGGCCCATTTTGGTTAACAGGGTTCCAGAGGGTTTTAGAAATCAGGCCTTGAACATGGGGACTTTGAAAGTTAGAATTCCCTCGTGGACATCCTGTTTTGTCGCGTTTGATATGTGATACTGTAGCACTGTGCCCTTGACTAAAAAGCCCAGGGACACATTAACAAAATGAATTCAAATAGCTAAAAACATTAAAAAACAGCAGCTGCAGCATTTTAGCTCCCTGTTGGGGAATACCATCATAGTGCTCTGAGGGGTGAGGATGGGGGGAACCCCTTCTAGAAAGACCCTGCTCCATTATTAAGCATATGCTGCCCAGATTCCGGGCCATGGGAATGAAGGGCAAGGAAGCATCCTGTACAGTCACCAGTCTTGTTCCACAGTGGGAACTTTGCAGCTGACAGGGCAATTTTTCTTGGGTTTACAGATTGCTTAGGGCCTAAGTCTTAGCCTTGTTGCTGTCTGAGACCAGCTTTGCTTACAAGCATTAAAGCTCATTTGAACACATGTGACTGGGATAATAAGTGCCAAAGTACAGTTTAATGAAGACAAGTGTCATGTCTTTCAGTTCTTAATAATTTCTTCAACCACAGCCCGTGAAGGCTGCGTTCAGATGGGCTTTTGTAATTGAAAGCAAAGCCTCCTAACGTCCTTAAACTCCCACCTACTATCCGTCAGAGCTGGAGCTGGTGGTGTGGTTAAAAGGCAGTTTGGCAGTTTTGTTTAAGATGACGGTATCTGTTCAAAAGTAGTTTTTACTCTCTGAACTCTCATTTTAAAAACAATGAAACTCATAATCCTATTTCATGTATAGAGGTACTGTTTAAAATTCGCTTTATTGGTTTGTGTGATTTTAAGCTTTTCAGTCAGCTTAGATATGACTAATGAAGCAGGCTGAACCAATCTCAGAATTTGCAGTAATTTTATAGCTTCAAAAGACTAAACTTTTATAAATAAATACCTCTCAAATAATCCTTAAGGGAAAGTCAAAGAGTAAAGTCCTTAGAATCTGGAGTTTTCCACTGTTTCCCAGGGTCCTCCTACAAAGAGTATTTTATAAAAATGAGGTTTGGCACCAGTCCCTTAAGCTTCCCTTTGTGCAGGAAGCTGCGACCAAAGGTGATTCATTCTGGGGGGAGCCTTATGTTTTGTTTATTGTGATCATTTCAAATCCCAGAAGAGTCAAGTTTTTTTTCTTGCTCAAAAAAGATGTTGTGTGGCTTTAAAGGTCTTTTGATAGGTGAGTTTTTGACAGCTTGAAATTGATTGTCTTTCTTTTCACTCCTTCTGCCAAAAATACTTGTTTCCTGAAACTCTTCCCTAGCCAGCAGAAAATATTTTGTGTTGCAGAGATACACTTTGAAAATAAAGGAATAAAGGCCTCTGTTCACAGAAAGTCTACCTCATGTAAAATGTTCCCTGTTAACTGAAGGTTTACATGAGGGCATTTGTGAACTTTGGAGACAGTAATGACATTTGGCATTTCTTACGTCAGCAGAGCCTGATTCTCCAGCCATTCCTTCTGAGGTCTGCGTGCCCTACCAAGTGACCTGGGCTTAGTTTGGCTTGGGAGGGTTTAGGTTTTATCTTTGTTTTACATGTTTTGAGATCTAAAGATGAAACATCCATTGTGATGGCTCTTCTCTGTTCCCCAGCTCAAGCCTGAACATGATCCATTTTCACCAAGTAGTGATGGGGCTAGAAGGGAGGAGGAAGCCTTGAAAAGTTCCTCCCCACTCCCCACTCCCCTCCCCCACCCGCCCCAAGCTGGAGAACCATGCTTTGTGATCAGGGCTGTGCGCCTCATTTCCCTCCATTCCAGTGTCCCCTCATGTGTACCCATGACAGGCATAAGAATGTGGGCAGAGCGGGGTGATGGGATTTAGACTGTTCAGTTAGAACCACAGTCACAGAACTGGTCACTCTGTTTGAACAGCTTGCAA
Source organism: Hyaena hyaena (assembly GCF_003009895.1). Lineage (NCBI taxonomy): Eukaryota > Metazoa > Chordata > Mammalia > Carnivora > Hyaenidae > Hyaena > Hyaena hyaena. Next base: position 1,150,147 of record NW_024080862.1, on the reverse strand, counting down.
TAATCATGACCTTGGGAAGGCTGTTGCTGGAACTCCTCTTTATTATTATTTAATTAAAAACATGCAGCATATTTATCCCAGGGAAGATAACCACAAGTAATCATATACTAAGTACTAATTCATCCACAAATGTTGGATTTCATATTTGTAACTTTTTATTTTGTTCATTATTGCAACAAAATAATTGCACTAATTGCCGTTATATCATGCAGTACTAAGGGCGCTTTATTCATTGGTAGTGCATGGGGTGGGGGGTTGTTATTACTTAGCTCACGTTGCATGTTAATGATGCATGTCTGAAATTTGTTGTGTCCTTCAAGGCATGATGGGTGGCTATCCGCCAGGCCTTCCACCTTTGCAGGGCCCAGTTGATGGCCTTGTTAGCATGGGCAGCATGCAGCCACTTCACCCTGGGGGGCCTCCACCCCACCATCTTCCGCCAGGTGTGCCCGGCCTCTCGGGCATCCCACCACCGGGTAAGAACTTCATCCTCCTTCACTCATTAATCTCATCTTCATATTCTCTTTTTTCCTCCCTCAGCCAGTTGTTCCAGGAGGTACCTGCTGCCCACTGTGGCCAGGCCTTTCCTCACTGAGAATCCCAGGGATGTCAGCAGCAGGGCCTGTCCCATGTATTTGAGCAGGTGGCTCAGCACCTGTGCCCTTGGGCACCTGGCTGCCTAGCAGCAGAGGACACATGGCAGAGACCAGACTCAGCAGACCAAGGGGCAGAAGGCATACGCTCACGCCACTCAAACAATATGACATGTGCTCAGAAAGTCAAATACAGCCAGGGAAGGTCATGCCCTCTTTATCAGTGAATGGTAAATGAATGATCAGTGAATGATATCCCAAATTGCTAGTTCTGAGTCAATAGAAAAGCACTGTGGGTCCTGAGGGCACTTCTTCCTCTGGTTCAGTTCTTACCTCACAGGGTCTTCTGTATGGAACCCCTGCTTCATCTCTTGCTTCTCAAATAGCCCTTCTGAAGGGATTGCAGAGTCACTGATCACGGTAAATAAATCTGTCAGCCAATTATTCTAGGAACAAAAAGGAGGGAGAGAACAAATTTGCAGTGAACACATGTTCTGTATATGAGCCCCCTAAGAAGTATGACAGTAAGACCTTGAAGTGCAGCACAGCCCTACTCTACTCAGTGTGGCCACTGGTTTATCTGTCAGCAGAAGCTCCGAATTTATTTCATGTAGAAGCATATAAATGGAGTTCAGAAAATAGCTACAGATTTACTTTATAAATAATAAGTTGAAATATTACTTTATTGTGAAAGGAAAATCACAGATTCCCATATTGATTGCCATCAAATGCAAAAGAACTGATCTTTAGCTGTTATCTAGATGGAGGGAATGTGAACTCAAGATAACTTAGAATAGCATTTGGTCCATTATCCAAAATATCAGCTAAAGGCCTGGCCCAGATGACAAAATGTAGACATGTTAAACTTGTTAGTGTTGGGTTATACAGAGTTCCAAAAGTGCTTCAGAGGTACACCCAGCAGTGGGCAGGGTGAGTGAACCTGATGGCTTGGCCTAGAGCCTCCAGCCACACTCTTGTGAGTATTGCCTAGAGAATGGTCATAACTCCACACAAGTGTTTGGTCCTGATGTACCCGAAGAGGAAAGGTTTATGGCAGTGGGTACTTCGTTATAGAAGTGGTGGCCTGTGTGGGAGTTACTCTTGCAGCAAAAGTCAGTCATAAGATAGGTATGCCCCTGTGGCAAGAGGGATTGGCCTTAATTCTGTGCCCTCTCATATTGGCACAGGGTATCTGACTGACTCAGACCAGGTTGGAGTTGACTTCTGGGTTCCTGTGGTACTCAGTGGGAGCCACATCTGAGACCAGTACCCTCTAACTAGCAGATACCTTTTGTTGGTGGGTATTGAGCACAGCTGTGTCCCTCCCCTGCACCCCGCCCCCCGCCCAGCTTTTCAGGCTTTTAAGTTGCATTGAAGGAGGCACACACTTGATTTTAGTCAGGGAGACAGGGAAGAACTCTTAGTGCCTACACACATGCACGCACACACCTGCTTAGGCTTGGAGGAGAGGAGGACTCCGGGAGCTTCTCTGGTGGCTCAGCCCATGCTCTCACTGGCTGTCCCCTTGCATGGCATTTTAAAACGGAGGCAGAGGGGATTGCTGAGTTGTCTGTGCTCCCCTGCAGAAATGGAGAAAGACAGCTCAGGGGAACCCCCCATGTTGTGGGATCTGAGGAGGGTGAGTGTCCCAGTGATGGGGGGTCCACAGGGGTTAGTATTAAGTTGCTGGAGCAGCGCTTACCCACCACAGCCTCTTAACCCAGTCACAAATAATCTTTACAATTCTTCTCTGGCGATCCGGAATATAAAAATCCCTGCTTTGTAAACAAAGTTTATTTGTACTTGCTACGTTCTCCATAACAAATGTCTAATACTTCCGGAAGTGACGGTTCAATTCGGAACCTTAGAATAGTGTACTGATGCTGCCTGGCCAAAATAGCAACATTTTGAATCCAGGAAATCTAGTATGTGATGAAATGAGCTCCTTTTGATCCTTCTTTGCAGCCAGCAAGATTTGTTTAGAAGTTTAAACAGGGTTTTGGCTGTAGTTTGTTAGTTTTTAATGAACTGGGACCCTTCCTTATTTCAGTGTTTTATGAGAATAATAAATGGATGGTCCTGAGATGAAAACAGCCCCAGACACTAAATTTAGGACATCTTACCTATCAGCTAGTACCTGTGGGACAGAAATTGCTTCTGAGGAATCTTCAAGGGAAGCTTATAAAATTATACCAGACACAGAGTACAAATATAGTAGGACTATGAAATCTTTTCTTTCCCTTTGTCATGTTTGCATTTGAAGTGATAGCAACGAGGCTGATCTGCTTCCAGATGATCCTTTTCCAAGTACTGCTCTACCAGATGGAAGTGTCCTGTCTGCCGGTATTAGTGACTCCAGTTAGAACCAGAGATGCTGGTGGCCTGTGAGTGGACCGCAAGGATGTGCCTCCAGCCTCCACAGAGCTCATTTAACTGTGCGCTTGCACAGCCTCTCCCCTGTGTCCCTGCTGTCCGAGCACACCGCCTGCTGCTGAGTCCGACTGCGGCACCATCACTGCCCAAGTGAAACATGGGCTCCAGTTGCAGGAAAATGTGTTGTCAAAAGAAACATATCTTGAAAATAGAGGTGTTTTCTGACGATAGTTTACCTAGGGAAATACTGGAATTTTATGCAGGGTTCAGATCATTTCTAAGCCATGAAAAATTCATGTACATCTGACAAGCTGTACTACCTTTGTACTTAAAATACCTAGAAAACAAAAGAATGTGAACTTTGTATTTGAATGCTGCATCCTGTTCTGGGTGCTTAGGGTTCTTATCCACAAAGATTCAAGGGTAGAGATCTATAGGTTTGCATTATAAATGGCATCATTTCGTATCAGACAGTAATTTTTCAGCAACCGTCTCAACTCAGAACCTCTAACTGTGCCATTGCATTCTGAATTATAGGTGTGATGAACCAAGGAGTGGCCCCTATGGTAGGGACTCCAGCCCCAGGCGGAAGTCCGTACGGACAGCAGGTGAGCCTCCCAGTGGGATTCTCTAGGACTTGACAGAATTCAAGTTATCCTCTTTCTCAGAGCATGTGCCAAGTGTTTTTCCTCTCACCGTGTGCTCTGTGCTCTTTCAGGTGGGAGTTTTGGGGCCTCCAGGGCAGCAGGCACCACCTCCGTATCCTGGCCCACATCCGGCCGGCCCCCCTGTCATTCAGCAGCCGACAACGCCCATGTTTGTGGCTCCCCCACCCAAGACACAACGGCTTCTCCACTCAGAGGCCTACCTGAAGTACATTGAAGGACTCAGTGCTGAGTCGAACAGCATTAGCAAGTGGGACCAAACCCTGGCAGGTAAAGAGAGTCCTTCTCAACAAGCCTTTGTGAAAGCCGTGCATCATCCAAGTCCTCGCACTGTGGTCGGCATATTATGTCGTAGGGTGGAGATCCACTTTTCATATATAACTACAATAATTTTTATATTTAACAAAAGGGTTTGGAACTTTTTTGTATAGGGATATCACTCACTGAAAATGGTGGGGCTTTTTGCAATTTCTAGACTTCGTGTTGTCATAAGCATCACGGCTATCCTTTTAAGTATATTCCGAATTTTTTCAGCGAGTTTTCAGGCATTTAAGCATTAGCACAGATGCACTTGGATAAATTAAAAATTACCTCAGTTCAGTTTTAAAAAAGAAAAAAATATTGGAGAAATGTTTCAGATAACCTGTTGAGTCTTTATTTAGCTCAGAGGACTTAATGTGTTTTCAGTACATACTAAAATAACTTGCCTGGCTTCTGGAAAGAAATGTGGAAGTTCCGGGGCGCCTGCGTGGCTTAGTCAGTTAAGCATCCGACTTTCACTTAGGTCTTGATCTCGCGGTTCGTGGGTTCGAGCCCCGCGTCAGGCTCTGTGCTGACTGCCAGCTCAGACTGGAGCCTATTTCAGAGTCTGTATCTCCCTCTCTCTCTGACCCTCCCCTGCTCACGCTGTCTCTCTCTCTCCTAGAAATAAAAAAATTAAATTAAATTAAATTAAAAAAAGAAAAGAAATGTGGAAGTTCCTACTCATTCTTCATTTCGAAACCAAATTTGATAATTTGATTTATTTCAGATTTTCTTTCAGAGTAGTATGTTTTTCCCTTTCCTCACATTTACCTTTTTAGGAATTTTTGTTAACACTAAAGAAATCATTGATTATCAGGACTGCCTACAACAAAATAGTAGTGATCAGACGGTTTAAGTGTTTGTGCAACTCTTGTGTTCCCTTTCATAGAGAATTATGTTATATTGTGCAGCTCTTTTGTGAAGTCATTATTATAAATTAAATAATTTCTAAAATACAAAGCATAAAACAGCAAGACATCCTTAGCTAAGTAGCTTCATACCTAAGCACGTAGTTTTCTAAAAACCAAGATGCCTAATAAAATAATAGGTATTTGCTTGAAAATACTCTGCAAGGTTAAAATTCACAATATTTAATAAATAAGTGTTAAGGACGCCTGGGTGGCTCAGCTGTTTAAGCATCCAACTCTCGGCTTCAATCCAGGTCACAGTCTCACAGTTTGTGGGTTTTGGGCTCTGCTCTGTCAGCGCAGAGCCGGCTTGGGATTCTTTCTCTCTGCCCCTCCCCCGCTGGAGCATGCATGCGCTCTTAAGATAAATAAACTTTAACAAATCTTTAAAAAGTAATAAATGTTATATGCTTTAGTAAATCTTTCAGACCTTAGGACTGAGGGGGAAATTGTTACCTTAAAATTCCTACTTACATTTCTGTGTGCATTTTAATTTTCAGCTCGAAGACGCGATGTCCATTTGTCAAAAGAACAGGAGAGCCGCCTACCCTCTCACTGGCTGAAAAGTAAAGGGGCCCATACCACCATGGCAGATGCCCTCTGGCGCCTTCGGGATTTGATGCTCCGAGATACCCTCAACATTCGCCAAGCATACAATCTAGAAAATCTTTAATCACATCAATTACGTTTCTTTTATAGAAGCATAAAGAGTTTTGTGGAACAGTAGCCATTTTAGTTACTGGGGGTGGGAGGGAGGAACAAAGGATGATAATTTTTATTGCATTTTACTGTACATCACAAGGCCATTTTTATATAAGGACACTTTTAATAAGCTATTTCAATTTGTTTTTGTTATATTAAGTTGATTTTATCAAATACACAGAGAATTTTTTTGCATATGTTTCCTTCGTTTAAAACCAGTTTCATAATTGGTTGTATATGTAGACTTGGAGTTTTATCTTTTTACTTGTTGCCATGGAACTGAAACCATCAAAGGTTTTTGTCTTGGCTTGGGGTTTTTGTTTTTGGTTTTTGTTTTTGTTTTTTATAAAAGAACAAACAAAATGAAAAAAATACACACACACACACACACGCACGAGTTTACAGATTAGTTTAAGTTGACAATGAAATGTGAAGTTGGTCCTAGTTTACATCTTACAGAGGGGAGTGCACCAGTGTCTGCTTCATGTGCCTGAGTGTCTCAAGTCACTTTAGCAGAAGTGAAGGGTTGTTATTTGGGTTCTAGGTGTCTGGCAGACATGGCACATTTGCTCTATGAACTCAAAGGCTTGCTCCAGAAATCTGAAGTCAGTGCTGTGCATCTTTCCACAGCTAGTGGATCGCCCAGACACCTGCAAGGCAGAGCACCGCTTCCTATGCTGTCAGTCATGTATGGTGTCAGTTATTTTTGCAGAACATGTGCACATCCCTGAATTGTATTTAGTCTTGGCAGGTAAGTTTAAGGGTACTTTTGATCTATTTATATTGAATTCACAATTTAATCCTATATTTGTTAGATGATTTAAAATTTTAAATCTCTTACATTGAAAAACATTGAAGTTCACCTTGAAGAAAGCATTGAGGTGTGCAGAGAGGTGATTTATTCTTCAAACCTAATACCTAACCCAACATAGGGAAGGGAGTGTATAACCAGATATGAGCTGTGTCAGAAGCATAATTGTAAAAGGGTAGATTGTCTACATAGGCAAATATGTTTTCGTACCTTTATTTCCTCACCAGATGTGGCAGTTTTTTCCTTCTGACTTTCAACGTTGTAATTCTCAACCAGAAATTTAAGGCTTTCTAGAATGTTTTTTTAAATTTAGCTTGTGCTTTTGAATTTCAGGAGAAAATAATTATAATTTAAGAAAATACTCATAAGAAAAGACCATTACAGATCCCAAACACTTGGGTTTGACCCTGTCTCTCTTAGGTGACCCTAGAAGAAATATTTCCAGGCAGCGTATGATGCTCAGACAGGTAGAAAGCATCAAACCTGGAACAGTATTTCACTCCACAGTTTTGAACCCTGCTTTTTTTGTAACAAGATGGTCGCCATGTTGGTGAGCTTCCCTTGCTGTTTGTGAATGGAGAGAGTGACTCTCACAGGATACTAATTCTTCTTTTAATCTGGTGTGAATCGATACCTGGATATTTAATTGCCATTCTTACTAAATCATGGGGACAAAAAGTGTAGAATGGAAAAAATGTCTCTTGTATCTAGATACTTTAAATACAGGAGGCCCTTGTAACTTAATTGCCTATAGTCAACCACTGGATCTCAGTTTGCATCAAGTATTTTAAATAATTCTGAATTTTAAAAAATGTATTGCAGTAGTATGTCAGTACCTTATTGTTAAACTGAATCAGAGAAAGAAATCTTCAGTTCCTAGTTATTTGGGCCATTGAATCATCATGGACTGTATAATACAATCAGATTATTTTATTTCTAGACATTCTTGAATTACACCAAAGAACCTGAAATCTAATTTTGGTTAAGTTATTTATTTATTTCATGCACCCATTTTATTTCTCTTCTTAAGGTCTGGATGAGACTTCTTTGGGAAGCCTCTGCACACTCTTCACTGTGGGCTAGGTGGGGCAGTGGAAGCCAGGGCACTTCTCCTCCTGGCTCCTTCCCAGTGTCTAGAGGTACTTAGAAACCAGAGATTGAGCCAGGGGCTTCCCGAAGGCAGTGCAGAGCCGGGCCAGGGGGCCGGTAGGGAGGCCCTAATTAAGCTTAAAAAAGTCTATGTATTTATTTTAGAATCATGTCTTTCTGTATATTAACTTGGGGAATATCAGTTAATATTAGGATATAAGATTTGAGGTCAACCATCTTCCATAAAAGATAAGCCCAAAAAAAAAAAAGAAAAAAAAAAAGTCCTGTCTTAAGAAAGTACAAGTGAACTTTATACATCTTCCCCCCTCCCCCGCCCGCCAATGAATTTTAGGAACTAGTGATATGGTTTAGAAAGTATAATGGCCTAAATGTTTTCAAAATATAAGTTCATGTGGAAAAGAATTTTGTTTATATGGGGGAAAAACCTATCGGTTTAAAATAGGAAGTCAGCCAACTGATTTAAAAGGCCCTGAATTGCTTTGTTTTGAACCCCACTTTCTTCCTATGAGGAAGAACTGAAAGGGGACACTTCCTTGTGTGAAATCTCAAACTGGTGTTGTTGACTTTTGAGCTTGAACATTTTCAGACCTAATTAAAACTTGGTTTATTCTAATTTCTGTATCAAAGGAGGTTTAAGTGGGAACTAGTCTTATAACATGTATGTATCATATGTTTGTTCATTTAAAGCTTTTTAATCCAAATAAAAATGGAGTTTGCAAAGTGATTTGGATTAACCAGGTTTGGTTGTTCTGTTAAAGCTTGTGTCAGATGTAAGTGTCAAGCAGATTTAATTCCTGCAAGTCTAGATTTTATGCTGACAGGGACACAGCTGCCAATTTAAGGGAACAGAGCCCCTCAGGTGGAGGCAAAAGTCAATGACCAGACCCTGGTTCAGGGCTCACGCTGCATTAACACAAGCTGAATGTAGTCACACCGCAGCTTGATGTGCCCCACGCCAAGCCTTTCAGGCAGGCAGTCAAGGAATTCTTGACATGTCCTCATCCTGGGTGGAAATACAGGTCGAAGTTAAAATTGTAGAGTTACTGATGGTGGAAGGTAAGGAAAGCATGTCTTGTATCATAAAGCAGTGTAGCAGTGTGAGCCATTTCAAGCAGCTGTCTGTGGCCAGAAGAGACCAGCGGCCCAGTTGTGTCTTTAAACGTGCTTATAAGCTCTTAAAGACATGACCACACTTTTAACAGACAGTGTTGGTAAAATCAACCAACTGTTTTCCTCTAATATCACTTTGCAAATCCCTGTGGCTCTGTTCTCCTAAGTGTTTAGGGCTATACTGCATCTATGCTCATGGGTATATTTTGAATGATCATTGATATATCGTTATATATATCATTCCTGCTGAACACCGGGAGCAAACAAATACCGTTACTGTGTTCCTTTTCAGTTCCATTTCAACGCTAGGTCAGCTGAATGAAGGTTCAGAACTGAGCAAACTAACAAACTATCTCTATCCCCACAATAGACGTATTTGCTTTTTGTGGGTTGCACATAAATGTGGCGAGAAGTTCCAAAGGTGAAGAACTGACACTGTACTGCTTTTTCTAGGAGGGGAATTACTTTGGAAAACACTATGGTCCAAGTGTGTATTTTTTAAAGAGAAGTAATTTGGTGTGAAAAATTCAGACTTAGAAAAAGAGAGGAAGAGAGATTAATGTGTTTAAGTTGTAACATCTTAGATTTAGGCAAGACTTCCAGAATAGAACCGTTTAGACAAAGATAGCTCCCCTTTATGATTTACTGTGTGCCTGACTTAGGTACTTCCCTATCCGTTCACATGAATAAGTGAAGCTCCAAATCCACATCCTTTACCCAGCACCACCGTGGAAGCAGATTTCAAGCAACAAATGCTAATTCAGTTTTTGTCATTCTAGAGGTATTACAGTTTTTAAAATGTGGGTTATTAAATTTTTTGCCTTGTACTTCACACTAGGGGGCAAAGCAGTTCTCTAATCAGCATATAAGAACATTGCTCTTCACATTATTTAAGTTCCCTTAGTAGTTCCGGTGTCTGATAAGTAGGGTAGAGTCATATTCTGTAATTGGAGGGTTAAAATTTTTTTTTTGAGGTGAAGCTTAAAAGCTTCCACATCGGTTAACAAAGATTGATTCTTACTTTCTAGCACCCAAACTTATGTACTCTGGAAGTATCTTCAATTTAATGCAATAATTGCTAGTCTCCTTGCCTCGAAGTGAGACATTCCTTATCATCTTCAAAGTTCTGTTGTCCTTCAGTAAATCGGCACTCTGATATATATTTTACAAAGAAGAACAAAGAAAACTCTAAGGAAGGTTAACATGAATTTTTAGGTGTGATTCTTTCTGGGGTGCAGGCAGGGGGGTGGGCCAGGGAAGGAGCCCACAGCAGCCACAGAAGTCAGCTGACAGTTTTATTGGCAGTTGTAAAAGGTGTGTGAGTTACCGATTCTCTGTTATCAATACTAAACTTCTAAAACTGGGGTAGGGTATGGAATTGGGCCATATAATTGAGAGAATCCTACTACAATTTAATTCCTCATGCTGCAGTCTAATCACCCAAATGCCTGTAAGGTTCGGTTCACCAGGAACTCTCCAGGCCTCAGTGCACAGAAGAACCTCCTCCTCTCCCTGGTGCTGTGGGTCATCACTGGTCTTTGCACTCAAGCCCTCTCTGAGCAGTGACCCTGAGGTGGTGTGGGTAGTGCTTTAAGGAGATTGGAGTAGTCAGTGGGTCTTTATACTGAATTGGTTCTAACATAAATGGGCTAACTTAAGTTAGAAAAAAAAACTAGAAAAACAGGAAGAGATGTTTGTGGCAGAGGTTCTTGAGAATGCCCTGTGGCCTTAAGCATCTGCTTCTATACATGCGCAGTCATTAGAAACTTTTGAAACTTAGTCTTCTTTAATATGCGGGTATGTTCTTGTTTGAATAGATGTTGAATGTAGTTACCATGCAGGGAATAAAAGGGTAAAAATGGGTAAAGCCTTTGTTTTTCTTTCCAGCTGACCCAAACTTACTGAGTCAGATGACTAAATCTTTCCCCAGTAGACGGAGCCTCTGATTCAGATAAAGTCTGTGGTTACTTTATGGTTGCTTTACAGTGTGAAGGTTCACTCTCTCAGGGAAGAGGCAGTGTCTTTATCTTTAGCAGCTGGATGAAAGCACATCTTCATCACAGAGGAGTGTAAAGCCTGTCCCCTCTGGAGTCCTTACAGAGGTCCAGCCCTTGTGTATTAGTGAGGACAGGCAAGGGGGAGGGGTTATTTCTGTTCACAAGAGCACCTGATGTGAGTGACATGTGAGGAATTCCCACCACCCTAGCAAATGTGGACAGATTGGTAGTTGGCAGAAATGTAATCTGCAGATTTATCTTGGTTTAAATAAACTTGCAGTAGAGATCTTACTTTTATATCCATGTTTAAACCTGAATTCTGCAAAAGAGTAAATAAGGTTATCTATCATTTGTTGCCTAAAACAAAAGACTTCACAAACAATTCACACAGAGATTGTACTAAAAAGCATCCTGATGGATGCTTGAATTGTTTAAGAAATATTTTCGTGGAGGGGCGCCGGGGTGGCTCAGTTGGTTAAGCTTCTGACTTTGGCTCTGGTCATGATCTCACAGTTGGTGGGTTTAAGCCCTGTGTCAGGCTCTGTGCTGACAGCTCAGAGCCTGGAGCCTGCTTAAGATTCTGTGTCTTCCTCTCTCTTCGCCCCTCCCTCTTTCTTGTGCGGTCTCTCTTTTCCTCTCTCTCTCTCAAATAAACATTTAAAAAAATTTAAAGAAGGGGCACCTGGGTGCCTCAGTCGGTTGCATGTCCGACTTCAGCTCAGGTCATAATCTCACAGTTTGAGCCCCGGGTCGGGCTCTGTGCTGACAGGTAGCCCAGAGCGTGGAGCCTGCTTCGGATTCTGTGTCTCCCTGTCTCTCTGACCCTCCCCTGCTCACGCTGTCCCTCTGTCTCTCAGAAATAAATAAAACATTTTTAAAAAATTTTTTAATTTAAAGAAATATTTTCATGGAATGGATTTAATGGGCAATAGTGTTTCAGGAGGAAATAGTTTTTTTTCTGCAAGTGCCATCCAACAGTGACTTGGGAAGTATTCAAGCAGAGACAGGAAAACTATAAAAATTCTTTGGAAAGGCAGTTCTAGTAAGAACAAGAGAACAAGTACATTTTCAAAGGAATTGAAACCAGTAGTAAAATTTCACGTTCACTTTACTGATGGCTGAAGTTCCATTTCCGAAGCGCCTTCTAGCCGCCTCTGGTGCTGCCGTTCCGAGGCTTTTCTACGGTAGACATCATCTGCACCAAGTAAAAATTTCACTTAGGTTTTTAAGAAACAGGATTAAAAGTACTCAGATCTGACCAATTTAACCAGTAGTCTAGAGCTGTCAAGCTCTTCATGAATCTCACTGCTTAACTCAAAGCCAAAATAAACTTCATCGAAAAGAAAACGAGTTAAATGAGGCCTGTCTTAATGCGGTTCTAGACTTCAATGGCATGTTAAGAGTCCGTGTCTTCAAAGACAGGCTCGTGTCCTGGCAAACCTCTAAGCGCTGTTTTGACTTTCCTCACTTCCTCTCCCCGCCCGCCCCCCAAAATGTCTTTCTCTGAAATCATCCTTAACTGAAGTGCCTCAAAGGCACTTCTTGCCCTGCGGCCCTCTGCTACTCCCTCACCCACATGGGGAACTCGGGGTGGCGGGGGGGAGTTGCCTTGTTCTCAGCAGCTCCCCTTGGACACTGCAGATTCTTCACCCTCTTCACTTGGGGCTTTGGCCGTTTGCCACAATCTTCTCTGCATGGGCACCTGGCTCCATCACTCCCCTTTAGTCACTGAAAGTGCTGGCATCTAGCTCAGGCTCCTTGACCTGTCCTGTGCCATCTGCCCAGGCAACACCACCTGCCATGGGGGGAAGCACTAGCCCCTTCACCTCCCTGACGTCTCCACCTCTGCCATCTACTTGCGGTGTTCTCTGAAGCATTAAGTCCAGCCTGCTCTGACCACAGCCTCTACTACCTTGCTAGTCATTCTGTCCTTGGGCCTCTAGCAACATCTTCCGCAGGCCCTTGCCCCCTGAATACCTCCTCAGTCCCCTCATGCTCTGTCTTCTGCCCAAACCAGCTGCAGTCCCCTCTTAATAACTTCTTGATGCATCTTCAAAACCACAACTACAGACTAATTCAACTGCCTGCCTCCTGCATGCCTCACTATGGTGGCTTTGTGCTGTAAGGCCAACTAATGCCCTCACTGGGTCCACTGTGAGGCCTCACAATCCTGTTTCCTCAGTCATGACCCTGACCCTTCTTCACTCACCCCCCAGAAGGCCATGAACTCTTCTTCACACAGCTAGGTCATCAGTAAAGAATTCTTCCAGCTAACTTCCAAGGGCTGCTCCCCTGGCCCTGCTCTGATCCAACCTCTCCCACCTTCTCAAGAGCCAGGCAAGTGTAGCGTCTCTCCACCTCCCTTTCCTGACCTGAATCTCCGTATCTTCAGGTCTCTCCTAGTGGTGGAAAGGGAGGGCTGACCTCCCCCACCCCCATTCACAGCATCAGATTCCTGAGACTCCTGTCTTCTGTGATAAACCCTCCTGGTTTCCTCCTTGCCTCTCTGGCTACTCCCAATCATCCTTGAAATGTTGGATTTGACTCTTCCATCACAATCTGCTTTCAAATGACCCACAAACCCATGACCCAGATCTACCTGCTGAGCTTCAGATCTATAGAACCATCTCCACCTCAGCACGTCCAAAAAGCATGTCTGTCCTGACAGTGGTCCCCCTGCCGCGGCTGTCCTACCAGAAGCCTCCACGACTCCCCACCTCCTGAGTCCACTCAGTCCCGGGCCCTGTCAGCACCATCTCTCGAGTGTCTCTCAACTCCACTCTTTGGCATCTCATCTTCTCCCACCTGACCAGGCCCTCGTCTCAGACCTGATCATCCAACACCCTGTGTTCTTGCCTCCTCACCATAAGAATCTGCTCTCCTGTGTTAATCCACTGCCGCTTAAAACCCTGCAATCCTTTGGGTACATTCTTGGTTCTCCAGTGCGTCTGGACACACTGGCCCAGGCACATTTCTAACCACTTCATCCCTCACTCCACTCACCTTCAGTCCCTTAAACAGTAAACTTTCACACCATGGTACTAGCGTGAGACACTTTCACCTCCACAAACGTTCCCCTCATCTGGTTGACCTACTCAATCTTCAGGTCCCACTTGACATGCTAACTCCTGGAAGCTTTCCCCACACCATCTGATCTAGCTGAGGTCTCCACCCCCCCTCCCAAGACTTCCACTGCCTCCTGCCACTGTCCCCTCAGTATTGATCACACTTGATAGTAACAGTCTTTATGATGGTCTCTGCCATTAGAGCTCTTCTGAAGTGGAGGACACTCTGCCTTGTTCATTATACACTCTCATGGTGCTTATTAAATACTGATGAATGGATGAACAAAAGGACTAAGTATCTTCAGAAAGCACTAATGTAACAATGTTTTTAAAATAAGGGTTGGTGGGCACCTGGATGGCTGTGTACCTGAAGCATGCGATTCTTGATCTCAGGGTTGTGGGTTCGAGGGGACCCATGCTGGGGCTAGAAGATTGTTTAAAAATAAAATCTTTAAAAAAATTTTTTTAAATAGGGGCGTCTGGGTGGCTTGCTTAAGCATCTGACTTTGACTCAGGTCATGATCTCACGTTTGGTGGTTCAAGCCCAACATCGGGTTCTCTGTTGTCAGCGCAGAGCCCCCTTAAGATCCTGTCTCCCTCTCTCCCTGCCCCTCCCTCGTTCTTGCGCCTGCTCTCTATCAAAAATAAACATTAAAAAAAAAATTTTTTTTTTTAAATAAGAGTTGGTAATTCACAAGTGATAACGTGTTTCTGGAGAGGAATAAAGCAGAAACGGCCTAGAGGGTGGGGAAGTTTTTCCAGAAGGGGAAGTAGAGCCAGTGCTCATCAAAGCAATGCCAGGCATTCTTCTCACAGTGCTGGGCCCTGGTGTCAAATGACTCTGCCCGCCAAGGCTGCAGGCCAAGACTGCCATAATCCGCTGGGCCAGGCGGACGGCTCCCTCCAGGGTTTGGACTGAAGAATCCAGAGAGGGCTGGCCGATTAGCGATTCCTTGAATCTTCAGGATCCCACTCCCTTCACGGTGAGGGAAGCAAATGTGTTCCTTAGGACCAAATGTCACTGGAGGGCAGGGACGAAGGGCAGGCTTGAGAGGAGGGCGTTCCGCGTGGAGTTACGTGCTCTCCCTTCAAAGTGCAGGGAAGGTCCCAAGGTTGGAAGCCAATGTGCTTTTGTGCCCCGCTTACGAGAGAGCCCGGGCCGCGAATGGAACCGTACTTGCCCTTCTGACAACGGTAAAGGCACCTCAGCGCTTCAGAGTGGAATGAGCGGTCTACAACCTAAGACTGTCCCCCAGGAAAACAGGTCCCTTGCCGCCTCCCGCCTTCCTGAAATGAAACAGACGCTGCTGCACCCCCACTTACAGAAGGTCTCCTGGCCCACGCGCAGTTTAATCATGATCCACTCCATTGTTCCTCCCAGGACAAAAAAGAAGGGCAGGAACCTGTAAACGCCAAATCGCTGCTTCCCGGGAACCCGCTGCAGGATCCGCTTCACCTTGGCCCTGGAAAACATGCCCGACCCAGGTCGTGGACGGGAACAGCGGAACCAGGAGCGACAAGAGTTGCCCCAGCTCCTGGACTGGAGCGCCCAGCGGAAGCCGAGTCCCGCGGCCGGCGTGCGCCACCTCCAGGCAGGTGGAGAGCTGTAGGAGCTGAGGTCGGACACCCTGACATGGAGACTGGGCGGCTCCACCAATCAGAGTGTGCTGGAGAGCGAGGACCCGCCAATCCGAATGCGGCAGAGTGCGCGTGCTCCTTGAGGTCGAGCCCAGCCTGAGGGAGCTGGCGCAGGCGCCTAGGCTCTGGAGGCGGAGTGGCCTAGGGGGGCGGGGTCTCCCACGTGGCGTCCACCCGGCTCCGCCCCGGCGGCCCGTGTGCAAGCCAGTGCTCCGAGTTGGCGGCGGCGCCCCCTACTCTGCCACCGCCATCTTTTTCCTTAAAGTCCTGATAGAAGTGTCGACCCTCTCTTTTGGACTAAACGTGTACCGCACTGTACTCTAAAATGCAATTATGCAATGCTTTGCATTTATTTCGGGATTGCGACTGGTGACAAGAATTCTAAAAATAACAGAATTTGAAATGCATTGTTGAAAGCTGAACTCTATCACAACAAAAGTCCAACTAATCACCTTGTGACAACCCTGGTATTAATAAAGCCATCCGGGGCACTTACCGTTATACAGGGACTTGTAGGTGATTTTTATGCATCATTTCCTTATTCACAATATTCACAGAAGAGCACAGTGACTCAAGAGCACCGGCTATGTCAAACCACATCCCTTCCTCCACAAAATGGGACCCTTTCTCTGATGCTGGGAGGATTTCGAGGTAAAACAAAGCTTACCGCAATGCCTGGAGCATAGTAACTGACAATTGTCATTAGCTAAAACAGGATGATGATGATGATGATGATGATTATAGTGATAATGACTTATTGAGTGCCACTTCTTTATATGCACCCTAAAACCTAGGGAAATTCGCCTCTATTTGCATCATCTCCTTTTATAGATGGGAAACAGAAGTTAAGAGCCAGGTACTGGCAGAGCTCTGACTCCAGAGCCTTCACTCTCCCTAAGTCACTAAGTCTCTGTGCTTTGTTGTTAAGGGCTGTTACCTCATTACCTAAGGTTAAAAAAGCACTGGACCGTATCTTTGAGAAGGGAGACAACTATTCCACGAACTAAAAAAAAAAAAAAAATCAAATGAAAACTTATTCAATAAAACAGTTTGGTAACATGAACACAAAATATACACAAATAGGCTGGAGCAGAGGGAGAAAGCAAGCAGGGCCCCTGGCAAGAGTCACAGAGTCCGGCGCTGGGCAGCCGGGCCAGTGCTGCTGCCTGGGTAACCTGCCTTCTCCAGCTTCCCATACACACTGGCTTGGCGCTCACTCGTTTCTGTTGGTGGCTCTGGAAGCCTGTCACCGCGGAGCACCCATCTCCCGCCCTGAGGAGACTTACTTGTGGCCAGGTCCTCAACGCCCTCCTAGCTTACTGTGGCTCCCACAGGCCTACCCTTCCGCCTCCATCCTGCCCCAACACCTGGCCCAGGATCTGGCCCACCACATGCAGGTGCTCAGCCAGGATGCAGTGTATATCCACTGCGCACACACTCTTAATCTGGGAGGAGCACCCCAAGGAAACAAGAGTGTCCAGCTGGCCAGCTCCCCACCGGGCAGGGCCCACCGGTGCTGGGTGGGCCTCCTCAGGGCCCAGTGCACCGCCTGGTACGCATGCGGGCTCAGGAAACAGATGTGAGTAGAAGAAACACAGGTGGAGAGTGGTTCCAAGCAGGAATGCAGAATTTCGATGGAAAGTGTGGAGACATTGCTAGAAGAGACAGCAGCATCTCCATGGGGGCCGCGCGCGGAAAAGCGGAGAGGGGGGTCGGTGAGGCCATTTGCTGAGGTCAGAACCAGGCAGGCGCAGTGACCCCGGGCCCACAGCTCTGCCCCGCACCGCCCCGTGGTCCTGCCCCGAGTTAAAAGGGGTCACCTGTGTGCGGTACAGAGCGGAAGCGAGGAGGGGCTGCTTCAGCGGCCTTCAACGGCGCTGCGGGTGCCGGGGTCTCACCCGGAGTGGGGTGGGCTCTTTATCTGCTAGAGCGAAAACTGGCCGGCCTCTGGTCTGCAGGGAAGAGGACCCCCGCCGCATGACTGGCCGGGAGCGGTGGCGGAGCTGAGGTCAAGAAGGACGGAGAGCGGGAGGGTAGGGGCAGGAGGACCCGGGAGAGGAGGGGGAGACAGAGACCCGGGGCGGGGGGGTGGGAGGGGTCGAGGTGGACCCGCCGCGCTCCGGCCCTCCCCTCTACATGCCCCGGCCGTCCGCAGCCTCAAGGAGATGACCGTTCTTGGGTCTTCCGACCTCCCGAGAAGGAAGCCCAAGGAGCGGCCATTGCCGCCGTGGCCACCGAAGGGGGGCGCAGAGTCCCTCTCAGCCTCGAGGAGACGGGGGAGGGGGCTAGGGAGCCCGTCCCGCCCCGCCCCGTCCCGGGACCTCCCGCCCCCCCGGGCGGAGGGGCGCACCTATTGGCCGGCCGGGCTCCGCGCGCCGCACCCATTGGCCGGCCGCCGTGAGGAGCACGCGGCCACCGTGGCGGGCGCGCAGTCGGAGGGCGGCGGACTGGCCGACGGGCCGAGGGCTGCGCGGGCCGCGCGCGGCGGGCATGGTGGGTGCGGGGCTGCGGGCGGCCGCTCGGCGCTGGCTGCCGTGCAGGGGCCACGGCGGGCCGCGAGCCGCGTCATCCTCGCCCTCCTGCCCTGGCTGCGGCCCCCCGGGTCCCGGTGTCCACTGCCCCGGCGCCCCGCGCCCCGCGCCCGCCCCGACGCCCGCCGGCGGCGCCGAGCTCAGCGCGCACCTGTGGACTCGTTACCAGGACATGCGGAGACTGGTGCATGGTGGGTGAGCCGGGGTGGGATGGGCGCCGGGGGTGTATCCGCGCGGTGGCAGGCGCGCGCCCAGGCGACGGAGACACCGGCCGTCCCGAGCCGTCCCGGGCGCCGCGCTTCGGGGGAAGCACCCTGGTGGGGCTCGCCGGGGCCCCGGAGCCCGAAGGCGGAGGCAGCTCTTCGGGAGAGGCTCCCGCTGGTCGTCCCGGGGCCCTCTCGGGCCTCCCCGACGCCCGGAGGCAAGCAGACCGACGGGAGGGTTTGTTCCCTGGCTCCGTCTGAAGGAGCTCGGGGTTCCCGAAGCGGCCTCCGGAATGCGGAACCCCCACCATCTTTCCTGGTGATCCCGCCTGCCGGGATGCTGCGGCGGAAATGCCCCCTACCCCTTGTTCTCTTAGGGGCCCTTAGTTGGGGCGGGAGCTCCAGGGACAAAGCCGGCTGGCGGCGCTGCCCACCCTAAGCGGACGCGGTCTAGACTTTGCAGACACCTCTAGATTGCCACCGAGGTCCCGAGCACTCTCAGCCCAGGAGGAAAATGTGTTGGTTGGAGAAACGAGACCAAGCGCCCCAGGACCCTGGAGTCCACAAGGGTGGCTTCATCTTTGGCCAGGACACTGCAAAATGGGTTAATGAGGCGTCCCCCAGAGAGACTAGGCTGGGATGCCCTGATCAGGCCAGAGGTCCGAGAGTGCCCGATATTTGTCTCTCCATGCACCGCCGCCCCCGCCCTCCGGGCTCTTGCTCTGTGGCAGGCATATGTGGTTTGGGCTTGACTCTTATCACTGACCAGCCGGTGGTGCTCAGTAGGCCGCCTCCTCTTGGACCCTCAAAGTCTACTGTACAAAACACAAACCCACAACGCAGGGCTGTGGTGAAGATTCGGAAGGAACCAGGCCAGGAAAGGGCAGGGGAGCTTCTAGAGGAGCCCCCAAGGGTGATGCGGCTCTCATTGTCTGGTAAGACAAAGTGGCCTGTCTGGAAGATGCCAGATGATTGGAGCTTCCACTCTAGCTGTGTGGAGAGCTGGACAGGACTCGCCCGAGAAGCCCAAGGCAGAGGAATTGTGGTTCTGAAGCCCTTGGGTCTCTTTCGGGACCCTGCCCCCACCCCCACCTCCTTCAGTGGAGAGGACAGGCCTGGGATGCTGTGAAGGGGATGTGTTTGCTCTAGGTCTGGAGAAGACCTTCCGTAGGTCTGCCTTGTAGGTGTGGGAGAGAACACAGGGGGGCCTGCTGGGCTTTGTCACACCTGGCTCACCCGGATCTTCAGATCTTCACAGAGCCACCCAAGCTCCTCTCGATGTGAAAGCTCCTCTCGACGTGCAAGTGTCCTTTCCAAGATGCCAGGATGAGCCAGACTTGCACCCCTGAGTCCTAACTCATTCCTCTTGACTGGGTTTTCTGGGGGAGATTCTGGGCATTGAGGTATGCCTTGGGCTAATGCCTGTGGGCAAAACTTCACCTGGGAGCCAGGCCCCAGCCCAGTGCCTCCCCGCCAGGGACGCTGAAAGGCTAGGCCTTTGGGACAGAGTGATTTAAGGCAGGTGGAGTGACCCAAATTTTAATCTCAACTGCATTGCCTACTGCTGGATGGTTTAGAGCAAATGACTTCACCTTCCTGAGCCCATTTCTTCCTCTGGATGGTGGGTGCATAAGTGGAACCACCTCACAGGATTGGAGTAAGGCTCAAACAGGATGGGCCTCTAAGGCACCCAGCAAGTGCACCCAGCAGCATCTGGGAGGAAGGCACCCAACAGTGAGTCTTACAGCTGCCGTGGGGAAGAGCTGGCCCTGGGGCAAAGGTGGGAACTGGGGGCTGAGAAGAGGAAAGGAAGGTGAGGTCTGCACAGTGAGCCCAGTGAACTTGGGAGGCCAGTGTAGGTGAGGAGTAGATCCTCCCCCACCTGGTCCTGTGCACCACCACAGTCCCATGGAAAGGCGTGGGACCTCGTGTCCCCCAGAGCTGTGCTTTCCTCCATCCAGAAATCAGGTCAGAAGGGCAGACCCCATGGGCTGCGTCTCTATCCAGCTTTGTTCCTCAGAGGATTGTCCATCCCAGGAACATCTTTGAGGACAGAGGCAAAGCCTGGCCTTGGCCAGGGCTCTGCCAGCAATGAGGGGCTACACTGCCAAGCAGATCCCTCCCCTCCTGGGGGCTACTCGATATGGTACCAAGAGTCACATTTGGTACCCAGGAACTCAGGACCGTGGGGAGAGTGAGGCCCAGGGACCTAGTGACATCAGAGAGGCCTCCAGAAGCAGCTCCCTAGAGAGCTGAAGGCAGCTGTCTCCCGTGCATCCAAGTGAGGAGTGTTCTGTCTGCACCCACCAGTCTGCGAAACAGCTGCTCTGTGCCAGGCTTACGTTGGCCTGGGGCCCCTAGAGGAACCAGCCACACTTGTTCCCCCACCCACACCCTGCACTTGGCTCCAAAGGAAAGGGGGTAGGGGTGGAGCCGTGTTCCAAAGGGGCCTCCAAGGCAAATGTTCCGAGCGTGGGAGCTCGTGGGTGTCTGCCTCCGCGCACAGGCAGCTGCCAGGCCTGCTGCGTGGCCGAGGGCTTCTTCAGGCCCTTCCAAATCGTGTGCCTCGTTGTGTCCGAGACAGGAATTCCGTGGCGGCTTGGGCTGTGGGTGTGGGCCTTAGCCACAAGCTGGTGGTCTCAGGAATGGGACCTGGAGCCCCTGCAGGGTGGCGTCCTGTGCACCTAATCTCACCTGGTTCCGTCTCCCACACCCTGCTCCTTGAGTGATGCAGGGAGATCCAGGACAGGGAGGCCCATCGCCATTTAATCCTACGTTTGCCGTGGGTGCAGAGCAGGAATGCTGCACAGAGCACGTTCAACAGGACCTCTCGGTAATTCTCCAGGTTGGCAGTTTTGTCCCCCCTTCAGAAATAGGGAATCTGAGGCACAAAACATGAGGTAACTTTTCTGAGGTCACAGTTGTAAGAGGGAGTATTTGGCCTGGTCTCTCTGACCTCAAAGCCTGGTGCCTTTCCCCATCCACCTCCCCTACTGTATAGATGGGGAAACTGAGGCAGAGGAGCCTGGGACCCCTCATCCTCCTCTGCCTCCCCAGGACTCTAGAGCCTACTCTGCACAGTGTCCCACTCAACCTGTCTGTAGCAGCCAAGGGCTTGGGGTGGCCACGACCACATTCCCAGAGGAGAGCAGCCTGGGTACTGCCCCACGGCCTAACATCACACATCCTGCCTGTCGTAATTAGCAATGTTCCCTGGCCAGAAGCAGCAAATGTCATTATATGGACTGGCGGGCCGCTGAAATCCAATTAGAGTGGCCTTGCTTCACAGGCCATGGCAGGTGCTCAGAGCCGGTAATGCGAGCAGCAGAGGAGCTACCCCATACCTGTCCCCCCAACTCCCATAATGTTCCTCGGTCCCAGCCCAGGCTTCAGGCAGGGTAGAAAGGGTCCAAGTGTGGCCACGGGTCCGATGGGGCTTATGAGAGCCTGGAGGGAATGTGGGCTCAGTGCACCTTGTGGGCTACAGGCAGGGGTGTAACCCAAACCCAAAGCTGGGAGCTCCAGCCGTGGCCTTGTCTCATTGCCAGCTCTGCCTTACCCCAACCACGTGACCTGGGCAAGTGGCATTTCTGAGCCTCAGTTTGACCATATGCAGCCTCGGGCTAAGATTGCCTGTCCTGGATGGTTTCATGAGGCTCCTAGGGCTGGGCACCTGGAAAGTGCCCAGTGACCATCTGCTGCCTCCATGTTCATCTTCCTCCTCATACCTGCACCTCCTCCCTCCAGACCTCCTGCCCCCTGAGGTCTGCAGTCTCCTGAACCCAGCAGCCATCTATGCCAACAATGAGATCAGCCTGCGTGATGTTGAAGTCTATGGCTTTGACTACGACTACACGCTGGCTCAGTATGCAGACGCGCTGCACCCCGAGATCTTCAGTGCCGCCCGCGACATCCTGATTGAGCACTACAAGGTGAGGCTGGCCGGGCAGACGACTCAGGCCCCGGTGGAACCTCATGCTGAGTCACGGGGGTCCCCTGAGGCGACTGCCCAGCCAGAGGTCTGGTAGTGCCACTGGCTCAGGCCGGGCCTACTTCCCCCTCGCCCCCAACAGTACCCAGAGGGGATCCGGAAGTATGACTACGACCCCAGCTTTGCCATCCGAGGCCTCCACTACGACATTCAGAAGGTGAGTGCTTAGGCCCTAGACCCCACGTGGCCCATCCTGACTGGTGTGCTTCGACAGTACTTCCTTAGCCCCAATCCTCTGAAAGGGGCTACCCCTGGCCTCACAGCTGTAGCTTCACAGGCACTTAATCCCCTCGGTACCTGCCAACTGGGGCTTCAGCACAGGGGCTGGAAGAGGCTGGCTTGGGGCCCATGTGAACCCCTTTTTTATCCCCCATCCCATTCCCCTGGTGCTCCCAGAGCCTTCTGATGAAGATTGATGCCTTCCATTACGTGCAGCTGGGGACGGCCTACAGGTCAGTGCAGACTGCCCTGCCTGACCCTGCTGTCCCCCAACCCCCGCCCCACCCTGCATCTACACTGTGGCCTCGGCTCAGAACCACTTCAGACTCATGATGTCTGTGCATCCACCCAGGGGTCTCCAGCCTGTGCCTGATGAGGAGGTGATAGATCTGTATGGGGGCACCCAGCACATCCCACTGTACCAGATGAGTGGCTTCTACGGCAAGGTACTTGCTCCATCTAACACTGCCACTGGCCAGGGCGGTCAGCTCAGTGATCTCACTGTGGGTGCCCGTGCCCTGACCCTCAGGCAATTTCCCTCTACCAGTGTCCCAAGGCACACTGGTCTCCAGGCGAGGGGTGGTAGGGCTAGAAAGGTTGCTGAGGTGACAGCTCCCTCCGCAGGGACCCTCCATCAAGCAGTTCATGGACATCTTCTCGCTGCCAGAAATGGCACTGCTGTCCTGTGTGGTGGACCACTTCCTGGGTCACGGCCTGGAGTTTGACCAGGCGCACCTCTACAAGGATGTGACGGTGAGGATGTTGGGCCTGCCTCTCTGGGTGGCAGGGAAGATCAAGTCAGCCACGGTGGGGCAGGCCTTCCTACGCCCCACTACACCTTCACAGTCCCTCTCCTGCCCCCAGGATGCCATTCGAGATGTGCACGTGAAGGGCCTCATGTACCAGTGGATCGAGCAGGATATGGGTAAGGGTAGACAGTAGTCCTGCTGTGGCTTCCTGGGCAGGGGGCCAGGCTGGCCCTCACAGACACATCTCCCCGTTAGAGAAGTACATTCTGAGAGGGGACGAGACCTTCGCCGTGTTGAGCCGCCTGGTGGCCCATGGGAAGCAGCTCTTCCTCATCACAAACAGTCCTTTCAGCTTCGTGTGAGCTGCCTGCGGTGGGGGGTGGGGACGTGGGGGCTCCTGGGAGGGAGGGGATGGGGTGGGGCCCAGGGAGGAGCCTGCCTCAGCCCACCTGCTGCCTGTTCCACCTCTGTGTTACCTCTGCCCAGGGACAAGGGGATGCGGCACATGGTGGGTCCCGACTGGCGCCAGCTCTTCGATGTGGTCATCGTCCAGGCGGACAAACCCAGCTTCTTTACTGACCGGCGCAAGTATGGGCCTAGCAAGGGGTGATGAGGGCGGGGAGCAGGCACTGGCCTTCATTCACCACCTTGCATGCTTGGGGTGGGGACACCCCCTTGTCAGCAGACACCCAGCCTTTGTGAGCAAGTAGCCTTTGCAGACTGGGGAGGTAGCTGCCCCTGGTCCTGCCTCAGACTGGAATCCAAGCCCTTTACCCCTTTGACCCCAGGCCTTTCAGAAAACTCGACGAGAAAGGCTCCCTGCACTGGGACCGCATCACCCGCCTGGAGAAAGGCAAAATCTATCGGCAGGTGAGTGCCATCTGGCTGGCCTAACCACAGCCCCAGGCTGCAGAGGGGACAGCAGCACAGCCTCCTGGGCCCTGCCCAGTCACCACACATCTGCCGAGGCTCTGCCCCTTGCACCATGTCCAGGGGCATCGGGGAATGGCTCTCAGGGCACAGGCCTGGTCACGCTACCTTCATTTGAATTCCAAGTTTACTACTCAATAGCAGAGGGAATCTGGCCAAGTCACTTGGCCTCTCTCTTTTCCTCATCTATAAAAGAGGTATAAAGTAAGGTAAAAAAAAGTATAATGTCCTACTTGAATGGTGGTGTACAAGCCCTTAGATTGGCCAGGCATTTACTAAATACCTGGTAAACAACACTGTCATTCCTTGGTGCTGACCACTCTGCTACAACCAGACAAGCTGGTCGGAGCAGTTCACGGGCCTCTGGGGACCCCTTTTCTTGCCTGGTGGCTAGGAAGCTAAGAAGGGGGCCTAGTGCTAGGGGTTGGGTGGTGATTAAGGCATTTGGCCCTGGATGGAATGCAGACATCCTGGCTGAGCTGGGCTTCTTTGAGGGAGGGAGTCCCAGGGGCTGGGGGCGGGGGGGAGTCAGCAGTCAGGTCGGGAGCAGCCTGGGGTACCCAGGGCAGCAGCCCGGCCTGTAGGCAGTACTCCTACCTGGGCAGCACCCAACTCTCCGTGGCCCCCTTGAGCGCAGGCTCTTAACCTCAGCTCTGAGGGCAGCTCTCCTTTGTCTTGGCATCTTGGCTAATAAGCCTGAGAAGGGTCATGTACCTACGCGGGGAACATGGGAGTTTTTCTCCTTTAGCAGCTTTAAGCCTTTTCTTTATGCCTTATGATCTGAAGTTTCATTTTGTGTGTGCACCGGATCCTGCTTGGTTCTTGTCTGTCTTTATGCTCCCTCCCTGTCTCCCCTTGCAGGAACCCAGGCTCCATCTGGCCTGACTCAGCACCTGTACCTCGAGATTCTCTCTAGGTTCAGGGCATGTCCTCAGTGCTCCGCCCACTCATACTTGATTCTACAGCCTCCCCACTTGAGCTTATTTCACCAATTCTTTCACGGCCCTGTGTCTGCCACGCGTGGCTTTTTCCCCCCAGCCTCTCACATGCACAGACTACTGTAGTAGCTCCTTTGCTGAGTGTGAATTCTGTTCTTTTCTGGGGTGTGGGCTGCTGCACTTCCTGCTTTGGGCCCCCTGCCCCATTTTCTGCTCTCCTGCAAGCTTCCTCTGTTGTGTTTGAGCTTGACTGCCTTCATCTTTTCTCTGGCTTTGGAGCAGGAGAGGCAGATGGCTTTGCAGTGAGGTCTGCCGGGTCCCTCTGGGCCCAGGCCAGGGAGGACAGGAAGGGCTTCAGGGCCACGGGCTTGCTGCTGTAGTTTGTTTCCCACAGCGTGGGATCCCTGGGGTGGGTGTGAGGCCACAGGGAGGGGAGGCCCAGGGCACCATGCCAGGCCGACAGGAGACCTTCCTGTGGCAGGCAGACCCCCTTCCTGTGAAGGGGGAGGAGACGGGGCCAGAGCCAGGGGACAGTGAGGCCACGGGAAAGGGCGGCTGGAGGGGCCGCACTTCCCCTGGGGATTTGGGAGGAGGGTGGAGAATATGGCGTGGCTCTGGCAGCCCCGTGGTACACTGTGCTCAGTGGTGCGCCCCCCCCCCCCCATCTCTCTCCAGGGAAACCTATATGACTTCCTGCGCCTGACGGAGTGGCGTGGACCCCGTGTGCTCTACTTCGGAGACCATCTGTACAGTGATCTGGCGGTGAGGGGCGCAAGGCTGGGTGGGAGGGAAAGGGCCTGCCGGCTGATGCTGAACCCTGTCCTCGCCCGCAGGACCTCATGCTGCGGCACGGCTGGCGAACCGGTGCCATCATCCCCGAGCTAGAGCGCGAGATCCGCATCATCAACACAGAGCAATACATGCACTCCCTGACGTGGCAGCAGGCACTCACGGGGCTTCTGGAGCGCATGCAGGTGTGGGGGCGTGGGGTGGCCTGGGGGGAGGGCAAGGCTGCTGCCCAGGCACACACCCAGCACCCGCTTTGTCTCCCCCAGACGTACCAGGATGCTGAGTCGCAGCAGGTGCTGGCTGCCTGGGTAAAGGAGCGGCAGGAGCTGAGGTGGGCAGGGTCGGGCAGGAGGGGCTCCCAGCCTCACTCCTGTGGTGCCCGCTCGAGTGCCCCGTGTCTCCTCCTCAGGTGCATCACCAAGGCCCTGTTCAACGCTCAGTTTGGGAGCATCTTCCGCACCTTCCACAACCCCACGTACTTCTCACGGCGCCTCGTGCGCTTCTCTGACCTCTACATGGCCTCCCTCAGCTGTCTACTCAACTACCGGGTCGACTTCACCTTCTACCCACGCCGCACACCCCTACAGCATGAGGCGCCACTCTGGATGGACCAGCTCTGCACCGGCTGCATGAAGACGCCCTTCCTTGGCGACATGGCCCACATCCGCTGAGGGCACCTTTATTGTCCAGAACAGGTCCTAACCCCTCCTGCCCCACCCGTGCTGGGCGTCTGTTCAGGGCGGGCAATAAAAGTAGTCTCCCTCCTGCTCGTGCCTCTGTTCAGTCCTAGACGCATCACTTGACTGCGAGGATCCGCTGGGTGTCCGGGAAGTCGTCCTCCAGGAGCGAGTCCTGGGTGGTAGGAGGGCCATCTGTGGCTGGGCCGATAGCCAAGCCCTGGGGCCCCTTCTGTCACTCCTTACCCCCCATACTCACATCAAAGGGTTCACAAAAAGCATCATGGCTTCCAAAGACAGGGTTGGGGACAGAGACTAGGGTTGGGCTGGTCCCTTCCTGCCATGGGGAGAAGTCGTCCTCGGCATCATCTTCCGCCTGAGAAGAGAGGTGCGTGGTGCGGGGCCTCGAGCAAGATCACTGGACCCAGACACCCCCAACGTCCCCACCCAAGACGGCTCTACCTGGAAGGTGGAGAAGCCAAAGCCCGTGGCCTGCCCTCGGGCACGGAGGTAGAAGGCCCCAGCCACCAGGCCGAGCAGTGCTCCGGCAGCCACCACAGCCCCTACACCTGCCACCACGGGTGGACCCTCAAGTGCCACCACCGCCCGCTGCAAACAAGAAGAGCGTCAAGGGCCAGGACCGTCCCCTCACCCCTTGCTGTTCTGCCTGTTGTCCTCCCCACCCCTCACCAACTCACAGGCTGTAGGGGCGCCAGGAGGGGCCTGGCCAGAGCATGGATGATGCCGTTGAATGCCATGATGTCCCACACGACGACGTGGCTAACCATAACCACCCCTGGGGCCTATAGGAAGACCAGAATCAGGCCTGGTGAGTGTGTGAGGACTGGGGCCAGCAGGGGAGATGCAGTAGCCAAACTCACCACAGGGGCCCAGGAACTGTTGTCAGGGCCCACAGCACTGAAGACGAGCCTGAGGCCCGAGTGGGCGGGGAGCACAGTATCCCGGCTGGCATTGGTGCTCAGGAAGGTGGTGTTGGAGGCATGCAGCTCCAGGTCTGGGCCGCTCAGTGTCTGCGGGCAAAGAAAGCAAGGCCTGTTAGCCTAGGCCAGCCAGAGGCATCAGTACCGGGTCTGGCTCTGTCCACAGCCCCTGCTGGTTACCATGTTATCCATGAAGCCTTCGTTGACAGGGACAAAGAGTGTCTTATAGGTGAGCTCATCATCCAGGAAGTCAAGGAAGTCAAGACCCCGAGGGGTGGCATTGGCATAGCGAAGCAGCATCTGGGAGGGGGGAAATAGGACTGTGGGCAGGCCCCATCCCCAGGGACCCCCAGCTGCCCACACCCTCAGCCCTGAGGCCGAGCTGCTGCGCACCCCATAGAAAGTGGAGAAGTTGGCAGTGGCGGCCAGTACGTCGAGCAGCTTCCCGTTGCAGACGCTTGTCCCGTCACCCACAAAGCCCTGGCGGCACCGGCAGGCCACGTCTGTGGGACAGGCAGTTGGGTGGATCAGTGGAAAGGGGCCGAGCCGGGGCATGTGTTGGGGGTGGGTTTCTGGGGGCCGGGGGGCTGCACCTTGCTCGCGGTAGCAGTAGGCGTCCCAGCACTCAGAGTGGTTCTTCCGGAGGCCCAGGCTGACGACACCCACCTGCCCACCACCACAGTCTGCCGCGGGGAAGACGACTGGGTGGGCAGCCGAGCCATTGGCCAGCCAGCCCACATGGCACAGGTGGAAGCCGAGCTGTCAGGGCAGGAGGGGATGCTGAGACGAAAGGCCCAAATCGAGGGGGCCCCCATGGGCTTGCCTCCAGATGCCTGAGCCCCACACACCTTCTGGGCAGCAGAGAGCTGAGGGAGAGAAGCAAGAACGGCTCCCTGGGCCCCACATGCTGCCTCGGCCTCTGAGAAGTTCAGGCTGTAAGGGCCGCTGGGGGCCTGGAGGTGGAAGACACCAGCCTGTTTCTCTGCAGAAGGGAGGGACGTGTGATCAGCCCGGCAGCACCGAGGTAAAGCAGGGGCACAGGGAGCGGGCAGGGAAGCCCACCCTGGAAGTGGAGGTCAGTGCACACAGCGTCCACGTGACAGGGTGGCGGCTGGCCCAGGCAGCGGTCCACGGGCGGCTCAGGCTCCTCCAGACACTGCAGTCCATCTCCCACGTAGCCGGCATGGCACACACAGCGCCTCGTGTTCTGGGGCGAGAGAGTGAGCAGGTGCTCTTCAGGGCCCTGAGGGCCGCTCTGTGGCGCCTCCCCACCCTGCCACTCCGCTCCCCGGCTGCTCGGCTGCTCACCGGGCCGGTGTTCAAGCAGTCGGCGTGCTCGCTGCAGCCCCCGCGGCGGCCGTCCGCACAAGGGTCTCGGGCCCGGCAGCTCCAGCCGTCACCCTCGTAGGAGGGCAGGCAGGTACAGGTGACCACCGTGCCTGCTTGGCTGCAGTTGGCGTGCTCACTGCAGCCGCCGTGCCCATCCCGGCACAGGTCCACCACTGCGGGCAGGGACAGAGTGAGTGGCAGGACCGAGAGGGGAGGGGGCCTCCCACCTGCCCCCCAACTCACCTGTGCACGAGCGGCCATCCCCTTCGTAGCCCAGGCCGCACTCGCAGCTGTTGCCCGCGCGGCACACGGCCTCGGGGGCGCAGGGTGGGGCACACACAGGCTGCAGCTCTGTCCCCCAGGTACCCCCCCCCACATATCCAGGTTAGGAGCTACCCTTCTGGGTGCCCCTGGACCCCTCCCACCCACCACAGATGGCTCCACTGGAGTGTGCAGTCGGGGCACACCGGTACACACGAGCGTACGAAAGCACTCGGGTGGACACAAATGCAAATAGCACTCACTCAGCTGCACCTCACAGCTTGGCCCAGTCCAGCCTTCCTCACAGAAGCAGGAGCCAGAGCCCCCGAGGCCTTCATCACAGCGGCCATGGGAGGTGCAGCGGCAGGCTGGGGAGACACCAGCAGGCGCATGGGGTTGGCGTGTGGGCCGCGGGGCTCAGAGGGCAGGGTAGGACAGGTGGTTCAGGACAGCCCACCTTGGCACTGGGGCCCAAAGGCACCCGAGGCGCAGAGTTCACACGCTGTCCCTGTAAACCTCGGATGGCACTGGCACTGCCCGCTGCCACTCATGCCATCCATGCACATGCCGTGGCCACTACAGGGGCTGCTGGCACCGCCAGGGCAAGCTAGTGAAAGGTGAGAGAAGTGAGGGGGGTCCAGGGCTCTTTAGGACGCCCAGCCATACCATCCGTCCTGCACCCAGGGCAGCCAAGCCTCCTCTGGAAGCTGCAATCCACCCAAGTCCCCTCACCGATAAGAACCCCCGCAGCCGGCCCACCAGCCTCTCAGAGCACTCCCTCCCAGCCCAATCCATTCACCGCCCAGACCTGCCCCACCCCAGCACCCCGACACTTCTCCAAAGCAGTGGCCAGGGCTGTGCCAGAAGGGCCCACTAGAGATACCCACAACCTTGGGACGCTCACCTCGGCACTCGCTGCCATAGTGGCCAGGGCAGCAGCTGGGCTTCCAGGTGGTGGTGACGCAGTTGCGGTGGCAGCCTCTGCCCAGGCCTTGGGGCTGACCCCAGAGGCTAGACCGGGCCCAAATGCTGCGCAGGGCCAAGGAGTGCAGTGGGGGGGATGTCCAGAACTTTGAGTAGTACCTCCAGCAGGTCTCAGGACTGCCCTGGGCAGAGAGGAGTCAAACAGCCCTGGAGTCCCTGGGCCCCGCCCAAACCCGCACCCAGCTCCCAGGCCCTTACCTGCTCCCGCGAGCCCTCAGGACATGGCGGTTCTAGCCCACAAATGCTGCAGATCTTCTGGAAGGAATAGAGGCCAACACAGCAAGGTCAGATGACTGGACGATCAGGTCCCTTGGCTAGGATCCCGTGCCCCTCCACCTCTGACCTATGGCCTCCCTCACCAGCCGCAGAGGTCGAGTCTCGAAGCGGTCACAGCGGGCACCAAGGCCAGGTGGCTCCAGAAGCTGGTCGATGCCATAGGCCAGGCCACCCTCGAAAGGCAGGTGCCGCTGCACAATGCGGGCGTCCTCCTCACCCACTGTGAGCTCACCCTGCAGGTGGAGAGGGAGAGTACACGGGGTCACAGGTGCACTGCGGCCCCGCACTGTCAGAGCCTCTGCCTCCTGCTGCCCTCATCCAAGCCCTCTCCTCACACTCACCGGCCGGACACGGCTGCAGGAGAAGGAGATGGGGGTCCCATGCATGGTGCGGAGAGGGCCCAGGTTGGGCAGGTCAGACGCCAAGGCCTGAGCAGATAGAGCTATTGGTTGGAGCTGGGCAGGCAGGCTGGGCAGCAGGCCGTGGGGACCAAGGGCTGGGGGTGCACCCACCTCAATGTTGCGAATCACGTGGCCCCGCAGAATGGCTGCCAGCTTGTCCCGGTGGTCTTCATGGTACAGCCAAACCTGGCGGTCAGGGGGCAGGGCTTGCAGGGCAGCGTCTGTGGGCCACAGCATTGTCAGGGGCCTGTGGGCTGCATCCTGAAGTAGGGGCAGGAGGCCAGCCACCTGGCAAGAAGCAGGGGTGTGACAGTCAGAGACTGGTGGGCAGAGGTGGGGGGCTGGACCACAGAGACCAGGAAGGGGATCCAGGGACCAGGTGGCCAGCCGCGTTCTGTAGCCAGATGCACGTGGACATACATGCAGGGATAAGCTTGCACACGCCTTGACTATTTTCAGGTCTGTGGACACACATAAACATACCCTTGTGTTCACACTGGGAGGCTCACATACACAGTTGGCCTGTACACACACACGGGACAGGCTGACACACATGTAAGTGTGCAGACAGGTGAATATACACTCACATTACCACACACACACACAGGCACAAATACACACTGACCGGCCCACACAGGGGGGCAGTACCTTCACGAGGCCACTGAAGATCTTGTAACCAAAGCTCTCAGCAGCGGCGGTGATGTTTCTCTGCAGAAAGGCACTTGTGAGCCTTGAGGTCAGACAGGGAGGGAGCGACTGAGGCCCCCAGCAACCTGCCCGATAAGCCTCCAGGCCTGTGCCCCAGTCATACCCGCAGGAGAGGGGCAGCGTCAGGCTTCCAGTATAACACATCCGGCGGCAGCAGGACCTGGTCGATGAAGTGCAGCACGCCGTTCACAGCCTCGTGGTCACTGCTCACCACACGAGCGAAGTCATTGAGATAGATGCTGCCCTGGGGGTGGGGCCCAGGACTGAATGAAGCTGATTTGTGGGGTACTCGTGCCGTGGGTGGGGCCTGAGGTGGGGGCAAAACCTGCATTGGGTGAGTCTTGGGGCAGAAGGTGGGCCCAGTCAAGGCAGAAGGCCTCCAGGTATGGCCCGTGGGGGTGAGGATATGACCAGGGCCTGGGGAGAGGTACTTGGTAGTGGGCAGGGTCTGGAGCTGGTCTCCCTGCCACTAAGGCCTGCCCAGGCCTAGCGGAGGACAGAAGGTCGTAACTGGGTTCAGGGCACAGGGGCAGGTACTGTGGGTGGGTTAGGGCAGGAGAGGGCCGGGCCCAGGCTCACCTCCCTCTCGTGGATGCGCAGTGTGTGCCCCGAGAGCGTGGTGACGTAGCCCTCGTCCAGCAACTCCTGGCTCCTCAGCTGCCGGCAGCTGACCACGTGGTAGCGGAACACAAGCTGGCGGTGGGTACGAATCCGGGCCAGCTCGTCCTGGGGTGGGAGTCCAGGAGGGTAGCGGGAGGCCCCTGACTGCGGCCTCTGCCCACGCCCCAGAATGCCCACCCCCTCCCAGCCTGGCCAGGGGTGGGAGAGGACTGCATTACCTGCGACAGGTTGGTCATTAGATCTGTGCGAGGTACAAAAACTGTGAAAGGCCCATCACCCTTGAGCTCCTTGTATTCCTAGGGGGAGGGGGAAACAGCTGGAGTGGAAGAGGGGTAACTTTCGACCAACTCGGGGCTTCCACGGATCCTCGTGGAAAGACTTGGACTCTGAGATCAGAACTGCCAAACCCCCTGACCAAATAAGAACATGGAGGCCCAAGGACCGGTGGGACCGGCAGATCAGAGAGACCCAGGCAGGACTGAGGAAGTGGAAGCCAGCTGGTCACTCACCAGGAGGCGGAGGCTGAAGAATGAGGCATGTCTGTCCCGAAGAAGCTCCTGGGGGGGGCGAGGATCAGCTCAGATTTTAGGTGGCCCCCATTCAGGGCCTGGTGCCTGTCCCAGCACCTGCGGCCCAAGGTCTGGCCAAGGCAGAGATGAGGAAAGGAAAGCCGGGGGTCTGAGCTGGGGTTAGGATTAGTTTCATGGATCATAGCTGGGTCAGACCCAAGTACAGTCAGGGGTCAGGGTCGTGGTTAAGGCCAGGATCAGGATCCAATCTTGGGTCTTGATATCATGGGTGAGGCCAATGGGGAGGCACAGCCAAGGTTGGGTCAGGGGTCCAACTTGGGCACCATTACCAGGCCAACTCGGGCACGGCAGGTGAAGCCATCACCCACAGTGTGGGCTGCATCACAGGTGCACGTCCTCTGGCCGTCCCCTGTGCTTTTGCACACAGCATAGGGGCTGCAGCCTCCGTTACTCTGAGGCAGGGACAGGAGAGAGAGAGAGGCGTCAGTGGCTCCCAGACTCCTCTGCCCCAGCCATGGTAAGGGGCCATGAAGACCCCTGTCCAACCCCCAAAGCCCAGTTTGCTACTGATCAGTCAGACTGGAGCTTATGGGAGGGCAGCTTACCCTTCAGAGGCCCTTGGGACCCTGATGGGGGGCAAGGAGGGCTGGCTCCTGCCTCAGTCCCCTTCCCCTAGGAAATGAGGTGGGGCTGGGCCCTGACCTGGGAGCAAGGGTCCAGGAGCTCACAGGTCCGGATGCCATCCCCACTGTAACCCTCACGGCAGCTGCAGGAGACCTGTCCCAAATCCTAATCAGTGTGGCTGCTGGGACCCAAGAGCAGGCCAGCAGCCTGGACAGAAGGAGCGCCCCACCTGGTTTGAGGGGGCCCCCCCTACAAGGGAATGGCACAGCCCCAGTGTCCACCTCTGTTGTGCTGACCTGCTGGGGGCCTGTGGGGATGCATTCAGCATGCATGTGGCAGCCCCCGTGGCGGACGAGACAGCTGTTAACTTCTGGGGGAAGAGATGCGGGGGTGAGAGGAGGCCCTTCATTCATCTGTGCAATCAGGTACTCACCCCCACGCTCTCAGGGGCCCCCGTGGGCCCCTCAGCCTCTCGTAGTGTGACTCACAACACTGAAGCCAGAGCCCTGGCCCCACGTATGCCCAGGGTGTGGGTCCCAGCCTCACCCTGGCACAGCTCCCCGTCTCCTGTGTAGCCATTCTGGCAGGTGCATGTCCGCTGCCCAGGTGCCACCTTGGTGCAGTTGGCGTGAGGGGAGCAGCCTCCATGGTCACGGGCGCAAGGATCCACCTCTAGGGGGAGATGATCCCAGAGAGCTGTGAGGAGCTGGCACAGGGACAGAGTGGGGACGAGGGAGGAAGGCATGGGAGGGAGAAAGGAAAAGGTCAGAGGGCAGGGTAGGCCCTGAGGTGGGACTGGGGTTAAAACTAGACTCAGAGGGACCGGAGAGGGCTCTGCAGGGAAATGGGGGCCAGGAGCACCCATGTGTGACTGGACCTGAACAGTGGATGCCGTCGCCCGAGTACCCCGCAGCACAGACACAGGCCGGGCCTGCAGCCGAGTCCTGAATGCAGCTGGGAGGGGTGGCGACAGCTCAGCCTCTGCCTGCCCAGCCCCTCCTTGCCCCCAGCGCCCCGACCCACTTGCCCACCTGTCCCAGGCTGAGCTCACTCACTTGGCATTGGGATCGCACTTCTTTGGGCACGGAGGGCTGGTGATCTCTAGGGGATTGAGAAGATGGTTCTGGTCATTTGGACTCAGGAGCCACTTCCCCAGGAGTCACCCACCTATCCCCCTTAAGGCCACTCACTCTGGTCACAGCGGGGGCCCTGCCAGCCCACATGACAGACACAGCTCCCGTCCCCTCGGAGTCCCTCCTGGCACAGCCCGTGGGCACAGCTGCAGACTGGGAGCAGAACGAGGGGGGGCAGGAGTTACCCAATGCTCTTGTCTTGTCCCTGCCGGTCCGTCCCTGTGCCTGCTGTCCTCCGCCCTCCCCAGTGCTCACCTCCAGCACAGTTGGGCCCGTAGCGGCCCAGCTCACACATCTCACATGCCGTTCCATGGAAGCCCTCATGGCAGCGGCATTCCCCGCTGCCCAGGAGCTGGTCCTGGCATTGCCCATGGCCCGAGCACACACCACCCAGCCCCCCGGGGCACGGCTCACACAGTGTGCCGAAGAAGCCGGGGCAGCAGTCAGGCACCTGTGGGGAGGGGGTAGGGAGAGGCCCCGCACAGGCCAGATGTAGGGGGAGGGAAGTGGGAGTGATGGGAAATGTTGGAGGGGTGGGATGGGGACAGGCCACAAAGCCATAGAATGAAGCAAGCTGGAATCACAGGGTTGGAGGCTACCTTCTACAACCCTCCTCATGGCAGGGGCGAGGAAACAGAGCCTCGGGCAGGCGATGGCTGTGCCGGTTCTCACAGTGAGGGACAGAGCTGGGCCTAGCAGCTGCCCCTGGGGCCTGGTTGACAGTGTCCAGGCTGAACCCCTTTTCCCTTCTCCCCGCCCATACCTCCTGGGGCATGGCCATGGAGACAAACACTGGTCCCACTGACCTTAGACTTCTCCCCCTTGCCCTTCCTCTGGGCCCTTGCCCCCTGCCTCAACCCTAGCCCCAGTCCTGCCTCTGCCGTTGAAATCTAGGCCAAGTTCCTCCCCTGGGCCTGCACTCCCACCTCCCCCTTTCTGGTTAGACTTAGGGGTGGGGATGCCGCAAGGCACCTGGATCTTCTTGGCACACGTGTAAGAACAGCCCCGGGAAAACGAGTAGCCAGATCGGTAGACGCAGCTCTTCCTGGGAGTGTTCTGGAAATGGGCAGGCAGGAGAGCTCAACCCATGGCTCAGGTAGGAGCAGGACAGTGAACAGGGAGACACAGACTATAGGTATCAGTGGGTAAGATGGAAGAGCAGGACAGCAGAAAATTAGCAGGCGGGACTCAGGGCTGCAAGTGAATGAGGTCCTCCTCTCAGACCTGGGCCTGGGCCTCCTAGCCTCTACCAGGGAGGTCAAGCAGCCCTTGCTGTCCCACTCCCCAGGCCTGGGTGAGCCGACTGGGCCCTGTAGGCTCAGACACCTTGGGAGCGGAGAGCAGGCCAAGCTCAGACACAGCCGTGCTGAGACCATCCTCACCTCCAGCTGAAAACCCTGAGCGCAGCGGAATTTCCGGGTACAGTTGACACATTTCTCCTGGGGGGAGGGAGGGCAAGTTTTCAGGTGGTCCTGGGATGGGGGGCCCCCAAACTCACCTTCCTTCCTGTCCCACCCCGATCAAGTGCCCCTCCGTGCCAGCCAGGCCAGCCAGCACCTCCCACCTCTGAACCACAATCCCCCTCCTCCCCTCCCCGGTATCCTCCCCACCGGCCTCAGCCGCTCACCCGCAGGGCCTCAGCGTGGCTATGCAGGCAGCGGCTTGAACCCACGCTCAGGACCCCCGACAAGCCAAACAGTGAGCGGCCAGGGGCCTCCAGCACAGGGCCTTCCAGTGGCATGTGGTTGACCTCAGGCTGAGGAGGGTGGTAGGAGACTGAGTCCACCCCCCACACTACCACCCGCACCTTGGGGCTAACAGGTTCCGGGGAGAGTCTCCAGGCTGGGTGGTCTCTGGGGCGGAGGTTACAGGCTCCCACCCCCCGACCCCTGCAGACCTGGCCGCTATGGTTGTAGAAGACAAGCCAGTGGGCAGGGCCCAGGAGAGAGTTGCGGTGTCCCCCTCGCTGCAGGGATTCCGAGGAGAGGGCTTCTCCCAGGATCACGTGATGTCGCACTGTGTCTGCATCCTGGCAGGAAAGCAGCTCAGGGACTCCAGGGACTACCAAGTGCCCAGGACAGTACATTCCACCCACCTTGTCCCTTTGTTATAGGATGAGAGGCTCACCCAGGTTTTCACCCTCCCCCTTCAGTGGCCCTATCCCAGTGACCTCACCAGGCTGCTGCTGTTGCCCTGGGCCTCCAGAGAGCGGTTTGTGGGCACAAAGATGGTGTAGGCCGTGGCGGCCTCAATCTGGGACACCAGCTTGTGGTGCTAAGGGCAGGGGGCCAGGGTCACCAATGAGCATAATCCTCCCCAGTTCCGACCCTGGGGCCAGCCAGCTCCCTCCAGGCCCTGGGGGAGGATGCTCCGACCAGGCACACTCCTCTCTCCTCTGTTCCTTACCTTCAGCAGCTCCCGGAAGAGATGGAAGGCAGGCACCGAGTCTAGCTGCTGCAGCAAGCCCTGCCCATGCAGCATGTCCCCTCTTGGAGGCAGTAAGACCTGCCATGGAGCATAGGGGCTGGTCAGTACGTCAGTGCCCCTCAGCTCAGGATGTTCCCCGGGCACACCCTTCCG
This sequence comes from Hyaena hyaena, assembly GCF_003009895.1. Taxonomy (NCBI): domain Eukaryota; kingdom Metazoa; phylum Chordata; class Mammalia; order Carnivora; family Hyaenidae; genus Hyaena; species Hyaena hyaena. Next base: position 1,113,457 of record NW_024080862.1, on the reverse strand, counting down.
GCCATACCTGGCTGAGGACATGTAGGACACCATTGGTGGCGAGGAGGTCAGCCACATCCACGCTGGCATTCTGCACCCAGACCCTCTGGAAAGCAGCAAGCAGGGCTCAGTCACAGGGAGGCACAGGTGGACACTTAAGAGTGGGTACAGCACCCAGAGATTCTGCTGGGCACCCAGGCAGCTCCCAGTGGCCCCCAGCCTGGCCCAGACACCCTCAGAACCTGCCAGATGGGTACACAGACCCATATCAGGACCCATGCACAAAAGGGACAGGTATGCACATGCAGACAAAGACGGACAGCCCCTGGCAGGCCAGTCACTACTGGTCCCAAGACACTGTCCTGGGTATGCCCTCTGCCGGCCCTGCAGAGGTCAACTCAATCTCATCATGGGGACCCCTGTCTGGGAAGTACCCCCCGCACGTTCCGCACGACCCCCTCTCCTGCCCAGAGTTCACCAAATACCCCACTGATGTTGTGAATCTCCCAGCGTGTGGTGGGGCTCAGGGTGGCCACATCCTGCCCACCCAGCCGGGCCAGCTCCTCCTCAGAGAGGGCACCCTGGAGAAAATGGGCCCTGTGGGACACGGAACCAGGTTAGTGTAACCTATCCTTGGGACTGGGCTCCACCCCAACAGGTACACATAGGTCAGAATGAAAACCTCTGGGGAGGGGCAGGTTCTTGCACAGAAGTCCCTTCCCCACCCCAGCTTCCTGCCATGGCAGCCCACCTGACCAGGTGAGGCAGCATCTTTGGCTGCAACCAGAAGGCTTGGTCCTCAGGGCTCAGCCTCCGGATGGCAGACTCAGAGGGCACCAGGGCTGTGACTTGACTGTTGGTAGGAAGAGTGATGCCAGCACTCTGTGTGTGTGGTGACAGAGGGACAAGGGGAGTGATGAAGGCAGCCACCTGAGATTGCTTGCTCCCAGCCTGCAGGCCTGCCCCCATCTCCACCTCTTGGAGACATTATGTGGTACCTCTGCATCCAGGAGGACTCCTGGATTTGAGCCCCAACCCCAGTATTCTGCCCTGTCCTACCTTGATCCACTGGTAGAAGACAGAGAAGTGGGCATTTGCCTCCAGCTCCTAAGGGGGGGAAAGAGCTGAGGTCATCAGTCTAGGGACAAACCCAAGCCCCCTCCTCACCAGGACCCTGAACACTGCCCCTTCCTACCTGAGGTGCATGAAAGGACCCACACACACACACACTACCACCAAACACAGGGACCCTACTCACCCGGAAGATGTCTCCGTAGCAGCTGAAGCCGTCACCCCCATAGCCAGAGGGGCATGTGCAGACCCGCTGACCTCCCCCTACTGCTCGGCAGGTGGCCTGGGGTGGAGGTGGGGCAAAGAGACAGTACCCAGATGGCAAGCTGGACAGCACCCCAGCCTACATCTCTCTGTTTACCCTTATCACCTCTCTTTCTGCTGCCTGCCTGTCTTGCTACCCAGCCCCACCATCTGCCTATCCAGCCAGCCAATTTGCATTCATGTTGCATTCAGTATGCCTGGCCATACTCTCCAAGGTCACTGAGCATTTGACATGAGTGACCCCACATCATCATGACAGATGGGCTGGGAAACCCCAGGGCTGAGGGAGCATCCAGGAGGAGAGGCCTGCCCTGAGAGCAGGAGGAGCTAACTGAGGCGCCTGGGTGGCTCAGTTGGTTAAGCGTTCGACTTCGGCTCAGGTCGTGATCTCACAGTTCGTGGGTTCAAGCCCCGCGTCGGACTCTCTGCTGACTGCCAGCTCAGAGCCCGGATCCTGTTTCAGATTCTGTGTCTCCCTCTCTCTGACCCTCCCCTGCTCACACTCTCTCTCTCTCTCTCAGAAATAAATAAAACATTTAAAAAAAAAAAAAAAAAGGAGCTAACTGGGAGGCCTTCCAGAATACATGGGCAGAGGTGCAGTGGTGTTAGAATAGTCAGAATAGTCAGGAGCCAGACAGCAAGGGGCTCGGAGCAGCCACAGGAGCATGGAATGGGTTGGGGGTCAAGGGTGGAGATAGGAGGTAGGGCAGGGGCTGGGGCCTTAAGAATGAGTGAAAGCTCTTTACTGTGGGCAAGGGGGTGACATGGTTTAGATCTGTGGCTTAGAAAGATTCCAACCCTGGCCATAGACAGGGACACCCAGAGAGCCTCCCCCCAGGTTCCAGGCCCTCTCGCCCCCTCACCAGGTCATGGCAGCCACCATTGCCTGCCCGGCAGGGGTCAATAGGACTGCACACATAGCCGTCCCCTGCGAATCCCAGCTTGCAGGTGCACCGGCTCTGGAGAGGTTAGAAGCAGAGGACCTCATCTCACCAGGGGTACCCACCCCTCTCCTCCACTCCCCAGCTCTCCATGGGCCCTATGCCCTGGGGATCCTTGTTCAGACCCATGGAGCTCCTCCCAGCCCCATCCACGGTCCACATCAGGAGCCGGAGGCCCTGAGGGGAGGCTGGCTCTTGAGATGAGTCCACAGAAGTGATGGCATTGGCAGGGAGGCATCCATGGGGACCTGGTACCCCTCTGCCCTCAGGCCTGGGAGAGGGCGACAGCACAGGGTGAGCAGGCAGGTGTCTGCAAGGCTGGCCCCAGGGCTGGCGGCACAGACTCACCTCTGACCCTGCCCCCTGCTCTGATCCTTCCCACTGAATGCCTGTGTCTTGGGCTTGTCCACACTGCAGCTGAGTGACTGGTGACATGCCCTAGATCTCAGCTGCCCTTGTCTGCAAGTTGGGGGCATCTCCACCTCCTTACTCTGGTCCTCGGTTCAGGACTTTAACATTGTATAGCTCTTTGTGGAGCGGGTAGTGCCAGCCCTCACAGCCAGTTGGGTGTTCGTCACGGACACCCCACAGGTAGGTGACCCCAGCCATGGCAGGACAGTCTCTGCACACACACATTGACCCAGAGGCAGCCAGGCCTGACCTCCCAATTGGTGTATTAGACACTTGAGTGCCACCCAGTCTTCAGGTTCACGGGCCTGATGTGCCTCACAAGAAAAGCTGCAGATGCTCAGGCCCTGTGGCTGGGGTCTGAGGCTGCAAAGCTCCACAGCTGGATTCCCATGAGTCTAGAGATTTGGGGATGCCAGTCTCTTTGGGCAGGAGTCTCCCCCTGCTTTGCTCAGCACTGGATTCCTAAGTCTAGATCAGGGACTAGCATGTAACACACACCTGGTGCTATGTGGGAAACCAGTGAATGAACGAGTGAACTCATGGCCAGGAGACAGCGGCCCCGAGGCCAGGTGGAACAGAGGACTCGTGGACTCAGTTACAAGAGTCCTCGTCCCCGAGGGACGGGAGCCACGGCCTTCTGATTTGGGAAAAAGGCAACCTTGAACTGGTGGTCGAATGCACCTTCCCTTAAAACTGTCATGGCCTTGGGGCGCCTGTGTGGCTTAGTCGGTTAAGCGTCCGAATTTTGCTTAGGTCATGATCTCGCGGATCGTGGGTTCGAGCCCTGCGTCGGGCTCTGTGCTGACTGCCAGCTCAGAGCCTGGAGCCTATTTCAAAGTCTGTGTCTCCCTCTCTCTCTGACCCTCCCCTGCTTATGCTCTCTCTCTCTCTCTCTCTCCTAGAAATAAATAAAAATATTAAAAAAAAAAACTGTCATGGCCTCATGTCGTCTCCAGCACACGTCCGCTGTTTCTAGACTGTATGACTCAACCTTCCAGCCCTGCATTCTCACTTGTGTCTGAGGTTTGAGACCCTGAGCTGGAGTTCTTGGGAGTGGATGTTCCTGGAGCCAGATGGGGTGTGGTGAGAGTCCCCTGGAACCAAGACCCCACACCCCACTCTACTGCCTCTAGGCTTGCTGTGCCTCACCTGCCCAGGTCCCACGTAGCTGCAGAGGGCGTCGGCGTGACAACCACCTCTCACATCCAGCTCACACTCATCAATAGCCACACAGACACGGCCGTCCCCGCTCCAGCCTTTGTGGCATGTGCAGTGGTGTTTGCCCAGGGCCTCAGGGACACACTCAGCCTGTGAGAGCCACAATCAAACGACTCAGATCTTCAGGGCAGTGGGCTGAGGGAAAGGAAGTCCCTCTCCCACCTGTCAGGGCTTCAGGAAAGAGACAGTGAGACTGACATTTTCTGAGCAGCCACCACGGTCTGGGTGGGAGCAGGGGTTGCTGGGGGTACAGGAGAAGCCATCGCCCTCGAAGCCATCAAGACAGACACACCTGCGGCAGGTGAACAGGAGGCCTCCAGTGAGCCTCTGGAAGAGGCCGGAGGCCAAACAAACTGACATGCATGGTCATGGATGAGACAGAGAGGAAACATGATTCCTCACCTGGTGACACCACCCTGGCTAACACAGCGGGCGTGCAGGTGGCAGATCTGGGCCTGTTCTGCGGGCCCACAGTGCACAGTGGACTCATTGCAGAAGCGGCCGCTGAAGCCTGGAGCACACGTGCCACTCTGGCACACACCCCCACTGCCCGGACGGTTGTCACAGAGACCATGGACACAGCCACAGTCTGCAGGGAGGAGATGGGAACAGGAAAGCTGAGGCAGGGGCAGAGCTGGCTGGGGACGGGGAATGGGGTGGCTGGCATAGATTTGACTTCAGGGTCACAAAATCAGAGGCCATCCCAGACTCAGTGGGCAGGCAGAAGAAATGCAAGCAGGGCCATTCATTGCTTTCAGTCACCCCACTCTAGCTTCCCCGCCTCAATAGCACCATCAGAAAGTTCTTCTGTGTGTCTGACTTAAATCCCACATGCTTTAGATTGAACCACAGTTGCTGTCCTGGCGTGGGTGAAGGAGACTTCTATTTTTGTCCTCAAATCCTCCCCTCCTCCCTCTGGCCTTCATTCTTCCTCCTGGGGCTCTATTCCCCTTCTTGGGAGTCCCCAACTCCCATCCCAAGTCTTTTTTTCCTGGCAGGCAGCCTGGGCCAGGACCACCCACCTTCCTGGCACTGGTCTCCATGCTTGTTTGGGTTGGAGCAGATGTGGCAGGCGATGCCTTTGTAGTCCGGGAAGCAGAGGCAGGCCCCATTGCCCCGGACCCCATCGCTGCACTGGGGGTGGGCAGGAAGTGAGACCAGTCACGGGGTGGGGGCTGTCCTCCCCCGCCCCCCACACTCTCTCCCTCTATGGGATGGCTCTGAGCTTCTGCTCCCCCCCTGAAGACCTCCCCCTGGAAAAGACCAAGCCACTGATGCTGTCAAAGAACTGGCCCCCCAAAAGACACCCGGCCCTAGAGGCTTCAGGGATAACCTCTGTATAACCTAGAAACGCACAACCCTTAGGGTGTCTCCCCTAGCCTCGATGCTACCAAATGGCGAAACAGAGCACACAAAACGAGCACTGACAAACAGCCTTCATGAAAATAGGTACCCAAATCCGTCGACTTCTTTATTTCTAATTAAAATACTAAAAACAACATGGTCCACCTCCCACTGCCTAGATCTCAGAAACCCGAGGCCAGAGAGAGGCAGGCTTGGCTCAGACACACAGGGAGTCACTGGCCAACTCCTACCCCTGACCCCAGGGCAGTGGAGGACTCACGGTGCCTTTGCCATAGCAGGGGTTGGAGAAGCCCCCAGGACACTGTATACAGTCAGGCCCAAAAAACCCCTTGCAACAGCCAGGTTTCTGTAAGAAACAAAAGTGTGTCTGAGGGTCCATCGGGGGCTACTGCCACTCCCTGGTCCCATCTCTAGAGCAAGCAGGTGGGTGAAGCCCCTCTGGGATGCAACCCAGCTCTCTGAGGAAGGCAGCCTGCTCTGCCCCAGAGGGGAGGCTCCAGCTCACTGGGCAGTGAGCACCCCACCCCCAGGCTCACCAGGATAGTCTGGTTGCAGTAGTGAGCACAGCCTTTCTTCAGGACGTTGAGCCCAGTAGGGTCATGGGTGTAGACACACTCCTTGGGGAAGATGTCCTGGGGTGGGCCGCGCAAAGCTGGTCAGCAGGCGTGGGGTCTGAGCCGGCCCCGTGTACCAGGCAGCTCCGATACAGGGACTGCTGAGTCCAGCACTCCCACCCTCAGTGGGGCCGAGAGGGCCTGAGCCTTCAGGTCCAGCCTCACAGCGCCTTCGCCTGACCCTGACCCAGGGTGGAAGTCTTACTGAACAGCCCCAAGGGCCCGGCCAAGGGACACTCACCAGCTTCATACTGTTTGGGGGGCATGTGCTGGTGTTCAGGGCTTGGCAGTCCACACAGGAGCCCTGGGTAGGGAAGGGCCGGTGGGGGTGGGAGGAGAGTGGTCAGTCATAGTTTATTTGTACAGCAGACCCTAAGAAAGTGTCATGGAGCCAAGCCCCGAGGTATGAGAGAGTCAACGACAGGGGGGCCAGGGCAGAAGGAGGAGCTTGGTGGGGGAGTGTGAGAACTGTGGCAGAGGGACAGGAGGGCCAGAAGGTGCCGGAGTGATCCCGAAGGAACCAGCAACAGGACGGCTGAGGCCTGGTGTGGGGGAGGCGGCACATCTGTGGGGTCTGTACCCAGGCCCCAGCCCCAGGGCCACTGGAGGAGAACAGGCGGTGCCGGGGCCCCAGGAAGGCTGGGGCCGTGCGGCGTGTGCTCACCGCCACGATCTTGTGCTGCTCCTCATTGCAGTGCTTAGGCAGGATGGGCAGGATGGTCGGGGGCAGCAGGATGCCCTCCAGCATGTGGATCACACCATTGGCGGCCAGCACGTCCACTCTCCGTAGTGGGACCCCCTCGGGTCCCAGCAGGATGCGCCCCTGTGGTGGAGCCTGGTGTGCAACCTCTCCAGCCTGGCAGACCCCTGGGCCCACTGCCCCCTTCACCCCTACAGCCCAGCCTGCAGGCCATCTCCTCTCCCCTCTCCCTGGCTCTCCAGAGCCCCTTGTTCTGGCAAAACTGCTCCAGCCTCTGTGCCATGTCATTTCTGCCTACGTGGTTTCTAGCCTCTGGGCCTGGAGTCACATGGAATACGGCCCCCTCAACCCCACCACCCTCGTGCCCACTCTCCATGTCTTTGGAGCCCTCCCACTCTGTTGGACCCTGGGAGAATTTGATGTGTGCCTGCCTCCCACATAGCCCCACCAGGGCCTGCGCTCCATGGGGCTCGGACTATAAGGGCAGGGCTGAAAGGGACCACATAACCAGCCAGTCATCACCAACCCCTCCATTGATCCATTCACCCCAGATTTTGTTTGCAGAGCTCACCTCCTCAGAGATATTCACAGCCAGGACCTGGTTTGCCAAGGTGAGGACTCGACCCTTGGAAATGAGCTTCTCAATGGTCAGCTGGGGTGGAGGAGAGTGTGGCCTCAGGCTGGGCATTAGCCACATCGTAAGGCCACACACAGTCCTGCGTGACTCACAGCCTCCACCTGGGTCCCCAGACTCTCTTCTGTGCTTATAGAGTCCAAATGGATGGGGAGAGGAAAAGGGGCTCCGAGGGAGGCCGGGACCTACAGACAAACCTCGAAAAGCCCAGCAACAGGTATAAGCTGGTCACCCTTCCAAAGAAGAGCCTCTCACCTGGCCATGGCTGTAGATGTGGTACTTCACCAGCTCCTGTAGTTTGGACAGACCCTGAAAGGAGAGAGACGGCTTGGTAGGGGAGGGTGAGGGCCCCGGTACCCCGTCTTCCCAGCCCCTTCACCCCACCGAGCTTACCGCTGTGAAGAGGTAGATCAGCCGGCCATCACGCAACATGTCCACAGCCTCGTTGCTTGGGACAAACACTGTGAATGGCCCAGGTCCATCCAGGATGGAGGGTAGCCCACAGTTCTGTGGCAGCAAGAAGGAGGCTCAGGGAGGCTCTGCCTCCACCTCTGAGGTCGGCCTGGGCCCCGCCACCCTCAGCCTGCAGGGAACGCCCACGAGGAGTAAATGGGAGACCATGGCAATGGGTCCATGCTAACACAGAACCTCAGGATGGTGATGGGTAGGTTAGAGGATGGGGGCACGGGCAAAGACCCATACTACCCCAGAACCCTAGATCCCTGTCGGTAATGAGGGGTCCCAAGACAAAAGATCAGACAGGCTAGGATCATACACCCAAACTCACCTCCAGGATGGTTTCAAACCGGCTGAAGGCCTCAGTAGAGGCAAGGATCTGGCCGACGGTTCTCTGTAGCAAGGGACAAGCATGAGAGCCCCAGGGAAAAGGGTGAGGCTGCTTGGGCCTCAGAGGGGAAGGAGGGGAAGGAGTTCTGTTCCAGGCCTGCCCAGAACTGCCCTTGGCCAGTCTCTGAACTCTGTGGGAGTCAGAGGTCACCCAGTGGCACGTGGTGGAGAGAGGGGAGGGCACTGTCTCACCTTGGGGTCCTCGGGGAGCTCTGGTGGGGGCTGCCACTGCAGAGCGGTGACCAAGTGGAAGACACCATTGGCTGCCGGGTAGTTGGCTTTTTGGATGGTGATTGTTTGCTGGGGGTGGTCTTTGTACTTGTACGTGTACTTCTGCTGAGACAGGAGACCTCTGGCTCATATGGCACATGCCAGCCTCCTGTTCTGAGGCTCTGTTCCACCTCCATACCGTTGCTCAGGCAGCATCCCCCAACTGTGACACCTCTGGTGTCCAGGCTGAGATAGCCCCCCTTACCACGAAGCGGTTGAAAGTGACGGTGATCTCCTGCCCATCCAGTGTCCACCACCTGCGTGTCTGCTGGGTCCCCAGTTCCTCCAGGATGTGCTGTCCCGCAATGATGTGCTGTTTGCAGAGCTGCCGGGCAATGGATGCCTGTGGGCACAAGGGGACCGGGGTGCTGAGTGGGCCCGTGGTGGCCAGTGGTCATCATGCCACCCTGCCCAAGCGATGGAGAGGACAAGGGGCGTCCCAGGCCTCAGTTCCCCAGAGGGTAGAATGGGGACTCTCTCAGGATGCCAAAGTCTGGGGCAGGGTCCAGGGAGGAGGCAAGGGCTGGCAGCCAGCTCCTCGAGGGGAAGAGGCTCACGTTCATGGTCCTGGAGAAGACTGACGAGAGGGATGGCACCAGCACCGTGAACGGGCCCGACGTGGTGAGGATCTCGTGGCAGCCCTGATCTAGAAGCCGGGAGAGGGTGTGTCACAACAGATCTGGGAAAACTTCAGGCGTCAGTCCTATGTTTTGGAGAGTTGGGTAGGGGGCACTGGGCCTTGGTCTGGCGTAGAAGAGAGGCATCAGGATTTGGGTGGCTAGCTCCCACCTCCGATCACACACCACACAACGGCCCACTCTTCTTCCACAGCTCTTGGGCAGAGAGACAGGGCATCTTTGCAGGGTCTGCCCCTCCCTCCCCAGTAAGAATGTGGGGTATGAGGGACGAGATCACAGGGAGGTGGTAAGGGTCACACACCCAACATGGCCAGGGTGACTCTCAGCCGCGGGAACACCACACCCAGCTGGCTGACCTTCTGTATCTCATGGAGCAGGTGTCCATAGCAGGCACGCCCATCCCCTACCTCGCCCTCCTTGCACACACAGCTAGGGACACGGATAGAACTGGTCAGGGCAGGGGGTATGGCCAGTCCCCACCGCCTGGCCCTCACCCACCTGCCCCTCAAGGCCCTTGAACTGAGTGTGCACATGCGTGCACACTTGTCCCTGCCCAGCCCACCCCCCTCTGCTCTGCCCCTGGTGCCCACCCTGTGGCCCTAGTACCTACCTGGTCTTCCCATCGGGGGTCACCTGACAGGTGGCTGAACGGTCGCAGGAGTGAGGGAAGCAGTAGGCAAAGCAGCCCGCAGAGGCATTGTGGTTGATGCTGACCAAGCCTGGCTTACACTGGCAGGAGGCCTGGGCCACCAGGCAGGGGAAGGAGGGTGACATCACATCTATGATAACCACTGGTATCTGTTGCACCCACAAAGCTATGCTCAGCCCACACACCCACCAGCTGAGAAGAGGGCTGCCATCCTCTTCCCATTTTACAAAAAGGGCAACTGAGGCTCCCAAGAGGTCTGTGATGTGCCTAGGGTCCAGTAGCCAGTGTGGGTGGGCGGACCATGGGACAGGCCTGACCCAAGACTCGGCTCACCTTGCCTGATCTCAGGTACAGACACACGGTGGAGTTGCTGGGGCAGCCACCATGGTTGATGGTGCACGGGTCATGGGGCAGACACACCGTCCCATCGCCGTGGTAGTCCTTGGGGCAGCGACACTGTGCCTGCCCCGTGGGGCTCACCGAGCACTGGGCCAGTGGGGAACAGGGCGATGGCTGGCAGGGATTAGGGGCTGCCAGGGCAGAGAGAGAGCCCACGTGAGCTGAGCACCCAGGAGCCCCATCACGTCTGCAGCGACGGCCCAAAGGTGAGGTGAGCAAATTGATCTAGAACTTGGAGACAGGCCCTCTCTCGGTGGCAAGCTATACTTGCTTAAATGGCCAGATTGTACTTGCTGGTTTAAAAGGGGGCTCCTGGGTGGCTCAGTCAGTTAAGCGTCCGATACTTGATTTTGGCTCAGGTCATGATCTCACAGTTGTGAGACTCAGCCTCCAATCTGGCTCTGTGCTGCCTATGTGGAACCTGCTTTGGATTCTCCCTCTCTCTTTCTCTCTGCCCCTCCTGGGCTTGTGTGTACTCATGCTCTCTCTCTTTCTCTTTCTCCCAAAATAAATAAATAAACATTTAAAAATAATTTTAAAGGATGTCTCCCCAGCCCCTGGTCATTCTGAGCTTGGGCCTCTGACATCTAGGTCGCAGACTTACCTCTGCATTCTCTGCCCTGCTGCGTGTGGCCCGGGAGGCAGCTGCAGGCGGGGGCCTCTGCAGAGCACTGGGAGTTCTGGGGACAGTTCAGGGCTTGGCAGACTGGCAGCTCTGAGTGAAGAGTAGGGAGTACTGTGGTGGCTCAAAGCCCCAGGTTGGACAGGAAGACAGGAGCGAAGGTGTTCTGCCCAGTTTGCTGTGCTACTCTGGCCAGGGCCTTGCTCTCTCTGGGCCACTGGGCAGTGTGGGTCTCAGATGACATTCCCTCCCCCTGACCAGTTGTGTGCCTCTCCTACTTAGAAAGAAATTGGGCTTTGGGTAGTCCTACTGAGGCTCAGGCCCCATCTCTTACCTATTGGCCTCTCTTGCTCTGGCCACTGAGTACCTGCCACACCCCCCTGCCCAGCATCCCTGCCCACCTTGGTCACAGCGGGCTCCAGTGTATCCAGCAAAACACAGGCAGCTTCCATCTCCAAGCGGCCCTCGGCTGCACACGCCATGTACGCAGCCACACACTGGGAGGGACACACAGGGACACACGTGGACATTAAGTCCCTACCCTCTCCATTTCTAGAACTCGGCTTCAGCTGGCCCCATCTCAAGAACACAGGGCTGTAATGCAGGACTATAGGGGTGATGGGAGCCCAAGGGAGACTCCTGGCCTAGCCTGGGGGCCCAGGGGGCACTGCCTGGTGAAGGCCTCTGGGAGTAGCACGGGGCTGGGGTATGAGGAGGCAAAGCTCATATCCTGGGAGGTGGAGTGTCAGGCTGAGGGCCTGGGAGGGAGACTGCTGGGGACTGGGGACTAGGTAGGCTGTGGCCCTTGCTCCCCTGCCCCGCCGGTACTCACCTGACTGGCAGTTGGGCCCAAACCGGTTGGGGTCTTGGCACTCCTGGCAGGCAGAGCCACTGAAGTTTTCCTGGCAGACATTTGCAGCAAGTCAGTACAGCCCTCCCCTGTCCCCACCCCAGTCCAACCAGGCCCTTACCTGGCACACGCAGGTCCCGTTCCCATCTATGCCATCCAGGCAGGTCCCACGGCCATTACACGGAGTCTCAGCACCCCCAGGACACTCTGTGAAGCCCCCCCCGTCGGAACTCAGCTATGCCCCTAAGAACTCATGATTCGCCCCTGACCCCAGAAGCTCTGGGCAGCCCCGGCCCCGACCCCTTCCCCAGGCAGCCAAACTATGCTGGCACTTGCTAAGTGTCCATTTACTGAACCAGTGGAAGGAGATGCAAGCAGATGCTGCAGACAGGGGAACCCAAGGCTGGGGCCCCCACCCCATACCATAGCACTGGGACCCCCAGAAGCCAGGGCAGCAGGCCTTCTCCACCACATCCTTCCAGCACTCCATGCTGCAGCCTCTCATGGACATCAAAGAGTCCCCCAGCTGCACCTGGTAGCTGGGCACAAAGGTGGCAGGGTGACTGGGCAGGGTGACAGGAGGGACTCCCACTCTCCAGCCCCCAGCATGGCCTCCCCACACTGGGTTCCCATGCTCCGGCTCCACCTCCCCTCCCTCTGCCTGGTCTGGAGCTGAGCATGGGGCTGGCATGTAGTAGGTGCTCAATACATACCAGCTGCCCCCACCTCCTCTCTACTCCCTATTTCTGCCCCACTGGAGGGGCCAACAGACATGTTGGGATAAGTGAGTCCCTGCTCTCACCACCCAAGCCTGCCAGGGGTGGCCCTCCCCCACCCCACGGGATGCTCCTGGAAGTGGGCAAGGAGGTGGGGATCCGTACTGGCAGTCCTGTGAAATCTTCTCGGGTATCTCCCGAAGCCAGCCTGGGGGGCACATCCGCCTCCTGATGGCAGAGCACATGGTACAGGGTATGTGCATGACAAACTTGGTCTTCACATCGCAGCGTCTGGACTGCACCTGGGCAACAAGTGGAATTTGGAGTGAGGGGCCTGGACCCTGCACCCAGTCCTGGTGCTGCTCTGACCGAGGCAAGGCCTCGCATCTCTCTCCAGGCCTTGGTTTCCCACCTGTTCCAGTGAGGACAGGGGAGAATGTGAGAGATGGGGAAACCTGCCTGTCACAGGTTGTCCCTGCCACACTGTGTTCCTATACCACAGCCGCCGACTTCTGTCCAGGGCCACAAACATATGTCCAGAAGCCTCAGAGTCTATACCTCCTGACGTGATGAGAACCCAGCCGTTTTCTTAGGCCTTAGCCCATTCAGATGAAGAAACTGAATCCTGGGCCCCAAACCACCCAGAGACTGGGTCTGTCAGGGACCAGAACTGGGACTTTCAACCTAGTGTCCATTATCACCTCTCACTTAAAAGTGAGATGCCACAGCAGACACTGTTTGGGAGAGCACAGCAATTCAATTCCCAGGCACAGGCAGAACCCCTTTGGTCATTACTTTGCCCTGAGCGTGTCTCCACTGTGCCACTAAAGGACCCTCTCAGCTGCCCTGGGGATAGAGACCCAACAGCCAGCCTCAGACCCAAGAGGCAGGCGTGTGAGCAGATGTGCAGGGAGTCTGCGTGGGTTCCCTGAGCCCTGACCCAGATGTCTACAACTTGTCATCGGGTGGGCAATGCTGCCCGTGAGGGAGCCGCGAAGACCAAGCGGCTTCCCAGGGGAGGGGGGACAACGGAGCTGGGGCTGAAAGATGCCTAAGAGTTGGCCAGGGTAGTTCCCCTGGTAGAGGGGACGGGAGAGGCAAAAGCCAGGAAGTGCGAAGGAGCGGGTGACCAAACATGACAAGGCAGAGAGCAACCAAGGAGAGGGGCCAGTGGCCAGGCCAGCTGGTTTGTTTTAAATGGGTCTTCTGACTGCACAGAGAGCAAAAGCCAAGGTCGGGGCGGGGGTACGGGAAGAGACCATCCCCTGTGGGATGTTGGGTGCTGAGAAAGCCAGCCCTGTGGTCCCACTCCCTGGTCTGCCACAGTCCCTGCCAGTCTACCATCCCAAGGGGCCACCCTTGGCAACAAATTCCCAAGACCAGTGCCATGCCCTGGAGGGATGGAAGCTTAAGCCTTGGTTGTAAGTGGGAGAAAGGACCATAGGAGAGTGTGTGTTGATGGAAGAGAGGATTTGGGGGCCTGTGGCCCAGACTAGAGAATCTAAAATATTCTAATCTAAAAAATGCTGAATATGCTGCGGTGCAAAGAGAGTGAGCCCAGAACATCTCTTTCCTAGAAGGTTATAGATGTGAGGCCTCTCAAGGCAAGAGGAAAAGAGAAACAGCAGCTTGATACTTTTTTCTAGGAGGAGAACACGAGGGGCCGAGGGCCACTCTCTGCTGCAGTGATTTGGCCCTTTCCGCTCATGCTTCTGCGGTCTGCAAAGAAGGAAGTTGCCAAGAGTGGCCTCAGGCCCAGCCGTGGGGCTGAGTGTTGTGGTCTCATTCCTCACCCTGGGGCTCAGTCTTTGCTGAGCCAGGGAATGGCTAGGAAGTTGGGTAACTCCAAGGCTGGCCAGCTGCTGGCTCAGGGCAAAGGCACCCCTAAGGGCCACCTGGCCAGCTGGGCCCAGTTGCCATTGTGGCCACCACTGGCCCGGGGACTGGCTCTCAGAGGAATGAACAGGTCTGGCTAAGGGCTCGAGGGAGAGAGAGCACACTCTGCTCTTTGCAGGGCGGTGGGATTTGGAGTGTGGAGGTGAGCACAGGAGGAAGGTGGCCCATGGGGGACCTCACTCCCAGGCTGTTGCATTGGGGAAAAATCTGTGTGAAATGGTGAAGGGTGGATAAGTCAGTCGCTGAATCATACTTCCCGTGGGGAGTATAGCAGACGCGGGCACCAGGCCCCTCTGCCCTACAGCCTGGAAGGGGCACCATTCTCCCCAGAGCAGTGTCGCTGCTGGTCCCTCTGAGTCACAGCCCGGTGCTGAATCAGATTCCCCTCTTCCCTGGGCACATCGGGACCACCTGAGCCAGGCCCTGAGTGCTGCCCCCTCCCTGTCCTGATCCAGAACTGAGTTTGCAACATCTGCTTCCCACAGCGACAGACGCTGCTGGGGAAGTTGAGGAGACACAAGGTGTAAAGCCTGTTGCAAGGTGGGAGAAATTCCCCCAAGATGGGCCCTGGGGCCCAGAACCCAAACTCCCCACTCCTGTGAACCCCCAACTGCTTTCTCTGCCCTGGATCAAGACCCTTCTCCCACCAAACCTCAGCTTGAGACCACAGGCTCCTCCACCACCAGCACAGAGGAGACACTAAGCAAAAGGCTTTTTGAATGGACAAGGACTAAAACTCCCCGTCCTCCGGGAAGCCTTCCTTGCCTCTACTGCCTAAGTTTGAGTCCTGCTTCTGCCCCTCACTGGCTGTGTGACCCACAGGTCATTCTTATCCCCTGGAGCCTCAGTTTCCTAATATTTAGAGAGGGCCTCATGCTACAGGAGGGCTGAGTCACTGAGGATGTGAAAGAAGGCCAGTATCGCCACATCCCTATTTACAGGAGCCCCAGGGACCATCAGCCCTGGCCAAAGTTGGCTAAGCCCCGGTCCTAGGATACCAACTGAGAGGTGGTCAGAGCATAGGTCTCCAATAGAAAAATTCCCAGCGTGAGGCCCCTCATCGACCCCTGTCCCCAGAACATGGGGAGGTGGCAATGAGCAGCCTAGAATCCTGGGATCTTCCACCATCAGTCACCCCTGCAGCCTCCAACCGGCCCAGCCCCAGCCCCCACCTGGCCCCGCCTGGCAGTGGAGTCCTAGACAAGTCCTTCCTCTGGATCTCAGCCTGCCCACTAACGATAATGGGGACAGCAGCAGCTGCCCCAAGAACCAGATGAACGTGGCCTCATGGTGGAGGGAACCCACATCTGTAGGCAGACCCCAGCCGGGCAACTCTATCTCCACATTCAGGGTGGGACGCTCTTCCTGAAGCTCCAGTGGGGACAATGTCCCTGTTCCGGGGCTCGAGCAGACCTGAAAACGGACAGCCGTGAGGTGGCTGGCGCACATGGGACCTGACAGCCACACACTGGGACCCCTTCTCTGAGGAGTCGCAGGCAGTGGTTGGGAGCATGGCTCCAGAGTTGGACAGGCGGATGTCCATCATCCTTGAGCTTGAGCTCCCTCAGGCAGAGAACAGGACCACTGCCCAGGGGTCACGAAAACTATTCCAGGGGATAATGCCGGGTGTGCCCAGGGCTGTGCATTTGATAAAAGGCAGCTCTTAAGTTTGAGAGTGTTCTTGTAGGCTGCTGCTTACCCAAAGGGACTAGGGTTGAGTAGACCTCATTCTACCCCTGGGGCCAAACACAGGCACACATACACGTGTGTTCCACAACCCTCCAGGGTTGGGGTGATTTTATCTCCAGTCCCCAGGACAGGGTCACAGAGAGACCAGGGCCCAGTCTGGACAGGGAGGGCAGGAGGACGGGCCTGGCTCTGTACCCTCAACTTCAGGCTGGGGAGCCCTGGGATGGCTGCCCAAACCACAAGGCTGGCAGGCGGGGCGCAGTTATAGGAGGGCAGGCCAACACACCCCTGCCACCCGAGGCAGCTAGACAGAGACCTCTCAGCCTGTGGAGGTAGGCACAACAGCCCAGCCCTCTGGTCTTGCTCAGAGATCAGACAAGTATCGGCCACCCCGTGTGTCCCCCAGACCTGTGCCCAATCTGTGCACACTTTCCTCCCTGCTCCCACCCCTGGCCAGCGGGCCTGGATACCAAGTCCCCCACATTGGCTCCTACTCACCTTCTGCCCCCTGGTGAAGCTGGAGCCTGCTAGGCAGAAGGCCAGGAGGCAGAGCAGGAGGAGGCCCCGGGGCCCTGCCATGGCTGGTGGCGGCGCGGGCACGCCGTCCAGGACAGCCAGGACAGCCAGTGTGGGGAACGAGCTCCAGGAGGCAGGCACAGGGCAGGCAGGCGGAACGGGGCGGGCAGTCGCTTTAAAAGCAGCCTGGAAGCCCCGCCAGTTCACCCCCCACAGGAACCCGCCAGGATTTCCTTCTGCTATCAGCAGCCTGCAGGCGGAAGGGAAGGTGCTGGCCGCTGACCCCTGCATGGTCGGCCTGGGCCTTGCTTGGGGTTTCCTGGCCTGGGACCCTCCTCTTGGCATCACAGCCCCCAAGCCCACCATCAGCCACAAGCCTGGGGCTTATCAGAGGGAGTGAAGCAAATCTCAATGCAAACAACTGTCCGGCCCATGTCTGCAGGCCCGGCCTGTATCATTCAGAGGTTCTGGTGGTGGGGGGCTCTGGCAGTTGAGGGTACGGCAGCCCCTCATTCAGGTCTATCTGTCTTGACCTTTCCAACTGCTGAGAGCAGCCATGAGGCCCGTGCTAAGCAGACAGCGCATCAGACCCTTCTTTGGCTCACCTGCCCCAGCCACACCCTCCACCGTGTCCCTGCACCCTCCTTCTCTCCCCAAGGGGCCTCCTGGGTTCCCACTGTACCCTAAACCCCTCTACCAGCCCCTGACCTTGCCTGCTCTGCCACAGGCCTCTCTACTCCCTAACCTACTGCTGTTCCCCTAGATCCTTTCACAGGGCCTCACCCTAAGGTCAACCTCAGGTCAAGGGTCACCAGCTGTCATCCCCTCCTAGCACTTGCCACCAGCTGACACTGTGTATTTCATTTATTCTCTGTCCTCTGCTGGAATGTCAGCTATGGGAGAGCAGGGATGGTGTCTGGCTGCTTCTCACAGGGGATGCTGAGCACAGATTTGGGGAGTGAATGAAGGCAGGCAGGCAGGCACCTTTATCACCCCTGTTACTGGTGGGGAAACTAGACTCAGTGCTGGGGCACTTGTCTAAAGTTGCTTGGCTAATCAGGATTAAGGTCCCATCGTCAACGCTTAAGGTCGGCTGCCTACAGGGCCCTGTGCACTACACGGCACAGCCTCTTGCCAGTAGGCTCTGTCCTCATGGAGCCAGGCAGGGGTCGGCTGTCATACTGGTCTATGGGGCCTTGTAACAGTAGCTCAGATGGTGAGGCCTGTGTATGTCATACCTACGGGTGGTGGACCCTGCCTCCGGTGGGCACCATTCCCATTTACATACAACAGATAGAGGCAGGTGGCCATGTAAACATCTTCAATAAAAGCCTAGTAAGGAGAAAACCTGGTCACCTGCCTCCTCCTCCTAAGCAGGCCTCTCCCCTTACTGGCAGGAGGAGCCACTGACCGGGCTAGCTTTTGAAACCCGGCTGGGGAGTGGTAGGTGGGGAGACCTTCCCATATGTGGCCCCCGCCCCCACTCCCCACGGCCTTCTTGAGGCTGACCAATGCCCCAGACCCTCTGCAGGCCCCAAGGACGAACATGAGTTGCAGGCTGGAAGCTGGGCTGGCCACCCTCCTCTCAACTCTTCTCCAGTCCTGCCTGGCCCAAATGGCCCCAGGGCCTTGGGGACTGAGGCTCCTCGCTGGGCCAGGATTGAAGAAACAAGTGGGGCCCCAGGGCCCCACTCTGGCGGTAGGAATGGGGTAAGAAAGGGTGGGACACGAGCTGGCTCCCAAAGACATCCCAGGTCCTCATCTGGCAGGGCTCCCTGGGGCAACCCCTGCTTCTCTGAGAACAGGAACATACTATCTACCACCTGGAGCCACCACAGGCCGTCTTCCTCCTGGTGCTCCTGGTAGACAAACCCCCCAGACCCCACCCTACATAATCCCAGGCTCCAGGCCTTACCCTCACAACACGCTGCAGCTTCCGCTGGGGCCGGGCGGGGTGGGGTGTTCCAGGACCTGCAGGAGGCAGAAAGACCCTGTACCAGTGCGCCCGGAGGCTCACGGTCTAACCCCAGGCCAGCATGGCCCCACCCCAAGGGTCCCCCAGCACCTTCCCCGTGCCGGCACTCCCCTGCCAGCACCACCCTGGGAGAGCAGCTACTTTGCCCTCTGTGCCCTTCTCCCTCCCCCCGACCCCCCTAGCCCCAGAAGCTCACCTTCCTGCTTCTCTAGGATACCCTCTCCCTCATGCCAGCCCTGCCCAGATCCAGTGCCCTGCTGGGACCCCAGTGGCCCGTGAAATAAAAGACCCAGACTGTGTCAAACTCTGCTTTATTGGAATAGAGAAAACAGGCAACAGGAATCATACTCGGTGCTGGTAGCTCTAGGTCCCCTGCCCCCACCCCTCTCAGCCCCCAGGCCTGGGGACCCCTGTCCCCATGGGGCTCTCCCACTTGTCTGGACCAGCAGAGGCCTCCACTTTGGAAAACTGCACGGGGCAGGAGCTTCTGACGTGTATTTTGCCACCAGCTTCACGATTAGCAGCAAACGGCACAATGACGGCACGTGACTGGATTGGACATTTCAGGAAAGGACACAAAGAAGAATAAATTGGACCCACGGTGCCACACGTTAATAACGGCCCCACGATAGAAGACACGACACTAGAGTGCCAGCTACACCACAGCAGGGCAAGCGACAAACCACAGGAGGCTGCCGGCACACGGTGGTCCTGGAGGGGCCCGGCGCTTCCACTCCCATTACTGGAAAGAAATAACTGAACGCCTATGTTCACGTTCTCTGTGAGGACAGTCAAATGAAGGTACCCAAAAGGGAGGAGACAACACTTTAAAAACAACAAAGAAAGCCTGCTTCCCACCCTGCGTGGACGCCAGGGTGGGCATGGCAGGCAGCAGGGGCTGGCTGCGGTCTGGGCTAGCCGGTGAGCTCAACAGGCAGCTCACGGCCACACAGGGCCTCCCACTGACGAGCCAGCAGCGAGATGAGCTTCTCTCGGCTCTCGGCGCTGGGGACAAACACCTGCCACTGGACCTCACGGCCCTGGCCACCGCTGGCCGGGCCACCTGGTACCTCCCCAAAGTGGTCCGGGGTGACGCTGCCCATGAGGTCACGGCCCTGCACATCGTCAAAGATGAGGGTGAGAGCCTGTGGGTAGGTCTGGTAGCCCATGAGCACACGGTCCAGGTCTCGGACACGGCGGCCGTCGTCCAGCCGGTACCGGTCTCTCTGTGGCGGCTCTTTGGCAAACTCAGGCAACGGGTAGTGGACGAAGTCCTCGTCCAGGAGGAAGATCTCGGCGCTGGTGAGCAGCAGCGTTTTGGGGCGCAGCATGCCCCTGCAGCGCCCGGGTGGTGGCGCGCCCACCTGGAAGGCCTGCACATACAGCAGGATGCTGAGGGCCGGCGCCTTCTCTGGGTCAGCCATCTTCTGGGCCACAGTGAAAGTCAGGTCCCCAATCTCCTCCTCACTGGGGTAGGTGAACTTGACACGGCTCGAGTGGATCAGCTCGTAGTTTTCCATCTTCCCTGCAGAGAGAGACGGCCACCAGGGCTGGAGCCTGGAACTTGCCCGCTGTGGGGCCTGGAGCACCAGCAAACCCAAGCCACCCAGAATGGCAGCATAAGGGGCTGTCAGAAGCAGGGGAGTGCTCCAGGCCCCCATGCTTGGGAAGGAGACCCATGGGCCAGCAGCTCAATGCTGACCAGACACTTGAGATGCATGTGTCAAGTGGCTGAGGGTTTGCCGGGAGAGAGGCTCTGCGGTGAAAAAGCTCATGTGAAACCCCAGCTGGCTAAGCAGGAAAGACAAAAAGTGAGAAGGCAGAGGGGATTCTGGGCACAGAGAGGTGCTCTGGGGTCTGCTGTGGCCCTCAGGGTCAGGGAGGAGGTCGGTGACATCAGCCCAGGTGGCCTGTCTACAGCCTGAGTCATGTGGGAGTACCTGTGGTCTTGTTTCCAAACTCAGAGTAGAAGTCCTTGTCGACGGGTTCAGGGGAGGGTGTGCGCTCTAGGGAGGAGAGCACGGCCATGAGGTGCTGGAGGAAACAGTGTGTCAGGTAGCTGTCCCGTGTCAAGCATGTAACCACCTGGACCGGGGAGGAGCCTGCAGGAGAAGGGGCTGGTCATGGTTGCAAGCTGCCACCCCCAGGCCCCCATCCACCCCCCACTGCCCCGCCCCACCGAGACTACAGAGCTGGGAGGGCCCACGTGGGAAAGCATCACGAGGCCCAGGGAGATAGCTATTTCTCAGGCCGGAAGGGCTGTGACATTTTTCTGGAAGGGGATGCAGAGACATTAGGGGAAAAGCTTAGCTTTCTCTCTTCAGGAAGTATGAGTCAGAAACATCCTGCCCGTGAGCCCTGGGCCCACTCTGCCTGCCAGCCGGCCACTTGGTTGCCTTGGTCCCCGCCTCGCGCTTGAGCCCTGGGGGGGTTCTGCACGCTCAGCAGTTCCTGAAGCTGCTTCCTCCCGCTCCGGTGAACTGACTTGTGAGCAGAGATAATTCAGCCTGCGATAAGGCACCCACATGTGGAAGGTGGAATCCCACTGGTGACGCTGGCCTTCACCCAAAATCGGAAAAAGCACAGCGGTCACTCACCCGTCAGCCGGAAATACTGGTCGAAAAGTCCAACGTTGACTGCCTGCAAGTCACTGAGCTTTAAAACAAAGCACTGGGAGATGTGGAAGGGACTGTTGTTGTAGTCCGTGTTCTTCTGATGCCAGAAATCTACGATGGAAAGACAGGAAGCAAGCGTGGTGCTGGCTGTGCCAGGCGAGCATGAGGGTCCCAGGTGTGTGGCTGTGTCCAGCAGGAAGGGGTGCCCCTGGCCAGCCTGGTCTGCTGAGGCCTGGCAAGGAGCCACTGCCACCTCTTATGCACACGAGGCCTCACGGGCAATGCCTTGCCTGGCTCAGCAGAGTCACAAGGAGCCCTACGACAGGCCACTGGCTCAGCCTCCCACTCAGGCCCCAAGCCCTCCTCGTCACTGCCAGTTCCTAGGGACTCACTGGACCTGCTGCACTCAAGCCCTGGCCTCCGGTCTGATGACAGCTCCAGGGGAAAGTGTGGTTATCAACCCCCTTCCTCAGACAAGGGACACTCGGCCTGGCAGTGCTGACTCGCTGCTGCATGAGGCCACACAGCTGGCTCTAGAGACAGAGCCCGGCCGGTCTCCTCAGGCACTGCTCTGAGCTCCGGGGTGCCAGCAGGCCCTGGTGCCTACCCTGTAGTGGCTCTGAGAAGTAGCGGCGGAGGCCGTCGTGCAGCACGAAGTACACAGCCTTGGTGGAGAGCAGCACGCAGGCGGTCACCTCCAGCCCCGGGGTCTGGTAGAACACCACTGAGGACCACATGAGGTGCCTCAGTTCCTCGTTTTCAACCTGGATACAGAAAGGCCAGGTCTGGGCCCAGGGCACACAACCCTCTTCTAGGCTGTACCTGAAAACAGAGCTCTGGACAGGGAAATCCCCACCAGCCCCACTGCCCTGGTGACCTGCATGTACCAGTGACATGCCCCCAATCTCAGAGGAAGAGACACAAGACCCTCATCGCATCTTGTCAACACATTTATAAACTTGGAAGCAGAGGAGAATTCGAGGGTAGGAGATAAATGTGGGGCAGGATAGGCCTGGAGCTGAAGGCTAGGGGTGGCCACAGGGTGAGGTGGTGACAGAGAAGACAACTGACCAGAGGAGAGCAGCCCAGGACCTCCCTCCCCAGGTCCTCAAAGCTGTGACCAGCTAAAGCCAGGGAGGAAAGCCAGCACAGAAGTCCCAGCACCTGCAGCTGACCCCAAGCTGAGCCCCGCTGCAGCCCCCAGGACCAACTGTGCTGCCTTTCTCCACACGAGCATCAGCCAGCGAGCCTGGCTCTGGGGCCATTACCTCAGCAATGCTGCTGTGAAAGAGCTCAATGATGGCACTCCCGTGCAGGCTGGCGATGTGACGGAGCGACGGGCAGGCAGGCAGGTGGGATGGGATCTGATTCTCCTCTGAGGTGGACCGGATCAGGTGCTCGCTTGGGTACTGGGCAGGGGCCTCCGCTTGCACCACAGGCTCTGCTGGGCCCGGAGTGGGGGCCTCCACAGAGCCTGAGGCTGGGAACTCCGCTGAGGACTCCTCTGGGCCCGAGGCCTCTGCTGGGGCCAATGCTGGAAGCGAGGCCTCCACTGGACCTGGTGTCTTCACAGGGTCCGAGGCCTCTGCTGGGGATGGAGCTGGGACCTCCGCCGGGGCTAGGGCCAAGGCTGGCCCCTCCACCAGGTCCGGGGCTGGAGCTGGAGCCTCTGCCGGGGCCTCCTGGGGACGCTCATCATTGCTGCATCCCCCAATCCCCAAGAAACACCGTGTTATCACAGGGACCCCAGGTGGAGGGTCATATCACACACACAAAACCTCATGTCCACCAAGTGCCACATCTGAGGTCACCTGGAGATGTCATCTCTGGGTTCCCTACAGGAAGACAAAACAAAGGGAAAGTGCCAGGCCCTTTTTTCTTGTAAGGGAGATGGGTAGAGGGGAAAGACAGGCCTCCTGGTACCCCAGGGCTGGGATGGCCAGACTTATGTGGCCCAAGGACTAAAAATGCATTTTCAGAAGGTGGTAGAGGTATCAGAAATGCCACTCCAGAATCTGTACAGTGGACCAAGGTGCCCAGGCCTGGGACCTGAGTGCAAATAGACATGACAACCAAAAACAAACTGTTCCTCAGTTTGCCTCTGGGTCCTCCTGAGGTAGCCCACCCTCTCAACCCACCAAGCCACCATACAGGTGGCCACACTGGGTTTTGCTGGTTTAAGTACAGACCAAACAATGTTCAGAACTCTTAAAGCTCAGGTTAGGATCCTTGAGGTTGAGAGGACCCTACAACTGGCCTACATGCCCACACGCCTGTGCCCAGGCTGAAGGGGTCTTTTGGACATCAGCCTCTCTGTTGGGACAGCCCAGCTGTTGAGAGAAATCCCTAGGACCCTGATCTTGCAGAAATCCCTGGGCTGTCTTCCTACTGTCCTGCAGCAGAGATGCATCTGCTGGAATAAAGCAGGGCACCTGTTTTCTGCACTCGGTCCCTACTATGGGCAGGTTTCCAGCCAGGCTTGGGGACAGCAAGGAATTGGAGACAAGGAGTTACCACTCGAAGCCTCAGCACAGGAGCAGGGAGGGGAAGCACCTGAGGACACTGAGTGTCTCTCTGGAAGCCACAGGACTTGAGCTGAGCCCAAGAAGGGTACCCAATTCATTCAGGGAGAGGCTGGAAGCCCTTTGGGAACATCAGTTGGGAGGCAGGGACTGGAGGCAGGCTGCGTGAGATGCTGGGGTGAGAAAGGGTCTCCAGTGCTCACCGAGATGGAAGAGAAAATGAGGTAGGCTGTATCTCAGAGAAAAGGAAGACCAATAGATGAAGGGTTTTCTTGCTCAGGATGGGGAAGCCCCAGCCTATGTGAAGCTGGGGGGCAGGTATGCCCTCCAGGGCACAAGGTCCCTCTGGAGCCTTGGGTTGGGGTGAACTGAGGATACGACTATGGTGGCCCACAGGCTTCCTTCTAGCCTCGGCCCCAGATGGCCCTGAAGGAAACCCAGGGAGGGAGATGGGGGAAGTCTGGCTCAGGCGACAGACCAAAGTGAGGAAGAACAGGACAAGGCTGCCACTACTTCCCTGTCTCCCCTACAGCAAGAAGGAAAGGAGCTTTGAACAAGGGGACCACCCAGGTCACAAACACCTTCACACCTCGCCACTCTTAGCCAACAAGTTCCTCTGGAAGGAATTTACAGAATGGTACGGAGAGAGAGAGCCCCTCAGCAGCCCAGTTCTTGCAGGAGAGGGGTTTCTGGCTCACCACCAGGGTAAGGCTCGGCACCGGGTGTCAGAGGCAGCCAAGAGCAGTGCTGAGGCTAGTCACAGGCCGAGGAGGAGCAGAGGAGCTGGGCCCACTCACACATGCAGGTGCTCAGTGATTTGGGGCAAACGGTCTCAGAAATGGTCCCCCCTGCCACTTCCCTGAGAGCCTGTGCTCAGTCTTACCTGGCCCTGCCCTCAGCAGGCTTGCCATCCACAAGGGGGCTCTGGGATGGGGCCCCAGTCGCAGGGTTCTTGGCGATGACCACGGTCTTTAGGTCCTGCAGCGAGGCTCGCAGCTGGTTGTAGATACGCAGGAAGTGGAACTTCTCGTGGGGCAGCACAAAGATGGCAGTGACAAAGCGATAGCCCACGAGCAGCTCAAGCACATGGCCATCTGCGAAGGCGCCCCGTGGCTGGGTGCAGCTGCGTGTTGGGTCCAGCAGCACTGTGGATAGTGGCACACGGCTGAGCTTGAAGCTGTTGCGGTTGCGACAGTTGTGGGTGCCACGGTTGGGCATGGGGTTGAAGTCGGCCTTGATGACGTTGAGGTGCTGGGGTGTGAGCAGCAGCCAGTAGGGGATGGCAGCCGACTTGACGGCCTCGGAGGGCGCGCAGCAGGAGCGCCGCACAGCCGAGCAGAGCGTGCAACTGGCCCACTCGATGTTGCCCGAGTAGTCCCCGGCGGCGGTTTGCACCATGCGCTTGTCGCTATACACCAGGTAGACAGGAAAGCAGCCCTGGCTGCGTTCCTGGCCGCCGCCCGCCACCTTGTAGAAGGTGAGCAGCTGGCGGAGGAACTCTTGCAGGCTGGTGTGGCTGCCATAGAGCACGGGGCTGCACAGCATGGCCATGTGCTGTGGGGCGAAGCACGAGCGCAGGTCGGCATGGAACTCGTGCAGGTTGGCAGCGTCTGAGATGATGAACAGCGTGTTCTCACTGTGCCGCACCTTGAGCACCAGGCAGAGCTCCGGCATGAGGAAGCCGAACTCTGTGAGATCACCATGGGGGAAACAGAAGACGAAGCGCAGGGACGAGAGGATGTGCTGGCTGCTGCCCCGTGACTCCTGGTGTGGGATCTCAAAGACGGCGATGCCAAAGTCGGTGAGCACAAGGCAGGCTGCGAACTGGCGGATGCTGCCCTGCACGTGGATCAGGAAGCACCAGAGCACCTTGAGGATGCGGATGTGCTCCAGCAGGAAGTCCTCGTCTGCGCCCAGGGCCCACTCCAGAGCTAGACGCTCCTCCTCGCCCTCCTCCTCTTCCTCCTCCTCGTCTTCTTCTTCTTCCCCCTGGCCACCCTCCTCCTCTTCCTCCACATCTGGGGGCCCCATTTCGAAGTAGCGGTTCTCAGCAACGTCCTCCTCATCATCGTCATCCTCGCCCTGCTCGCCCCGGCCCTCCTCCCGCTGGTTGGCAGCCTCGATCCAGGCAGGCAGCTGTCGCTCAATGGCCTGCCGGATGAGTGTGCTCAGGCGCTGGATGAAGTCCTGGTTGGTGGCTGTGTAGCCAATACAGGTAAAGGGCAGGAAGATGATCTGGCCAGACCCAGGAACCACCTGGACCTCTGGCTCTGCATGTTCCAGGCTGTGTGGGGAGAGGCCAAGTCAACGGCATGCTGGGCTGGGCCATCGCTACCACCCCCACGCACAGCGTGCTGCTGCAGCCTGGCCTGGACAGACCGATGCAAGGGTCTCCCGAGCCTTCTCAACAGCTGAGCCTGTTCTGAGCCTACAGCAAGGGGCCCAGTGGGGAGCCAAGGTGCTGGAAGGCTGGGACTGCCAGTTCGTTGAAAGCCCACACTCCCAGCTCAGCCCATAGGCACCAATGCTGTCCTACCCACCCCACACAGGACCAAACAACAGAAGCACCACAAAGACTTCTCAGTCCTTCAGATGCTGACTGTGAGCCCCAAAGACAACGAGAGCTCAAGGGTATGAAGTCACTGGTTGACAACAGCTCCCTTCAGGAGTACCCAGGGGCCTCTGGGATGGAGTTAGGCAGTAAGCTAGGTGGGTCTTAGGACTTTCCACATTTAAATACTAGCTTCTCTTGGCCACTGTTCCCCTTGTGAAAAAGCAATATAGAGAACAGCATTGGGAAACTTCTATAAAAGGTCAGAAAGTAAACACTTCAGGTTTTGGGGGCCACCCCACCCACATGTTCTTTTTTTAATAGTGCTTTAAGAACAGAACAATCATTCTTAGCTCACAGGCTATACAAAATAAAAAAGGCTGTGGACCAGACTGGCCTTAATCTGCTGACCCCCAGTGTGGGATAACGTTGTCAAGCAAACTTCAGAGATTAGAATTTGGAAACAGACCAGAGCCCACCTCATTACTGTTTGTTTATTTAAAGGAAGAAAGTTTTGAAGGGCTTCTATGAACAGATCCTTAAAAAAAATCCAACTGGTTCCCACTAGCCCACAGCTGGGCATGTGCAGGAGGCCTAGAATGCCTTCTCTACCTCTTCCTTACCTCACACCACCAACAGCTCCTGGCACGTCCCGTAAATCGTCAGAAGGTGCCTGACAGAGAAGGACATGGAGTGAGCCCCCTACTTGCTACAGCCATTCCCTGGCATTCACTGGGTGCCTGGCTCAAGGTCAGGCACCCCCTGCCCCCCAACATCCCCATGCTTCCCTCAGGGATGGATTCTGGGGCCCAGAAAGAGACTCATCCAGTCCCCGCACCAGTGCACAGCAGGGCTGAGACTCCTGTCCATGCCCCCAAACTGCAGCTCAGCATGTGTTCTAGGTCTGGCATCTGAGTGCTCCTCATGACACTCCAGAGCACTCCACACGGTCAGTCTACCAATCTGGCAACTGGCCAGCAGAGGACTCAATGAGCAGAGGCTAGGCAGCACTTGGCATGGCACTCCTAATGGTCTCTGGGCAGTGTGTGACCCTGGGGAGAGTGAAGGGAAGAGTGCCAAGGAGTGTGGGGACAGAGTAAGAACCCCACAGACTGCCCAGGGTCACAGGGCCATGACCCTGGACTGCTGAACACAGCCAGGGTTCGATGGAGGCCCAGGTACCAAGCATACTCCCTACACACGAGACCCTCACATCATCACACTTGCCGTCCTCCTCTCTTCCCAGGACTCAGGGA
Source organism: Hyaena hyaena (assembly GCF_003009895.1). NCBI lineage: Eukaryota > Metazoa > Chordata > Mammalia > Carnivora > Hyaenidae > Hyaena > Hyaena hyaena. The sequence goes on along the minus strand of NW_024080862.1, from coordinate 1,086,250 downwards.
AAAGTTCCAGAACCCTCAGTTACAGACACAGAGGAGGTGCTGGAGTCACAGTGTGTCCCAGACTACTAAGGTAACATGCAGGAGCAGGCAGAATAGCCCAGGGTGCCAGGCAACAGGGGAGCAGCTCTTCCTGATGGGAGTAGGACCCAAACAATCCCTGCTTGGGGACTTTTGGACTGCCTTTCGCAGGGCAGTCCACTCACAGGAGCTAAGGACCACCTGGCTTTGTCCCCCAGGGCCTAGTGAGAGAGAACTGCCTGTTCCTATCAGCCCTGAGAGACAGGTGGATAGACAGACAACAGATGGAATATAAACCGCTCATCACAAAGCAGAGTGGACCAAGCAGCAATTGCATCTGCCCCAGCTCCAGCCAGACCACCTCCTACTTCCGGCCAAGGCACCTCCTACTTCCGGACAGCCCCAGGCAGGAGCCGGTCCACAGAGATAACCAAGCCCCCGCAGCAGCAGGAGGGTGTTACCTGTCCTGCAGGGATGGACTCTAAGGAATCAGAGCATCCCCGGGCAATGGGCCGGTCTTCAGGAGTCAGACTGTCGGTGGATGAGAGGCTGCTGGCCAGGGCCTCCTCTTGCACGAACATGATTCCTGGAGAGACCAGGGGCAGGCGGGCAGGGCAGGCAGGGAAAGTAGCCATTCAACACACAGGGCTGGGCCCTCAGGCTACTGGCACTGACTGGGGGCCTTTTCAGACCCCCTACCCCAGCCGCGTGGATCACAGAAGAAAACATTAAAAATGGAAATCTTTAAGAAATCTCTAAGAAAGAACAAATGACTGCTTATCTAACCTCAGGGCAGGGACAGACTTTCTAAACCTAAATCCAAAGGAAAAAAATGAAGATGTGTATGACTATGTAACAACCAAACTTCTGTAAGAAACCTAAGACATAGCAAAGTGAAACGAAACGAGAAAAAATTACTTGCGATACTTGGTAAAGGCGTGTGTCTTTAATCTACAAAACGCTCTTCCAGATAACAAAAACAGGAGGGGAAAGCTGGAAACCCCGTTAGGAGACCACAGGATGATGAAGAGATGTCCCCAAAGGAATGGCCACCAGAAAGAATGCAGGAAGCGATGCGCACTTGCACAGGGAGCTACAGAAGGGCAAGTGGGAAGACGACCTCCGTTTTGCCTCACTTTGGCAAGGGCCTGACTGAATGCATGGCCTAGACTTGGCCTAACTGGGCAGAGGTGGGCAGTGGGGCATGAGCTGGCCTGCCCGCTGGGAGAGCAGTTTGGCAGTATGTCCATCAAGAGCCTGAAACGTGTTCACTCCTAGAGCCTCTTTCTAGGGAAATCACTGAAGTTGGCCCCATCCCCCCAATAACATAGCATCTCTGCAGCGCTTCACAGACACATAAGGGCTCAGAACCCCCCGTTCGGCCAGGCCTTCTTCCAGGCTGTTTTCTTCTGTGGCTGGCAAGGACAATCCGTGCTTGGCACCCATGGCCTGTTTTCTGCAGGACACCCCCCACTGACCCTCCCTCTGGCCACCTCCATGGACAGCACACTGACTCATGCACCCCAGAACCACATGGTTTTCTTAAATCCTGATGAGTCTGTTTTATGAACACAGCATGTCCCAGCCTGTTACTTTACTCCAAACGTTTTCTACACTGATGGAGGATAAAGACTTTTTAAAAACATTCCTAAATGCAGCTAGTTGGGAGAACACTGAGCACTCACTCCAATTTTGCAGAGGTTTGGAGCTTAGGGCTTGCCTCCACAGCATGGCTTTGCCAATAGTCACCATGGTTCGATGAAATGACTGAGCTCCAACAGTCATGGACCCTTGTTCAGCTCAACTGCACCCCAGGGACAGGACAACTCATGCAGTCCAAGTCCTTTGCCCATGGGCTAGCCAGGATGGCAGCCCAAGCCCAGACACTCCCAAAAGCAAAGCAGCAGGCGCTGTGCAGAGGCAGGAAGGCAGCAAGCACACAGCCATGCGTGAAGCGCACTGTTCTCTCCTGGAGTGCACCCCTCTCCTTCCCTCACTCGCTCAGATTCTGCCATCCTTTGAGGTTTACCTCACATACTAACCTCCACGGGCAAAGCTCTCTCTGCTCTAGGCATGGCTCTCTCTTCTACAAATGCCCCATCATTCCACCCTGTTCTCCCTTGGGTACACAAGGTCACCTCCCCCAAGATATTCCAAGTTCCTCAGGGGAACTGTCTTGGTCATCTGGAAACCTCTGATAAGGATGCAGGCAAGGGAAGCCCTTACTGACCATTTCTGCTGAGCCAGGAGCAGTGTTAAGCGCTCCCCCAGCATTAGCTCATGCACACCTCTCATTATTTACCACAGTTCATCAAATCTAAGATGCGTGGGTGGGGCGCCATCTTGGTCTTAGCAGGTGTCCACGGAAGGCTTTCACACGACTCCATCACGAATACCAGCTGGCTGACAGCGACTACGAGATGCCACTGATTGAAAGACGCATCTTAATTTCAGACAAGTCACAGGGTGGAAACGGGTGCATCTTAGAATCGATGAAGTAGGGTGTATCCACTTTACAGTTGAGAAAACAGAACTTCAGAGAGGCTGCAAGTTGCTTGAAGGAACGCGGCCATGGAAGCTGGGATGCAAACTGAGCCGAATGCCTCCCAGGTGCCTGCTCCTAACCACTTCTCTACAGACCTGGCTGAAGCGTCAACTCTGGCATTTCACACGTCAGCCCCTACTGGTCACAATCCTCCATGGCTCCAACAAGCTGGCTAACGGCTCCTGAGATAACCAGAGGCCTGGTGTTAACTGGAGAGCACCCAGCTTATTCACAAGTATGTTCACCTCTATAGGCGGGAGCAGGCTGGGAACATAACTGCTCCCTTCGGGAGAAATCCTGGCCATCCAGGCAAGACCCTGGACGGGCAGCACACAGCTGAACACAAACATTTCTCCACCTTAGTGAGAAAAAGCATTTTCTTGCCACTACCCACCCACACCCTGTTTGGAACTGAGGAAATGTGGACAGGGACAGTCTTTCTGCTTCCTTCCTGGACCATGGACTGTACAAACAAGTGGTCAGGAAGGGTCACTCAGAGGATGAGACGAGAGGCATCAAGAGTGCCTAGATGGGGCCCGAATTCTGTGGTTTCTCACAAAAAGGAAAGAGATGTGCACACAAAGACATCCACTGCAGTTTTATTTATAAGAGGTGCAAATCTGGAGACAACGTCTAAATGTCCGGTAGCTGGGAAAGGGAGAGCAGACTACAGCGAGCCGCCCTGTGGCATGTCCCCAGGAGTGGGGCAGTGGGGGAGGGGCTGCCTGCAGCTGTGGCTCTGGGGACAGACACCTCACATCCCCCTGCCCACAGTCTACACTTTATCTGGTTTTCTGCTTGCTTGTTCACTCACACGCTCACTCGTTCATCGATTCAACACACTGACTGAGAACCAGCTGGTTCTCGGCCTCAAGGACCAGTTTCATCTCCCTGCCCCCAAGAAGCCTAGTCACACGGCTCCTCCGCAGGCCGGCCAGTGCTGTGACACGGCAGCTCGAAGCAGTGGCCCCCAAGGGGGCTTTGGCCCAGCGGCAGGGAAGCTTCTTCACTGGGATACAAACCCTTGCCCCTTTCAGGTAAAAAAATAACCAAAATTTCTCAGTCAAGGGTGTTATAAAAGCAGACTGATAATCACTCTGGCCCCTACCACCACCACTCCATTCTCCTGAACTCTCTTTCCTATCTCACGGTCATGACCTTGGTGTGCTCCCCTGCCACGGGCCCTCCGATTTAACTCGAGCGCTTCCCCTTTCTTCCTAGCCAGGTCCCCTCTCTCTAATGTCATGGCGGCAAGAGTATTTTGTACCACAGCTCAATCTCCTTTGCATCCTCTGACATTTGTCACATCTCATGTTTTGCTGGCGTAAATAACGCTGCAGTGAGCATTTCGCCTCCCCCTTCCCCATTAACTCAACCCGCTAAGATAAAATCCCCACCATAGGGGTTACCAGGTCAAGGGGTGGGAACGGTTTTCTGGCTCTTGAAACATAGGGTCAAACTGTTTTCCCAAGACCTCACACCAAGTTCTGCGTCTCCAGGAGCCCGGGCGGGCGGCGTTCTTTCCTGTGTGTCCCGAGCCTTGGCTCCACTCGGGACGGCACACCCTCCCCTCTTCCGTGGGGGCCGGGCCAGCAGACACTCTCATGGGACCTGCTTCACTCACTCATCTCCGAGGATGCCTGGGTTCAGAGGTGAAAGCCCTTTGAAAACGCTAAGACAGTGGGCGGGTGAAGGGAACTGGTCTTCCATGGGTCCATGGACAGCCCATGCTGGCCCCACACACAGTGTTTTGGGGCTGGATCACACCGCGAGAGCCACAGAGGTGAGGCAGTGATAAAATAAAGTTCCCTACACAAGGGTCAGGGTGCCCGATTTGGAAAGTCACTGGGCCCAGCTTCCCGTTAACAAGGAGCCAATCTGCCCACGATGCCTGCCAGGGCGCAGAGTCCTTATCAGCAGCACCCCCAAGCCTGTTAAGGGCAGCTCCCCGGCCCCATCAGAAACCCATGGGATCCTACAGGAACTGCATTGTGGGCATTCAGACCAACTGGGGGTACTTGCTAAGCAAATAACAGAGCTGAACTCAGGCCAGCACCCCCCACTGTGCCACCCCGAGGCGCTACCGGTAGATAGCACCATGCCTTCCCTGTGTCTGAACCCCATAGGGAGCAGGTGCCGGCATCAGCTCCAACCCCAGCCAGGAGGCCCAAGCAGGACCCGTGTGACTCTGCCAGGTGGAAAGACACACACACAATTACCTTGGTTGGAGAGGATGGGCTGGGGCAGGGAGGCAGAGGTGGGAGCCACGCTGGGAGGGGAGCCACTGGGCCGGACGCAGGAGGCAGCTGAGAGCCGGGAATCCTCACTGATCTGAGGAGGAGTGCTCAAGTCAGTCCGGGAGAGGAGAGATAGATCAGGAAGCACAGAACCTGGCACAGCCAGTGGGGAGTGGGGAGGAGGGAGGAGCTCTCAGCTCTCACAAACGTGGTATTGGTGCAGGTAGTCCGGCCTAGTCCACAGCTACCCAGTGTGGCAGGTGCTGCCACCACCCTCTTCGCACAGGTGAGAAGAGAGGGGGGTGTGGCTTGCCCAAGGTCAAGCAGCTAGGACACGGAGGGGCACAGCTGGGATGCAGTGGACCTGAGCACTCCATAGCCTGGTTCCACAGTGAGCCAGCTCCTTCCTTAGCTGGCTCTTCACCATCACTCTGGTCACCTCCCGCATAAAGACCCACCTTCTTCTCTGGGTTGTTCAGCTTTGACTTGACCTCCTTGGCTTTCTGAATTGCTTTCAGCACTTCCACAGTATCTAGCTCCTTCTCTGTGGTTGCTGTGTTGTCCAGACAGACCTATGGAGATCAAAGAATGGGGTCAGCATAGGGGCTGATGGCAACAGACTGGCAGGAGCCCTGCTGAGGTGTGGGCTAGGCCCCAGCAGGACACAGGATGCCAAGGGAGTCTCCGCCTCCTGGCAGGTGAGCCCTTTACCACCCATGGAAATGACCTGGGAGCTCCCCCACCGCCTGGTCCATTTCTCAGAGTCCCTCTGAGAAGGGGAGGGTGCAGGATCCACCATGAAGGCCTCTTGGGTGGCAGAGAGTGGGCGAAGGTGGCGACCTGAACCAAGCCCCGGTTATGGCAAAACTCAGATCAGTGAAGAGCAAGGGGAGGGCCGTTAGGAGGAGAACCAGGCAGAAGAGTAAGGACCCCCATCCGCAAACACAGGAAGGTGCTGTGGCTGGCAAGCAGTGAGGGGTGGCAGTGTGCTTGAACAAGGGGTGGTCCCAAGGACCTGTGGGAGGAGCTGATGCCACAAAATGCAGCCTGGGAGGGTAGGAGGAGGACATCTTGTGAACATGGTCTTGGTGACGGTGTGAAGATAGGGGCACTAGGGGCTGAAAAGAGATGAGGAGTGTGGTGGGGGAAGGATGCAGACAGACACCCAGATATCTTCTGGCCTGGGATTTGGGGGAAAGGGGGCGGGGCCTGCTTGAGGCTGAAAAGACAGGTGAATCTGACTAAGGATGTGTCTGTTTGGCATGGTGGCAGGTGGCCAGATTACACTTAGTAGGCAGCAGACGCTGGGCTAGACTACACTGGCAAAGGCAGGCAAACCTTTTAGGTTTGCAGTCTACAAAATACAGTGTGGCTTTTTAACAAGTGGAAGACCGTCCTTCCACCCTCACTCTGTGCCTGTTGGTTCATGGGGAGCCCTCTTGGCCTGAAGCTGCCAGAGAGGGCATGGGGGAAGCCAGCGGGAACCAGGGCAGCTGGTGTCCCCATAAAAGGAGCAAGAAAAAGAAAGCCTCTTCCTGGGGAGGCAGCAGAATTCCCAGAACTAAAAGGCCCTTAAGGGCCAGATGTCCTTCCGAAGCAGGCAGGCATAAAACAGTGAATGTCCCCTCTAGTGCTGCCTGTGAAAAGCCAGACTCCATTGGGACCATCTCTCTGACAGAGCTGTCCCCCGCCCTGCCCCAGCAGCTTACCTCGGAGGCCCTCTCTCCAAACTGAGCCAGCACCTTGGTCCGGTAGTCAGGGATGATGCTCAGAGGATTATTCAGTAGGGCCACGTGCTCCAGGCACGGGAGGCTGCCAATGCTCTTGACCTCCTCCATCTGTAAGACAAAAGTTCCCTGTCATCATCCCTATTTTGATGCTTCACCAACAGGGCGACATGTCTGATGGACTATTTGCAGTGAAAGACAGCTTCCCACTCTTCTTTTATCTTTTTAACGTTTATTAATTTATTAAATGTTTATTTCTGAGAGAGAGTATGTCAGCAGGAGTGCAACAGAGACAAGAGACACAGAATCTGAAGCAGGCTCTGTGCTGATGACTCAGAGCCAGACATGGGGCTCAAACTCATGAACCACGAGATCATGACCTATGCCGAAGTCGGACGCTCAACCAACTGAGCCACCCAGGTGCCCCAATGTTTATTTATTTTTGAGACAGAAAGAGAGACAGAGCATGATCAGGGAAGAGGCAGAGAGAGGGGGAGTCACAGAATCGGAAGCAGGCCCTAGGCTCTGAGCTAGCTGTCAGCACAGAGCCTGATGCGGGGCTAGAACCCATGAACCGTGAGATCATGACCTGAGCCAAAGTCAGTCACTTAACCGACTGAGCCAGCCAGATGCTCCCACCCCTCTTTAAAGTGACAAACACCAAGGCATAGCCATCCCAGAACCCCAAGATCCTCCTGGGCTGTGGCTCACCTGCTCGATCCTGTTGTCACGGAGATCCAGGTTGACCAGGGAATAGAGTTTGTGCAGGCCACTGAGGCTCTCCAGGAGGTTGCCTGCCAGGTTCAGGGTCTTGATATTCCCCAGTTTGGTGTGAACCCCTTCCAAGGAGGAGAGCTTGTTGTAGGACAGGTCCAGGTGTACGAGGTTGTACAGGTGCTGCAGCAGCATTGAAAACAGGGTATGCTGGTTCGAGTCGAAGCTCCCAAGAAAGCAGGCTGTCACTAACAATGCAGCGGGACTTCCACCCTCAAATGCCCACTTCCCTCGGACAGTTATTGGCAAGGGAATCCCTTTGCTTCCCTGCATGCACCATAGCCCAGTGGCAGCCCCCAAAGAGGCATCACGGACTCCAGGCCTGGCACTGTCCATCGTTGTGATGGAAGCGTATCATTTTCACCATGCTCGAGTTTTATTTCCATACTTTCTCCTATTCTTTGAAACTGGAGCCAACAATCACCCAGTGCATCACTGAGACTCTAAAGGAACACTAGCAGCCCCTGGCTCTATAAACTTCTAGTGTACCCAGACACCTTTGGGGTGCCTGTGAGAGAAAACCCCAGGATATGGCCAAACCCCCAAGGCTGCATTAGCCTCCTGAACTCTCAGGAGACCGGGACCTTGAGAAGCCCACAGGTGGTGGTCGTTAAAGACATGAATTACCTGCAGGTTGTCCACAACCAGCACTCCATTGTGACTCAGGTCCAGGAACTCAATCTTTGGAATCAGTTTCTTGTGAAAGAAAAGAGATACTCGTGGTTACTCTGGGAGGTGGGATCCTAGGTGGCCCTTGCACCTGGTGGGTTGCTTCCTCCTAATCACGGACCCCTCAGCTGGACACTTCTGCAGGGCTGCTGCAGTGACCTCTTCCAGTGTCCACCACTGCAAGTCCCAGGAGCACACTGGGCCTCCAGTGCTGAACGTGACCCACTGTTTTTGCAGAATACTTGGCTTGTGAAAATGACAAATGGCAAGGTCCCAGACAGGGAAGGAAGCCTATCCCTCTTCTATAACCCTGTCCAACCCCACCAAAAGGACAAATACAGGAATTACTCTCCTATTGCCCAAATATCATCTGGATCTCACACTTATGCAGGCACATCTGGAATCTATGGAGTGATTTTTCCACTCTACTCCCTGGGCATAAATTTCTTCACTTATTGTGTTTCTATATCAAATGTGCATGCACTCAGTGGGATTCATTTGGCTCTGAGCAGTACCTCACCTATTTTATTTAATCCCACTTGAAATTAACTTAAAAACTGCAAGAAATGCACAGAGCACTGGATACAGGTTTTCCATGGTCCTTCTAGAAAAGGCCAAGTCAAATACTCAATGTCGGGGTTTGATCAGGCAGAGAAGCCCCTGGTGCCTGTGCTGAGAGCATACCACAGACTCGTCGATGTTGGAGATGCTGTTGTGGCTCAGGTCCAGGGTCGTCAGTGCTTGCCATGTGGGGATGACAGCGGTCACAGGGCCTTCCAGGGCAGTGCCTTCTGGCTCCCACTCATCAAATTCCGAGGCTTCGGGAACAAGGACTTCCTATGTAAGAACATCTGTTGAGCACCACACTTGGCCCTCACGCAACACAATCATTGCAAAATTTCAGGAAGGGCTTCAGCATATTTAGCATGTGGAAGTGAACTTGCGTTAAAATGGGCTTTAGTTCATACATCTTTAAACGATTGCAAAATAACTGTAAAGCTTAGCAACATAACAGCTGCTTAGGATATGTTCTGACCGTTTCATTAGCAAATGCTTTTCAAACCCAGAAGAGCCTTTTGTTACATATGATGCCTTTTCTGGCTTAAACCTCAGGAGCTGAAGATCAGAATTCATGGTGTTTCCAGGCAACTGTGCTTTCCAGACTGGCACTATGGTCACTACTGAGGATAGTAAGTCCTTTTAGCAGCATGGATGCAGGGACACCATCAAGGGGCAGGAAGGCAGGCCCTCCTTATTTTACCCAGAAGACCTCTCCTCCCTCAATGGATCAATCTGGGCCCTTTCAGACAGGCAGCAGTGAGTGCCCTGGACAGGGGCTGAGTTCCCCCACACCCTTGCTCGTTACATAAGTCTCCTATTTCAGCTAGCGGCCTCAAAACTTCACCAAACCCAAATCTGGATCATATACTGTAAGTCACAGAAGTAGCCACTATGTTTGTTCTGTACTCTGAGATGGACTTCAACACTATTAAGGTACATGAAATGATAAATAGAAAAAAACAAAACAAAACCCTTACATTCTCAATTCGAGCATTTCTATTGCTCACACACAAATGACAGGGACCAGCACTTCCACAACCTACCTACTTCAAGTCCACTCAGAACAAGATATGAACAAATGCTAAGCCAGGGCTTTTTCAACATTTTTATTGATCTATTAAACATTCTGCCACTTGCCACTGCCTAGCAATGTGTTCACATCCAAAACCAGTGACTTTTTGGGGTGGGGGAGACCCAGTTCCCTCAACTATCTTGCTCAACAAGTGTTGATTTTTTTCTTAATGTTTATTTATTTTTGAGAGAGAGGATGTGCGCATGAGTAGGGGAGGAGCAGAGAGAGGGAGACACTGAATCCAAAGCAGGCTCCAGGCCCTGAGGTGTCAGCATAGTGCCTGACAAAGGGCTTGAACCCACAAATCACGAGATCATGACCTGAGCCAAAATCGGTCGTTTAACCGACTGAGCCACCCAGGCGCCCCTAACAGCGTTGATTTTGATGAAGACGAAGACTAAAGTGTCCTGGGAACTGTCAAGCACCAAAAGGACCCACACGAGTGTGTGGCTGCCCAGGGGAAGATCCAACGTCTGGTGTCTGACAGGCAGCAGTGATGCTCACACCCATCCTCAGTGCAGAGGGGCCACAACGCAGGACCCTGCCTCTCGGCCAGCGCCCCAGGCAGGAAATGGATGGAACTTACCTTCATAGAGGTTGCGGAGTAGCGCACACTCATTGTGGCTAAGGTGGGCTTTGACGCAACTAGCCCCCGTATGTGCCTGGCACCACAGTGACTTATCTGGAACAAAGAACAGCCATGTCTCAGAAATGGCATCATTACTCCATCAGGAGTCCGGGAAAAGTGTGCTCATCACCCATACACAACAGAAGCACAACCATCACTAAACCCAAATCCTAAGAGGCAGGAGGCGAATCTAGCCGAAGTCTCTCTTTTCCCCAATTTTTAGTGCTAACTAAACATTCTCCGAAGAATCTAGCAATGTGCACAGTGAACCACGAGCTCCATGTTCCGTTTTCTCTGTAAGGGCTGGCAGGGGCTTGTCAGGTGGACAGGAAGTGTGAGCTCTGGAAAGCAGGGCTCTCATTGAGAGCAAGGGGCTTCTCTCTGCCCCTTCTGCTTCTGCTCTTCTGTGACGGGCCCTCCTGCTCATCCAGCCCCACTTCACTGGCCTCGGCTGTCCTGCAGTGAGGGAGGCTGGGCCACAGGCCAAGGCACATGCATGAGTGCCACCCATCTAGAGACTCCGACTCTGGGGCCTCAGCCTGTGCGAGCTGAGGCTGGGTGGGCCCTCCTCTCACTTCCCTGCCCTTCCTCAGCCAGCAATGGTTGAGGCACACACCGCAGGTTCCCAGCAAGGGAAGTGGCCCCCAGCTCTCCGAGACTAGCCCGGAATGTGCAGGCAGCATAGTCCAATGGGTAGCCGAGACTCTGGAGTTAGACTTGGCTGGATTTCGATCCCAGCTTCATTAACTGTATGGTCCTGGCCAACCTCTTTACTTCTCTAACCCTCAGTTTCCTCAACTGTAAAATGGGAATAAAAGTGCCCATTTCACAGGGCTGTTGGGAAGCTTCCACCAAGAAGTGTACATTAGGGCACAGGGCTGAACGCAAAAGCCATGCCCGAGAAACAGATGCTTTGAAGCATTTTTTAAATTTGTTACTGGGTCCCCTTTCATTAAAAGAATGTTAACAAAATTGGCATCATGAGCCCAGGAGTTTAGTAGTAAGCGATACAAAGTGTCAGGCATGGGCACACCAGAGAGCAGAGAGCCCTCCAACCCCTCTGCCAACCTACCCTGGGAGGTACAGACTTGGAGCCAGCTCTGTCGGACGCCTCCCAGCACTTGAGCTTCAGCAATGGGAGGAGGGAGCTGACCACTGATACCCTGTCCTCTCCAAATGCTGCTTGTGCCTGGAGTGGAGACACGCAGACCAGCTGAGGGCAGTGAAGGCCCCCCTCTCTCTACCTTCAGATGGGCCAGACTTCCCTAGACAGAGTCTACCACATACTGATGAACGTGAAAACTGCCTTACAGGTAAATCCAGACACTTTCCAGTTACAGATAGTCAGAAGCAAGACACCCGTGTGGGCTCAGCCCTGCCTTATACTCCAGGGCTCCTGTGCCTTACCTCCACCTGATGAAGAGACTTAAATATTGACAGATCAAAAGGCAGGAGCTGCTCTTGAATGTTGCTGGTCCCAAAAGGTCCTTCTGTGCCAGAAACCTGTGGCCAGAGAGAGGGCCTGAATTAGGGATGCTGCTGCAACTGTTGTCCGGCCATATTCACGGGGCAGTGCCGCAGCAGCTGACGAACCCGACTCAGCAGGCGCACACCTCCACTCACCACGTGCATGGTCAACAAAGCAGGCTAGAGCCGAGGTTTTGGGCGAGGGGGCAGTGGGTCACAACTGCCCCCTGGTGCTCACAGCCAGAAGCACAGTGTCAAGAACACCAAAGGCAGCCTTTCTTCTCCCAGGGCCCTTTCAGCCACCTTCACACACGCTGCCAGCCAATGAGCTATTAGGCCCCACATGGGCTACATGCCCGCAATGGAGTGGCTCTCCATTACGAAGCTGCCACAGCTTTACCTTAAGGTACTTAAGGCGACAGGTGAAATCCAGGATGTGCCCGAGGTCAGTCTTGGCGTCCCCACTGGCACAGGTGGGCTTTCCCTGCTGTAGCTGCTCGGTGACCGCATAGAGCTGCAGGGGCCCGATGGCAAAGACCTCGCCGGCCCCCAGGAGCTGTTCTCCTGCAACAGCCATGCCCCACAGGGTGAGCATCCAGCGCCAGCCCCACTGTGCAGCCAAGGCACCTGCCCACCTGGCCAGCAGTTAACGAGCACTTGGCAAGCACCCTCAGGATGAAGCTATGGTCCTGAGCTCACGTGGGCACAGGGCAGACCAGGGACACGTGATTGCAAAGGAAGGGCCATGAGAATGTGTGGCTAGGGAGGCTCCATGGGGTGAGGCCAAGTCAAAACCTGAGGCACTGAGCTGGGATAAAGCTGATGCGAGGTGACATTCAGGCAGCAGACTTATAGTACAGCCTCTAATATGCAGACACCCTGAGGTCAGGTGAGGCCCAAGATGCCAGCCCAGTGCAGGACCTGTGAGCAGGCAGGGTTCTCAACCAGACAGACTGGCACTTGGACCTTGCTCTCCTCCTGCTGGCCATGTACTCTCAAGCAGGCTCCTGGGCCTCTCATCCTCAGTGTCCACATCTGCACCTCCTGGAAGGAAGGCAGTGAGATGCCCAACACAGGGCTGAACTACTGGAAATGCTCATGAACGTCAGCTACTGTTACTATGCTCTCTGGCAGGGCCACGACCCAGAGTTAGCCTCTGTTTGACATGTAAACTCTTTCAGGTAAGGACAAACCAGGTATAAGAGGGCAGCACTGTCACCCACCTTCCAGAACTCCACCTCAGGTCTTGAGACTAGATCCTGAGCCTGGGGTTAACCTCCAACACAGAGACTCAAGAATACTAAGGTCAAGGACCACAGCTTCTCAGACCTGGCTGCCTACAGGGTAGGGAGGCAGGCAGGCTCGGCTGTGGACCATTTGGGCAACCCCAGGGAGGTGGCCCTTGGCTGGGACTCATCAGCCCAGCACAACAGATGTGGATGGAGTTCCATGGCACCCTGGGTCCCCGGCGGCCTAATAGGGCTGGGAGAGTTACGGGAGAGTTACACCCAGTATTTCAGGGATTCCTAGCCACGTACCTTTTTCAAAGAGCTCCTCAGCCAGTGCCGCAGTGATGCCATTTATCTCCTGCAGAGAAAACAGAACCCAGTCAGGAAGTCCCCCTGCCCCCAGTCACTGGGAAGTGCACATCCCCTGCTATCTACCCACCTCTGTGGCTGCAACACCAGCTCTCTAGAAAGTTAATGTAACAAACAGACATTATAATATACAACAAAGGAGAAAGTAAACTAGAACTCTGAGTGCCCAGGAAGGGAAACTGAATATCTCCAGTTCTGTAGATATTTGGAATATCACCTCAAAGGCAGAACAGAAAGCAGACTATCGTGGGGACTATCAGCACGTGAAGGCCCTGGCAGATACACAAGGCCCAGCAGGCTGGCAAAGCCTGGCCATGCAGAGACCCAGCTAGGAAGCCAGCAGCTTCCAAAACTGGCCCCAGAAGACCCTGGGAGAGGGCGTGACAGAGAGGAAGTCCTATTTCTTCTGTGAGGGACCGGACCTTTCTACTCCCTTTCACATTCCAAGTGAGCACTTGCTCTCTTTCTGCGCTCATCCGCTCATCCTTCACGCCCTGCACCAGTCCACTTAGCCCCATGTCATACACAAGAAACAGGAAATGACTTCTTTAATGAGGCCTGACAGGCAAGGCCCTTGGTCACAACAGCTGGTGTGTGTGGGTCTGAACCCCAAGCACTTGCTACATACTGGCACACTCAGGTTTCCCAATGCTGCCCCATGTGAGGAAGATGGTATTTCACAGATGAGGAAACTGAGGCGGAGAGGTGCTGTACTCTCTGATTTTACAGACGCTGGCCAGAAAGCAGCAAAGCCACTCGGCCTTGAAGGCTCTCTGTATATCACCAATTGCCTCAGTGCTTTGTGTGTAATCATGGGGACAGTAGGGCACCCCAGCTGTAAATCATGCAGGTAAGAATTTTAACAAATTGGCAGATGGCAGCCAACAGGCCTTCTGGTAAACAGGCCCAGATGGAGGCCACACAGTTGGCCACATTACCCATGGGAATATCTTTGCCACTGGGACATGCGATTCACATATTTATGGGACTCAATAGGCACCAGGTTGTGGGAGACAGAGTGTCCTCTTCTTGTTTTTCTCTGTAGTTTATCTGTGTCCTTACCTTTCATACACAATGGACATGTTAAAGTTATTTATATGCTGTAAGTATCTTCTCCCTGTCGTGCACACCTTTTACCTTTGTTTGTGGCAGTTTTCCTGACACAAGAGTTTTTTCTACTTTATAAAAGTTGTTTAATCTGTGATTCTTTGTCTTTGTGACTTCAGGGCTCCTCCCTAACCCCACGATTATATAAATATCCCTCTAATTTTTTCTTTCAGTACTTTATACTCACTTTTAAAAAATGTGTTTATTTCTTTAAGCTGCTTAAAATTCAGTTTACATATACTGTGAGAACAACCCCCTTTGGCATCACAAATGGACAAAACCCCAAGGGAGAAAAAGGAAGAAACACGGCCCCAGCAGACGAAAGGTCAGATGAAAAGGGGCCATCAGGGCAACACAGGCTCTGAGCAGGACAGGGCTCCAGCTAGGGAGGAGAGAGGCTCTCCATTCATGGTGAAGTTCAACTTCAGTCTCTTGCAACAACTTAAACTCAATTATAGTTTCCTTGACTGCTGTGAAGAACTGAAGATTAGGAAGAGCTTGGAATGATCCAAAGGCTTGTTTCTCTGCCAACAGTTTTGAGAGCCGTGGCCCATCTCTAAGCCAGCACTTCCCCAGTCCACTGCCCTGAGCATCACCTGGTGAGCCCTGAAAGAGGCAGGTTCCTGAGCAGCAACTCTCTAACCTGGGTTAGTGACCTTGGGGCTCCCAGAAGGTCTCCTGCAGGAAAGGGCTCCCTACCCTCCATCTGCACCTAACAATGTTGCATTTCTTCGGGCAGCTTGCCTCAAGGCCAACCCTGCCAATGGGACAAGGCTGGCATTTCTGGAAAACACAGTAAACTGAAAAAGATAGTGGGAGCCGAGGGCTGATGCTAAGCAGAAAGCAGGGTTTTCACTTCGGAGCAATCTAAGCAGCAAACTATGTGACAATTTCTTCCCCACTCTTTGGGGCACAGGAAGTAAACACTGCTGCGACACTGCCGACTTCTGCAACACTATCTACTTTGTCTCCTAGGCTCATCTTCACCTGGGGAGACTTCCTCCGAGAGGAGCAAAGGAATGTCTCAGCCTCTGAATTCAGAGTTCAAATCTCCTAAGAGAGAAGCATTTTGTTGGCCTCCTCAGAGTGTTCTAGTTAGGCTGTGCAGAGCAAAGGTGAGCAGAGTCAGGCCTTCACCTGGTGCAGGAGGGTGGGGATGGGATTCAGTGCTCCCCCCACCATCATACCCCCCATCTAAACCACTGCATATTCTGTTAGGTCACCTGAGGGAACAGGTGTTTTCCACACACCTCACCCAATCTGGGTAGAGGTGACATAAAGTGCTTTAGAGTGCCACAAACATCTGAATTGAGATACTTTTCAAGTTCTTTTATTTAGAGAGAGAGAGAGAGAGAGAGAGAGAGAGGAGGAGGAGGAGGAGGGAGGGAGAGGAAGAGAGGGGGAGAATGAGTGGGGGAGGGGCAGAGAGGGAGAGACAGAATTTTTTTTTTTTTTTAATTTCTAGGGGAGAGAGAGACAGCGTGAGCAGGGGAGGGTCAGAGAGAGAGGGAGTCACAGACTGAAACAGGCTCCAGGCTCTGAGATGGCAGCCAGCACAGAGCCCAACGCGGGGCTCGAACCCACGAACCGTGAGATCATGACCCAAGCGAAAGTTGGAGGCTTAACCGACTAAGCCACCCAGGCACCCCATGGGAGAGACAGAATTCTAAGCAGGCTCTGTGCTGTCAGTGCAGAGTCTGACACAGGGCTTGAACTCACAAAATGTGAGATCATGACCTGACCTGAGATCAAGAGTCAGACGCTTAACTGACTAAGCCACTCAGGCGCCCCAAAATGCATTTTTAATAAAAGACATTCTTTATAGCTCAAAAAAGTTTTCAATAAAATTAGTTATGTTTACAAACCATTAACACCCATCCCTAAGTGGGTTCTAGACCAATCAGCCGCCTACCAGGCATGTAGGTATGCGCCCTGGGGGAGTAGTATGAGCTGCACACAAAAGTGCCATGAACCAGTCAGGCTGTGGCTCGCCAGCTACCATCTGAGCATGTGTGTGCATGTGGAGCCCCATGACCCAGCGCACCCCGCATCACATGTGCCTGTGGTCAGGCATAACCCTGGGCCAGCACAACGCTTCTGCTTGGGCAGAGCAGAATGCTTGTTAACGGGGCACAAACAAGGACTCCATCACGTGTCACTGTGTGGTTCACACACATGTGCTAAGAGTTCGGAGGCCCTATATAGCTCTTATTTCATGACAGTGATGAGGCATTCTAGCAGGAGTCAGGTATGTTATGTGCAATTCGGCTTTAAGTAAAAATTCCCCAATGAGACACTCAAGGTTAAATATTTACTGGAGAGAGCTCCAAGACCGTATGGACGCTGCAGAGAAATCTGCTACTCACGCCTCAGTACCTTGCCACTAAGACAAAGGATGGATGCGGAGGCTAAGGCTGCTGTCAAGGTGGTAACAGTCCTATCACAGCTCCTGATTTCAAATTTCAAAAAGCACCTTTGTCCTAGTCAACTGGCTTTAAAATAAGAAAATGATAGAAATGCCACCTTTGACGAGAACTGGGTGCCTTTCCTTACCAGAAAGCCGGTACTGGCCGGCACTTGGTGAGCCCCCGTTGGCCCCCTGCTCTTCTAGGCCCTTTACCTTCACTGCACAGCCTCCACAAATTCTCAAGCTTGGGGGACATCACCCCTAAGATTACAAAGGAAGGACTGAGACACAGAGAGGTCAAATGACTTTGAATAAATGGTCAGGAAGTGGCCTGCTTCCCAAATCTACTGGTTGACATCTTGCCTCAAAATGGTGTGCTAGAATTCTCTGTGGGGTTCCATTTCACTGAATTTGAAAACCTCTGCCAGGGGCGGGGGGGGGGGGGGGGGGGGGGGGGGGGGGGGGGGGGGGGGGCGGGTTGGGATGAGGTTTGTCACTGAGAATTCCAGGAGTCCTGAGCCACAGCTATCTGGAGAGAAACAGCACAACAGCACCCAGCCCAGTGCTGAGGTGAATCCACTCACTACAACACAGGGGGCTGGGCTGCCCCAGGCCCTGGATTCTTTGGTTCCAAGATGGCCACGGACAGATGCACCACTCTCTTGCCTTGCCGCCAAAATCCACACTGCAAAGGAATGAAGTTGGACCCTCACCTCACACCATAAACAAAACTAACTCAACATGGATGAAAGACCTAAACATAAGAGTTAAAATCATAAACTCTTAGAAGAAAACAAAGCTGTAAAGCTCTGTAACCTTGGATTAGGCAATGCTTTCTAAGGACATCAAAAACACAAAGGACCAAAGGAAAAAAATGGATGAAATGAACTTCATCAAAATCTAAAACTTCTGTGTCTCAAAGGACACTATCAAGAAAATGAAAAGACAATTCACACAATGGGAAAAATATTTACACATCACATTTCTGATAAAGGTCTAATGTCCAGAATATATTTTAAAAATTCCTAAAACTCAACCACAAAAACACAAGTAACCTAATTTTTTTTAAAGTGCCAAGGAGGTGTACCTGAGTGACTCATTTGGTTTGGGTGTGACTTCTGCTCAGGTCATGATTTGAGCCCCGCATGGAGCTATGTGCTGACAGCTTAGGGTCTGCAACCTGCTTCAGATTGTGTCTCCCTCTCTCTCTGTCCCTCCCCCTCCCCCTCTATCAAAAATATACATTTAAAAATTTTTAATTAAAAATAAAAAATAAAGTGCCAAGGATATCTGAATACATTTCTCCACTGACGGTTTGCAAGTGACAAATAAACATATGAAAAGAGGCAGCCTCATTAGGGAAATGCAAATCAAAACAACAAACCACCACTCACACCCAAGGATGGCTAGCAGATGGCTAGCGAAAAAGTGGACAGTACCAAGTTCGACAAGGATGTGGGGGAGGAGGGCCTGTACACTGCTGATAGGAATATTAAATGGAAAAATTTTAGCAGTTCCTCAGAAGTCAAAGTTCCCACAGGACCCAGCAAGGCCACTCTTTATACATCCCAACAGAAAGGAAAACGCATGGTCCACACAAAAACTTCTATGTGAATGTTCATGGGAGCATTATGCAAAACAGCCAAAAGGTGGACACTCAAGTGTCTGTCAACTGACAGATAATGTCGTGCATCTAAACAGGAGAATATTACTCAGCCACAAAAGGATCAGAGAACAATACAAATGGACCTTGAAAGCATCATGCCAAGCAAAAGAAGCCCATCACAAAGGCCACATTTGTATGATTCCATTATATTAAATGTCCAGAATAGGCAAATCCATGGGGTGTAGAGACTACATTAGTGATTACTGGTGGGTACACAGTTCCTTTTCAGAATGATGAATGTTCTGGAATTAGACAGTGGTGATATCTGCATAACTATATGAATATACTAAAACCAGGGAATTGTATACGTTAAAAGAGTGGATTCTATGGTATGTGAATTCCATTTTAACGAAGGAAAAAACCTCAGACTCAGGACAAGTGAGCCCGCCCTGCCCAGTGTCAGCCCCACAAGAAGCGGAACATGTTGGGAACAATTTGAGAGGACGCTGAAGGGACATCGGCCGGCAGAAACATCCCCTTAAGAGCTTCCAGCCTACAGAAAAGGCTGACAAATCCTTCAGGTCCTGTTTGTTTAAACTCATTTGAAGATCTAGTGGTTCTCGATCAGGTGCAATTTTGCCCCTCAGGGGAATATTTGCCAAAGCTCGTGAAGCCATTCTGGTTGCCAGAACCGGGGGCGGCTACTGGCATCCAGGGGGCAGAGTCCAGAGATGCTGCTCAGCAGTGCACAGGACAATCCTCACATCAATCATCCAGCCCCAAAGGTCAACAGTGCCACAGCTGAGAAACCAGGATTTAAGGTAATGATGGGTCAGTTACTTTTTTAAAAATCCTGGCATGTATGCAACCCAGGGGCCCTTCTCTTTGTTATTATTATTATTTTTTTTTTTTTTGAGAGAGAGGCAGAGAGCAAACTGGGGAAGGGACAGAGAGAGAGGGAGATACAGAATCTGAAGCAGGCTCCACACTCTGAGCTGTCAGCACAGAGCCTGATGCAGGGATCAAACCCACGAACTGCGAGATCATGATCTGAGCCGAAGTCGGACACTGAACTGACTGAACCACTCAGGTGCCCCCAGGGGCCTTTCTGATAACAATAATTTCAGTATGTCCAATATGTTCCAAACAGTAGAGCATGCCTCAAACCAGAAGCTCAGAGGTGGGCCAGCCCAGGCCCACCTCAGGCAAACTTATCTCAGAAGAGTAGTCCAGGCCTTCCCGTGCCAGGAGACTTGTTCCTCAAAGGTCTAGGTCTTAAGCGATGAATTATACTTTCAAAGGGCTGCTTACCAAGTTTTAGCTTTTAATAGCTAACCAAAGCTTTCTTAAAGTAACAGCATTTCCTAAAATACTAACCAATACAGTTTCTCTAAAAAAAACTCACATAAGGAATGGAAATTTCTCCTCACATGTGGAAAGAAAACGTAAAAAAAAAGACAAAATATACATACAACAGGAAACTGCTAGCCACGTACACTGCTGGTATATGCTGAATAAAATCCAAAGCATATATACAGATACAGGTCATCTGTAAATGTTGCCCTTTTTTCCACACAGCGCCTCCAAGCTTAGTGACCCGACACTAGCGCTAACACCAAATTTCCAGGCTCCATCTAGCACTCCAAGAAAGGTTCAACTCTCCTACTCTGCAAGTACTTCAAGAAAGTTGTGTTTTGAACGTTATTTGAGCCTTTAAGACCACAACCCACAGGTCCCTTCCTAAAAACTATGCCTGAAAATGAAATGGATTCTTTCATATCTTCATTACATAAAGGGAAAACAATTAAATGTCAATTATCCAAAAAGCTATTATCCAGAGATTACTCCTAGTATTGTGGTATATGACCTTTCAGGATTTTTCTGGACAAATACACCCACATAAACTTCTTATCAGAAAAACAGGACCATTTTATGGCCTCCTCATTTCGTACAGCAATATACTTATTTTCCTTTGTGTCAATAAATCCATAGCTACACCACCACTTTCTAGCACAATATCTGATTACACGGTTATATCCTTTGATTTTTAAAAAAAATGCCTCCACTGGACTTTTGATAGTCTTGAGTATTTTACTACTATCCTGGAATGTACCTATACCCTTTTCTTTCTTTTTTTTTTTAATTTAGAGAGAGAGAGAAGCTAGGGAGGGGCAGAGAGGAGGAGAGAGTGAGAATCCCAAATAGGCTCCACAATGCCACCAGAGCCCAATGTGGGGCTCACACCCACAGTGACATTGTGACCGAAGCCAAAATCTAGAGTCAGACTCTTAACCTACTGAGCCACTGACTGAGCCACCTAGGTGCCCCATACCTATATCCTTTTCACAGTCACTTGATTTTCCCCCACTAGAGTAAATTCTCAGAAGTGGAACTGTCAGGTTCAATGTTTGAGTTTCACACGGCTGAAACTTCCCTCTGTGAAGTGTGACAACTTGTCCTGTCACTAGCAGCCCATGAACGTTGTTCCTCTCTCCAAAAGGAGTGCAGAGCCCCTCTAGGGCATATACTGGAGTCTATCTATGGACACCCAGCACCGTGGACCTTGAAGATACCCTCAGATGGCAATATTCTGCCAACACAGACTGATTCCTTAGTCCTGAGCTGTAAACCAACAATGAAACAATACCCTGTGCCAGGTGTCAGCTGTTTCTAATCTACCCCCATCCATTTGGAAGGAAAACTAGCTAGCTTCAACACCCACAGGCTGTTTTTACTCAACAAAATGCCATGTGGTAAAGGAAACCCTGTCTATGGCCACAGTTTAATTTAGAGCAAATCTGTCAATAAACACGTTCCTGCCCACACCCTGTCCCCACCAGGAGGATGTTCCTACATCCTCTAACCTCGGGGTCAAACTCCAGCCCACCTCTCCTGGAAACTGAGACTGAACGCTGGTTTGCTGCCTCGAGGGGTGGTGGTTGTGGGCTCGCAGGGGGAAACCTGGGAGGAACTTACATAGAAATGAAAATGTAAGAAGTGGGCCAGCACGCTGGGGGCCACGCCAGGGAAGGTAGCCAGGAGTGTCTGCAGGTATATCTCCAGATCCTTCTCTCTCTTTTCCACCAAGCTTCTTGAGTTTTTCCCAATTATCTTTTTGGGCGGAAGTAGGTTTTTATCAATTTTTCTTTCTGCAACCAGCTGTAAGAAAACACAAGCATGATCAACCGCAGACCAAGAGCTTCTGCAAAGGTGCAGGACCAAGGCAAGCAGCCTGAGGACAGGTGCCTGTCACAACTCCCACAGCCTGTCTTGGCAGCAGTATCAGAATTAGTGACCAAAATAATGCATCAGGAACTTGGCCTCATCAGAGTCCACTAGGATTAGAAATACCAGTACAATCCCGGACTAGGAGCTCCATCTGGCGACTGTGGAGGCATTCAGAAAATACCTCCAGGCCCCTAAAAACCATCATCTTTTCCAAACCAGAATGAAAACTAATCAGGGTGTACCATGTCTTTAAAACACCTATGTTGCAAATGACCCAGAGAAAGGCGGCTCTCCCCAAAAACAAAGATAGAAATGGAATCACAGGCAGATATTAAAATTTAGGCTCTGGAAGAGCTATAGTCAGGTGGAACAAGTTCAAACCTGTTTCCTCCCCGGGAAACTAAACATTACAGGCATGGAGCCAGTTTTGTCGTAAATTTAATGTGTGGCACAATGGGAATTTGGCCTAAAAGCCCCCCAAGGCCCTGAGACCCAGATCCCCAGTTGCCAAGAGTTACCTTTTCGTGCAGATCATAGAAATCGCTGTAGCGGTGCTTGACTGTCCATTCATGGCTGCCAACAGTGACCTGGATGACATAAACCTACAAGGGAAAACCGACAGTCCTTGCCCAGCTGGCAAAAAAGAAAGCCTCGTCCTCCCCCCGCAATAGCTGCGGGCCACCCAGACAGTCCCAACACCCAGGGCAAAGCCAGGCTGCCCTTGCCCGTTAGCTTCTGCATCTGACCCTAAGAAGCAGGATCCCCTCTCAACCTCCTCCACAGTCCTAGCACTGGCTGGCAGGCACATGGAATCAATCTGTGGCTCTGTCCAACAGTGAGGAACAAAGAAGGTGACCATCCTATCAAGCCATCTCTTTAGTTTTTAGGGGTGTTTTGTTTTGTTTTACTTCCAGCCTCCAACCTGAGCTGCAGGCAAGGCCACCCCTTCCAAGGGAGGCAGAACAGGGTGGGGTCTGGTGGGACTAGCTTCACTACTGTATATTTTTCCAGGTGCCCTGACTATATCCTAGAAGTAAGTCCCTTCCCAAAGCTTTCAGCTGGTTCATGGCTATGATTTCTGCTGCTGAGCCAGGAGTCAAAGTACTAAGAAGCTGATGGGAGGGTGGGGGAAGGGCAGTGATGAACAATCAAGACCCAGCAGAAGACAATATAGCTTAGTGGTTAAGGGAATGGGCCCTGGAGTCAAGGAAGACCTGAGTTCAAAACTTGGTTCTGCCATTTCCTGGCTGTGGCTTATATAAGTGACTGGGAGCCTAAATTCTCTGAGCCTCAGTTTCTCCATACTAAAATCTGATAGGCTTAACAATCGAATAATGCTTTGTACAAGGCCTGACATGTAGCAAATGTTCAACGTAGGTGTGTTAATAATATTCAACTCAGCACAGCTGGAGACAAGCCGTAGGGCCACCCTGGATCACCACTTCCCCCGTACCCATGCGGAAGGCCTAACACCTAGGAATAATGAGAGCTTTTTGGAGCTGACGTCCCAGTTGAATGCTGCTTAGGGGTGATGCCAGCCAGCCATCCGCTCAGAGACCTTAACCCTCGCCTGGAGTGGCCCCCTGGTCCCAGGGTCCTGCCACTCTCTGCAGTTTGCAGGGAAGGGGGAGGAGAAATAATCAACTCAGCTGAAGCCTCCAAGGAAGAGCAGCCATTTCTCCAGGGCTGGCCTGTTGCTCCAGGATCCGTCCCCAGCCCCTCTTCCCAGCCTGGCAGCTTCCCTCTCCCTCCTGCTGCCCAGGAAAAGAAAAAGAGCCAGAGAAATGACCCTCAGGAGGAGGGTTAGGATGAGGGCCAAAGGGGTGGGGTGAAGGCACAGCCAAAGCCCCCCACCCCCACCACTTCCCACCCTCAGGAAACAAAGAACAGGAGGCTGGGAGATGCTCAATACGCCCCCACCCCAGGGCCAGTCCGGCAGCCTTGGCGACCAACCCCATCCAGACCCAGAAAAGCTTCCCAACTCCATCACAGCCTGGAACTCCATCCCCCTTTTCTGTCCTCCACCTCCCCCACAGCCTTCAAGTGTGTGGGCGGCTTGCTGCCCGGACAGCCCGCCCTCCGCACCCCGCCGCCCAAAGCCATGAAGACCCCTGAGGTTCCTGGGTCTGATAGTTTCAGTCCAGAGGGGCCACCTCAATTCCCCCGTGTCACGGCTCCACTCCTCCCCCATTCTGGTCTCTGCCTGACCCCCTAGGGCCTTGGGGCTCCAGATCCCCTCATTTTTAAAGTAAATCTCAACTGCGACCCCAAGCCCCCACCCCCATCAAGGCCCCACTCCTCTTCTTCATGGTCTGCAGGGCCCCCCGAACCTTTCTCGTGGTTCCATCCATCTGAGACCCTTCCCCTCCCAGAGCCACTGTCACGTCCTCCCAGGCGGGCGCCCCTCCAGGCCTAGAGAATCTAGAAGGGCCTCCGCATCATTTACACTCCGGGCTTCCGCAGACCCCCTTTATCCCCAGATCCTCCCCAGCCCTAGCCTCCTTTTCTGAAAGAGTATCCCTTCCCCAAGCTCCCTCCCCAAGCTCCCTCCCTGGGACCCAACTCAGGGCCCTGTTTCCGGACCTGCGGAACCGAGACCCCCCTTCCCCAGATTCCTCTCCTGGAAATCGGGGCCCCCGCTACCCCCTCCTCACCGGTGGCGGGGCCCAGATACCCCCTCAGTCCTCACGACTCGAACTCCGGGTTCCAGCCTCTACCCCTAGTTCTGGCGCCCGCACCCCTGCACACCGTATACGTGTCCACGAGCTCAGAGCCCACGACGCGCGCCTCCTTGACCGGCTCGGCCTCTCGTTCGGGCCCGAAGCTGCGCGCCGCCGCCGCCATGTTGCCGGCTCCGTTGCTGCAGCCGCTGCTGCCGGGCGCAGACTGGCAGCAGCAGGAGGCGGGGTCAGCGTTCCCCCGCCCCCCGGCCCCCACCACTCGCTCCCATCGCGCGCCGCTCAGCCATCTTGGCCCCGCCTCCTTCTCGCGCCCTCGCCCCGCCCCTCTCGCGTGATTGACAGCTGTCGCCGAAGGCGCGCGTGCGCAAGCCGCAGAGGCCTGAGAGTTTGCATCATTTGTGATCTGTGTCTTGCGGCGCTCCCTGCATCCTGGGAGAAAACAAGCACTGGGCCGGGGACAGCCCTGTACATTGCCACTCGGTGCCCTGGACGGGAGGACAGAAGACCCTGCACCTCCCGGGCTACCTGAATCAAGCCACTGCTCCGCTTGGCCTCAGTTTCCCACACCGGAAAAGGGGCAGGTCGAACCTGGCTTTCAGGCTCATTCCCTGTAGGATACGAGGGAGTTAAAGGAAACATATGAGCTGTGCTTAGAGCCCAAGCTGGACACAGGTTCTTAACCTCTCCAAGGCTTGGAGATCTCTTCTATCGTACTGGGTTAATCAATGCAGTGCCCAGCACTCAAGGCAGGGAGCTGATGTGGTTATCAAGTGGGGGCTCTGCATGAAGGGATATGTGCTGGCCATCAAGTGCAAGACTCCCAGATAGTGGCCTTCCAGAGCTCAGAAGGAGGGGGTGACAGACTGGCCCTGGACCCAGAAACTATGGAGCTGGGATGGGAGAAGCACAGGCACAGAGATAGAATCCTAACTGGGAAAGCCCAGACCCTGAAGAGGGAGATGATAACCCAGCTGGAGGGGGATAGTCTAGCACAGATGGGGCATCTGTGTTTATTGAATGACTAAGTGAAGGTTCCTTAGTGCCAGAGCACTCCCTGGGGAGATGAGAGGTCTTGGGCATGGATCCTCTGACACCCCTGGCTGGCTCTAGACCACTCTGTACCAGGGTGGATCAATAACTTCCTTCTCCGGTGGTACCTGGGTGGCTAGTCAGTTAAGCCTCCGACTTCGGTTCAGGTCATGATCTCATGGTTTGTGGGTTCCAGTCCCGCATCAGACTTTGTGCTGACAGCATAGAGCCTACTTTGGATTCTGTGTCTCACCTCTTTCTCTCTGCCCTTCCCCCACTTGTATGCATGCCTTCTCTCTCCCTCTGCCTCAAAAGTAAATAAACTTCTAAAAATTAAAAAAATAAATAAATTCCTTCTTCAAGAGTTCCACAGCACCATACTCTGAGCTTGGTGTTTGAAGCTTTTCTTGGCACAGCCTCTCCTTGCATACTGCCGGCCAGCATCCCACCCCATCCCCCAATAGGCTTAGCTTAAGGCAGGGGCTGCCAAGTCGGTCATACCTTGAGCAAGTCACCAGCTCTTCCAGGAGCCTCAGTTTCCTCAGTTAAAAACTGTGGTTAACATTACCCACCTCATCAGATAGGAGTTACCATATATAGGAGCCTGGCCTGGGGTCCACTACTTTGCAGCACCTGTCTTGTCCTCAGCTCATGTTTTCATTCATTCAGGAAACCTTTCCAGAGGGTCCCCTGGGGGCCATGGGGAACAGAGGCGGAAAAGATGTGGTCCTTGCAGCCCTTCATCTGCTCCCTGAACTGAGCAGAGGACACAGGGACTCAGGCCAGCCTGAGATCACCAGGGCTGGGGGAGGGGGTGGAGGAGACTACAAGCAGGGGTGGGCTGGGCCAGCTGGAATGTGGTGGGGCAGGGCTATTTAAGCCCAGGACTGGCTGGCAACACCAGCAGTCTGCCCTGTGAGCCGCCAGCATGGATGACATCTACAAGGCTGCGGTGAGGGACTGGGCTGGGCAGGGCTGGGGTGGGTGGGCCCACTGAGGGCTCACTCAGCTCAGTATGGGGGGGCGGGCACCGGAGTGGTAGGGACCCAGGAGAGGGCCCCCAGGAGAGGGCCCGTGCACTTTCAGCCCAGGGCCTCAAGGGGACAGTGGATCTGGCGTTCCAGTTCCAGGGTGTGGAAGGAGTGAGGGGTTCAGGGTCTGGAGAGAAGCTGGCAGGTGGGTGGAGAAGATCACAGCTTTTAGCATTGTGTCTGTTCCCATCTACAAGTGCCTGTACCTGTGTCACTGTCTTCTGGCCACGTCTTCCTTCACTTGTGTCTGTGGGTTCTGGACCTTTGCCTTTCTTGCCTTTCTTACTCTTTTCCATCTCTTTGTTCCTCCCAAGCTGTCCCTCTGTCTCTGCTGCTGTTTCCCTGTCCCCCGTCCCCGTTCCTGACCCTTACATTCTGCTTCTCACACTCACAATCCCCCACCCACCTCCAGTTCCTTGCATGGCTGAAGATGCTGTGGAGGGTGGAACAGGAGTTTGAGGAAGGGGCTGGAGAGCTGGAATCCTAAGCTGGAGAAGGGGCTTTGAAGTTTGAGGTAGGCAGGGAAGCACTGGCCACAGGGGAGAGACAGGGAAACAGGAATAAAGAACTAGGGTCCCAGCCTGTATCAGGCCTGGCAGGCTCAAGGCTTGGTGGTTCAGCCAGGGGTTAGGGCTGGAGTGTGGTCATCCCAAGTCCCTGCAGCATCCTGGGGGCACGGAGGGGTTTTAGATGCTAGTCGCTCAAAGGAGGGGGGTGTTGCTGACCTCCCCCTGGCCCAGAGGCAAGGACATTCGGCATAGACAGCTGCCCCCAAGGGAACCCCTCCCTCTGCCCTGGGAGGGCAGCTCCCCTCCTGGGCAGGGAAGAGCTACAGCTGGCTCTGGGGTCGTCCCTGCCTATCCCGCAGGAGTCCATGGATCTGGAGGGGGGGGCAGCCCTCCACCCTGTGCCCATACAAGGCCTGGCGGGGCTGGGGACTAATTTTGGCTCCTGAGGCACCAGCAGGCCAGGGGGCCAGATAACGCTGCCCCACCCCCTGCATGCCAGAGTCCCCAGAACAATCACCAGGTTTAACTTTGTCCCCCTGTTAAAAATAGCCCAGTGGCTATCCCGGTCAGGTTACTGTGGGTGGCTTTGCCCATCCCTACACTGGTTTTATTGTCCCAACCTGAGAGACAGCTGTCCCTCAAGCCACTCAGCTTGGGTTTCAGGAGGGGGGGCAAAAGGGCATTGAGTGAGTGGTCACTGACTATTGTTACTCAGGGTCACCTTGGCCCTGGAGGGGGCGCCCACCTGTCACCCTGGCCCTAAGCCCAGCCTTAGTGAGGCCAGCTGGGTCACCTCAGGGCTTTAGGGGCAGGGAGGGAGGACTGAGGACTGTGACTTGGGAATGGCCTGCCTATTCCTGGCTTCAGTCTTCCTATCTGTGGAATGGGTTGGTTTCTAAGGCCTGAGTCTGAGTCCTGAGATCTCTTTTCCTCTCTAGGTAGAACAGCTAACAGAAGAGCAGAAAAATGGTGAGTGCCCGAACATATGTGTGGGGACAGCAGGGCTGGGCTGGGGGCATGAGGACCCCGGAGGCTGGGGCCTCTCTCACTGTGACCTCAAAGGTCTTGGAGGGAAATAGGCAAGTTGGAAGGTGGCTCCAGGGGTCTGGCCTTCTAGGGTCTTGACTTCTGAGCCCTGGCCACTCCGTACTCAACACCCCCCTCTTTGGATACAGAGTTCAAGGCAGCCTTTGACATCTTTGTGCTGGGCGCCGAGGATGGCTGCATCAGCACCAAGGAGCTGGGCAAGGTGATGAGGATGCTGGGCCAGAACCCCACACCCGAGGAGCTGCAGGAGATGATCGACGAGGTGGATGAGGACGGTGAGCCCCTCTGTCCCCCAGGGCCCCAGACCCATATCACCCTCTGCTTGCTGGGGACCTGAGTCCTGGCTCTGCCACTTATTACTCTGTACTCTTGAAGGAACCGTATTGCCTCTCTGAGCCTCAGTCATCTCATCTATGAAATGGGCACAGTGAACACACTTGTCTCACAGAGTTGCTACAAGGATGCAGTAACAATACTAGGGTCTAACGTCGAGAGCATTGTAACCGTCCCTCAGTAATGGCTGTGCCGCTAACCTTGTAGGCAGTGGCACAGTGGACTTTGATGAGTTCCTGGTCATGATGGTTCGGTGCATGAAGGATGACAGCAAAGGAAAGTCTGAGGAGGAGCTTTCAGACCTTTTCCGCATGTTTGACAAGTGAGTGCATGACCCTGGACCTCTGACCCTGAACCTAACAGAGCTGGGGAAAGGGGGAGAGTTTGTGACCTTCAGGCCTCAGTCTCCCATTTTGTGCAGTGGGGGAATGGAATACCCCACCTCCCAGTGACCCTGCCTTGCCTCCTGCGGTCATGGGTGGGGCTGCTTCTTCCCTTCTTCTAGCCCCCACCATGAGCTCTTGAGGTCCCCTTCACCCTCTCCACGTCCTCCACCCCCAGAAATGCTGATGGCTATATCGACTTGGATGAGCTGAAGTTGATGCTTCAAGCTACAGGTGAGACCATCACAGAAGACGACATCGAGGAGCTCATGAAGGATGGTGACAAGAACAATGATGGCCGCATTGACTATGATGGTGAGGGGGTGTATGATGGCATCCCTGTTGCCCACACCCTGCCCAGCCCCCTTCTCTGACCGAGGCCTATCTTTCTCTCCACAGAGTTCCTGGAGTTCATGAAGGGGGTGGAGTAGACACCAACCCTCTCCCAGAGCTGCCTGTGCCACATGGCGACTCCAGCCGGGCCCTGGGGTGGGGGTGAGGGGCCAGGGTCCCCAGCATGTGAGCTTGGGTGTGTCCTCGACTGACCGTGGTCCCTCCCTGACTGCCTCCTCCATCCCTGTCCTCGGGAATGCAAATAAAACCCTGCTCCCTGGAGGCCTGGTGTTTGGCTTTCATTCCCTGGGGGGCTGTGATGCTCCACACCATTTCCTGCCTTATCCCAGAGGCTGTGCTCTGCCCATCCCTGTACACTGTCTTCTGCCAGAGGGGTTAGATTAGATTAGAGATTACCATGCTCCGGGCCCATTGACTCCTTTCTATGACTGCCGATGTCCAGATGATTCAGCATCTGGAAAGGGTGGTGGCCCGGGAATCCTGGCGGCTGTGGCTTTGATCACCCAGTTCAGTTGGCAGCTGAGAGGTCCCGTGCTTGGAGAGAATAGGGCTCCGTGCTAGGCCATGGAGGGGCGCAGCTCCTTCTTGGCTCTGGTTGGGGAGAAGCAGGATGCTACATGGGCTCAGGGGCTGCAGTACCAGTCCGTGTGTCTACTCATTTGCATTTCATGCTGGCAACACTGATTTTCTGGGACTGAGGGACACACCGTCTATTCTCCTTCCACTCACCCATTCGCCAAGTAAGACTCCAGCACCCAGAGAGGTACAGGGGCCTGTCAAGGTCATCCAGTGAGGCTGTCAGAGAGCAGAGCCACCTGGCTCCCAGGCTGGGGCTCTGTCTGATGAAGCAGGTCCAGGCGGGTATAGTTTCCAGTTCTCCTGAACCTCAGAGGCTCCAGCGACCCACTTTCCCTCCCGACAGAATGGAAGTATGAGGCTTGGTGGCTGTCAGCTTAGTGCAGGCCAGAGCTGCAGCCAGCACACTGAGTGGCACTGGCCTTGAAGAGGGGGCCACAAGGACATGGAAGTATCAGCAATGATGTTTGCAGGAGCGACAGCTGCCACGGTGTGTAGGCTCCAGCCAGAATGCCAGCAGCTGTCCTTGCTCCGCCCAGCTCCGAGGCCTCTCCACCTGTGCCCCAGCCTTAGCACTCCCCAGACAGGCCCCACATTCCAGAGAGACGGTCTTGGAATTCTAGGGATGCCTCCAGTGGAGACCAGAGCCACAGGAGCTGCCTGGTCCCTGGGGAGGCCTGAGGGCGAGCTGAGGGGTCCCTTCAGGCCCACCCTTGGGAGCAGGAGAACTCAAGGACCTACACGTACACCCAGGAATGACGACATTCCAGGAGAGGAGGTAGGGTCACAGCAGGCCCACCTGCCAGGGCACCATTCCACAGTTTTGGCACATACCTACCAGTACCTGGAGTGGGCTATATGCTGGACCCCTTCAGAGGGAAGCCTAGCCCCTAATTTCATGAAATTTCCCATCAACTCAGGAAGACAAGAGAACTATGAGTGCAGTGAGGAGAGCAGTGTGAGATGGAATGGAGATTGTAGAGATGTGATGACCAGTGGTCCAGGAAGGCTTCCTGGAGGAAGTGCATTTCTGGTGGGACAATCACAGAAGAGATGGAGAGTCTTTTGTCCATGCCGCTGGGACAGGGTGGTGGGGATGTTAAAGTGGGGGCAGGAGCTAAGTGAGAGGGCAGAGAGAGGACTATAAACTCAGGTATCATCTGAGTAAGAAGGGAACGGAGGCACCCTGGTCCTGGATGAGGGCCCAGGGGAGAGAGGATATAGAGAGAGGTGGCCCACGACTGGACACTGGGCATCCCACATAGGTAGTTCAAGAAAGGACATGTGGCTAGGGGGATGGGAGACACCCTAGATGAATGAGGGGCCCCTGGGAGCCAGGAGGGAAGGATGGGGGCATCAAAGGTGGCCAGTTACCCTGGGGTTAGGGCACCGGAGGTCCCTGAGGCCTTGGCCACCTGGACATAAGGGTTTCATTGGAGCAATGGGATGGGAGCCCAACTGGAGAGGATCGAAGGAGTGAGCCAAGGCAAAGGGGAGATGGTGAACATGGACGATACTGGTGAAGTTTTACAAGAAATGCGCTGAAGTTGCAGGGAGGTGTGGGGTCCAGGGAAGCTCCTTGAAGGAGGTGGGGCAGGGAGTGCTTGGGGGAAACCGAGTGAGCTGGCAAAGGGTGATGCAAGACACAGAGGTGAGGCTACAGAAGTTAAGTGGCAACGTGTCTCTGGCGAGTGTTTTAAGGGCCCGCGTCTAAGTGCTGGGCCTGGATCCAAGCTGGACAAGGGGACGGGGGCTGGACTGGAGGCAATGAGGGAAGAACTGTGGCAGTGGGGCTCCTGAGTGCAGGAGGGGGTGCCCAGTGGAAGAGATGTTCTGAACAGAGACGCTGAAAGTCATATTCCTACTGATGGTGAGCTGGAGGATGGATGGCTGACGTGGGGGCAGGGGGAGGTAGTTGTCTGTGAGGAGAATGAGGGGCAGGGGAGAGGGGGGTACCTGGGGGATGTGGGGTACTGTCAGGATTGGGAAAGGAGAAGAGAGAAACCCCAAGAGTTAAGCTTTCTGTGAACAAAACAGGATGGCTGGGTCAGCTATCAAGAGGTTACATGGGGGCAGGGGGGTGGCTGGCTGTGCCTTAAAGAGGGGTCCACAGTCGGAGGGAGCCTGTGCGATTGTCCCAGTGTCTCTGTTCTAGAACGAGGTTGGTTGGGGAGGAACCAGAGGCATCCATTCCTTCCAGGCATGCCCACCCCAGAATTCTAGCTGGGAGAGGCTGGGCTGTGACCCTCCACGTACCCACCACCCACCTGGTGACACTTGATGGGTGAGCACACACATCACACACGTATACAGCCACAGGCTCACAAGCTCCCATCAGCACATGGCATTAAGCTCCCCTACATGTATCACCTAATTTGACTGTTTTGCTGTGCTCTGTCCTCTCTCTTTTTTTCTGGGCTGTGTCATCCTTTGCCTAGATAGTGCTTCCTCCATGAAGCCCCCCGCCCCTTGATTTCTTGATCAGAATCAATCACCTGCCTTTTCGTATTATGATTGGTTGCCTCGTGCTGCGCCAAGAGGCTTTGGTTTCTACTGAGTAGCCCCACTGCCAAAGCACAGGGCCCGACACAGTGGGCAGCTTCAGGACCTCCTGCAGTTCCCTCTTTGTCCATTAGATGGCACAAGATGCTCGTAGCTGGGCCCATTGATCTGAGGTATCAAGGGTACCCTTTGGGGTCTTAGAGCCAGCAAGTAGTGGCCTTCACAGAAGATCCTTACCCCCTTCCCTGACTGGGAAAATGAGGCCCACAGAGGGAGAAGACCTGCTCAAGGCCATACAAGTTAATAGTAGACCCGAGGCTCTCAGCCCCTGCCACAGGCTTTTTTCTGAAGTGTGGAGTGGACTCCCCGGTACATCCTGCTCCAAAAGACCCAGGCCTCTGCAGCCCCAGCTGGGGGCCTGGCTAAGCTGAGACCCCCAGGGTGAGCCGGCAGACTGAGGAGCTGTGGGGCCTCCTTCCCACAGCTGGTGGCCACATGCTAGTTGAGGGGCTATGTCCAACCTAATCTGCAGCCAGACATTGGCCCCCGGCCTGGTCTTCAGGCTGAAATATCTCCCCGGGGAGATGGAGGCAGAGGGACTCCAGGCTTCTGAGGGCCCATGACATAATCATCACCATGGCAGGCCCTGAACAAGCACACCTCACTAGTGTAGAGCCTGTTACACCCAACGTGGTTGCTCCCTGCCCATGGAAGGAGGAGACTAAGGCCCAAAGAGGGAAAGGCTTTAACTAAGTTTCTCCAAGGAGCCAGAGGATGGGTGGGCTGACACTAATTCCTGGCCTCCCTGAGAAGTCCCTTGCCCAATGCCAGGAGGCATCTGCCCTGGGAGGAGCCATATATGTATTAGGGGGAGATGGAGACAGGGAGACAGGGTTCCAAGCCCTGGGCCGTTCTCATGCTGACTCAAGGAGCCAACTTGTTTCCCTTGCAGGGATGAGAAGGGGGGCGCAGGATCTCAGTATTCCAGAAGCCCCAGAAGATAGAGTCAGTCCCAGGAAAGGCCAGGACTGAGCCGAGCCTATTCCCAGCCTGCTGTGTGGCCTGAGCTGGGTCCTTCCCTCTCTGATGCCCTCAAATTTCCTGATCACCATCTAAGGACTCAGGCTGGTCCACCTGGGAGGCCTAATCTGTGGGAGTTTCTAGAATCCTTAGAGTGCCAACTCCAGGTGAAGTTTGAAATCTTACTGCCTAGAGCCTCAGATCCTGAGTAAAGGGCTCTAGTGGAGTACAGTGATAGCTCAGGGCAAGGGGGTGCAGAGACAGGAGCTGGTGTGGGATGGGGGACATAGGGAGGTCCCCTTCCTTGCCTCTATTCAACCCCTCAGCCTCGTGTCTCCCTTGCCACTCTTCTGTGGCTCTCCTGCCCTGAATCAGTGTGCAGGGTAGAGGGAGTGAGGGTCTGAGTGCCTCACCTCCACATTCACTCCAGAGGGATCGTGTAGATGTAGAGTCTGTGTGCAGAGGGGAACTCGAGGAAGAACCCACCACTCACCTGGTGACATTCTGGGCCCAGGGGCTCTGGTGGACCAGGAGGGCTGCGGGACGCAGGGAAATGGGAGAGTTCCCTAGCATGGAATGGATCCTGTCCTCTGCCCCAGTGAGCTGGGATGGGGCCTGGAGACCAGACAGAGACAGGCTTGGGTGGAGGAGGCTGGGCTCATCTCTTGCCAACCCCAGATCTATGAAGTGTAGCCAGACTTCCAGCCTCCACCCAAAGCATGGCGTCCGTTGAACTGGAATGACCCTCCCAGGCAACTTGGGCCCTGCCAGGGGAGCCGGGGAGCAAGGCCGGTGCTTTAGGGGGCTGGACTTTCCTGGTATCAGGACTCTGGGCCCAGAGTCAGTTTGTCTTTGTTGTGGGGTCTCTGTCATGGGCAGGGAACAAAGAAGAGCTCAGTTAGACCTCTGGCCAGCCCTCCAACCTCTGATCTCTGACCCCTGACTTCTCTTCCAGGCTCTCTCTGGAGACTTGGGTTTGTGAACATTTTGTGTAAGCCACCCACATCCCAGCTAGGAAAGAGTCTCCCCAGTGGGGAGCCGGCCAATCTGACACAGAGACATTAACAGGGCTAGCCCTGAGGGGGAGTGGGGGAGAGGGAGACGGCAGGTGGATGGCAGGGGGGCCCCTCCCCCATCTCCTTCCCTCCTCTTCCCGCCTCCTTGGCCCTACACAGGGTGGAGCCGCTGCCTTATAAGTGTCAGGCCTGGCGGCAACGGAGCAAACTGCAACCAGGAGCGGGACCGAGGGCAGCTCTGCTGGGCAGCGTGGTGCCCTTGGTTCCCCAGCATGGCCTCCTCACTCTGGGCCATCTACTGCATCCTGGGGGCTCTCCTGCTCCTCGGGGGCAGCCCCAGCCCCAGCCCCGGCCCCAGCGTGCCTCGCCTGCGGCTCTCCTACCGAGGTACTGGCAGTGCGCACTCTGTTCATGTGCGTGTTTGTGGGACTCTGGGACTCTGCTATCCCCAGCTGGGAGGCCCCACCTAGCCCCGGGCAGGGGCCTCTTCTGCCAGCCAGAGGTCACTTCCACACAGCACAGCCCGTGGGAAGGACTTCATGGAGACGGTGCTCCAGCTGAGTTGCCGCCAGAGGCAGGAATTGGGAAGAGGACGGGGGCTGGGGCAGGTCCCAGGAGGGTGGAGGTGGGAGAGACAGAGACACAGGGGACAGCCTGAGGGGGCTTCTGAGAAGAGGAGAGGGGCATGGAGACCCTGAGAGGCCTCCTTAGAGATGGGCAGGGAGAGAAGGGGAGGGATGGAGAAGACAGGTCTGCAAGATCCTGAGGTTTGCACTCAGCCTCGGCTCCTTGCCCAGGGTGGACAGTGAGAAGCAGGGCAGCAGCCTGCGGTGGGGGCCCACCCCTATCGCCACAGCCTTGCCCCCTCCACCTGCAGCCCACTTCACAGTGCTGGCCTTTGTTCTTCCCTCTCTGTCCGAGGCTCTCCGCAGCCCAGCAGTGATTCCAGCCTCCTCTCTTGCCCATCCTGTGCCGGGGGGTGGGGTGGGGGGTGGGGGTGGCTCAGCAGATTGGACCTGATATTCGGTGCTGCAGCTGGCACCGCCTCCTCTGAGTCTGTGGAGAGGGTCTGTGGGAGAGGGCCCTGAGATACAAGCTATCCATGATTCTTCTTCTTTGGGAAACCAGAGGGGTGACCCCTTTCCCTGGGCACTCTGATCCAAGTGGGGAGACCCAGGCCTGCTCTGGGGAGCCTGAGAGGGGAGACATGGCTGCACTCTGGAGAGTCTGTAGCTGGTTCTGGGGGCAGAATGTGGTCCTGCCCTAGGAGCTATGGGTTGAGGGAAAATACAAAAAAAAAAAAAAGTCCAAATAAGACAAATTGCCTCCAAAGTACTGTCAGCTATGGAGGAGTTCCTGGAAGAGGCTGTTGATAAGTTTAGGTATGGAGTGGGTGCTGGGCTTGCCATTTTGGATGGGTGAGCAGGCATAGGATAGCCGGCCTTCCCAAGGGTAGCCAACGCTCAGTCCTACCATATCCTTTTGCCTGCCCCCTTGGCCGCCTGTTACCTCCACCTCCCTAGCCAAACCCCAAGGACCTATTTCAGGATCCTCAGCTCCTGGGACCAGCATCCCCAGCCAGCCACCCTCAACCCGTGACCCCTGGGAGGGCAGTGTCTATGGAGGAGGAAGTCTTCCTTCATCACATCCTTGGACCTGGGCTCCTCGTGGCCATACCTGGCCTTTGCCAGGTGGTCTCTCTACTGGGAACGCTTTCCCTGTCTGTGCAGCTTGTCCCACTGAGTCCGCCTTGCACACTGCTCAGACTAACCCACCCTTCCTCCAGGCTCTTCCAGCATTTTGCCCAGCTTGCTACCATAAGTTCTGCCAGAGGGGCAAACAGGGCCATCTTCCCTGGGGACTGGGTTAGGGCACAGATGGGCCTGTGGGAAGGAGATGTTAACTGAAAAATCAAGGGACTAAGGAATGGAGTGGTAGGAAGCAGGGCTCAGGGCCCCTTGTCCCACCCACCCCCAGGAGCCAATTCCCAGAAGCCCTCCAGCAGACCTATGAATGGAAACATCTTCGAGATTGAGTTTGGGGGTGGGGGATGAATGCACAGCTGGGACCCTCCACCTCCACACCTTAGCTGGGGAAGTAGGCTGAGCAGTAGGCACTGACCCCCCCTACCTTGCTCCCTCCTAGATCTCCTGTCTACCAACCGTTCTGCTATCTTTCTGGGTCCCCGGGGCTCCCTGGACCTTCGGGCCATGTACCTGGATGAGTACCGGGACCGCCTTTTTCTGGGGGGCCGTGATGCCATCTACTCTCTGCGGCTGGATCAGTCATGGCCAGATCCCCGGGAGGTGAGCTGGACTGACAGACGGGAGGGTCTGTCTGAGAGCTAGGAGGCCAGCTAGGGAAACTGAGGCTGCGAGGGCAGGAGTCAATTAGGCTGTGTTTCAGGTTCTGTGGCCACCGCAGCCAGGACAGAAGGAGGAGTGTGTTCGCAAGGGAAGAGATCCTTTGGTGAGTGCTATCAGGAGTGACTACCCCCTAGCCCTGACCAACACCCAGGTCTTGACCCCCAGGATAGCCTATGGCCACTCCCCCAGGTATTTACACTAGGGGCATTTGGAGTAGATCCTGAGGGTTCTTGAAGGTCTGTGAAGAGTGTCACCCCCAGCTTAGACCCGCAGGGCTGATCAGCCAGGCAGGGCTGAGCCTTGGGGCCCAAGGAGATGATAAACACACCCTCATCCCCTCCACCCTGCCCCTTCTCCCTTCTAGGTGGAGTGTGCCAACTTTGTGCGCGTGCTGCAGCCTCACAACCGGACTCACCTGCTGGCGTGTGGTACTGGGGCCTTCCAGCCCACCTGTGCCCTCATCACAGTCGGCCACCGTGGGGAGGTGAGCCTGGGGCAGGCCCCACAAGGGACTGAGAAGCAGTGACATTTCCTCCCTGCTGTCTGAATGCTCCCCATTGAGCCTGGCTCAGGGCCGAGGGGTCAGGAGCCTGAAAGGCATCTTTGTGCCAGGCTGACCCCTTTGGCGGGGCCCTGAATGAGGGCGCCTTCCGCCCACCCCCACTCTCATCGCTGCACGCGATGGTCACTGCCCGGGCGGGGGGCGGGTGCTGCTTTCCTAGGTGACACCCTTCCCTCCCTTCCTCCCTCTCTGGCAGCATGTGCTCCACCTGGAGCCCAGCAGTGTGCAAAGTGGGCGGGGGCGGTGCCCACATGAGCCCAGCAGTCCTTTCGCCAGCACCTTTGTAGGTAGGTGACGCCCGGGCCTGGGCGGCATGAGGAGGGTGGAAGACCCGACGTTGTTGGGAAGTGTTGGGACCAGCTATGGGGCCTGGCCCTCCTCCCTTTATTCTGCCCCACCCTTACCCAGGTGGGGAGCTGTACACGGGCCTCACGGCTGACTTCCTGGGGCGCGAGGCCATGATCTTCCGGACTGGGGGTCCCCGACCAGCCTTGCGTTCTGACTCTGACCAGAACCTCCTGCATGGTGAGCCCAGGGTCCACCCAGAGCAGGGCAGGGCTAGGATCTGCCCCCAGCAATGGCAGGGAGGCAGGAGAGCTGGCACTGGAGTGGGGATGGCCCAACCCCACTCTACCCCCTGGGACCCTAGCCTCCAGTGGGGTCCCTGTGCCTCTTTCCCTCCCTGCTGGGTTCAGCAACCCCCCATCTTCCCCTGTAAGGCCCCCCAACCAGCTGCACCCTGTCACCTCCCAGACCCCCGTTTTGTGATGGCCACTCGGATTGCTGACAACTCTGATCAGGATGATGACAAGGTGTACTTCTTCTTCTCGGAAACTGTGCCCTCGCCGGATGGTGGCCCAGGCTGTGTCACTGTCAGTCGTGTGGGCCGTGTCTGCGTGGTGAGAGCTGTGAAGAGGCGGTGAGGTTCAGATCCTCACCACACCCCCTTCCTACGCCCATCCCCACCAGCGGTGGGAGGGAAACTGAGGCAAGGGTGTAAAGCCAACATCCAAGCCTTTGCCCACAAGGGTGAGGATGGAGGAACAGGAAGGGGGCCCCCACCTCCTGGGGCTCGAGGCTGACTCTGGCCTTCCATCCCCAGAATGACGCTGGTGGCCAGCGAGTGCTGGTGAACAAATGGAGCACCTTTCTCAAGGCCAGGCTGGTGTGCTCGGTGCCTGGCCCTGGTGGTGCCGAGACCCACTTTGACCAGCTGGGTGAGGTCATGGCCAGGGGCAGGCCTGGGTGTGGGTGCAGAGGGCTCAGAGT
This sequence comes from Hyaena hyaena, assembly GCF_003009895.1. Lineage (NCBI taxonomy): Eukaryota > Metazoa > Chordata > Mammalia > Carnivora > Hyaenidae > Hyaena > Hyaena hyaena. The sequence goes on along the minus strand of NW_024080862.1, from coordinate 1,047,928 downwards.
CAGTGAGTGTAGGGCATTGATGGTGGCCTTCTGTCTCCCAGAGGATGTGTTCCTGCTGTGGCCCAGCGCAGGGAGGACCCTTGAGGTGTACACCCTGTTTAGCACAGTCAGGTGGGCGCATGGGCCTCCTCTCACACCCCCACCCCTGGACCCCCAGCATCCTCTGTTAAGCCTCTGCTTACATGTCCTGACTTTACCATGGGTCCCTGTCTCTGTCTCCAACTCAATGACTCTGAGGCTCTATTCTCTATCTCCCTCTCTTTGTCTCTGCCTGGGTGTCCTCGTTTTTCGGTCTCTGTTGACTTCAGGCACTATCATCCTCTGTCCTGTCTATGGACAGGCTGCCCCCTTCCCACCTATGACAGCCACCCTGGCCTGACTGTCCCTGTCTGCCCTCGGCAGTGCCGTGTTCCAGGGCTTTGCCGTCTGCGTGTACCACATGGAGGATATCTGGGAGGTCTTCAAGGGGCCCTTTGCCCACCAAGATGGTCCCCAGCACCAGTGGGGACCCTATGGGGGCAAAGTGCCCTTCCCTCGCCCTGGAGTAGTGAGTATCTGCCTGGAGCCAGGCCAGGGAAGAGGGCTGAGCCGATACCAGAGGAACTGTACCTTGGGAGGGCCTTGTGGCTGAGCTGGGGCTCCGGGGGGGTGAGGGTGGGGGGGCAGGTAGCGTAAGGAGGGGAGCAGAGCCCTGTCACATTTAAGGAGCCTTGGCTACAGCAAGAGCAGTCCCCCTACGGTGGGCATGCCCAGGCAGCCAGGCCTGGAAACAGGCTGGGGTGGTCCCAGGATGTTTCAGGTGCTCCCTTTGCTGCCACTCACAGTGCCCCAGCAAGATGACAGCGCAGCCAGGAAGACCCTTTGGCAGCACCAAGAACTACCCAGATGAGGTGCTGCAGTTTGCCCGAGCCCACCCACTTATGTTCCGGCCCGTGCGGCCACGGCGGGGTCGCCCGGTCCTGGTCAAAACTCACCTGGCCCAGCAGTTGCGCCAGATTGTGGTAGACCGTGTGGAGGCAGAGGACGGGACCTATGACGTCATCTTCCTGGGGACTGGTGGGTGGACTGAGTGGGGTGGACGGGCTGGGGAGATGAGCCGCTGTTGGGGGGGTTGGGGCAAGCTACTCCTTTTCCTCCCATTGACCCCTTCCTCCTGCCCTGCCCCAGACTCAGGCTCCGTGCTCAAGGTCATCGCCCTCCAGGGTGGGGCCTCCACTGAGTCCGAGGAGGTGGTTTTGGAGGAGCTCCAAGTGTTTAAGGTGAGGGGGGTCTTGGGGAGGAGGGTCTTGGGAGGAGTTCCCTCCAGCTCCACTGCTGGGTCTAGCTCTGGCCACAGGGACACAGGAGCAAAATACAAGAAGGAGATGGGCCTGTCTTTACTGAACTTGCAGCCAGTGGGTGGTATATGTGAGACACTGGCTGCTGCAGAGCCTTGCTCATGCTTCTATCTAGCCGTGGGGCCCAGAGAAAAGTTGGAGGGCCCAGGGAGGAGTGTCCAGGGAGGGGGCCCTGCCAGACTCAAGTCACAGTGAGGGGGTGGCTGAGACCCCAAGTCTCCACGGGGTTCTGCTGGGCCCTCTGCAGAGCCAGGCAGGGCATTGTGTGCATCCGGGGGACTGCTATGCTCCCAACATGGAATGGGTGATGTGGGACAGCTGTCTCATTGCTGGAGAGCAGGACTGTGGGAGGGGACACTGGTGCTTTGTGCTTTTCGCCAAGCCTCCTCCTTGGAGGCCAGCCAGCACAAGGGGACATTTCCAATAACCCGACATCTGGGAAAGATCGTCTGGCCTTAGTTGCCAGAGAGTGCGCTGACCTAGGCTGGGAGATAGGTGGCTCCCACGCAAGGGCTGGAGGAGGCTGAAAGCAGGGGTGCAGGGGAGGTTTGGCCCCAGCCCACCCATCTCTGACACCCTGCTCCTTCCCCAGGTGCCAACACCCATCACTGAGATGGAGATCTCTGTCAAAAGGGTAGGAGCAGCTGCCATCCCTCTCCTCCTCCTTCCCGCTAACCCCTCACCTGAAGCTCTGGGCAAGGCTGCTGTCTGCTGGGAAGTGGTGATGCAGCAGGCCCTGGGGCTGCCAGTTAGGCCTTGCGATGATGCTCGAGAGTCCAGAAGGGAGCTGAGACTCCCATGCATGAAACCATGGGCAGTGGGAGTCCTGAGTAAGAGAGACTGTGTTCAGATAAGGAGAGATCCACAAAGGCCAGTCCCTCTGGGGAGACAGGAACATGCTTGAAAACAAAATCCAGAATTTATTTAAAAAAAATTTTTTTAATGTCTATTCATTTTTTTGAGAGACTGAGCATGAGTAGGGGAGGAACAGAGAGAGGGAGGCACAAAATCCAAAGCAGCTCAGGCTCGAACGTCAACACAGACGTTGAGATCATGAACTGAGCTGAAGTTAGCCACTCAACCTACTGAGCCCCCCCACCCCCCGTGCCTCTGTAATTTAAATCAGATAGGGGAGTGCCACTTTATAGAGGCCTGCTGTGCCCTTTCACAAGTGGCAAAATCTCACGTTTATCTGCCCCAGTTTATCTTTGGGTAAATCCCAACTTTTGTATTGGGATTGCGTGAAGCAGAGTGCACCTCTAAGAGGTCAGAGGCAAATCAGGATAAAGGTCATTGAGGCTGAGGGCAAAAGTCAGCAACAAGGAGGACCTAGAGAAGCCCCTTAGAGAAGAGCCTCCGGGTCTGCCCTGTGCCTTCCGTGTCCTAGAACAGGATCTGGTGCATGTCAGGTGGGCGATAAACATTTTTGGTTTCTGGGGATACATCCAAGAGATTCTGAAAGACAGCTTGGGTCTCAGGAAGCCCAACTGGGCCAAGAACCTAGCTGCTTCTAGGTGGGACCCAGGCTCACCTTGGCTCTGCTTGTGTCCCTCCCAGCAAATGCTGTACGTGGGTTCAAGGCTGGGAGTGGCCCAGCTGCAGCTGCACCAGTGTGAAACCTACGGCAGTGCCTGTGCCGAGTGCTGTCTGGCCCGAGACCCATACTGTGCCTGGGACGGTGTCTCCTGCACCCGCTACCGGCCTGGCACCAGCAAGCGCCGGTTCCGCAGGCAGGACATTCGGCATGGCAACCCTGCCCTGCAGTGCCTGGGGGAGAGCCAGGAAGGTGAGTGATGGCAGGCATGGGGGCTCCTCCTCACCTCTCTGGCCTGGGCTCAACCCTGGTGAAGTGTGGTCTCAGGCTGGTCCTGTTTTAACACCCAGCCCTCAGTTTTCCCACGTGTGCAGCTCCTGTCAGTATACTGGGGGAGGAAGGGTCTTTGGACAGAGTGAGCGGCTTGTGGATTGATGGACCCTTAGGTCCTTGTCATGCTGGTGGGGGCCCTGGGGGCCCACAGTCCTGAGCTGAGTCTCCCTCCATCTCCCTTCAGAGGAGGCTACAGGCTCTGTGGCGGCCGCCACGGTCTACGGCACGGAACACAACAGCACCTTCCTGGAGTGCCTGCCCAAGTCTTCCCAGGCTGCTGTGCACTGGGTCTTGCAGAGGCCAGGGGGCGAGGGGCCTGACCAGGTAAGCAAGGACCTTGCCTCCAGCCTGCACATGTCTTCATGTCACATTCCTCCCCGACCCCAAGTCCTGATCTCTAGGAACGGGCTCTGGGGGGGAACCTACCGAGATCAACTAAAGAAAAGTATGTAGTAAGTCCCTGCAGTGCCTGGAAGGAGGGGCCCCTCTTCCTGCCTCCAGGAAGACCCAGGCCAGATGTGGCTGCAAGCCCTCCTGTGACAGGGAGCCCACTGACTCCCAGGCACTGAACTGAGCTCTGGGAGGTGGGTACTAGAGACGGAAGAGAGAGAAGGGAGTCTGGGCTAGTCAGGAAGCCCCCCGTGCTTACCCGTAGGGATTATCTTTGCAAGCGTCTCTTTCCCATGCGTTTTTGGTTCTCCTCTCCCCCAGGATGGTGCCTAAACCACTGACGCTTGCGCGCGCGTGCACGCGCGCGCACACACACACACACACACACACACACCCACACTCCCCTACACACACACACCCACTGCCTAGCCCCACATTTCCTCCCTGGAGTCCAGCTGTCTGCCCAAGCCCTCTCCTCCCCCATCCGGAAAGGTCTGTCAACCCCAGAAATGGCTTCAGTCTGGGGCCTGATGAGGGTGTGGGTGGGGCAGGGTGAGGAACCATTCTCCAGCCTCTCCCAGGGGCAGAGAAGGGGAGGGAGTGGGCTGATTACAGGAGGGGCTCTCCTTCCAGCTTGGGAACTGGGGGAGGCCAGCTTTGGGCCAGCTGTCAGGCTAGGCACTAGGAAGACACCCCCAGGGGGCCAGGCACACGGAGCAACGAGATGGTTACACAATACTTACCACCCAAGCAGTCCAGCCTCACTGTACAGATGTGCAGACATCCAGGGGGGATCAGAGTAGCGCTCCTGCCTCCCGCACTGTGATGGGCACTCAGCCCACCCATGGCTGGGGGAGTGAACAGTGCCGACAGGGACAGGGAAGAGTGTGTGTGTGTGTGTGTGTGTGTGTGTGTGTGTGTAAAGTGGAAGGGACTTCTAGTCCTAGGGCTAAGGGTACAGCCCTCCCTGAATAAAAGCCTATAAATACCCCTTTGCCCATCCTGTTCCCAGGGACTATGTGGCAGGCCCCCGTAAGGCCAAGGTAGGTCCCACAGAACTCTGACTAGGGGAGAAACCAGTCGGTGAAATCTTTGAAAAGCCTCCTCTGCAGGCTCTGCCCTGGGTTATGGGAAGGTGAGACCCTGCCTGCAATTGGCTCACAGTGCTGAGGAGGCGGGCCTGGAAGGGGAGATGGGGAGGGGAAATGCTTAAGCACCAGGTCCTGAACTGCGGAATTTGGAAAAGCAGGGAGAATAACCGATGGTGTGCATGCCCTGCTGCACGTCCCCCTCATCCCCTCCCTCGCCCCCCACAGGTAAAGACAGACGAGAGAGTTGTGCAGACAGAGCAAGGGCTGCTGTTCCGCAGACTCAGCCACCTGGATGCGGGCATCTACACCTGCAAGACACTGGAGCACGGCTTCTCCCAGACTGTGGTCCGCCTGGCTCTGGAGGTGATTGCGGCCACGCAGCTCAACAGCCTGTTTCCTCGGGAGCCAAGACCAGAGGAGCCCCCAGCCTGGGGAGGCCTGACCTCCGCCCCCTCGAAGGCCTGGTATAAGGACATCCTACAGCTCATCGGCTTCACCAACCTACCCCGGGTGGACGAGTACTGTGAGCGCATGTGGTGCCCCTCCAGGAGCCGGGGCAAACAGGCCAAGGGCAAGAGCTGGGCAGGGCTGGATCTGGGGAAGAAGGTGAAGAGCCGGGTGCAGGCCGAGCGCAATCGGACGCCCCGGGAGGTGGAGGCCACATAGAAGAGGATGGAGGAGAGGGGGGTCGGGATGGACCCAGTGGCCCAGAAGCCCCCAGAGTCTCCCACCCACCCAGCTAGGGCTGAGGGGGGAGCCAACATGCCTGACTGCCTCTTAAAGATGGGAGTCTCTGCCCCTGTACTTCTACCAGGCTGCCCGCTGGAAAGGCTGGGGCCTGGTGAAGAGCCCTGTGTCCAAGGCCTGTTCTTGCCCCTCTGTGCTCCCGGCCCTAGGCTGGAGCCAGCACCCTCTGTCTGCTGCCAACCCCAGGGGGCCTGTTGTTTGTTTTCAGACATGGCCCCCAGAGCACATTTCCGGTTGTGCCCGGAGGTGAGAGGCCTGGGTGGTTCTTTCCCAGCCGACAGAACAATGGCCATTCTGAGTGACCCTTGGAGTGGGCGTGTGGGTGCGTCTGAGGAGGTGTCTGGGCAAGGGGCCCTTAGGCAGCCGGAGGAGGATGGAAGTTGCCTCTAAGCTAGCAACCATTAAGAGGACCTACTCTGAGTCAGGGCAGAGAAGAGGAGGTGCAGAGAAGGTGGACCAGCAATCCCCTCCCCCCACTTAGGGTGGCTCCCTGCCACTGCCCACCATTTCTCCTCCATGACAGAGTCATAGAAGCATTGACAGTCAGAGCTCCCTGGGTCCCTGTGTGTGGTCCGGGTCTCGGGCACTACTTTATAAACCAAGCAGTGTCTCTACAGCCTGACTTCTCTTCCCCAGACCCCAAGCTGCCAGGCCAGATTTCCTGGGATGCCCAGACCTCTGACCGGAGTCCCTCTCTCCACCATCGGGGGCTCCAAGCTGATGAAGGGAGAGGTTGGGCTCTAGGGGAATGTCATCTGCCATCTCTGTGGACTAGGGATGGGGAGAGGGGAGCTGGGGAGGTACAGGGCAGGAGGAGGGGGCTGTCTCTCACAGGGCACTACAAGCATGCTCACAGCTGGGGAGGGCGGGAATGTGGCCGCTCCCTGAGCAAGCTACAGCTGGTGGGCAGGCGCAGGCCCAGGGCTTTGCCAGGGGCCGCAGAGGATTGAGAGACTTCTGAGGTGGAGAGAGGGTGAGAGACCCTAGGATGGGCTATGGAACCCAAGAGAGGCATTCTCAAGAACCCAGTATAGCATCCATTAGCTCCGGAGCCACAGGGGAAAACAGATGTTTCTACCCTGGGATCTTTGGTTTCTGCTAAATAATGGTTGGTTATAAATGGTTTCATTTATGAAGGCTTTTCTCTTTTGAGGGAAGAAAATGGAGGGGAAAAAAGCTGCTAAATCCTGCTGGTTCTTGGAGGTGAGGCTCAGGTGGCCAGGATGCATTTTGTCTGGATGTGTAGGGAGGTGTTTTTGCCAATAGCAGAGATGTGTTTCTTGGGCTGGGAAGCTCAGAGGGGGAGGAGAAGGAGGACTAAATGAAAAATCATTCCCAGCCTGCATATGAGCAAGTTAATGACGCACAAAACTGACAGGAGGAGGACAAGAGCATCAGGTTCGAGATTCCCTCCATGAAAAATACCAAGATAAAGAAAGGAGGAAAAAAACAGATAAAAAAGCAGGATAGGGCTTCCTGCTCCATTGAACTCAAACCCAGATTATACATCTGCCTTGGCGACTTGTCTGAGTCACCCCACCACACCCAGAGAACTGGGATCCGAAATAGGCCCCCCTTCCTCTTCACAGTAAGTGAACCAGAGGCATTGAGATTAACCTTGAGAAGCCTCAGGCCTGGGGTTGCTGTGGCTGGGAAGTCAGCAGGTAAAAGCAAAGGAGAGGACCGTTGCTGGGGGTGGGGGGGGGGGGGCTGGAGCAGGGAGGGGGAGGTAGAGGCCATGGAAGAAGGGGAGGAAAGAGCACAGAGCCCCAGGGATGGGTGTATAGAGCTGCAGCCCCTCTATCCCAGCAAAACCAGGGAGAAATGACCAGCCAGACTCTCAGTGGCCTCTAGGCTGGGCCCAGGCATGGCTGGCTCCAGGCAGGGTTCTCTGGGGAAGTTACTCTGGATAATGGAGGAGGAGTTCACAATCCTGAACAACGAACACCTGCACTTAGAAAATCATGGACAGCTTCTGCCAACTCCCCATACTTCCCATGCCCATGGTACTGTGTGTTATTGACTCCTGGAAATGCTTTTATGTGTGAATTCTATTTTTATATTTGTATGTTGAGCTTGGCCTTGTGGTTTTGTCTTCAGAGCACACTTCTTGTAATTACTATTGTTATTTCTATTGTCATGACTGCCTCTGTGCTATGATGAGGATATGAGGTGGTCTACCACACAGACCTATAAGGAAAGCAATGGAGCTAATATTTACATCACATAATTATATCATTATTGTATCTCTGTATTTTTCTGTTCTAAATTGATTGATACCATCTGTGTGAGCTGGAAATGAAGAGCCTTTCCATCCATTCCAGGAGGGAGAAGGCTACCCTAGGTTCTATGTTCTAGGAGAGAGGGAGATGGGCCCGAGGGGAAGGAAGGAGTCAAAGGGCTTTGTCTAGGAAACTGAGATTGCTTATTAAGTTAGGAAACTCCTGCCCCTCTGGCTTCTGAGACTGACCTTCTTGGACTTCAGGAAGATCCTGAGTCAGAAAAAAAAATGCTGGCAAAGGGCAGCTGGGCACGTAGGCAGCCCTGCTCCTTTTCCACAGTAACACTTGACGTGTGTAACAGCGATACTTGGCCTGGTGCCTGTCTTCCTTGCAAGCCACATACCAACGTATATTAAGGTCCTTGAGCTCTTGCCTGGGGCGCTAGGCTGCGCTGTGGGGGCTGCAGCTTCTGAGGAGGAGGGGAGGTCTGGACGAGCTGCTTCTGAGGGTGCCTCTGACCACAGCTCCCACTCTCCCAGTGACATCATGTCTTTGCATGAAGAACAGAGCCCACTGGTGCTGGAGGGAGATGGGAAAAGGCAGGGGTGGTTTGAAGATGGGAGGGACATCATGCCACCTTGCCAGGGAGAACTAACGTCTTGCTTCCCTGGGCCCCTCAATCCATACTATAGAGTAGAGGGGCTTAATAAGTCAGTCACCAGTCCCCCCTTGCAGCGCTGGAGCAGGGCCCCTCCTTTTGTCCCCTGGGCCTGACAGAATTGAACCAATATGTCCCACCCCAAGCCACCCCAAGCCACCAAGGCTGCAGCAGCCCCCTAAGAAACATCACTGGCACCCACTTGGTGCTGAGTGTGGGGTTGGGAGGGATGTGAGAACTTGACCTCCACAGTCCCTTCTCCCCCAGGCCATAGCAGCTGTGTTCCTACCTTCCCGCCCCTAGGGTCTGGACTTCTCCCTCTCATGCCTCCCATCTTGAGCCCCATTTCCTGCCTCAAGGGCTTCCCTCTCACTCCCTCTGGCAGCTTTTTCCGCAGTCATACCTCCCATAGTCTTTGAGCCTGTGTCATGATTTCCCAAACTGGTTAAGCACAAGAAGGGGGCTTGGAGAAAGACACAAGGCAAACATTTTCCAGAATGATGTCCTGTGGAACATGAGATCTTCCATGACAAGGGTCAAGTAAATACGGGGATTTCTGCCCCTTTAGCCCTCGCGGAATTGCTGTGTGCTGCCTGTTTGCCCTGTGAAATCCCCAAGAAGCCCACAGTGATCTCTCACTAATTTGCATATCTGTCATGAGCTTCATGAGTCTCCCAAACCTGGGGTCCTCTATCCCCTTTTTCCCATCAAGTAATCACCACTTCGTGTTTCTAAATGTTTTGAAGCATACTTTGGGAAAATGCTGATTTGATTAATTCCCTCCTTGGACATGTGAGATTAGTTTATTAATCTCTGTTTTCTAAGCCTGTAAACTCTGGAGGCCCTGTCCCCCCGCCCCTCGGTCGAATAGCCACGTCTTGACTTCCCATGGCAAGCGCTGGAGCAGGACCTGCCACCCCGGGGGCCAGGGCAGCCAAGCGGCCAGTCTGCTGGCCCTTGGGCTTGGCCTCTGCCCATCCTCCCACACTCAGTCTGCCTCAGCAGCCCACTTCCTGGCAAGGTCCTCTATGGATGGCTAGGGTTCACCCCAAGCCTGTGGCTGTCCAGAAGTCTAATTAATAGCCGCACTTCTAAGGGAGGGAGGGAGCAGAATAGGGGAGGGAAACAGCTCTTTTCACTTTCTCAAATGGCTTCCTTACACTCAGCTAAGTCCAGGTCAGCTTTTAGACACCCTTGAATCCCACAATTGGAGGAGGGGGCAGGTAGCAGCCATCAGGACCCAGGCTGTCCTCTCCATGGGCTGGTAGGAGCCCCGGGTGCAGCTACAGGGGGATGGGGTGAGGTGGGGTGAGCAGGGAACTCCGTCACATGCCTCTGCCAGTGAGACACTGAGACTTCTCTAGCCAGCCACATCTCCTTCTGAGAGTTAGGAGACAGTTGCTCAGAAACAGCCCGATTTCCATCCTAATTAGGGATCCACCCCGTCTTCCTCAAGTGCTGGTTCTCAGGGGCTCCCCAAAGAGAACTTTCAGCACACACCAAGATCAAATCTCCAGGGTTTTCTAAGACTACAAACTTGGCCTTGGGGAGTGTGAGTGGGTGGGGCTAGGTTTCCTTACAATTCCTGACTAGGGCCTCAAGGTTTGTTGGGCCCCCACCCTGGCTTCTCTTCCAGATTTTAACACATACGTGCCCCCCCCCCCCCCCCGGTGGACAGGAGATGAGGCAATAGCAGCTATGGCCCTGTGCCCACTTCCCACTGCCTGGCCCCTGCCCACTCTTGCCATGGGTACCACTGCTGGGCCCATTCCCTAGATTCCCTGTCCTAATGAAACCTTTCACTTTCCCCGCTGGATTTTCACTAAGGAAACTCCTGGTTTCTCTATGCAGCCTTTTAAAACATCATTTTCCCTGTGTGGAGGACAATTAAAAAAAAAAAAAAAAACTTTAAAAAATCATTCTTCACTGAGGATGGGAAATGCTGCACAGACTCCAGGGAGGCTTTATAAGGGATGTCTGCCCCTAACCTCACACCAGGCCTTAGCAGTCAGCTAGTAGCTTACATTCAGGGACTCAGCTGAGAGGGACTCAGGTGACCAGTCTTGACCACTTTCCCCCAGGGAGGAAGATGACTGGAGTGCACCTTAATCCATTCCAACAGGGTGTGTTTCACTTTCATAAGCATCTCCTTGGGCAGAGAAGACCAGGACAAGGGGACAGTTGTGGGCTGGCAAGGGTTCCGAAATGAATCAACAGAGGCCTGTCTGTCATCAAATGGAAGGAACTACAGTAGCAGGAACACTCAAAGCCCAGGTTGGCGTGTTAGGAGGACAAGGGGGGCTGTGCGCTCACAGATAAAGGTATAGAAGAATTACGTGGCAGACCAGAAACTTGCTTTATGGACATGACCTCATCTGTTCATGCTGCCCCCCACCCCTGGCTGATAAGAATCTGGTGCTGTTTCCTGTAGTCCAAGGGTCTCAGACAATGGTGTGAACGGCTAGGCCTGCTGGAAAGGACATTGTTTAGGGAAGAAAAAACAACACACCAGCACAAAGACAGGGCAGGACCTATCTAAATGTAAGGGCCTGTTTACAAATTCCCGATTTCCAAGGAGGGGAACACAATGGGGAATTGTTTTTGGTGAGGCTGGAGTCCCCTCCAGAATGCTCCTGGGGCCTGGGGATGACTTTGATGGCCCAGACAGGTCTCAGATGCTCTGAGGGGGATGGACATTGATGGCGCAGATGCTTTCCTGTTTATCAGAGGTGTTCACAAGGGACCTCAAGGGTCAAGGAACAAGTTTACACCAAAGACAAGGGGGAGGAGCCCTGGGCCTCTCTCCTTCCATGTGGGCCTCATGCTTTGCATGTCCTAGAGGTGGTTTGCCACAGAGAAGCCAGAACAAGGTTTTGGTTTTTGCTTTCTGAAAAAGATCAACTTTTTGGTTTATGGCCTCCAATTGCCACCTTACTTTTTGGAAAAAAAAATGTACAAAGCATGAGATCCTTCCAAATCACAGACCCTTCTGGAATGGGGTGTCCTGGCTTAGTTAGTAGGGAGACTTCTCATACCTGGGGGCCCCAAAGAGGCTGCAACTCACCTCCAGCCCTAAGCACATAGGACCTAACATAGGGTCCCTGGGGGCCGGGCCAAAGGAGATGCTATTTCTCATAGTAACCTCCTGCCTGGTCCATAGGTTAGAGCCATTGAGATCACTAACTAGAGGGAGACCTTAGTGTGTGTGTGTGTGTGTGTGTGTGTGTGTGTGTGTGTGTGTGGCAGAGGGTGGGGCAGAAGAACAGAAATGTTTCACCCATGTCCCTTGGGACTGGCAGTCCTCATTTTTTGGAGATAGGAGGGCAGCTGGAGTTAGAACGATCACTTTGGGTCTGGTCAGACCATGAAGGCAGACCTGTCTGATGGAAGTGTCGTTAGTAACTTTTATACTAACCTCAAAACCCAATAGGAGCATACCTCATGAATAAATGCAAATGAATGTATTTAGAATGAATGAAGAGCAGTAAATCCTATATAATCCCAGAATAGAAGCAAACTTTTTCAACCTTCCAACTTCCAAGAGTTATAACCTCCTCCTCAATATCAAGATGACAGTGCCCTCTGGTGTTTGGCAGTAAAACAACAGGCTTATGAATACAAGGTATAAGCACTTGCGTCAATTCAGTAGACATCAAGTTTCCTCTGAATGTGGGGTCCAGAGCCCAGACACCACAGAGGGTGGGGGGAGGTTAATAAGACAGACAGGTCCCTGACTTTAGGGGCTTCCAATATGGTGGTAGAGATGGATCCACAACTGTAGGACCAGGTGAAGAATGATGCTAGCTCTAATAGAGTATAAGCAGAGACCAGTGAGAGTGCCTAAGGGTGAAGAAATGGCCCTTAGGTTGGGTTCAACAGGCTGAGGATAAAATTTAAGGCTCTCCAGACTGCAGACTTCATGCTCAGGGCCAGGGTTCCAGGGTAGCCAGGGCAGAGTCCTGTGGGTGGGGTGTCCAGGGAGATGCAGAGGACTAGGGCCTTATTTGTGGAAGGTCTTGGATGCCAATCTCAGCAGAACCATTCTAAGTAAAGAGCTAGCAGATGTTTTATGGCAATTAGCAGAAGGGAAAGGAGCGGATGTGTCAGCAAAGCAAGCAGACATAGGAACCCATGAAGAGAGAAGGCTTTTGCTGCAGTCCCCTGAGGCACAGGGGTCTGAGCTGAGCCCTGGCAATTGGGATAGTGAGGAATGCAAACATTTGTAAAACACTGAAATTGACAAGAAAGAGGGTGGTTGAGGATAAAGGGAAATAGGAAATTCTGAGATTTCTGGCCCTCGTTTATGGTTCCTACAAAGGTAAGAATTAGAGAAAGTAGAGAGGGTGCTTTGGGGAATATCTATGTAACATCTATTTCTACCCTCCCCAAGTGAACTATTTGTTTTAGGACCCAAGTTATAAAACAGTAATTATTTCTAATAGACGCACCATTTGTGAAAACATATATTTAAAACATACGAGATGAGCCTGGCGCATCTTGTAGTACCCAAAAGTAAAGAAGTGCTCAGAAAAACAACAGCAGAAAAAACCCACACACAATAATGGGGGTATGTGAAAAGGACATAGGAACTCCCAGTGGCCAAAGCTAGAATAACTTTAGCAACAAAATAAATCAAGTAGTACTGGATTGTAACTCAGAGTATACTATACGTATCCCTAAGTCTAGACTGATATAAACAAATGACTGAATAAATAAATAGGAGAGAATAGGTAAATCTCCCATGCAGAAAAATTCCAAATAATTAGATATTCTGTCTTCAAGGGGGGAGGGGGCATAAATCCCCGCTCATTAATCGTGGGCAGCAGAGTAACTTCCTTCCAAGAGGCACAGTCTGGAAAGGGGAGAAAAGAAGTAACCCTTTACACTGGAGAAACCTGACAAACACTCCTCCACCAGATGATGAGAGTCACCATCAGCAGTAGAAGACCTGTTGATAGTATGTAACTTGTATATGATATGATGATAATAACCTGTGTGGTCTCCTTCTCCCAGGCCATAATCCTGGTCTAATCAAGAGAAAAACTTCAGACAAATCCCAACAGAGTGATCTCAAAATACCTGACCAGTACTCCTCAAAACTGTCAAGGTCATCAAAAACAAGGAAAATCTGAAAACTGTTATAGCCAAGAGGAACCTAAGGAGACATGATGACTCAATGCAACGTGGTGTCCTGGATGGGATCCTGGGACAGAAAAGAGACATTAGGTAAAAACTAAGAAAATCTAAATAAACTTTGGGTTTTAGTTGATAATAATATATTGGTTCATTAATTATAACAATGTACCATATTAATTTAAGATGGTAATGATGGGGTAAATTGGGTTTGAGATATTTGGGGACTTCTTGTACTATCTTCACACTTTTTTTTTTTGTAAATCTAAAACTATCCTTAACTAAGAGTTCATTTAAGAAAAAAAGCCCTGTTGTTTAGTGGAGAATGACTGATTAGGCCCAGATGAAGAATACAACATTTCAAAGTTGGGGGCTCTCCAGACTACAAGAATGGTATTGGCTATTCATATAAATGGAGGGTAAAGGTATAGAGATGAAGAAATACTTAATAGGAGGGAGTGTGTGTGTGTGTGTGTGTGTGTGTGTGTGCGTGCACAAGCACACACACCTGCTGTTCCCATAAGAATGTACTAGGTGCTCACAAGATGTTCAGGAAGCAGAATGTCTGGGTGACAAAGGCACCCCCATCTCCCACCCCACCAGAAGCTCTACTTCCTGCCCACTGCAGCTAAAGCCCAGAAAGCACTATTAGAGGCCCACTACTTTCAGTTAAGATGGTGCCTCTCACACTTGAGTAGTATACAAGTATATAAGTGGATTTTTTTTAAACTTTTTGAGAGAGTGAGGGTGGGGCAGGGGCAGAGGAAGAGGGAGATGGAGAAAGAGGATCTTAAGCAGGCTCCATGCACAGCGTGGAGCCCCACATGGGGCTCGATTTCCCGACTGTGAGATCATGACCTGAGCAAAAATCAAGAGTCAGACACTTAACTGACTGAGCCACCCAGGTGCCCCACAAGTAGATTCTTTTTAAAGGGAACAATACTACTCCAGATGTCTGAGAATATGCCTGCAGACCCAAGTTATAGAAATTCTAGATTAAGAAACTAAAGTGCTAATCTTGGAAGTATCTTTCAGTTGTGAATTATAAGAATTGAGTCTTTAGGATAGGTAAAATATCATTTGTTTTTGAAATGAAAATTCACAATTTAAAAACTTTCTTGTCACTCACAGAGCTCTGACAAGGTGTCCTTGGAAGCCCAGGTCAGGAAGCACAACACTGACCAGAGAGAAAAGGAAGAAAAAAGGCACAGTCATGGGCAGCCCTAGGGCATTAGCCGTGCAGTAGGCCTAGTGAGCACCAGCTCAGGAGGAGACTCTAGGTGGCAGGTCTTCCAGAAAAGAAGGGCAGCTAATAGTAACCTGATGTCTGGCCTATAAGGAAAATTCTATTTTGAGGTAATTGTCATGTGGAACATTTCGGAAGAATTAACCACAGGTACATAGCAAATTGAGCAAATAACAGAGATAGGCATTCATTTCAAGAAAGAACCAATGTCCAAGAGAGGAAAAATAATCCTAGCTCAGAAGTACACAGCATTTACATAGTCATAATAGGTAAAACTGAAGGTTACTAATGTAAACACTGAAGGTTAATTTAACAAAGATTGTGATACAATTATAAAAGATGGACAGAATGAAAATGGGAAGGCCTTAAAGGTGCTAGATCCTTATGTAACAAAATAGGGAGTCAGTAATATATAAGATTAATAGATCAAGAAATGACTAAGAAAATGGAAGGTAGTTGCCTATAGGGAACGAGATAAGGGTAGGGAAGGGTAATTCAAGAGACCATTTTTCATTATATAGTACTTTCCTTTTAGTACTTCTCAACTTAAGGCTTTTAAAATTCTGTATTACTTTACCTATATACTTTAATGACAAAAAGACAAACACCTCATCCCACACCGCATGCGATTCCAAATGAATCTGGTCGTATCTGAAAGTGATCACTGTAAACACCAAGGATGTACGTCCCCCGGGGTCAGCAACATTGGAACTGAGAACCCTGTCCTCTGCCATTGGTGACAATGACTCAGTGAGACCCTGAGAACTGAGTATCTGGCAAAGGTCCTGAGTTTCCCCCACTAATCTAAATCCCACAAAATCATTAAAAACAAACAAATGTGAGATAGGTTCTCTTCAGTTTCTCCCAAGACCTTCTGCCAGGTTCCCAGCTGCCTTGTCTAACGCGGCTGTTCTGGCACGACTCCCTTACGCGAGATAGAAATGCCCAAGCCACCGGGCAGCGAGGTTTTCAGTGCAGGTACGCCATCGACCGCACCGCCTGAGTGAACAGAATCCTTCCACCCAGTGTGAGCACGGCAGCCCCTGCGCCGTTGGGGCCCAGGATCCCAAGCCTTGCAATAGTGGCCCATTCTCAGTCTAGTGTAAACTCCTTCGCGCGCTCACCTCCCTGATGGGAGCCTGTGTTTATTTGTGCAATGATGAAATCCCTGTCCCCACCCATCAACCCAGAGAAAGTTGATTTCTCTGCAAACTGCTTCCATCCAAAGCAACGTGTCTATGCTCTGAGCTGAGACTTCTACATTTATCCACTGCATTTTATAGATTAGAAGCATGAGTTTTCTATTTTCTCGCTCTGCCCTCTGGATTCTTCTGAATGCTAGATAAATTCCAGAGTGAATTTATGAGGAGACGCCAATGGAGAGAAAACCTTTATTTGCATAATAACAAACGTGGGTGAAGTAGGGAGAGGTATATGAGAACCAGACTAGGGTGGGAGAAGAGAAGAGGGCTCTCTGGGCAGAAAGAGCAGAGGCGCTCTTGTAACCACTAACACGTTCTGAGGTTGGCATCTCCCGGGGACTTCTCTTTCCTTGGTTCATACTCTCACTGCTGGCCCCCTTTCCTTGTCTCACAGTCCCAAAGGGCTCTCTCCCCAAAACCCACTAGAGGAGCAAAGCTTCATAGTCAAACGTGCTCAGCAGCAACTACTCAGAAGCTGTTACTTGGATTTTTTGGTGCTCTTCGTGATTTTGACACCCTTGGACTGCCAGGAGTGGCCTCTCCTGCCACCAGAGGACTCTGGTTTTTCTAGTAAGGAAGGTCCTGGCCAGTCAGTCCAAGAAGGGCCTGGATTCTCTTCCAGGCTGGTGTCTCTGCAGAAATGCCCCCGGGAGTGGAAGGTGCTGCTGAAGCAAGGGACGGCACCTGAGTTTTCAGGTGTGTGGTCTGTGGTGAGAGAAAGTTGGGAGAGGAAGACTCAACCCTCTGCCCCTCAGGCTCAGGTCCTTAAGCCCCTCCCTAGCCACTTTCCTTCCCAAAATGAAGGCACCAACTACAAGTCCCCATCTGGTGGCAAGCCCTCCCCCTTTCCCAGGCACCACAAGTTCCCCCACCTGCACCCCAGTTCTTAGATCAGACCACCGGAGGGTCCCACCTGTGGCTTCAGCAGAAGGTGCACACTCCTCACACTCCCATTTCTTACTGTTGGCTCTAAGGGAGGAACAGTCCCTGTGGGTCCCGTGGGATCCGCATGTAGCACACAGAATGAGGCGCCACCTCCTGCAGGAAGAGCCAAGGGGTGTGGAGACAAGTATCACACTATCACTCTCAGGAGGCTAGCTACAGGCCAGGCCTTTGCCGAGGGCTTCCCAGGCATTTTTCACCATATGTTTTACCCATGACCCACATGTGGCTGAGTGCCAAGTCCCGGACCCTGCAGTCGGGCACAGACACTCAAAAAGTGGATTTGGGAAAGAACTGGATCTGAGGGTTTCTGCCCTGGGCACGAGGAGGAGAGGGCTCCGCAGGGACCTGTCCACTTGTGCAGGAGTGTGTCCTGGGCTGGTCGAGAATGGGACCCTGAGGTCTGCAGACAAGAGCGGATTTCTTGCTCCTAATAACTGTGTCAAGGTCTAACCCTACGATGGCACCAATGAGAGATCTTTCTAACCAGGAGCCTTTCCCTACCCTTCGTCCTCAGAGCTGTCTCTGCCTCCTTCATACAGACAGATGGGGGCATCACAATGCTGGTAGCGCTGATACAACTCCGAGAAAGCCCCTGGCTCGAGTTCCCAGGCAGCATCTCTACAGTGGGAGAAGAAACACTGAGTAAGGGTCACATAATCAGTGGTGAAACCTGGGAGAAGCTAGAAAGAACTCGAGCTAGCATAGGAAAGGAGTGCAACAGGCTGCCTGAATATTTTAAACAAGATGCGCTGAGCAGCCTGGCAGTGGGAGAGGGTTGAGGCAGGATGAGTGGAACATGGGTGTTCCTTAGTTCCCCACTGGAATTCAAGAACCAACCCACCAGGGAATTCTGATCCCCAAGTACCCTTCTCAGGAACTTGTCTACCCCAACCCCCATGGTTCCCCACTCCTTTTCTTTTTATAACTGAAAAGCCCTCCTTCCATTCCTTCTCTCTTTCCCATATACGAAGGCATGGATTGCTTCTTCATTTTCTGAACTACCCTCACACTCGCCTCCTCTCTAGAAATCTAGGCAACCCACTCCCTGGCTCAATTCCTGCCTTAGAGTTTCCATTACCTGTCTGGAATATGAATTCCCATTCTTAGCATTTCTTGAGGAAACTCTTCTCGATTGTTACACTGTGGACATTTGAAGAAATGCTTTGCTGATGTGTGGGCGTATTTCTGCAAGAGAAACATGGAAGAGCGTTGTGTTTATAAAAACACCATCTTTGATCACCTCCTCTCCACCCCAACCCTCATTTCACAAAGAGGATGTTGCTAAGAGAGCTTGACTGGAGGTTTCCACTGAAGAGCTGTGGGTAAGCTAGTGTGAGGGGGTGCAAATCCAGGTATTAGACCAGAGACCTAGCTCAATTCAAGAAAGCTCCCAGGAGTGCCTCAGCTGTCATCTCTGGCTGTGGGGCTTGGCAATGCTGACCCATCTGGGGTCCTGTCCCTTCCATCCCAGGAAGCAAGGCTGATTTTGAGGCTGCTTGACGTATTCTAGGTTAAGCTCATTTGCTCTAGCCATCCTAAGGATTTTGTTCAGTCTAAATGTTATCATGAATCAGGTCTTACAGGTCATGGGTGACGAGAGACTGGGCTGACTTTCCTCTGACTGCCTGGAGCCAGCCCTGCATACAGGCCTCCAGGATGGAGCATGGAAGCCAAGATTGCCTGAGCATTCCCACGGTGCTCTGAACTAGAGAAACTGTGGAAGGTCCCCAGGGCAGAGAAAGCCGCACCTGTATGCACTTGCGGTGGTAGATGGTTTGACTACAACACGGACTCTGGATGTTTTCAACACTTGCTTGGGATAAGTCTTCACAACATAAGACACAGCTTTCCTCCCCTGCCTTCCCCTGCTGGATGTTCTGTTTTGGGCGATGTTTTTCGCAAAATGATCTGTAGCAGAGTAAACAGACTTACTTGGCTTGTTATTGATGCTGTCTTCCAACTGCCCAGCCTAGGAAGGGCAACCACCCAGGCCGATGCACAGTGAACCCCCATGCATGAGGAGGAGGAGGACCAGGGGGAGGAACAGCCCACATGCCTCCTCATAGCTGTTCCCCGACTGAACAAAACTCCCGGGATCGTCTCCGCAGCCTCCTATTCCTGAAAGGCCCACTTAGCTCTGAGCAGCTGTCTAAGAAGCCCAGCTGTTTGTAATTTAAGAAGGGTCTGGGAAGCAAGAAGTAACCCCTGTGAAATTGCCAAGCCAACACACTGTTTCTCATTATTGAATGGTGGGACAGATTCACCAGTGAATCAAAAAAGGCCCGTGAGAACTGGACTCTGATTTCATTAGTGGCTAATTAAGAGCAACTTGTGAAGGGGCAGCCCAACTTTTTCCCTTCGTCACTCACTTGTACTCTCCAAAAAATTGTGACAGGCAACCCCTTTCTTGGCCACAAGGAAGATGGAAGTTTCTGACACATTGATCCTTCTGGCAGTTGATAGCAGCTCCCTTTTTTTTGCACACAAAGCAGATCTGCAAATGAGATCCCAGGCGTGCTCAGGGCCCCAAGAAAGATGGACAGACACTCTGTGGCACATCACTCTATGGAATGGAAATTCTGTGAAGCAAAAGCCATTCCCTTTTCACAGTTGACCTGAAAGCTCTGGGGGCACCCTGAACTTGCACTTCAAGTGTTTTCCCAGGATGTTGCTCACTTAGGATACTACACCCCAGAGAAGCTTGCAATTTAAGAGGACGGCCAGTTGGAGTCCTTTGACTTCTAAACTAGCAGCTAGGGAAAAGAACAGAAACAGAGACTATCAGAGAGGTATGGGAAGAGGCCTACCCCCAGGCCCAGGCCCCCGTATTGGGGGATTCTAACCTTCCTAGAAGCCCGGGCTGCCTCCTTTTTGATGTCTTCAGGCAGGAATCCATGGAAACCTCTGTTGGAATGGCCTCTCTGAGGCAGCTTGCTAGATAGGATCTGGGGGAGCAGTAGAAGCAGGCTGTCAGCATTGATGATCAGTGAAACAGTGCAATGGGGTGAGGAGGATGAGAGGGTATATAGAGCTAGACAGGATATACAGCATATACGCATTTACAGGATAATTTACTGCACAAAGGCTTACACAGCATTAACTGTGTAATGTGTTGGGTGTTCTAGGTGCTTTTCAAATATTAACTCATTTAATCCTTGTAACAACATCAAAAGGTAGGTACTGTCATCATCCCATTTTATAGAAAAGATTATGTGACCTGCTCAAGGTCACAAGACTCCAGAAGCTGAGCCCTTACATATCTTTGTGTTACACTGCCTCTCATTTACTGAGCTTTGCTTTGGTGTGCTGAGTCCTTTGGGGAAATGCTCCCTGTGTATTGACTCGTTTTATGTTCACTATAATCCTGATACAGATACTATTGTGGTCCTCCTCTTACAGAGGAGCCCATTGAGGTACAGGATGGTAAGTGACATGGCTGGGGTCACACAGCAAAGAGGCAGCAGAGATGACATTCACACCCAGGCCCACAGATCCCACACTCTTAGCCCACCCACTGTACTGCGCCTTGGTACAGAATATGCTCTTCTCAGAGTATATTCTTTACAGAAAGGGAAACAGGGCTTTAATATCTGACTATAGTCATTCTGGCCTATTGGGGAAGAGAAGGAATTAAACTTTCTTTAAAAACACACTTTAAAGGTACTTTTGTTTCTGAAACGCCACCAGAGCAGATTGTAGAATGGGAAATCAAGGGAAAAAAAAGATAAACTGTTTATGTACCCAAAGACTTTTATTTGTACGCACATTGGAAAAATGTCAGCACTCAAGCCCCACCCCAAAAATCTCCCAAAAATATTGGGGAGGGCACTGGACTGCCTGCAGCAATTACATGTAATGTGTAATGGGGGCTCAGATGATTTTATTCTGACATCACATAAAGGTGACCCGACAAGGCTAGATGATTTGAGGATGCTTGAATTATAGATTTATGTTCCCAATTAGCCTTAAAACATATCTATTTAACACTAATTATCTCAGGGCTTTACGACTATATGAGTGATTTGTTTTTTATACTTCTATTATTAATGTTTTCTATAATGAGCACCTATTACTTCTATAAAAAGAAAATCAACCGTAGAAGATTATAAATAGTCTAAATGTCCTTTAAGAGCAGTTTGTTTTAATACTCTAATCCCCCATTACCATGGAATACCAATTACCTATTAAAAAGAAAAAAACTAGATCAATATGTTCCATATGGAAAGATCTTCATAAGTATTAAAAGATTAAAAACAAAACAAGCAAAATACAAAACACTGTGTATAGTATATTTATTTTTATGTTGAAAATGTATATGCTTGTAAAGGCATTAACCAAGACCTGGTACCCAAACCAAACAGGACTTACAAGAGAGGAAAATCACAGACCAATCTTTCTCGTAAGTATAGATGTGAAAAAGAAACAAAATACTAACAAATTGAATCTAGTACTATATAAAAAGGATAACACATCACGATCAAGCAGCATTTATACCACAAATGCAAGATTAGTTTAACATTCAAAAATTCAATTGATGTAACAAACCACATTAACAAAATAAAGGAGAAAAAATACCATCTCAATAGATGCAAAGCATCTGACAAAATTCAACACACATTTATGATATCCTCAGCAAAGAAGAAATAAAAGGAAACTTCTTCAATCTGATTAAAAGCCTAGAGCTAACATCATATTTTAGTGTTGAAAAATAGGATGCTGTTCTCTGATGACGGAAATAACATAAGGACATGCACTCATATAACTCCTGTGCAAAACTAGATTGAAAGTCCTAACTAGTATAATAAGGCAAGGAGAATTAAAAGAATTTAAAGATTGGAAATGAAGAAGTAGAACTGTCTTTATTCATACTACATGATTGTGTACACAGGAAATCCTTAGGCATTTACCAAAAATTTTAAAAATAAAAACAAACTACTGAATAAGTGAACTTTTAACAAGATTGCAGGATACAAAATCAATATACAAAATAAACTGCATTTATATATGCCAACAACAAACTTGAAAGTGAAAATTTTAAATACCATTTATAATTGAATGAAAGTCACAAAATATTTAGGCATTCATTTAATAAGAGATGTGTAAGACTTCACTAAAAAAAAATTGCTGAATAAAAAAATAACAAAAAATTTTTAAAAAACATTACTGAGACAAAATTTAAAAGGCCCAAATAAATGGGGAAATATATGACATCCATGGATTGGAAGATTCGATATTATTTGTCAATTCTTCCCAAATTGATCTTTAAATTCAGTGCAACCCCAATCTCAATCCCAACAGGTTTTTTTTTTCTTTTTTAAGGAAAAACTGACAAGCTAAATATAGATTACATGGAAAAGGACTTGATAGCCAAAACAATATTAAAAAGACAGTAGAACTTACAAATCTTACTTCAAAACACTCTAAAGCTACAATAATCAAGACAATGCAATATTGTTATAAGGATGATGCATAGATCAATGACATAAAATAAATCATCCAGATCCAAAGGTATAGGGTCAATTAATTTTGACAAATGCACCAAGGTAATTCAATGAATAGGCAAAGATTTCTTGGGACACACACTAACCATAAAAGAAAAAAACGGATAATCTGAACTTCACTAAAATTAAAAACATTTGTTTTTCGAAAGACACCATTAAGAAAATGAAAAGGCAAGCCACAGACTTGGAGAAAATAGTAACAAACCATACAGATACCTGAAAAAGGATTTATATTCAGAATATATTTAAAAACTCTTATAACTTGATAAGACAAAACAGCCCTACTTTTACAAAGGAAAGATATCTGGTCAGACACTTCACAAAGAACACAAGTGAATGGCCAATAAGCACACAAAAAGAAGCTCAACATCTTAAGTCAACAGAGAAATGCAAATTAAAACTACGTGAGATCCCAATATACCCCTCATAGAATGGGTAACATGAAAAAGATTCACCATATCAAGTTCTACAAGAACTGCAAGAATGTGCAACTGGAACTCTCAGAACTTGCTAGTGGGAGTGTAAACTGGTAAGATCACTTTGAAAAGTGATTTGGCAACTTCACATAAAGTTAAACACGCAGGGAGCATACAACCAGTAATTCCACGCTGAGGCATTTGCCCAAGTGAAAATGTGGGTTCACAAAAACACTTGTACAGGAATATTCATCACCACTTTATTTATAATGGGCCCCAAATGGAAACAATTCAAATGTCCATCAGCAGATGGATAAATAAGCCAATTATAAAATATTCATAGAACATGCATAGAGCACATGTACCCCAATGTTCATAGCAGCACTCTCAACAATAGCCAAAACATGGAAAGAGCCTAAGTGTCCATCAACGGACGAATGGATCAAGAAGATGTGGTTTATCTATACCATGGAATACTACATGGCAATGAGAAACAATGAAATCTGGCCATGTGTAGCAACATGGATGGACCTTGAGGGTGTTATGCTGAGCGCAATAAGTCAGGTAGAGAAGGACAAATATCATATGTTTGCCCATATAGGAGGATTAGTAGGAACTTAACGGAGGACCATGGGGGAGAAGAAGAGGGGAAATAGTGGGGGAGAGGGAGAGAGGCAAACCATGAGAGACTCCTGAATGCTGAGAACAAACTGAGGACTTATGGGTGTGGGGAGGGAGGGGGGAGATGGGCATGGAGGAGGGCACTTGTGGGGATGAGCACTGGGTGTTATATGGAAACCAACTTGACAATAAACTATTTGTAAAAAAAAAAAACAAAAAAACTCAGCTTTGGAATGATGAGAAAAAAATAAAATAAAGCATGGCCAGGAGTGTTGAGTGTTATGCCATGAATGTGGAGGAAGGATATATATATATATCCATTAATGTAAAATTACATACATGAATAAAGAAATGCTAAAAAGTAAAAAATAAAATAAAATATTCATAGAACAGAATACCATTAGGCAACAAAAAGGCACAAGCTACCGATACATGCAACGACAGGGGTTCATCTCCAAAACACTGCATTGAGCGAAAGAAGCCAGACACAAGAGTATAACTGCTGTATGATTCCATTTGTATAAAGTACAATAAAAGGCAAAAGCAATCTATAGATCAGAACAGTGATGATCTCTGAGGGGACTGACTAGAAGAGTGGAGGAGGGAACCTTCTGGGGTAATGGAAATACTTACTTTGATTGGGGCAGTGCTTACATGAGGATATACATTATATCCCCATGATAAAAGAGCTTACAAAAATTCATCAAACTGTACACTTAAAAATGGGTACATTCTATGGTATGCAAATTATAGCTAATAAAAAAGTGTTAAAAATAGCTTGAAGGACAGCTGATAGCATGTGCTTCTGGGGAGAGGGGAAAGGATTGGGAATACTGTTTTGAGAAGTATTGGGAATACTGTTTGAGAATAAACTGTTTACTTGTACATACTTTATACTGTCAGGATTTTATACCAGGTATGTATATTACTTTTTAAAAACTAGGTTAAAAAATTTTTTTAATGCTTATTTATTTTTGAGAGAGAGAGAGAGAGAGAGAGACAGGGTACAAGTGGGAGAGGGGCAGAGAGAGAGGAAGACACAGAATCTGAATCAGGCTCCAGGCTCTGAGCTGTCAGCACAAGAACTCGACAAGGGGCAGAGCTCAACAAGGGGCAGGGCTCGACGCGGGGCTCGAACTCAAGAACCACAAGATCACAACCTGAGCCGAAGTGGGAAGCTTAATCAACTGAGCCACCCAGGAGCCCCTAAAAACTAGGTTTTAAAAAGAAAAAAAGCTATTGGAGTGCCTGGGTGGCTCAGTCGGTTAAGCATCAGACTTCGGCTCAGGTCATGATCTCACAGTTTGTGGTTTCGAGCTCCACATCAGGCTCTGTGCTAACAGCTTGGATGGAGCCTGGAGCCTGCTTTGCATTCTGTGTCTCCTTCTCTCTCTAACCCTCCCCCACTCACACTCTGTCTCTCTCTCTCTCTCTCTCTCTCTCAAAAATAAATAATAAACATAAAAAAAAGAAAAAAGCTATTAAGAAAAACAAACAGGGCTAGAGATTGAGGCTAGATGAAAAACAGAACAGACTGTATAGCAAATGCCATGAAACACTGAAAAGAAAGGGGACCTTATACTCACAAGACAAAAATAATGCACACTGAGATTGTCTTTCTGAAGAAATTCCCCCAGTTTTTCGGGATCCCCAGGTTCTTGAAGGCATAGCCGGCAAACTGGAAGAGAGAATGTTAAGAATTCAATTTGGGAGTATAACAATCTAAGTATAAGGAGGAGTCTAGTATTAGGAAGAGGACATTTTGACAAGGATGGAGGTTGGGATGAAGTGTTACATGGTATCAGGTATACATTTTGGCCACTTTTGAAGGAATTGGCTACAACTGCACATTTCGTATACTTTTGTCTCAGGTGGCTTTAATTCACTTGTTTCTTGAACATTGGATGAAGCATTTCAAAATTGAAGGACCCTGAGTTCTTTAGGATCTTAGAGAATCTGGGAAGTAGGACAGACAGAGAAGCAAGTCTGTTGCCACCCTACATAGGTGGCCTTTGCTGAGGGCAGAAGGCAGTGGCTGAACAGAGCCTCCAGTCTTTCTTACCAGGCCCTGAAGACGGCTTCCTTTGGGTTACCCTCGTCTTGGCAGATTTTCTATACAAGAGAAGGAAGAAGTACAAGGTGGTCTTTGAGGATCCTGTCGACTACCATTGTATCATTTCCCTCAAAATGCCTCCATGAGTCTGATGAAGGGGCAAAATATCAAAAGGCTAAGACATTGGTTTCTTTTTTTATTGCATATCTTTTGACAGCACAAACTGTACCCACTAAATTATTTGAATTATGTGAGATTGTACTTTTCTTCCTGTTCCCATTGGCTGTGCTGCCTGTGTAGACTGAATGAATGCAAGAGTAAACCCCCCCTCTACTGTTTCTTCTGCCACATACTCTGAATCTCTGGTGGTACCATGCTCACAAAGCATCAAAAAAAAAATACTAAAGTTGAGTGTAAATTTCCTATTGTGAAGCACTATTCTTGCCAGTAAGCAAGAATCTACAGAAGGCTCTAGAAACGGGTGTTATTATGATGTACATTTTCCAGATGAGGAAACTGAGGCATAAAGAAATGAAGTAACCTGGCCCAGGTCACCTAGTTTAGCAAGCGTTAGAGCCAGGATATGAATCTAGGGTTAGGGCTCCAGCACTTCATTACTAGGGATAGCCCTGAGAGCACAGGTGACTGGACAGCTTCCAGGGGACCACTGGTGCCTGCCTCCATACTCCCCAACCTCAGCCCCCAAGGCCACACAAGCGTAGCATATACCACAAGCCTTTGGACAATTTCTCCCAAATTCCCTTATGTCACCTCCTCTACCTCAGTCTTTGACGTTCCTTCTTCTTTTCTTTAATAGTCTTCATTCGCTGCTGCCTCTCTCTTCTAACTTAAATTCTTCTATACTATTATGAGGACAATATAGGCTCTTCCAGCTATAAATATAAATAGGGTTTGGTCAGCAATTTAATTCTACATTTGGTTCTACAGGGTCAAAGTAATAGTGTACTTCACCTCCTAACGCATGTGACATAATAAAAGGGACCCACCCAGTATCAAGGCTAGTATTAGCCAACAAATATTGTGTTAACTGTTCTAGGCACTTTACGTGTGGTAACTCACAAACACTCCCATGCAGGAGGTACCACCGTTATCCCTATTTTCAAGATAAGACTGAGGCACAGAGAGGTCACAGAGAGGCACTTGCCCAAGATCAGTTACTGCTATCACTCAGCAGAGTAAGAATTGGAACTATTGCTTGATCTAAGTGGGTCTTTGTTTTCTTCGTGCCTACCAAATGCATGAGGTAGTGCTCAGGGGGGAAAAAGGGCTCTTTTTGCCTCCAAGTACAGGTGCCTTAATTCTACCCAGTAAAAGCTTAGAGAAGGTAGCTCTTTCCTAGTGAAAAGAACCCCTGGGATTTTGACTGCCTAAAGCAAGAACGCCCTCTAGTGGGAGACAAGAGACTTTGTCTGACAAATCACCCCTTAGCTCCTATCGCTTTTCACCAGGCTCAGCAGACCATTGAGGTTTGGTCTGTTCCCAATCTCTGTCTAGATCTGACCCAAGAGTAACATGTCCCAGAGTGGAGAGGACACCCTGCACTCCTCCCCCCACCAATGTCAGCCGACTGAAAATTTAGTTTTCATTGGTTAAAGGGGAAATCCATGAAAGAGACAAATGAAAAAGTCATAAAATCCACTCCCATGAAGAAAGGGAGGGGAGGGCAGCATTTCTTCCAAGGAGAGCTGAGTGAATCAGGTCACTCCAGGGACAGACCCTCCAGCACCCATGTCCTCAGATCAGAGCTGGGGAGTGTGAACATCTACAGGGACTGTTAACTGTTCCCTGCAGATACAACTACTAAGGCAACTGGCTGTTCAGAGAACTAAGACTAGACCGTTCTTCCTCTATGTTTGTTCCATCTCCTCCTCTGACCCA
Organism: Hyaena hyaena; assembly: GCF_003009895.1. Lineage (NCBI taxonomy): Eukaryota > Metazoa > Chordata > Mammalia > Carnivora > Hyaenidae > Hyaena > Hyaena hyaena. Next base: position 1,020,600 of record NW_024080862.1, on the reverse strand, counting down.
TGAGTTGCACTCGCAGGAGTAATGACATTTGACGGCTTCTTATTCAACAGAAACACTCGGACGGGCTGGAAGAGGAGGAGGGCGTACACTAGGGGGATCCACTTTAGTGATTACTGAGCAACTCTGGGTTGCTGGGGAGAAAACCGGGCGTCTAGTAATAGAAATAAAACCTTGAAACGTCAGTTCTTTGCATCGCTGGACCAAGACGTTCCTTGAATGGGATTCTGGGCACACTGGTAGTTACGGGAAGACTAACTGAAGACAATCTTCAGAGCGTTTGAGGAGGGACGTTGCAAATGCCGGCTTCCACAGTCCTAGACTTCCTAACCCAGCGGATGCTCCCTTGAAATGGTTATCAAGCTGTTTCACTGGATGAGTGCTGGGTAAAGTCTCGCTGAAAAAATTAAAAATAAATTAGCGTCTTCGGCCCCGCCGCCGCAAGAATCAACAATGATTTATTTGGAAAATACGTGTCGGTGTGGCCACAACCGTCCCCCGGAGGTAACAGCCGGAGAAGGGGCTCAAGGAGCATCCCGCATATCCCAGACCAGGCTCATGTCGCGCCTGCCGGGCGGCTGGTGCGGGGCCGGGCCGGAGGTAGCCTCCGCCGCTCGCTTCTCCCGGTAGCGCACGTTCCGCTGCTGGAGCCGCCCACCCAGCTGTCGCCGAGGGCGCCGCTGTCCGGTGAGTTATTCGTTGTCACAAGCCGTGGCAGCTACCTCGCCGGCGGCCGCCCTGCGCGGTGATTGCGCCGGCGAAGGGGGCGAACATGCAAAAGGGGGCCGGGTCACGCGGACTGCGACCCAGGGAGACTGAGGCCGTGCGGACCACCGCGTGACTGACCGTTGTCAAAGCAGGACCGCTAACGGCCGCGCGCTAACGGCCGCGCGCCCGCCCCGCCCCTTCCTCTCGCGCAGTCTGCGCCGGACCCCGCTCTCGCCCCGCCCCCTCATCTCGCCCCGCCTTTTCCTCTCGCGCTGCCCGCGCCCTGCGCCGCTCTCGCCCCGCCCCTTCCTCTCGCCCGGCTCACCCGGGCGAGCGCCGGGACTTAGGGAGTCGACGCCCCGGCAGCAAGCCCAGAGGCGGGGCAGAGAACGTCGCGCCGTGGTGACGTAGTGTCGCCGGCGCGGGCGGGTGACGCTAAAGGGGCCCGTTGTCTGTGTGTGGGGCTAGGGGCCCCGGGGCGGCGGGGGCTCCCGGCGCGGGCGGCGGTGGGTCGGAAGGGCCTGGACATGGCGCTGAGGGGCCGCTCCGCGGGAAGATGAATAAGGGCTGGCTGGAGCTGGAGAGCGACCCTGGTGAGGAGGGTGCCGGGCGGGCTGGGGTCTGGGGAGGCCGGGTGGGCCCGAAACACCCCTGCCTGACCACCAACTCGCTCCTCTTGTCGCCCCACCCAGGCCTCTTCACCCTCCTGGTGGAAGATTTCGGTAAGAGCCTCTCCTAGCCGTCGGATCCGGGCTATGGGGTGGGGGTGGGGGGGGGTGGGGTGGGGGGGGGTGGGGGGGGGGCCCAGCCCTGTACCCTCGCTCCACAGCCAGGGTCTGCCGTTCCCCGACTTCTTTCCTTCCCCGATCGCAGGTGTCAAAGGGGTACAGGTGGAAGAGATCTATGACCTTCAGAGCAAATGCCAGGGGTGAGTGGCTTGGTGGCAGGGCCTTCCCTTACACCCTGAGGGCAAGGGAAGGGCCGTGGCATGAGTCCCCCCTCAAGGGAGGTAGTATAGGAATTCCAAATTATAAAATCTCATACGTGGAAGCACCCCTCGGCTTTGGGTGCCCTCCTGGACAGGGGGATATATTTGTTTTCTCCCAGTCCTCCTTCAGCACTTCCCTTTGTGTAATAGTCCCTTCCCCCCAGTACACCTCTAACCATCCTTTGGAGTACAGTTCAGCTGCCTTGTCTTGTCTTATAGCAGGAAGGCAGCCCCTTCTCTTGACTCAGATCACACAGTGTCTGCTGTAATTTATTAATTGCTGCTTTCACGAGCTCGTGTGCAGCACCTTTAATTCCTTCACAGAGGTCTTGATTGGTTGGTGTGTGGCATCTGAGAAGGTCCCTCCTGGGTGATCAGACTCACTCAGTGCGCTTGTCTTGGTGGCCCTACAGAATAGAGGGGTGGAGGGACTACTGTGCATGAACAGAGAGGTCTGTTTTCATCTCCCAGGAAAGAAGGGACTGGTGGGTGTTCTTTGCTTTCTTGACTGCACTGGGGTCCAGGCCTTGGGGTTCACAGTGAGAATTAGTGTTTAAATTCCTCCATCAGAGTTTGTCTTTTTGCCTTACCTTCTATTCCTACTCTGTCCTGGGCCGTGGGCTCCAGCTTTTCATCTCTTTTTTTTTTTTTTTTTTTTTAATTTATTTCTAGGAGAGAGAGAGAGAGAGAGAGACAGCGTGAGCAGGAGAGGGTCAGAGAGAGAGGGAGACACAGACTCTGAAACAGGCTCCAGGCTCTGAGCTGGCAGTCAGCACAGAGCCCGATGCGGGGCTCGAACCCACGAACCGCAAGATCATGACCTAAGCGAAAGTCGGACGCTTAACCGACTAAGCCACCCAGGTGCCCCCAGCTTTTCATCTCTTATCCCGGATCCGTAGACTTCATGAGGACCCAGGGTGTACCTCTGGAGCATCACAGCCAGAAGTTGAGGCTTGACTCTGCCTGCAGCAGGCTCCTGGGATGTGAGGGTTCAGGGCCTCTTTAGGCAGTGTTGGGAGGAAGCCACGGTAGAGGTGGGATCATGGGAAGGGCACCTGAGTGGTAGCACAGTGCATGGGAATAGGAGGGAAAAGAAAGAGGATGCTGATTGCCTTCCCCCACTTGGCTGGTCTGACTCTGTCCCTTGCTTTCCCCAGCCCAGTGTATGGATTCATCTTCCTGTTCAAATGGATCGAAGAGCGCCGATCCCGCCGCAAGGTCTCTACCTTGGTGGATGATACGTCTGTGATTGATGATGATATTGTGAATAACATGTTCTTTGCCCATCAGGTCTGCTTGGCTCTGTGTTCCATCTGGAGGGTGGGATGCTGCTATTGTCTTTGCTTGGGACATGGGAGTGGGGGAAAGCAGGAGAAGGAGATAGGCAGATACCAGGAGTGGTGGTTATAAAAGTTCCCTGGCAGAAGGAACTAAGCTCTTAGTTATTAAAAAAGGGAGTATCTTTAGAGCAGGATAGTGTCTGAGTCCACTCTGTAGGTCCTCAGATGCCTGGTGGGTATTTAGTTGAATGAACAAAGTTGGGTGGAGATGAGGAAAGTTGATGAGTTTTGTTATCCAGATATGACTGTCCCTCCCTGGGTCCCCATTCTTAATGAGTATGGCTGGGGGTGAGTGACTCTGTATGAGTGACCGTTCTTGGTTTCACAGCTGATCCCCAACTCTTGTGCCACTCATGCCCTGCTGAGCGTGCTCCTGAACTGCAGCAATGTGGACCTGGGGCCCACCCTGAGTCGCATGAAGGATTTCACCAAAGGCTTCAGCCCTGAGGTATGCTGCAGTGCCTCAATCCTGGCTCATAGCTTGCTGGGCAGATCTGACTCCCAGGCCCACCTGTAATGCTACTACATTGCATTTGACATTTTGAGGCTATTTCCTTTTCAAGTGACGCACATTACATTTGACCCTTAAATTTTAGGCTCAATTGTCAGGAAAGACTGAAGAGAGAAAGAAACATTCTTATAAGTGACACTATGTTAAGACTTTTTTTGTCAGGTCTTTATCAGGCCACGCTGTTCTCCAGTGTCCGCTCATTACCATGTAAGACTAATCCCGTCTTTCTGGGGCTCCAGAGTTCTTTTCTGTCCACACTAACCTTTCAGGAGTGTCCCATCTATGCTTCTTCAGCTTCCTAAAATGCCTCCAGGCCTGTTCTTCTGAGCTCTGCTTCCCACCCAGAGGCCCATCTGAGAAATTGTTTTGATGTCATCTTATTTCCTTCTCTCTAGAGCAAAGGATATGCGATCGGCAATGCCCCAGAGTTGGCCAAGGCACATAATAGCCATGCCAGGTGCGTAGGAGCTGTGGGAGCTGACGGGAATGGGGGTGAGGACGGGTTGTCCTATCCTGGGCCCTGAGTGTGTTCTTCCTTAGGCCTGAGCCACGCCACCTCCCTGAGAAGCAGAACGGCCTCAGTGCAGTGCGGACCATGGAGGCCTTCCACTTTGTCAGCTATGTGCCTATCACAGGCCGGCTTTTTGAGCTGGATGGGCTGAAAGTCTACCCCATTGACCATGGTAGGCACTCTGGGCTCGGGGCCCATTTTCTGCTTACTTTCTAGGGTTAGGGTCCTCAGGTGTTGGGACCCAGTGGCAGGGGGCTGGGTGTTGAGGACATCTGTCTCTGGCTGGATGGCACCCTGCACCGCCTGACTTCCCCAGACTCCCTGGCTCAGCTGCTCTCCATCTTCCTTCCCACTCCTGGCCTGCCCAGACTCAGGGTTCCCCACCTGCTGACTCCTCATCTTGGTCTTCCCTAGGGCCCTGGGGGGAGGATGAGGAGTGGACAGACAAGGCCCGGCGGGTCATCATGGAGCGTATCGGCCTCGCCACTGCAGGGTAAGGGCTCTGTGCTTGCCCTACCCTCTGGAGCTGTGCCCCTATTGGGAGGGACACAGAAAAGGGAAGGCAGAGAAAGGCCGGATGACTCGTGCAAGGCCATATGATGAGTCTGGCCGGGTCAAGCTTAGATCTTGGGCTTCTACCTCCTTGCCCTATTTCTCACCCAGGCTGCCTATGGCCTGCTTTGGGACAGGCTGGGGAGGGGCAGGCCTTGTGGAGCCCTACGTGGTCCAGATGTCCTGGGTCACTTCCTGACAGGCCCCTCACACAGCTCATTGGAAGGCACCAGCTCAGGTGCCTGGTGTGCATTGCTAGCTCCTGCCCACCTGTTGGGGTGGAGCCTGTACCTATGGTTGTAGTTGTGACTTCAGGGAGCCCTGCCAGATTGTATGCCTCAACCTGATGGCGGAGCTGGGTTGGGAGCTGCTCTCACGGCTGCGGCTGTGACTGCAGGGAGCCCTACCATGACATCCGCTTCAACCTGATGGCGGTGGTGCCCGACCGCAGGATCAAGTACGAGGCCAGGCTGCATGTGCTAAAGGTGAACCGTCAGACAGTACTGGAGGCCCTGCAGCAGGTGGGTACACCTCCTGCCATTCCTTTTCCCCCCACTGGGGCATGTGTCTCTGGTTCCCAGATCACTCATTATTGTGGGTCTTTTGAGCTTCAAGTGACCATTCCTTTCCTTTGCCTTCCTTGTGGGAAAGCTGGGACTTGAGGTGGGAAGGGAGAATAGCTTCCCTGTTTTGTGTTTGTGTTTGGCTGCTGTATTTCCTTGTGAGCGAACAGAGAGAGCCAAGGCCCTTTGCTGTCCAAGGGAGTGGCTGGGCTCTGCCTTCATTCCTCTGAGCCTTGGGTTCTGTTTTTAGCTGATTAGGGTGACGCAGCCAGAGTTGATTCAGACCCACAAGTCTCAAGAGCCACAGCTGCCTGAGGAGTCCAAACCAGCCAGCAGCAAGTCCCCCCTGGCGCTGGAGGCAAGCAGGGCCCCAGCAGCGTCCGAGGGTACTCACACAGGTACCAGGGATCTTGGGACCTCTGTTGACCTCAGAGCAACTGCATCATAGCTTGAGCTGGGAGGCCCAAGCAGAGCAAGTCTTTCTGTATGGAGGCACTCGGGCAGTGGTTCAGAGGCTCCTATGGGAGGCATGAAGCTCGGTGCCTACAGCCCTCTTTGGAACACGGAGGGAGAGCAGTCCTTCCCTAAAGAAAGGCGCCTGTAAAGGGCTGACACTACCACAACCCCTGAGCCTTCTCTATAATAGATATTCCCTTTTTGGTTTTCTGAAGAGGCTTTTTTTTCTCTGCCTCCCTCCATTTTCCTATCTCGTCCTTCTCTGGTTGCTGTGGGCCCATGACCTAGAGCTTGCAGACTCTTATCTCACCAGCTCCCCTCTTCTCCAGCAACGAGGGAGGAAGCAGTGTTGTGTCATGACACTGGAGAAATGGTGGGCTGGGGACAGGTTCTCTCGAGGATCTGGCTGAAGGTCCTGCCTGTGCTCCTTGCCCTCTCAGATGGTGTGGAGGATGTGGCTGGTTCATGCCCCCAAGCCCCAAGCCACAGCCCTCCCAGCAAACCCAAGCTGATGGTGAAGCCTCCAGGGAGCAGCCTCAATGGGGTTCCTCCCAACCCCACTCCTATTGTTCAGCGGCTGCCAGCCTTTCTGGACAATCACAACTATGCCAAGTCCCCCATGCAGGTGAGCTGGGAGCACCGTTGCAGGAGCCCCTTCAGGATTCTCTTGAGAGGCTGCAACAAGCAGTTCCCTCACATGGTTCCTTGGTGTTCGCCCTATACGTAGGCCTAGGTGGCCAAATTCTTCTGCTACCCAGAAGCCCCCGTAGGAGCTTAGAGAAGCAGAGAGAACTCTGACCTTCAATCCACTCACACAGCAGTGGGGCAAAATGTTTAGGGCATGTTCCTTGGCACTACTCAATGAGTTAGGTTTTGCTGGCAAAATAAAGGTTTGTGCTTCAGGGAGCTCTGTTTGTCTTAGAAGCCTTGCATAGGCGGGTTGTGTAGGTGGGCAGCAGCCTCCCCAGGAATCAGGGGGCGGTGGGCTCTGGAGCACCTGGGCTTCAGTGGACTTGACCTGGAGAGCCATGTTGGCTTTCTTTCCGGCTGTGAGTGCCATGCCCCCAAGTGCCCAGCCTGGGCTAGCTGGCCCCTGCTCATGGCTGTCCTGGCTCTGCTGCAGGAGGAAGAAGACCTGGCAGCAGGTGTAGGCCGCAGCCGAGCTCCAGTCCGCCCGCCCCAGCAGTACTCGGACGATGAGGACGACTATGAGGATGACGAGGACGACGATGTGCAGAACACCAACTCTGCCATCAGGTCAGCCTCAGCTCTGTAAGGCTTCACACTCTCAGTGCTGCAGATCCTATTCCTGAATGTTCCAGCCCACATCTGAGGTTACCCGTTAGCAGATAGCACTGAGCACCTGCTGAGTGCAGCAGCCTGTGGGAGGCTGGCTTGCAGGGGCTGACTCCAGAAAGACTCCAGGAGGGCTTGGGGAAGTGCTGAAGACATTTAACCAGACAACAAGGCTTGTCCTGTTGGGAGGTGGCCTTTTGGCTAGACCTCGAGGGATGGGATGTAACAGGGATGGAGGGGATGGGGTGGGGAGCGGCTCTGTCAGAAGACATGGCACTGGCAAAAGGCCAGAGTGAGGCAGCTGGAATAGAGGTATCCTTTGAAGACACGTGGCTGTGGCTGTGGCTGTTGGAGGTTAGGGTGCCAGGCTCGGCATGGCCAGGCCAGGCTGCAGAACCAAGTGTGAGGAGCTGCACTGTTGGTCCCTGGAGGCTAGGATGTGTTCAGGGCCACTCTGGGCACTGCTGGGTGGGGTCACCTGGCCCCTTCCCTTGGCTCACCTCTCCTTGGGTCCCCCCAGGTACAAGCGAAAGGGGCCAGGGAAGCCGGGACCACTGAGCAGCTCTGGGGATGGGCAGCTGTCGGTGCTGCAGCCCAACACCATCAATGTCTTGGCCGAAAAGCTCAAAGAGTCCCAGAAAGACCTCTCAATTCCTCTGTCCATCAAGACCAGCAGTGGGGCTGCGAGCCCAGCCGTGGCAGTTCCCACACACCCGCAGCCCTCGCCCACCCCCAGCAATGAGAGCACGGACACAGCTTCCGAGATCGGCAGTGCTTTCAACTCACCTTTGCGGTCACCCATTCGCTCGGCTAACCCGACACGGCCCTCTAGCCCCGTCACCTCCCACATCTCCAAGGTGCTTTTTGGAGAGGATGACAGCCTGCTGCGTGTTGACTGCATCCGCTACAATCGCGCTGTACGAGACCTTGGTCCTGTCATCAGCACAGGCCTGCTGCATCTCGCTGAGGACGGTGTGCTGAGTCCCCTGGCACTGACAGGTGGGCCTGGGACTGGCTCACTGACCACTTGGCCAGAGGAGGGAGGTGTCCAGTGACCACTAAGCGTCCTGCACTTTGATGGGTCTTCTCGTGCCTTCTCTTCCCAGAGTGTGGGAAGGGTTCCTCACCCTGCAGCAGACCAAGCCAAGGCAGCCAGGGCTCCAGCAGCCCGGAAGAGAAGGAGGTGGTAGAATCTGCGGACAGCAGAGAGAAGCCTGGGTTGGCCAGGCCCGGTGAGCCCTTGAGCGGGGAGAAGTACTCACCCAAGGTGAGACCCTCTGTGGCTTTCTCTTCTGATCTTGTCAGTGGGGAGGGCCTGGGGTACTGCTGCCCAGGTGCTGGGTCCTTGGTTGGAGTGCTGGTGTGAGGATGAAGCAAGGCTCCAGGAAGCCTGCCTGGGTTGGGAAGCGGCAGGGGCCTCGGTAGGCTCTGTGGACCCTGGCTGCTCATCCTTGCCTCCAGCTGCCTCCTGGCGGCGGGGGTTGGATGCTGGCCAGTACCCCCTCAGGAGCGCACTGCGGGGTTTTGGCAGGAGCTGCTGGCACTGTTGAAGTGTGTGGAAGCAGAGATCGCAAACTATGAGGCCTGCCTCAAGGAGGAAGTGGAGAAGAGGAAGAAATTCAAGGTGGGTCATCTCTCCAGCTGCTGGTCCTCTGCCATGGTCTTCCCAGAGCTGTGACCCCAAGGTCAACTGATGGCTGCTACAGGGCGATGGGCTGTAGTGTCCTCATCCTTCTCTCCCACAGATTGACGACCAGAGAAGGACCCACAACTATGATGAGTTTATTTGTACCTTCATCTCCATGCTGGCCCAGGAAGGTGAGTAGACGCACTGCATGCCCTGTTGAGGGCCATGTCCCTCAGGCCTCTTTTGGGGCTTGAACGTCTATGGGGCCAAGGGAGCAAGAGCCTCAGCTCTTGCCCTGAGGCTGTGGCCCATTGAGTGGGTGGCTGCTGGGCATCTGGCCACCTGTTGAAGGGCCTCTGCCTCTCTGCAGGCATGCTGGCCAACCTGGTGGAGCAGAACATCTCGGTGCGGCGGCGCCAAGGGGTCAGCATCGGCCGGCTCCACAAGCAGCGGAAGCCTGACCGACGGAAACGCTCACGCCCTTACAAGGCCAAGCGCCAGTGAGGACTGCTGGCCTGTACTCTGCAGCCTGCTCTTGCCGCATGGGCCTCACAAGGGCCCCTTTCCTGCCCCACTTTCCTCTTCCCAGTATTACTGAATAGTTCCAGCCAGAGAGCCCAGACCCCAGGAATGGGTAGGCTGGATTCCCCGCATTGTGTCCCGGGCCTGGTAGGGCAGGGCAGCCCCGTGGCGCTTCGGAAGCAGCAGCCGGAGCTGGGGCACAGTGAGGTGTGGCAGCTTCCTCCACAGCCGGCTGTGGAGTGGCAGGACCTGGCCTTTCTGCCTCGGCAGCAGAGTATATATTTTACCTACAGAGACGTCTATTTTTCTGGGCTCTAACCCATCTTGCCACCACTGTGTTGACATAGCCAGCTTCCTGACTGCGTTCTTTCCAACAGTTGTCATCCTGGTGGGCCCAGGTCCCCGCATCATGCCCGGTCCTGCCTGTAGGGTCACATCTGGAGGCCTGGGGTAGGGGGGCATTGGGCCCTGCTGCTCTAGCCCCACCCCCCAGTTGTCCCTATTGTGAGGAAGCCAGGTCTACTCTTCCTTCCTCCTGGGAGAGCTCCAAACTCAGGAACCCGGCTGCTGGGCTGGATTGGGAGTGGGGGTGTCCTAGTTGGGGTGGGCAAGAGGCCTGTTGGGGTCCCATGGCCTGAGCAGAGAGAAGTGTTTGAGCTATTTGTTGGCCTGTAAACTCCCTTCCTGGCTTCAGCTGGGCTTGTCAAGACTGCTTTCTGCAGCAGGGCTCTGGGGCGCTTTGCCTTCAGTGTTGTAGCCCTGGCGATGGGCTCTGTCCCTGGAGCCTGGGCCTCAGAGGAGCCTCTGCCCAGCCCCTCAGTATTACCGTCTCCCTCCTAGGGATAGCAGAGACTGGGCTGCTTCTAGGAAGCTGACCCCACTCGGCTGTCCCTGCCACGCCAGCTTCCTCAGCCTCTGCAAGGCACTCAGGGTGGGGGACAAGAGGACTGAGAACCAGTTGGAGCCCAGTGTTTCCAGAGAGCCCAGTGCCAAGGGGCAGTGGGCCCAGCACTGTCTCGAGCTGGGCCCCAAACATAGCCCCATGAGCGCTGCCAGATGGCTTTGAAGGTGATCTAAGCAGGCCCCTTATCTGTACATAGTGACTGGGGTAGGGGATGGCTGGCCAGTACAGCAGCTGCCTCTCTGTGCTGAGCACAGCCTGACTTCTCTGGCCCCTGTAAATATTGGATCAGTAAGTGAATAAAACTCTCCTAAGAAATGAACTCTCCTTTGGTTGCTGGCCTAGGACTTACAGGCTAGACTGCGGTGGGAGTAAGGACCTAACCAAACCTGGGCCCAAGGCCCCGAGACCAGAGAGGTGAGAAGTATGCATTCTCCGGGCCTAGATTCTTGGAACCCTAGACCCAGGATTTAGGACCTGAGCTGAGGAGGGGCTTTGTGGGGGCTGCGGAACCTGAAGAGTCGTGTGCAAGGTCCACTTTGAGAGGAGAGAGCCATGGTCTTCATCCAGTTCTGATGGCCTTGTAACCTGAACACAGGCCGGGGCTCTAGGTTGAGGAGGCAAGTCCCTGGAGGGGGCCCTTGGAGGGCTCTGCTCTACCCTTGTTGCATTCGGACAGGTCTCGCAGTCAAAGCTGCTACCTCTGCCACTTTCCCACTGCTAAGCACTTTCACTCTTGAGGCTGCCTTAGCCCCTGACCCTCACCGTTTGCCTGGCAGCCATCCTGCAGAGGGGCCCTGATCTAAGCAGCTGAGGCTCAGCCGAACTGCTTAGAAAACAACTTTAATGGCTCCGACTCTTCTGTCTTGAGTCTAGTAGTCCAGGGCACAGATGAGGGCTACCCCACGCTTTATCCAGTGTCGCTGGGGCTGGTCAGAGGGGATCTCCACCGCAATGATGTAGTTGGTGGAATGGCCCGTGGTTGATAGTGTTCCTACAGCAGGCAAGAAGTGGGGAGGGTTAAGTTGTCTGCCATAAGAGTAGGAACAGGGTAAAGGCAAGGGACTCAGCAGACTGAGCTGGGGACAAGCAGGGGTCCTGACCCAAGAAAATCTGCCTGGTGAATGGGTCTGGCCAAGGCTTACCCCTGTCCGGGGTTATTGCACTGATAAGTGAGGACAGCAATGGGAGAGTTGATACCACTGCTCTTTCCCTCTTGGACCCAGCCCTGACTCCAGCTCTCCCCCAGGCCCTAGTTACCCCCCTGAGACTTCAATGGCAGGCTGGGGCTCCCAGGACCCGCTGGGTCCGCTGAGGGAGGCAAGAGGATGCTGAGCTCGGGCCACTTCCCACAGACCAAGCCCAAGCCCTAGGCATCCCCCTGCCTGCTGATGGTCCAGCTCTGTCCCAAACCGGTCACTGCCAGGAGTGCTGACTGACCTCTGCGGCCCAATCGTGGGCCCCCACCTGTGGTATAGGCTCCCTGTCCCCCATGCTTGTACCTGCCCGGGTCAGCGTCTTGTAGATGGGGCACAGGTAGAAGTCCTGGTCCTGGATCTTGCGGTTGGGTGTAGGCAGGAGCCAGATGACAGCCATTTCTGTGTATAGCTCCTTGGGCCGAGATTCAGCCAGCTGGAAGGCCTCAGGGTCCCAGCGGGCCCCTTCCAGAAACAGTCCATGGATGTAGCACCCCTCTTCGGGCCTTTTCTTGAGTTCTGACACCGACTGGTGCATTACCTGTGGTGGGCATATAGGCATGCCCCCACCTGCATAAACACTTGGAATCTGGGTTAGGATTTGGGTCAGAAGACAAACTCCCTCCTGAGAGCCCTGCCTGCCCACCCGTCACCCACCACATTAGCTGGTGTCCTGCCCCTAGGAATTTCCATGGGGCTCATGGACTTGTCTGGCTTGGCTCTCCCTGCCCCCCAAACCCTACTTGGGGCTACTGACTGGCAGCCAGCTGTGGCTTCCTGCCTGGGCCATACCCTGGCCTGACCCTGGCTGTGAGCAAACCTTGAAATCAAACGAGATGGTATCGATGGAGATAACAGACTTGCGGGCAAAGTTCTGCAGTGTTCCTGTCAGAAAGGCCTGGGGGAAGAAGAAGCCACTGATCCAGAAGACGGCTGGGATGCCGCCCTGGATCCAAGTCTGCAGGAAGTCCAGACGCTGCATCAGATCCATGACCCATGAGGACAGAGGCTTGAGCGAGGGGTAGGCCTTAGCTTTCCAGAGCTCAGGCACAGTGTTGTTGTACAGGCTGGTAGCCATCAGCTCCAGCTGTGAGGACATCACAACCAGCCCCTTGAGTGCCTTGAGCAGGTCTCGCAGCGTCTGGGTGATCACCTGCAGCAGCCGGTTGTACCTGTAGGTCCAGTGGCAAAGAAGCAGACAGTGGTCTGGGGCCATGTGGCAGTATCTGAAATTCCCCAGTTGTAAACCATAGACTGAAAAACAATGGCAGAACATGGGGGCTAAGAGCACAGAGCTGGGTCGGGCAGCCTGGGTACTGATCTTAGCTCTGGTTCTTACGAAATGTGTAACCTTACATCACTTAACCCTTTTGGGCCTTGGTTTACTCATCTGTAAAGTGGGAATGATACAATGTGGACTTCTAGCACTTGGCATGGCACCTGGCCCATAGTAGCTGAGCTGTCATTTCTTTATGCCCCAGTGGCATCATAACCCAGGACTGGGAGTGGCAGGGGGATTACCGAATGACCTCCTGTACTAGCACCGTGTTCATTGACTCCTCATACAGCACTGGGTACTTGGCCGTTACCAACTGCAAGTTGATGGGCTCAGGAGACTGGAGCAGAATATTGTTGGCTACATCCTCCACTATCTGTGGGGGCAAAGAGACACAGGGAATCAGGGCTTGGCTCTTAATTCTTGCAGGATTCCATATGTACAGTCCCTTCCCACAGGGGAGCAGGTAGGATAGTGGGTGGGAGACTGGCCCTGCCCAACCCCTAGCTCCTTTCCCCTGCTGCCACCTACCTCCTCCCGGCCCTGGCCACCTATGGAGGACGATTTGGGTTGCAGCTGGATGATAGCACCTAGCAGGGCATAGGTCTCGTTCTGGGCGAAGGTAATGTTGGCATTGTCATGCAGGCCAAAGATCTCAGGCATGTCATTGAGAGGGAGGCCCTTGATGTAGGAGAGGTAGCCCTGGAGGGTGGGAGAGCCGCCGCTGCAGCCAATGGAGGGCACTCTGGCAGAGCATAGCTCCCACCTGTTTCCCCTAGTTGTAATCCTCATGCATCTCCCTCTCCTTGGGGCCGCATGGCTTCTGAAACACAGTGTGGGTGACCTTTGCTTCCTGCCCAGCCCTCTTCTTGCCGCCGTCCTGCTCCCTGCTCCCTCATTTGGCTGCTCAAATCAGTCATGCCTCCCTCCTTACAATGATGACCCGCACTCTGAACACCCAGCCCAGCCCTGGCCAGCTCCTCATACCTCTTAGCCGAAGGACCATTTTCTCTGGGAGCCCTCCCTGACTGCATTACCTGGGTCAGGCTATGACCTTGGAGGAGCTGCCCCTGCCTCCACTGAGTAATTACACTCAGGCAGTGGCTGAGAGGCCAGAGTTCACTTCTCTCCACTCAGCCTGAGCTCCAGGGGGCAGGGACTGGGCCCACCCCCCTTACTGTGCTGTCTTTGTGGGGTGGAGTAATCCATGAAAAGGAGCTGCTGCTCCTGGTGTTCATGGCACCCCAGAAGCCAGCCTGGCAGGCTGCCTGGCCCTTGGGGGTATGCTCACATTGAGGTCGTAGGTAGGCTGGATCTGGTGGTAGATGCCCGAGGCGCTGTAGCTGTGCTCATGGAAAAGCACAGAGGGGCTGTAGTAGTCTTCCAGGATGTTCATGATGCAGCGACGGTCCCAGTCGTCGGTGACGCGGCCCCCATAGTTGATCTCCCCGGCCGTGTACTTGAGGACCTACAGGGTGGGTGGGTGAGGGCCCCCACAAGCGCCCAGCACCACCCTCCCTGGCCCCGGCCTGGCCCCGGCCTACCTTGTATGGGATGTCATCATACTCATCCAGGAACATCTTGAGTTGGCTGATACAGATGCGCAGGTCCCCGTCTGTGAACTCATAGGGGATGTTGAAGCCCAGGGGTCCAAATTTGCGGCGCTCCAGCGCGTTCCCATGGAACAGGCACAAAGACAGCAGCAGGGACTTGAACTCCATCACCTGCGAGAGGCGGTGGGGGCAGAGTGAGGGGCAGGGCCTGGTCTGAGGCACATGGGGTGGGCATGCACCCAATGCCCTTCACCTTGCGGCAGGAGTTGAGGAAGTCATCGCTGAGGCTGCTGTAGGACTTGAGCAGGTTGGCCTTGACACCACGTGGTGGCTCAATGGTCATCTTGGAGCCATTCTGCAGGATGGACACTGGGAATTTGTTGCTGGGCAGGCTGGTGAGCCACAGGCGGAAGTCCCGGTGCACCTGATGGCCATGCTCCACGTGAGCATGGAGACCACCCCACACCAGGTTCCCTCCCACTGGGAGCCTTGGGCCACCTGCAGTCTGACCAGGTGGCTCAGACCACTGATTAAGAATATGGGTTTTGGCAAGTCCCAGGATCAACAGTTCTGGGTGAACTTGGGCAAGTCACTTCACCAGTGGTAATAGTAATTAGGGGAGCCACTTAGAAGATGAATCTAGCTGAGGCCTGTTTCATATGTCCCTTCTTGAGTGCTCACTGTATGCCCAGCTGGGCTGAGTGCTCTGTGGGACGATCTCATTAAGCCTTGTCACTCCTAGATGGACATGTTAGTAGTGCTCTCAGCAAAGGAGGCTTTGGACCTGTGGCAGGCAGGGCAGTGCACCTTATCAGGACTGATGTGCTCGATGAGGCGCTCCAGGGCTGGCATCCAGCTTGGTGCCAGGTGGCAGTTTTGGAAGAAGACCCACTTGCCCCTCTCGATCGAGCTGCGCATCATGGCTTCTGCCCGAGGGCCCTGTTGGGGCAGAAGTGCTGAGCGGTGCTCTCATCACCAACTGGCCCAACCCCGGGCCCCATCCCTGTACCCCCTGTCCTTACCTGGCCCTGGCCCAGAGAAATGGCAGATAGCTTCTTGGAGAACTTCATCTCTTCGGCAAACTTGTAGAGGTCAGCAGCGGGGTCAGTGCCAGGCGACAGCACAAAGATGAGGGGTGTGGTGGAGCTGGAGTCTTTGAACACCACCGACAGGTTAGCTGTCTGCAAGTTAGGGAGAGATGCTGAGTCACCTGGAGTGAAGGAAGGGCAGGGACCGGGGCAAGGCAGGAGGTCCTGGGGCTTCTAGAGAGCTCTCAGAGAGGCTTCCTGGTGGGGCCTGGAGCCTCCCAGAGCCCACGACTAGGCTCTCCCAGGAGAGAGGGCTCGACTCCAGAGGGCACGACTAGGAGTTCCACCCTGATCATGGCTGCAAAATGGTCTGTGAAGGTGCAGCCAGGGACCCTGGGACCCATATGTGGGGATAAGTCCAGGGCACTGGCTGATGGCACTTGCCTGGGGCTCAATGAAGCGTGGCTCCAGGTTGGTGGCCACGAAATCCTGCATGGCATTGGTAACCTTGTCCCCACGCAGGCAGCGGAGAACCAGCAGCTTCTGGAACTGGTCCAGGTACTCATTCCAGATGCCAGGCAAGGGCTCCCTGCAACAGAGCCACAGTCCCTGACCTGTGTGAGGGCACTGGTCCCGGGGACTCTGCCAGCTGGATGGTCAGGGAGAGTGGAGTGCCTGGAGGGTGCATGGCTGGGAGCACAGAAGAGATGTGGCCACAGCTGCAAGGAAGCCCTCGGTGGCTCCTCTGGGAAAGCTCCTTGCAGGCCTGTTCCTGGGGTCTCGCGCCTCCATGTGCCTCCCCTGCCATGCCCTGGGGTGCAGCTCACCGGTGGGGCTCGGGACTGTCAAAGATGGCCTGGAATTCTGAGAGGTGCTTTGTGAAGTCATGGGCGAAGTCTGAGAAGGCTGGCAGGTTTGAGAGGGCCAGGATATCTCGCCAGGCCCGGTCTGACAACCAGTCAGGTGCCGGATTCTCAGTCATGACGTGGATGGAACCTCCGGACAGGAGGTAGCGCCATTCACTCTGGCAGGGGACAGGGGGAGACTAGTGCCCAGACCCTGTGACTGGCCTCCAGCACCCCAGCCAGCCATGCCTCCCCTATCACCCCTCAGCCAGAGAAATGGAGTTCTCCCTGGGGGTGGCAGTCGGACAGGTCTGGGCTAGTGTCCTCACTCTATGTTTTCCTGACTGTGTGTCCTTAGGCAAAGGATGGGCCCTCTCTGAGCTTCAGTTTCCTAACTTTGGGAAGTAGGAAGAATTAGAATTCTAGCTGCTCCACAAAAGGTTTGTGGGGTTGAGAGTGTACCCATTAGCCTGGCACCTGGCACACAGTGAGATCTCGAGCTGGAGGGGCTGTAGCACTCAGTCTCAGCTGTGATTTCCGACACACCGTGGGGCTCATGAGAACGTGAGCGGGGAAGTTTGTGACAATCCCTGCTCACCAGCACACCCACGGCTCTGAGAAGGCTGTGCTCACAGAATAGCCTGGGCCACAATGAACCTTAGGACTCCAGGCTGTTGGAAGCAAGAGCTGTTTACTGAGGCCTCTGCCCCCTTGCTCTTGCTGTGCCCTTAGGCCTGGCCTTCCCTTTTCTTTCACCCTTTCCTCCAGGCCCTGCCACAGGCTCCCTTCTCAGGCCATCTGTCCTGAGTCACCGGCCCACCCAGTTACCTCTCTACTCATGTACCTGATCGATCTTGGCCTCATTCATCATGATGCGGGCACATAGCAGGAAGGCAAACATCAGCTTGTGCTTCTCAAAGAGGCTGCGGCAGACGTTGCTGTAGAGGTTGTAGGTCAGGTGGCGGTTGATATTGGCAATGCGCTTCTTCAGGTTGTCTGCAGGGCAGGGAGGTGAGGGCAAGTGCATGGGGAGAGGTGAGGGAAGCAAGAGCCTGGGGGATCAGCCTAGCCCAGCCAGTCTGCCCTGAAGCCAGAGGGCTGGTATGGGCATCCCCTTGGAGCCCACGGAATTCCCAGTAGAGGGGCTCTGAGGAGGGTTGGGAGGGGTGTGCGTGTTCTTATGTCTGATATGAGAGTGTGTGCAAATGAACATGGACATGAGTTTATATGGACGTGCCCATGTAGAGATGTGTCCACATTTCTCACATCTGTGCCAGGGTGGGAGCCTGGCATTTGTGGCACCGTGTACATGCATGCCAGCGCTACCTGCCCTCTCCGAGTTGGCGATGCCCGAGAGGAAGATGTTGAGAAACCATTCCAGGGAGTACTGGTACATGGGGTCCACGTTGGCCAGGTCAGACACACAGAAGAAAAGGATCTGGGTGCGGACGGCCACCGGTATGTACTCCATGCGCGTGAGGTCGATGTCCTTCTCTGTCTGCTCTGCGATCCTGACTTTGGCCTGGAGGTGCAGCCAGGGAGTGGTGGTCAGGCCCAGCTAGACTGGCAAAGAGCAGCAGGCAGAGGTGGGTGGGGACGGGGATCGAGTCTAGGGCGAGAGGCAGGAAGTTGGCAGGCGGCGGCAGGCAGTTCTGACCTGGATCTCAGCAGCCTTCATTTTGGAAGCTTCCAGCACCTTAATGAGCTCCATGTCATCTACAGGGTTGCCTTCAGAGGAGCTGAGCCTGTACAGGATCTGGTCTTCAATGTCCTTCAGCTCCTGGCGCATCTTGGCATTGCTGACAATCAGCTGGTTCTTAGCTTCCTCCAGGTCTGGCCTCTCCTCAGCCACTACCTGGCCCAGTAGCTGGTCCTCTAGGCCACTGCCAAGGTCAGGGGACACCATGTTGGCAACACCTGGTTGGCCCCAGAGTGTCAGCCTTGAGCCTGCTCACCTATCTACCTGTGGCCCCAGGGCTCCAAGAGCCCAGTATCCCTGCCAGTGTTAGCCAGGAAGGCCTAGCCTCTGCCTCAGGCTGCAGGGCCAATGCAGAGCCTGCCTGCAGAGTGACCTGTTCTCAGTGAGACCCTGGGTCGCAAACCGGGATCCCAGCAGGGGTCTTTGAAAAACTTCCTCAGCAGGAGGGGCATGGGTGAGTGGTAGGGATCAGCCTTAAGGGCGTTTTCACCACCACATCTGTGGAGAGGTTCATAGTGGCCACTGACATGCAGGCCCAAGCATGGAGCGGGCCTGTGGGCTCTGTGTGAGTGGCCAGCAAAAACCATAGTGCCTGGGCTCATGGCAGCAAGGCAGGAAACAGGGCTTGGGTGCAGGCAGGCAGAGTATGCCTGGCTCAGGACTCCAGCACAGCTCTGGGGTGAGTGCGCAGGGGCTGGCAAGGGCTGAGCTGCAGAGAAAGGGTATCTGGACAAGATGGGGCTAGTGCTGATGAGGGGCTGAGGGGTCCTGACGAAGGATCAGGGGCTCTTGATCTTGGGGGTGGGAATTCTTAGCTGGGAGTGGTGCCAAGTGAGGGGAGCTGGTGGAGGTACTAGGAAGGCCTGGAATGCCAGAATGCCTTGGAAAAAGCCACAGGAGCCTCTGGGAGAGACTCACCGAGTCTCAGCCTGAGGGTGGGAGTGGGACAGCCAGGCAGCGCTGATGCTCTGGGTTCAGGGTTGGGGACTTACCTGGGCGACAGAGTGAAGTTGATGAGAGTGAGTTTAGTGGAGATCTCCGGCGTGTAGTGTGGGTTGGGCAGCTTGGTGGTAATATACATCCTGAAGTCCTCGTGGTAGGGGATCACCGTGTCCCCCAGCTTCAGCACTGTATTCCCCTGCTGCTTGTATGTCTACAGTGGGTGGGATGGGCAAGCACCGTGGCCAGTGCTCCACCAGTGAGGCAGGGAATGGGTTGCCCTCTCCGCTGTCCAGGCTGCCCCCACTCCCCTGCCGCCACTGCAGGCCCACCTGCTTGAGCAGCACAGGCTCCAGGGCCGGGTCCAGCTCCTCGCCCACGTTCTCCAGAAGGCAGGGCTTGCCGAAGCGGATGGCATTCTCCATGCTGCGCAGGAAGTCTCGGTCACTCAGCTTAAATACATCCAGCCCATTGTCCTTCTCCTGTGAGCACAGGGGGCTGGTTGGGGCTGTGGGCAGGCTTAAACCCTGCTCCTGCACCTGCACCTGCTAAGCCCGGCTGTGTGGGGTGGCGGCACCACGCAGGTGGACTCACCATGTTCTTGATCCACTTGTTGGCTTGGCTCTGAGGATCAATGAAGTGAGTCCAGCGCTGGGAGTACTGGTTGATGACCCCGTTCTCCACTGACAGTGTGTCATTGGGGAGGCCAGCGATCTGTGGGGCACCAGGGACCAGACCGAGTCAGGGCTCTCACATAAGCAGGGTCAGCTGGGGCATCAGCTACTCCCAGCTTTGTGCTTGGCTATCTCTTCCTTCTTATTACATCCCCTTCAAGGTGCACAAATGTGCACAGGCGTCAGCCCGCAGAACCCAATACTCTCTCCTGCTTCTAGGCTAGCTCCCAACACCCTCCTTTCTCTAGTCCTCTCTGCCCTCTGCCTGCTGAGTCCTCACTCAGTCAGACCATCTCCCCAGAGCCCACAGGCCATTGGTGTCCTAGCCTATGCTCATCTTTGGCCTCTGCTCATAGCCTCTTGGTTTTCTCACCGACTAAGCCACCCAGGCGCCCCCAGGGGAAACTTTCTTAACCTCACTCTGGGTGCAGCTCCCCTACCCCAGCCCACTCTTAAAAGCACCGCTTGAATTCTCCGCCCACAGTTAGCTAGATCTGTGCCACACCATGTTCAGCTTTCTCTTCTCCTTTCTCCTCTCCCTTTTGCTGGGCCCAGGTGGATTCAGGGGAGGTGCCTCTGAGCACTCCCAGGAAAGAGGGTGGGAGGGAAGCAGGAGGCTCCTGGCCCAGCCCAGTCACGCCAGCCCCCTGGGTGGGCACCTGCCATGAGCGGATCTTCACAGGATTTCCCAGTGTCCCGATTAGCGTGGGCTCAGAAGTGTGTGGGACCTTGTGTCTTGTGAGCTGCTTGACCCAGTGGTCGTAGAGCACTGTGCGATACTGGCCCTGGGGAGATGCCAGACTCAGGACCATCCCACCATGACACATGTGATGCCCTCCCACCTCCCTCTGTCCCCTCAGCGCTCAGCTCAGGGTACACAGAGGTAGAGCTCAGATGTGAAGCCAGACACCCACACTCAGGTCCCATTCTGGGTGACTTCCTTGGCCTCCATAAAACTCAGCCCCTCTTTGGTAAAACAGGGGCAGTGACAAGAAGGCCCACCTACCAGGGAGGCCGGGAGGGTTGAAGGAAAGCACCCAGCAAGCATAGAAGTGCAAGCTCCTATTTTCCACTAGGAAATCAGCCCTGCTGGGGGCAGAGGGGTGGGGCGGTTCTGGCTGTTTTATGCACCGCCCTGTGCCTGAAACGGCACCTGGTTCAGATGGGGCACCTGAAGAGTGCTTGTTGAATGAGTGAGTGAGTAAGTGAAGAAGGAGCAGCCCTCCAGATTCCCCTTGTGGAGTGAGGCCTCAAGGTGGGTCCTCTTTGGGGAGGTGAGGCTGCCCCAGGCAAGGTCAGAAGGCTCCTTACTGTGAAGGGGCCCAGGTAGGCCACGAAGCCAGCAGCCAGCAGTACGTCACCAGAGATGTTATCAAGTGTATGCTCCAGGTTCTCCACTGTTTCCTGCCACCGTACCTTCTCGTCGGACAGCCCATTGATGAGCTGCAGGGGCAGCCCCATGGGACGGGTGGTGGTTGGCCAGGCGCAAGGGCTGGGGAGGGCGCAAAGGGCCTACCCCGCCCCCCCAGCCCACACACCCACCCTACAGGGAGGGATGTCAGCACCTTGTCTGCACGGCCCAGCCGCTGCTCACACTGCTCACACTTCAGCTCCAGCTCCTCCTTCTTGGTGATGCATTCCCGGTACTTGGTCTGCATCGTGGCGATGCCATCCTCCACCTCACGCAGGCGCTGCTTGGCCTCCTCCAGAATCCTCTGTGTCACCTCTAGGTCATCCTGGGCCTCCCGCAGGGCTTGCTGCCGGCAGAGGGCCCAGGGCCAACTTGTGGCGGGAGCTCTCCCTGGGGCTCTCCTGCCCTGTCCCCCTCCCCGCTGTACCGAGCCCTCACCCGCTTGGGCTCCACTGCCTTGGCCACAAAGTGGTACTTGTGCATGGCGCGCACCCACTGGCAGATGGAGGTGCAGGCCTTGGACACCTTGGCGATGGCGGCTGGCTGGAACTCCTCGTTGTCAATGTACGGCTGGATGGCTTTGATCACAGCTTCCCCAATGTTGTCCTAGGGGAGGGGAACTGTGGGCATCAGAGGGTGCTTTGCAGGGAGGAAGGGATGGTGGGTCCTGCCAAGGAACACCTTGTTGCTGCTGAGTCCCATGCCCCATGTAGGCTTCAGCACAGGTGTCTTCCTTTGGGAATAATCATGGCCCAGAAAGGCTGGTCGGAAGGGGAACTTCTGTGTTCCAGGATTTCAGATAATACAATCAGAGACTTTGTCCTTGAGAAACCACGTAGCCTTGAGGTCTGATAATATGCAAGCACCATTTAAAACTCTTTTAGCAACAAGGGCTCTTTCCTGACAGGTGTGGAGAAGAGTGAGTGATTCTGATGCCCAAACAAGCTCATGTTCAGGGTATTAATCCTCACCCCAAGAGCTCACCACACCCTCAGGGTTCCTGTCCCACCCTAGGAGAGTCCAACCCTGTTGTTCAGGATGAGGCCAGGAATCTGCATGGTTCATGAGCTCCCAGGGCTCAGAGCCTGGGACCAGGGGAGCCTTCGCACTGGCTGTGAGCTCTCCTGATTGGGAGTTAATTAGGCCTGTGGGGACTCTGGTTTCTAGACTGATGGAAGAGGAGGAGGAAGGATAGGGAAGTCTATAAGGGGGTCTAGCTGCCTATGGGCCATTGTCTCCACCCTCTCAGTGCAGCCTGGAGTGTCCGGGGCCTGATACTGACACATGGTGGTGGGGGATGGCCCATGTCTACAGGAAGTTGTCCCCGACTCAGTTGCTAGGCTGAAGAGGGTCCTCCAAGAGGGTGGTGGGCTCCAGGCTGATCTAACCATGAAGCCACCTCCCGAGAGAGAACATAGGCATGGACACAAAGAGCCCCAGATAGACAGCAGACAGAGAAACCCAGAGGCAGACAGGAGAAGCTGAGCCTCAGGTGAGGCAGAGGGAAAGGCAATGGTTGCACAGACAGTGAAGGTCTAGGCCAAGGCCATAGGGGTCTCAGGGAGGACAGAGCACGAGGAGGGATCTCCAGGCTACAGAGCTTTAGAGTGACTATGGGTGACATCTTATGGGGACAGGAGCCTGCCTGTCACCCCTGTGGCCACAGGGCTGTGTGTGTTGCAGGAAGAGGGAGACAGGACAGAATCCTATGCTGTGTGGGTGCCAACTCCTCTCCTTGCTGCCCTGCCTTACCCACTGGCCAGCCTGCACCTGGCATGCTCACTTTGTCGAACTTGAAGAGGCTATCGAGGAAGCGGCCAGGGTCTTGCAGCAGCCCTTTGCCGGGCTCCCAGTAGTCATCCACCTTGGAGCCAGGCTTCTCTCCAGGCACCTTCTTGGGCTTGATGCCCTTCATGATGCATACAGCCTCTATGACCAGCTTCACGCCTGGGGGTGGCCGCTGCATGGCCCGCACCTGTGGGTCAGGCCAAGAGTGGGGGAGACCCATCAATGCCTGGATTCCCCTGGGGCAGGGACAGCTGTCAGACAAGGTGGACCCCACCAACCCCGTTCCTACCACAATCGACAAAGTGTGCTCTGAGATAGTCCCTGAGGTCTGCCTGTGGCTCCTCCTGCTCCCCCATATACCCAGGCTCGACCATGAGATCCTAGAGGCCGATTTCTTAGGACCTAAAGCCCTCCCCATGTGCTGGCCCAGGGCCTGGGGGTTGGTACAGGAGGTAAGGACAGCAGCTGGGGTTGAGCACTAGTTCTGCTCACACTTCCCAGCATGCGACCCCCAAGGGATGTGGATAGAGGGGGCCTGGGGCCCAGGGGTGCTGGGCTAGATGCCAGGGTGGGGGGTTCCAGGGCTGCCTGGCCACCCACCTCAGTCACATCATTCTTGTTTAGGTTGCGCAGGCTGGCCAGGGCCGCATCCAGGGCCGGCAGGGCCTCATCCAGGTCCTTCTGAGCATCATCAGCAATAGCTTGTGCCTTCCTGGCCTTTTCATTGGCCTTCATCTCCTCTGCTTGCACTGAATTTCGGGTCTCCTGGGCAATGGCGGTGTCTACCTGGAGACCGAAGGCAGGGAGGGCCCAGCTGGTGGCATGCCAGGGACAGGTGTGGACCCTCCCCTTTCTCCTCCCTGCACACCTCAATCTCCCGAGGCAGAGGGAAATGAGGGCAGGGATACGCCATTCTCCAAGGGCCCTCTCAGCTACAATAGGCCATGGAGCTCTGGGAATGTAATAAGCCCATTCCGAGTGTTTGCGGCGGGCCCGGATTGGGGCTCTGGGCTTTATGTGCTTGAGCACAACTGCTCTCCCCCCCCAGGGAAGGACCCCCTAAGCCCTCAGGGCACCACCATACAAGACAGAGAAAGGTGCCCTCCCTGCCCCAATCACGTTCTTTCCAATGTCTTCTGGCAAACATTTTCAAAACACTGACATTGCAGAGCAGGATGTGACTGCTTCTACCAGAGAGCTGTCATAATGAACATACGAATCTGAGATGGTGGCTGGGAGGACCTGACCCTCGAATTTGGGGACCTCATGAAGACTCAGAGGGTCTCAGAGGGAGACTCAGAGTTTGCACAGGTGCCTGTGGTGGCCTGCTGCTCAGTCTGTGCTGTGACTATCACGGTTTGGGCTTCCTGTCTTGTTCTTCATCTCGTCCCCTACCCTGGGCAGTGCCCAGCACAGAATAGGTTCCAAGCAAACACTTGTTGATTGAACCAATGACTACTGACTGAGGAAGACAAGCACTGAGAGGCTAAGCAACCCACAGCATCAGGCAGCTGGTGATCTTGTGGTTGCATGGGGACACCGAACATCCTCAGACATGATCAGACATCAGGGAAGAGAGCCAGGGAGCACCCCTGACCTTAATCTGCTCCATAGTGAGCATGGTGTCCTTGGCAGCCTCTTCCAGCAGGGGGCGCATCATCTCTAGCTCCTCCTGCATCTTGGCCACATCTTCTGAGGTACGCAGCAGCTGGGGGAAGGGGGTGTACAGAGAGGAAATCAGGTGTGACAGGGAGTCCCAGGAGGAGAGCCAGGGAGTGCCTGTGTGGCTCAGTTTGTTGAGGATCTGACTCTTGATCTCAGTTCAGGTCTTGATCTCAGGGTCTTGAGTTTAAGCCCCCTGGTGGGGTCCGTGATAGGCATGAAGCCTACTTTAAAAAAAAAAAAAAAGACAAAAGAAAGAGAGAGTCGGGCTTGGAAGGGTCTGGGGGGAGGTTCCTGCAGGGCCACATGCCCTCATTCATGAGTGAGAGGCTGTGGCTCGTTGCCCGGTGAACCCTGGAGGAAGGGAGCAGTCACCTGAAAATCTGTAAGGTAACCCGCTTTGGCCTTGCTCTTGGCCAACAGCTTCTGTTCATTTGTTCATTTGGTAAGGGAGGAAGCCACCCATTTCAACGCTGCAGGCTGCTGACTGAAGGGGTGGGCTGGGCCCCCCTGGGCCAGGGCTAAGCCAGAGCAGGCAGAACCATGGGGTGCTGCCAGGGCCCACATAGCCCCGCCCCGGCCCACCTTGTCAAGGCCACTCTTCATGCGGTTCTTAGCAGTTTTCAGCTCCTGTTTCTTCTGCCCAATTAGGATGGAGAAAATATTAAGCAGCTCCAGGTAGCTCTTGGGGGTCACGTAGTTGTGGCGGGCCAGCTCGGCCAGGTACTCAACACACTTCTTGGCCACCGACTGGTGGATATACACGCAAACCTGAATCTGTAGGGTGGGAAACCACTGATGCCAGCAGCAAAGACAGGGCACTGGGTGCCCTTGAAGCCACTGCAGCATGGTCCCAAGGAAGGGGCCACATGTAGGAACCTCAATGCCTCTCTCACTGTGTCCTATGATCTTCATAACCTCTGAGGTCAAGGTCAAAAGAAAATCCCATGACCCAGAGAAGTCAAGGGGCTTGTGTAAGTTCACACAACTGTCAAGGGCAGAGCTGCCTTTGAATGTGGACTCAGGTGTCTCCCAGATCTTGCCCTTGTCACAGCTCCCAAGACCTGCCTCTCCCTGAGAATCCTAAGGTGGGACCCCTCCCTGCCTTGGAGGCTGGGTCTGGGGAAACAGAGGGCCCAAGGCTGCCGAATAGCTAGACAAGGAAAGGGGCTCATTCTAGCTCTTGGCCCCCTGGTGACCATCACTCTCTGTTTGAACAAAACAAATATGGCCCCCCATCTGTGGCCTTTGGTTGTGTCAGGGGCTCCGTGAAGAAAGTTTCCACAAAGCCCTCAAGGAACAAAAGAACCAGTGACTGTGAAGTGTGTGTCCAACCTCCTATGTCACTGCGACAGCCTTGTGACATCCCCATTATACAGATGAGCAAACAGGCTCAGCATAAGTAACTCACCTGCCCAAATGCCCATCAGCATGGGGCCTGGGTGAGAGTCCCAAACCTAAACAGTCCCCACAACAGCTTGCTCGTCACCAAGACACCTACCAGTCCTCCGATTACTTCAGAGGTGGCTTCCAGTTCTGGGATCTCGTTCAGGGACATGGTGGCCACAGACTCCAGGGCCTCAGCTGGCCATTCGTTAAACCAGTCAATGGTACAGCAGTTGACCAGGGAGGGGAACTGCCTCAGGCGGGCTCGGAAGACCTCTCCGATTGGGCTGGGGGGCCAGGAGTCCAAATGAGATGCTGACTTCCACCCTCAGGAGCCCAGGACCCTCCCCATGGTGGGCTGCGACAACCGCCTATACCTCATGCACAGCACCATGTGGATATTGCTGCGCACACGCCCAGTGTAGGCGGCCATGAGGTTGGCCTTGGTGGGCTGCAGGCCCTGCTCCTGGATATATGGTCGCATAGTATTGACAATCTGGTCCTGCTCATCTGAGGAGTAGAGGTTGGGAATGTCACCCGCATTCAGGACGTTGTTGATGTCCTCCAGGAAAGACTCGTTCTTGATCTGGGGAAGAGATGAGAGTGCAAAAGCTAAGCCTTGATGATGGCCCCTGGGTGTTGGTCTCCTTGGACCTCCATAGCAGCCCTATTTTACAAACCATGCCGCTGAGGTCCAGAGAAGCCCAGGATCATACAAGTGACCCCATAAGTCATTGTCTAGGACTCATATCTAGGCCTACCCTGTAGCAGAGACACTGAACATCACCACTGGGCTATGAAAGGGCCCTGGGTCCTGGGTAGGAGATGTGGCACCTTATTCTTCACTTTCCAGGCCTCTCCATACCCGTTTACTCACAGGAGGAAACCAGACCACAGGCCTGCCAGGTCCTTGCCAGGTGACATGAAGGGACTCTGGGGGTAGAAGCAGGGCTGGGGACAGAGAGGACCCTGAACTGGGTGGGACACATTCCAGGACTTCAGCCTCGGCCCAGTTCTGACCCCCAGGAGGTTTAAGTGCTGCTCTATTTGTCTTGAGATCCCAGAGCCACAACCTCGCCTTCTCTTAGAGACCTAGGGACAGGACTCATGCCTATGGAGCTCTCGAGGGAGCAGCCCCCAAGAAGGGCACCAGGGGCACAGCACTTTGGGCACAAGTCCTGTGGTCCTTGAGGTGGGAACCCTTTGGCCAGTGAGTGTGGTGCCACTTGTGGTCAGCTGTGATGCCAGAGGCCTTCTTTACCCTTAGGGTATGGTAATGATCTATATCTCCCTAGCCCTGACAGGCTGGGTTTGGCCCCATGTACCTGACCCACCCAACTATGGGCTCCCTCACCCCCAGTCCCAGCTGTCCCTCAAAATAGCCACCCGAAATGACAGCGACCTGGGATTGAAGGACTGACCGCCTTCTAGGACACCATGCTGGGATGGGGTTGTTTCCACCCCACCCTGGACCCTGCCCAGTGCCTATGCCAGTGGCACCTGGGTGTCAGAGAACAGGAAGGTGATGGGCAAGTTATGCAGGCCAGCCTTGAGCAAGACCTTCTTGACATCTTCACGCCACTCAGTCATGCCATAGTTCTTGGATAGCTCGATCTGGAAGCACTCGTACTCAGCCCTGGAGACGGAAGTTTGGGTGGAGGCCTACCAGAGCTTGAGGCCAAGTGCTGAGCAGTAGGTGCCCATACCCCACCCCAGCCATCCGGAGTCTGGCTCCCATCCTGGGCAGATCTGCAGACTCTCCAGGCCCCGAACATGCTCTTACCTCCAGACCTTTGCTTAAGCTGTTCCCATGGCCTGGAATGCCCTTCCCTTCCATCCTCCCAGCTCTGATTCTGAGAGAAAGCCCATGGCCATCTCATCTAGGAATCCCTCCTGGATGTCTGCAGCCACATTTCCCTCCAAACCACACCGCGGGGCACTGCTGTTGCCTCTCCTTGGGGCCTTGCTCCTGTTCCCAGTGTGATCAGAAGCCCATGGCTGGGGGTCCCGGCCCAGGTGGCACGAGGCTCCCCAACCTGTAGAAGAACATAATTGGGACCAACAGCCTGCCTCCAGCCACCCACTGCCCACCACTTCCGGGGGCCCTCACATGTGGGAGGCCAGCCGTGTGAGGGAGCTGCGGCCACTGCCACCCACGCCCAGCAGGAGCGCGTTGCCCAGCGCCTGGCGCAGGGTGCGGCTGATGCGGCAGATGTGGCTCATGGCATCCATGAAGAGGACCAGCTTCAGCTTGGCTGTGTTGATCTGGTTGTAGTCCTCCATGTACTCCTCAATCACCTGCATCATCTGGGGCCAGGGAGGATGGGGAGATCTGGGTCCTCTCTCAGTCTCTGTGCACCAGAGTCCCCAACAGAAAGCACACCCCTTCCTCTGTGCTTGGAAGGGTGCTGTGCCTTCAGAAGACAGCTCCACTACATAAGGCCTGACCTGTCAGATACATGAAGGCCTGAGGGGCGGGGTCAGAGCCCTGTCTGTTTCCTCTGGGCTTTACCAGGTGTACTGACCCAGGGCTCTGGTGGGAGCTCCTAGGAATAAGGAGGGATGTGTGTGGAGGGAAACCATTGGGAAGGCCGCTCCAGCCACACAGCTCTGAGGCCCTTGAAGAGGTCCCTTCCATATCTCCCTGGTGTCGTGACTCAGACTTGTGGCCCCAGGGGCCCTGCTGCCCCTCTGTGGGCAGGATGATAGCCCCTCCAACAGGCACAGCACATCCCTGTTTACAGAGCCTGTCTCACATGGACCACAGCCTCATCCTCAGAGGTGGGCCAGGGAGGGCCTGCTACACCCTCTTGACAGGTGAGGAAATGGGACCTAGAGAGTCAAGTGCTGGCCTTCGAAGTCAGCGTCCTGCCCCCCTGGCCACAGCATGCTGGTCTGTTAGCAGCGCTGCAGAGGGCCTGGGCCTGGGGGCCCCAGGAGGGGTAGGTCTCAGACGGGCCCCTCACCTTCTTCTCACTGGTGATGAGCTCATAGGACTTGACATCAGAGCCTGGCGACATGAAGTCCCCATAAAGGATGGGCTGGAAGGGACAGACCTCGACAAAGGTCACGTCCCAGTGCTCCATGTGGCTCTCCAGTAGTTTGTCGAACCAGCCTCGGTCCTCATCGTTCACCAGGCGGTCACGGAACACGCGGCAGTTCTCATGGTACCACAGTCGTAGCAGCTGTATCTTGTCCTGCAGCCACCCCGACATCAGTGCTTGCCTCTGCCGCTGGGGCCCCGGGCAGGGCCACACACAGGGCAGCTGGCCAACCAAGGACCCTGTCCCTGCGCCTCTCCACCCCCAGCTCCAGGCTCAGGTGGCCAAGTGCCTGCTGGGACCCGACTCCATTAGCTGGTCATCACTTCTCCCCTCTTAGGGCCCCAAGGGTTCCTCGAACCCCAAGCTGGGAAGGAATGCCCAGTTCTCCTTACGCCTTTCCAACGCCCCTCTGACTCTGCTCCCATTTCTGTGTCTGCTACCACCTCCATCCCAGTTTTCCTGCCTCTTCCTGGGTAAGTGGCTGGCCCTCAGGAAGCTCCCAGCCCTTCTCTCTACCTCTTTAGCTATAGCTTGGCAAGGCCAAGTCTGGCATCTGTCCTGTTCACCAGGTCTTCCCAGTACCAGGTTCTGCACACACTGATCCATCCCACCCCCCACCCCCATTCCAAGGGCAAATCTGTCTCCTACCCACCCCCATGGCTCCCATCACCTTCAGGATCCTGTGGCCCCCACAGCTGACAGTCTGCCGCAGCCCACCCAGCCCACTGGACAGCCCACTCCCTGCTACAGTCCTGTTCCTGCCACCTGGGCATTTGTTTCCTGGTGTGAGTCCCACTTGTTCTTCCTCCCGAATCTTCTCCCACACAGGGCCTCCAACAGGAACCCCTCTCTCTCTTTCTTTTCCCTGGTTCCTCATTTTGTGTGATCCCCAATACCACTGCCATTCTAAGCATGGATTTGGACTCAGCTATAGGAAGGCAGGGGGCCTGGAGCCCACCATGCCCTCAACCCCACTCAAGGTCTGGCCAGATCAAGGCTGGGCAGTGTTTGAGCAGTAAGGCCTAAAATTGAGGGGCTGGGAAGGACTGTAGAGTCATGGTAGGTACTCCTCTGCCAGACACTGGGAAGGGAGCCCACCAGATCCTCACCTCGACCTTAGCCGGGTCAGCCATGAGTATTCCCTGGAAGACCTTGGAGAGGTCCCTCAAGTTGAAGGTATAGTGGGACTTGGCTGGGGTGGGCAGCAGCTGGGAGGTGATGGTGGAGTATACCATGATGGTGGCTTCCACGAGGGGATCCGCAAAGTGAGTGATGGTGGGGGCCCCAGCTGTGGGAACAGGAGGGTGGGCCCAGGTCACACAGGTGGGGGCTCCCAGTGCGGCCTCTGTGGATCCTAAACCCAGGCCCTTGCCAATGCCTTGTTCTCCCCCAGATGCCCTTTCCTCAGCTTGTGGGCCTCACTTGCACCCATCCTTTAGCTCCTCTTTGATGCCACCAACTCTGCAAGCTCTTCCTGATGTCCCCTCACTTGGGGTGAGGAATCTCCTGCTCGGAGCTCCTCACTTTTACATCCTCATCATACACTGGGGCACCCATGGGACAGGAGGAGTCAGTGCCAGTGAGGCTGTCCCCCACACCTGAAACATGCCAGCTCTGAGCCAAGCAGGGGAGGGTTCATTTGGCCCACACACGCTTCAGGAGGGCATCCTGGGGTTGCTCAGGGCCTGGAGTCGCCATGATATGACCTGCAGGGCTTTGGTAAGCCCCTTGGAGCTGCTGCAGCCCCCAGCCTGTATTTTCATTACTCACAGAATCGGTTTTATTGTTCTTTAAAATCTACTCAATTCTTTGCTGGGAACCAAAATTCTGTCAGTGGGAACTTGGGGCAGAGGGAATCCCCTGAAGCAGAAAAAAGTAAAGAAGGGGCAGGAGGGCAAGTTAGCCACACAGAGGGGCTCATCTGTCAACACAGGCACTGTTCTAGGTTCTGGGCACAGAGGGCAGTCCCAACAGGCACACTCGTCACCCTGAAGCCGCCATTCCCAAGGGGAGGCAGGGAACGAACAGACCTGCAGCAGAGCGGATGGAAAAGAGCTGTGGAAAGGCCTGTCACAGGAGACAGGTGTCGGGGGACCCGGGGCTGGGGGCATTTGGCATGATGCTGGGAGAGGCCTCATGAGGAGAGGCACTGGAGCAGACAGCTGAGGAAGGGAGGTATAAGCAGGTCCAGGACAGTGAGGAGGAGGTGAGAGCAGAGAGGTGACAAGGGGCAGGGATGGTGCCACCTGCCACTGTTGGGACTTGAGCTCTTGCCTGCAGTTGGGCAGTGGAGGAGTGTGATCCAAATGAGCATTTGAATGGGTCCTCTGGCTGCAGGTGGAGATGGATAGATGGGTGGATGGGAGGTGGGGTGGGGTGGGGGCATGGGGGTGGGGGAGGATTCTGAGAGGAGGGACCACCCTCCACTGACAGTGACAGCCTGGGACAGTGAGGACTGAGAGCTGGCCTTTGGTCTGGCCACACAAGGCTGCTGGTGACAAGGGCACTCTCCGGGGAGGGGAGGGGCAGCTGGTCTCAGCATGAAGAGACAATGCTCTCGAGCTGTGCTGTCAGCATGAGCAGAGAAATAGAGTGATGGCCAGGATGGGAAGGGGTCCAGAGTGGCTGTTTTGTGTTTCTTTGTGAAGATGGGGGACAAGTATGCTTGCTGATGGAGCGGCCCAGTGGAGAAGGGCCACACACGAGTGTACTTGTTCAGGAGCCACGTCCTCCAGCAGACAGTCTGGGGATGGGATCCAGGCTTAAGAGAAGGGCTCTCTGGCCTTGATGGGCGCGGGACAGTCCATTCCCAGCCACAGGAGAGAAGACAGGGCCAAGGGGGGCCTGGGTGCAGGTGAGCAATGGACATGGAGGCCTAAGGAGGGCACTCTCTTCTGATGGCCTCTTTCAGCTGAGGTAGGGGAAGAGGGGGGACGTGAGGTGGGGCTAGAGTTCTGAAGGGGTCAGTTGCTCTGCTGCAATGACTGACAGACCGGCCCTGTGTGAGGCTGCCACAGCAGAGATGCCTGCTTCTTGGATAGGGGCAGCCTCTTTGGAGCCTCTGCTTTTTTACACAGGGTGGGGGCTTGTTGGATTCCTTTATCCATTCCCTAAACTCACATTTCCTTTGCTTCCACTACGGGATGGACGTAACCGAGGAACTGAAGGACTGGCTGCTATACGAATGGCCGAATGAGCCTACAAAGGCATTGGCTCTAGCCCAAGGCCCTCACATGAGCCTGAGGATGGTTTACTGTGGCCACTGGGACCCAGCCTCAGCCACATCCAACTGGAGCTCAGGCCTCCCCCTGGAACCAGCACCTCACCCCATCCAGGGCCTGTCCAGGCTTGCACTTACGCACGGGCTCCCGGTAACTTCTCTCCCCGAGGCGTCCATCTAGAGGGTTGAGGGAGACACATGGGGCCCTAAGTTAGGTGGCTCCCTTGCTGCCCACCTTGGCCAGGTGGGCCGAGCCGGGCAGCTCCCAGAGCAGCCACCTGCCATCCACCTTCCTCAAGCATTGTGCCCCTCCCCCCCCCACCAAGCTGGGCCTGTAGGCAAGTTCTGACCTATCACCCCCGGGGGCAGGGCAGGCCAGGCCAGAGGAGGGAAAATCTGATTCCCACCCGCCCCCCCCAACCTGACACAGTGCCAAGGGGAGCTCAAAGGTCAGAATGTACATGCAATGTCTTATTAAACTTTCACAGTATGGGTGGTGGACATTAATATCATCATCCATTACACAGATGGAGAAATGGGCTCAGAGAGGCTCATGAATTTGCCAACAGGGACACAGCTGAGTCAAGGTTGAGGTCAGTGCCTCAACAACTCCATCCTTTCCAGAAGCTGCCCAGCTGTCCTAGGAGTAGCTTACCTGGCTTAGGCTTCTGCCTTTGCCCATGACCTTCCCCACTTCTGCCCAATGCTCACCCATCCAACTGCCCAGGATGGTGGAGAAGATGCGCTTCTTGCTGACCTCATCCATCTCAGCAAAGGACAGGTAGTTGAAGTGGCGTGTTAGCCGTGGGGTGATGGCATTCCTGCCTCCACCTGGGGGGCCCATGGCACAGACAAAGTTGATGTCCACCAGGTTCTTGAAGGCTCCTGGAGTGGAGGCAGGAAGTCAGGAGGGAGCCTTGCCCAGGGCTGAATTATGACTTCTGTGGGCCCTAGGCACTTGGCCTTCAAAGGTCTCCACTCCTCCATAAAAAATATTAAAAATTCTAATTTATAACAGTATTAAAATAAGACAAATATATTAATATTATACATTAAAAATGTTCTTTGACCTAAAAGTTCATCTTCCTGGTAATTTTAAAAGAAATCAAAACAGGGGCACCTGGGTGGCTCAGTAGGTTGAGGGTCCCACTTCAGCTCAGGTCATGATCTCATGGTTTGTGGCTGACAACTTAGAGCCTGGAGCCTGCTTCAGATTTTGTGTCTCCCTTTCTGTCTGCCCCTCCTCTGCTCATGTTCTATCTCTGTCTGTGTCTGTGTCTCTCTCTCTCAAAAATAGATAAACATTAAAAAATTTTTTTTTAAATGAAAACATTTCTGTGGACCCTGTAAAAGAACCGTGGGCACCAGTCGCTGTGCCTACCCTGCCTAACAGATGAGGTGCCCTGTCCTGCCCGGCACACCCAACCCATGCCTCACTGGCCCAGACCAGCCGGTACATACCAATGACCCTGCGGTCATACCAGCCACCATGGTCCATCCACTGGCGCAACAGCTCAATGGGTGGCTGGGCACCATATGTCTCCAAGGCTGGCATGTTCAGGTCATCGATGAAGAAGATGAAATTGCGCCCCAGGGGTGGTCCGAACACACCCTTTCGCCTGTGGGGAGGGGCTGTGTGAGCTGAGCATCCATTGGTACCAGGTCTTCTGGGAGCCCAGGGGTAGCAGGATGGCAACAACCTTCAGCCTCCTTTGAATTGTTGGATCTCTTGAGCAGCCTCTTGCCCCATTCTGAACACCCTAGGACATCACACTTGGCTGCCCTGAGTCTGGGCTCCCTCAAGTGGGTCTTGCCTCCCAGGCAGACATATCACAAGACCCCAGGGCAAGCCCCCAGGGCTGGGCCTAGTAGGAGCTCCTGATGGATGATGGCTCCAGAGCAGTCTGCAAAGGAGCCCAGGGCCCTCCAGGAAGGTTCCGGTAAACCCAAGAGCATAACTTGGTGAGAAGCTGAGAAAGCAGCTCATTGAGCCAGGCTGAGAGGATATGGGACATAGGAAGGAACGAGGTGCCTGCCTCTTGTCCAGCTTGCTGTCGATGAGGTCCTGGGTTTGGTTGGCTGAGGTTCGGGCTGAGAAGGTGAGGAAGTGGCTGACATACTCCAGCGGCAGGTTCTTGAGGAGCTTGTCGGAGATGGTGAGGGTCTTCCCTGTGCCTGTCGGCCCGACGCACAGCACCTAGGAGAACAGGGGTCATGTGTTCAGGACTCACACAGGGTTTGGCGCAGCGGGAGCTGCCAGCCTCCCATAAGCTGGCCCTTATGGGAGGCCAGCTGCCCCCTAACTTGGCCTTGGTTTGGGTGAGGCAGGGCAGGGCAGGGGCACTCACGGGCCTGTGGCTGGTGAGAAGCAGGCCCAGCAGGTAAGACATCTGCACTGTGTCCATAGTAGGCACGATGATGTTGCAGTAGTTGGTATCTGGCATCATGGTGAACGGAGTCGAGGAGTCCATCCACTTGACCCAGGCAACCTGGAACCACAGATAGCTCAGGGCTGGGCCCAGAACCCCACTCTGGCCAAGTGCCCCAGGAGGCCAAGGAGCTGCACTGGTAGGCCTTGGCAAGAGAGCCCAGGTGAGGGGCTGTTTCTGGCTGAAGTAGGAAGCCTGTGCCCTGCTCTCTGCACACTGTGAGGATCCCAGAACTGACCACTGGGAGTAGGGGGGCTCTCTACATATAGCTGCCCCGGTAGGGAGCTTCCTAGGGAAGCCATGGGTCTCTGCATCAGGGAAGTCTTCTGGCAATTGGACAGCCCAGAAGTCAGGCCTTCACTGTTTAGTTTGAGGCCACCCAAGGGTGGGGGGGGGCCAGAACCACAGGTGCTGAGGTCCCATGGCCTTGTCTCCCCCCACCATCCCTACCTGCATGAATTCCTTCACCCACAGCCTTGACCCAGCTTGCAGACCTCCCCTGATGAGGGTGCTCACTATAGTCAAACACAAGTCATACTGTCAGACTCAAATGTGCCCTTTGAGGTCCCCAGCAGGACTGTGCATAGTGGCCATCTCCACAAATGCCTCTCTGCCGCCTCCTCCTGCTGGGTTGGGATCCTGATCCTGGAAGCAGAATAGGCTCACAGAACCTTCGCTGGCTGATAGGATGGATAGGACACCAACGCAGGCCTTGAGGTCTTGCTGCCCCACTCTTAGGGTGCCCAGCCCCTAGGAAAATGGTACTTTTTATTAGAATTGAGATGACCATCCCTGGTCTGAGCATCAACATGGAGGAGTCAATGCATATGGTTGGGAGGGAACTCCAGGAACATCTCCCAGTCCAGGTTCAATTTCAGCTCTGCCACCCACTACCTGGTTGTGACTGTTATGAGCCTCAATTTCCTTGTCTGGAAAATGGACACAACAGGTGTGCTGTGGATCTTGAGGATACATGAGATAATGCAAATAACTGCCACCTAAAACCTGTGGCTATCAACAAGGCCTCCTCTCTGTAGTCAGTATTCATCAAGGAGGATAGCCACCACCCAGTGGGACCCTTCCTGTCCCATCCTGTCCCCTCAGCACAGCCCTGCATTCACCTGCTTGCCTTCCTCATCTTCATCCTCATCGTCATTAGTGCTGCTGATGCCAGCATCCTCCAGCCTGTAATCGAACACCAGCCCCTCCTCCGGGAATTGCATGGTCATCTGTGAGGGACCAGAGGAAAACCAGGCTGTGAGGCCCAGGAGTTTGCGTGGCTACTTGTCTCTGTGGCCCTGGATCCTGTGGGTGGTCCCAGAACACCCGGCACTCAGCACACACATCCTGGACTTGGGAGCCCAGCCTGGGGGCTGCCACCTCTCACTTTTTCTATCTTCATCTTGATCCTGAGCCAGTAGCTGAAGTTGACGCGGCTGGCGCTGTCCCCTGTGGCACCCACACTCCAGATTAGGGAGAAGATGAACCAGGGCTCAATCAGCTCTGAGATGCGACTCAGCTTTTCTGGGGGTATTTTCTTGACGCCCTGGGGATAGTGGGAACAGCATCAGGCCAAGGCAAGAATAATGCCAAGTAGCCTGAGGAAGCAGAGGTTGGGGGCATGCTTCAGCCTCTGCTGTATAGTTTGGCATCTCTGCAACAGACCTGATGGGGGTGATCTCATGACCCATGTGAGCCCATCTGAATCTCTCTTCCAGGAAGCTGGGCTTGGGGTTCAGGGTCCTTGAGTCCCCAGGCAAGGAGACCAGGGGGCAGAAAGGAGCAGGCACCCAGCCCCACTTGCTCAGAGCTGTACCTCTTTAGGCAGAAAGGGCTTGAAGAAGCAGTCCAGAAGCTTGAGGAGACTCATGATCAGGTTGCTGTCGGTTGAGGCAATCACCTCCTTTACTGAGTGCCGGATGAAAGTTATGGCCCCCTATAGAGGATGAGCATCTGGCTCTTGTGGCTGGCAGCCATAGCACCTGGCTGCCCCACCTGGGCCAGGCACACTGGCCTTGCTTACCTCCAGGAAGCCAACAAAGAGGGCCTTGAACTGCTCCTCATAAGGCTTGAATAGGTGAGGGATCGTCCTTAGCCAGCACTCGACAAAGGGCATGAGCCCCAGGATGCTGGGCTCCAGGTACACCATGCCACAGCGGGACACTGTGGCTGGGGAGGCCACTGCCAGGTCCTGCACCTCGAACATCATGGTCATCGCCTGGCACCAACATGAACTGTGTGAGTGGGCCAGCCACCAGCTCCAAGGGCCACAGAGCCATGGGGAGCAGTTCCTGTCCTGCAACTGTGGGCAGCCTGTGGGCCAGGAGCAGTGCTGAGGTGGTGGGGACGGAGGAACCCCTTGGTCCTCAGCTGATAAAATAGCTCCCTGGAGTCTTGAGGAGAACCAAAGTCAGGAGATTCCTGATTACTCTCTGGCTAGCGTAGGACTGGGGCATTTTGGGGTCCCTGGAGCCCTCGAGAAATCTGACAAGAGCTGTCTGCTATACTCCAGAATCTCCGGGTGTTCTCAGAAGGGCTCAAGAGATCAGCTCAGTGATCTGCTGATGCATAAGAACTGCTCTTATGCCCAGATGATACCTCCTTTGCTGAGAACTGTACCTCACACACCAGGCAGGTGTCCCTGTGGCCAGGTCTGGGACCACTTGTCTCCCATACTAAAGGCACACTGCTAAGATGCCTGACCCAAACTGGGCTGACATGGCTGCAGGTGGGCCTGGGAGGCACAAGGCAGAGCCAGCCAGAGAGCAGTGTGTGGTCATCCTGGACCTGGGCCCAGAGCATCACAGAATGTGGGTCTGCAGACAGGCAGCCCTGAGCAGCTGCACGAGGCATGGCTGAGGTGTGGGAAGCTTGGGATGGGGAGGGACATCAAAGGTCATGAGGATGACCTGAGATGCAGCTGTGGCCCTCAGAGGGCAAGGGGGACAAGGACAGCCAGCATATTGCAGCCGCTGGGCCCACCCAGCTGTGGAGGAGAGCTAGGGAGACGGACAGGTAGACGTACCTCTGTGAGCTTGATGATCTCCCCAGAGCTGAGGCACAGCTTCTTGTTGTCGTCCAGCACCGTGTTCATGTTCTCTATCCAGACAGCGTCCACCGGCCCATCGAACATGTACCACTTCTTATTGGTATCGGAGGCGACGGCCCCCGCCCGGATGAGGGAAGAGAAAATCCCATCTGTCCTGCAGCCACCAGGAGGAGAGGGCTGTAGGCGCCCAGAAACAGGGCAGCAAGGACAGCTTGTCTCCCAGGGACATCTGACTGCCAGTCTGACCCTGCTCTGTGTTTTTTTTTTTTTCCCCTTCAGTATCTTTATTCATTTAAAAACTATAATGGGGAAAATGGAACTTTTTGGTAGAACATGGAGTTATAAAAATGTGTGCTTATATTCCTTCTTTGCCGAATCTCCATTCAAGTTATAGTAAAGGAAGATAAAGGGTGATGTTCTGGGGAAAAGAAAGGAAACGGGGGAGGAGGCAACAGGAGAAATGGAGGTCCACATCGTTCGGGGACATGGCAAGGGAAGAAGAGGTCAATGACCTAGCAGAGAAAGCAAGGGATGAGTCATGAGATGTATCCAGTTCCCTCCACAGAACCCAAGAAGGCTCAGGTTTCAAAGGCCCCAAACGCCAGTGAAACTGGTGGGTAGGGAAACCTTTTTTTTGGTCTGATCTCCCAGGCCCCCCACCTACCCATGCAGGAACCTGGAGTGGCTCTACCAGAAATGGGGGAGCAGGCTAGACTCACATTTGGAAAGATAGGTGAGTGCCCCTCTCCAGTGCCTAACTGCCACTGGGTTCCCAGAACACTGGAGCCAAGCAAAACCCCCAGCAGAGACTAGAAACTTATCGAGAGAAACGGAATCACCCCAGAGAAAAGCGTCCCACGTGCTGACATTTGGACAGTCCACCGTGTTACCCCGCTCCAGCTCAGGGCACTTTCCCTGACATGTACATATCTGCCTGGGCATGGAGGCCCTGAGAGGGACTGCTGACACTCTAGGGTCATGACAGCAGGCAACATTTACCAAAAACTTGATATGTGCCATGCTGTCCAGACATCTTCCTTATGTCAAGCTCATTTTCTCCTTACCTCAATCATGGTGCCATTATTACCCCCACTTTGCAGAGGACAGCACCAAGTCTCCTGACCTCCCACTGGGATGGGGGGGTGGGGGGACACATGGCCCACAGCCTCTAGAAGTCTAGGCACAGGGTGACAACTGCAGAGGGATTGGGACCACTCACCACTCATGGGTGAGCAGGTCAAATTCTCCGTACAGCTGGCCCATCGTGATGGACTTTGGGTTAAGCACATAGTAACTGACAGCCTCGTACACACCACCGCTGATGGATGGCTGTCCTTTCAGCAACGTCATGGCGGCTGCCAGGACTCTGTAACACTGGGGATACAGCCACCAAGAGTGAGCCTCCTGGCTCCCCAGAGAACCAGGCTGGAGTGGGCTGCAGGCTACAGGGGCAGGAGGGGTATTCTAGAAGCCACAGAGATACAAATGGGGGCCAAGAGCCCTGCTAAGGCCCCACCACCCTCAGGCCCGCTGTCTGGGTGCTGGATCGCCTGCTTGGCTCCACTTACATTACTCTTGCCGGAGCCTGTGGGCCCGACCAGCATGAGGCCATGCCTCACCACTGTGGTCTCGTAGAGCTGGATACATTTGGTCAGGAAGCCTGGAGGGACAAGCAAGTGGAGCCCAGGGGGCAGAGCATGGGCTTGGGTCCTGGTCCTGCCCCTAGCTCACTGTTGCCCTGAGGTGGGTCACCCTGAGCCTCAGTTTCCTCATCTATAAAATACAGCTGGCAATAGTGCCTACCTCATAGGAGGGGGAAGGTGACGCCATGAACACAGAACCTGGCACAGAGTAGGGACTCTGCTAATGGCCAGCCGTGATTGCCACTGTGACTATTAGTCCCTAACACCCATCGGTCAGGTATCCAGCTGGCACAGGCCCTAGAAGCAACATCAGCGCCTGCTGAAAGCACTACCCTGAGTAAATTTTGGCCAATACATGGCAAAATCCCAGGGACAAAACTGAGAGTCAGGCAGGAGCTTTGACTGGCCAAGACCAGAGCTGTAGGGACAGCTGCCAGTTGCGGGCTGAGGGCCAGAGCCACAGGTAGGAAATGAGCGTATCACTTGGGCCCAAGAGTGGCTTGGGGAAAGGGATAGAGCTATGGTATCACATGCCTGGGGGTCCCTGTATATCGGACAAGGTCCAATTGTTCAGTCATGGCTAAGCTAACCCAAGGCCATGAGCAAGAGACTTTGAGGCTTCATTCAACAAGCCTGCTGGGACCTGGTGGGCAGGAAGGGGCATTAGAGTTGCATGTGGAATGAACAGTGGAGGGTAGAGAGGCCTTGCAGCATGAGCACATAAGGCCCAGAGGAGGGCCCCGTGTAGCCAGGGTGGCCAGAACAGCCAGGTGTGACTTCCTGGGGGAGCACCTACTCCACAAAGGACTGGCAGGGAGGGTCTAGGAGGAGAGGAAAGGTCAGCTGGGCCAGGGGATGGTGGGACCCGAGCTCGAGCTGCATGGCTATGCAGTGGCTGCATGGAGACCCCCCACGTTCTATCAAGAAAGACAGCTGGGGTCAGGGGGAGACTGATGGTGGCATCCCCCAGAGTTCTTCCAAATGTGTGGCGGTTTTTGTGACAATCTAGTTCAAGAAAGGCACGAACGCTCCTTAGCCCAACAACCACAGGGCCGCGTTCCACGAGGAGTATGAGCAAGTCCTAAAGAAGGGAGCGACATGCTTTGCTCTAAAAGAGGGGAGTTGGGGTGGGACGAGGTGGGGCGGTGGATGTGGGCAGGCCACAGCTCACCATTTCCCCAGTGATTCCCGCCCCAGGCAGGTGAGGATGGGGCAGAGGAGAGCCTCTGTCAGGGAGGCACAGGGCCCAAGAGGGGCCCAAATGCTGTGACTGCTCCCCTCGTGGGGAGAGGGACTACAGCAAGAGGTGTGGGGGAGCCAACAGGATTTGCTGCCCCAATGTAAAATAACCAGCAAAATATACATTGGTCTCTGACCCGGGGTCCTGATGCAGAGCTCCTCCAACCGTTCTAAATAGAATGCTAGGAAAATCTTCTTTTCTAAGACTTAGCTTTTGATCCTGGTGCCTGACACAGAGCTCCTAAAACTTTTGTCATTTCCTGAGTGCTAGAAATGTCTTTTCTTCTAATGAGGCACCTCTTGGTGGTGGGCTCCTGGGAGGGGGCCGGTCACCAGAAAGACCAAACCATGGTTAGATGCTTAGAACTTTCATGCTCACTCTCCCATTCTCCGGAGAAGGGAGAGGAGGCTGGAGGTAGAGAACAATTGGTAATAATTAAGAATTTATCATGCCTACATGATGAGGCTCCATAAAAGTCCCCACAGCATGGGGTCTGGAGAGCTTCCTGGTAGGCGAGCACATCCATGTTCTGGGAGGGTGGTTCACCCCAGACTCCAAGGGGCAGACCTCACCCTATGTATCTCTTCATCTGGCTATTTGTCTGTATCCTTGCTTAAATCCCTTATTATATTATAATTAGTAAACTTGTTTCCCTGAGTTCTGTGAGTTGTCCTAGTGAATGGTGAAACCTAAGGAAGGGGTCACGGGAACTTCTGATTTGTAGCCAGGCTGGAGAAAAGTTGTGGGGAACCTGGGGACCCACTACTTGGGACTACTTGGGACTTGGGACTCTGATTAGTGTCAGAACTGAATTGAATTATGGGACAGCCAGCTGGTGCTGAAGAACTGGGAAACTGGCACATCTGGTGTCAAACGCATGAGTGGGAGAGAGGACATTTTCGTAGACAACTATTACCTGAAGTTTCCACTGTAGACAGGGCTGAGACAGGGATTGCTTGGCAGAGAGCCCCAGCCTACGGCACTCTTGTCTGGGTGTGAGCGACTCAGAGATGGTACTGCCCTGTCTCTGTGCCCCTGCCCTGGATCCCTGGGACTATTAGGGCAGGGCCTGGGGCTTACCATCCACATCCTTGAGGTTGCTCTTCTCGCAGGCCTTGCGAATGGCCTTGTCCAGGATGCCATAGTCAGTCTCCTCCTCCTTGATGGTAGGGAACAGGTCTGATACAATCCCAGAGAAGAGCTTGAGGTCCTCCTGCAGGAACTTGGGCACGTTCACGTCTCGGATAGCCCGGAGGCATATCAGCTCCTGCAGCAGAGGCCGGTGGGGGCTTCAGGGGACCCAGGTCGGCCATCCCTCCGGCCCCTCTTGAGCCCTCCTGGAGGCTGGCCCGGGTGTGCCACTGGATGGAGCTCACCTCATTCATGTTGGGGTTTTCTCGCTTGAGGTTGCCGGCAGCCGAGATCACAGTCTTCACAGCTCTCATCCCGAAGTCATAGTGATCCTGTCACCGCCGCACAGGAGGAGGGGTGGATGGGCATTGTCCCTTTGGGGGCTTCTGCCTGGAACACTCTACCTCCCACCTGGTACCTGGCCCTCACCCAGCTGGAAGCTGCAATGTCACTTCCCCTGAAGGCTGTCTGCGACTGCCCACAGGCCCCAGCCTGAGCCAGCTACACTTGTTTGCACTCCTCTGGCACCTTCTTTTTACCATCCCAGTAGCCCTCTCCCTTCACAAGTTTACTTATCTTGAATCCCCTGCTTGACTCTTGGCCCCTGAGGGTGAGGACTCACACAGGCAGAGTCCTGCAGTCCAAGCACTGCACCAGGGACAGGGAGGCATGTGTGTTTGTTCAAAAAGTGAAAGAAGGGGTTCCCATTGGTGCCACAATAGGGGTAGCTCCGAGGGCTTTTGAGCTTCCTTCTAGCATTCTCTCTTAATGTCTCTCCAGACCCACCCTTTTGGCCACACCACCACGGCTTTTCTCTTCTTTGCTGCTGGTTCCGTTTCTCTCAATTATATAGCAGGCATGTTGGAAACAGTTAAATTTATCATTTTTTGCCCATGGGACCAGACCATGAGAGCTACATCCTGACCTGACCCACAGAACAGCGCACTTCCCAGAAGTCTCAGACTTGGAGCAAGATGAAGAGACTGGGCTAGACTTTGAGTCACCGGCACTTAAGAAAGGTTGACTGCCTTTCCAGAAACCATGTGTGTACTGTGAGTCTGAGGGGAGGGCAGCATCTTTGAAAGTGGATGGTTACAAAGAAGGTGTGTGGGGGCGCTGGCTCCCGGGCTGCACTGTGGTGGGCAGCTGCTGCTTCTCCCAGGAACAGACTGCATCTCCCCCAGCACGTGAGTTTTGGTGGCCGCATGGCTTCCCCCTGGCCACAGTGATTGGTGTTCATGCATGAGCAGGTCATCTAGAAGGGGCCCATTAGGATGACACCAGGGACCTTTTCACAACTATTAAGAAAGAGAAACTAAGCTTGCAGCATGTAAGCCCAGGCGAGGCGAGGCTCTGCCACTGCAAAGGGGAACACTGCCTGAGAAGGGAGCTGGACAGGAAAGCTTACCCACCAGTGCTGGTGTCGGCACCAGCGGCAGCTGTCCCAGAAGCTGGGCTCAGCATACTGACTGGATGGCCCATGGTGCGGGGGGCGGGGCATGGCGTTACTGTCCTGCTCTGGTCCCGTAAGACCCAAGGTACCTGCTTCTCAGCCTTGGGTTCTGTGGCCCATGGTTTCCTAATGCTTGACCCTTCCTTGCACCTGAATTAGCCCTCGGATGAGAAGTAGGGATGTAATTCCTATCTCATGGGGCTCACTGGGAGCAGAGAGCAGCTCTCACACCCTGGAACCTGGTGGGGGCAGGACCTCACCTGCGAGCTAAGCTGCTCAGAAGACAGCTTGAAGGTGGTTGTGATCTTCTTGGCCAGCACACTGGCCTCGTTGAAGCCAAAGGAGTAGAGCGAAATCTCTGCGATCATGGCATAATCCGGGACCATCATGGCCACGGGCCGGAAGAGTGCCTGGGGCATGAGGTACACAGGTGAATGGAGAAGCAGGTCTCCCCTCCCAGACCACAGCCTACTCTCTGGACTGCCTGGTCCTCAGAAGGCAGCCTCACCACCCTCCTGCTTCACTGATGCTTGGATCCCCTCTGCACCTCGCCTGCCATAGCTGAGGCGTGTCCTCCCCTGTGGCTGGAGCACTCTGCTCATTAGAACCTGGTCCTTTGTATAGACCTGAACCTGCCCCCTGACTTCTCCCAAGCCTGAGGATGAGCCTGGGGCCTCCTCTCCATGGCTGGGGGTGGGTCTCAGGACACTGGGCAGGAAGGTTACCACGGGGAATCATCGTCCCTGATGTCCTGCAGCTGCGTGTCCTCACATAAGCTCTGTGGCACTTCTGAGGCCACAGCTGCAGGGCTTGCCA
Source organism: Hyaena hyaena (assembly GCF_003009895.1). NCBI lineage: Eukaryota > Metazoa > Chordata > Mammalia > Carnivora > Hyaenidae > Hyaena > Hyaena hyaena. Next base: position 977,146 of record NW_024080862.1, on the reverse strand, counting down.
GTACTCTGGGAAGCCGCTAGGGCTGCTCTGTGCCCAAACTCACCTTCAGGTTATCGGGAAGCTCGGTGCGGCCAGCGTATCCTGGGTTCATGGTGATAAACACGGCGCAGGATGGAACGAGTGGAATCTCGACACCTTCAAACATGAAGCGTTCCACCTAGGTGGTGGAGGTGGGGGAGGGGGTGACTCGCCTGCCTCCTCTCTGGCTCGGCCCCCTTGTTCCCTGTGGATGCCCTGTTCCTGCTATAGCTGCTTAGCCCAGGAGAGAGGGTAGCCTCCTCTCTCAGGATCTGGCCTAAGACTCTGGTCCTGGTGGCTACCAGCGGCCTCCCAGGTCCTGGCTCCCTGAGGTCTTCACACATCTCCTGCTACCCACACCCTACCCCCAGCTCCTGACACTCATTCTACTAGACTTGGGCAAGCTCAGCTCTGACTGGGACCCAGTGCCCTACTGGGGTGGGGCAGGGCACCTGCCAGCCTCCCAGCTCTTGTCACCAGGAGACTTCTGGCCACTCTAAACGACGCTAGAGAAGGGATGAATGGCTGGGACTTCCCATAAGGGTCAGGATGTGGGAGGGACCCCTTCATCCACCACCCAACAGCCAGCCTGAAAGTTACCCTTGGAGTGGGGTAAGGGTGTGGGTCTCCCTGACTGGCTACACAAGCCTCTCAGGGACAGTTGCACAAGGGGGAGTGGGACTGCCCAGTCCCCTGTGAGATGAGACAGGCTGGGCTCAGGGCAGGCCTGAGTGCTTGGCTTTTGGTGCTGCCAGGATGGGGAGCCACGTGGCAGCATGGGCATGCTGGGGATAGTGAAGAGATGTGGTGGTAACTTGAGGGAGGCATGGGGTGGAGCCCCGGATGCTCACCCGCTGCTGCTGAGCCTTCTGGATGGTGGTGATTTGCTGTGCTACCACAGATAACACCTCAACATCAATGCGATTGAACTCATCGAAGCAGGCCCAGGCCCCAGCACTGAACAAGGTAAGGACAATGGGGGGATATGAGCTCAGAGCTCACCTGACATCTTCCAAGCCCCCCTGTGACTCTGCTGAGAGGAAGCCTCCAATGGTCATCTCTGCCAGCTTGGCCATATTCCCAACACCCACCACCTCACCCCAGTGCCCACTAGGGACTGAGTCTTTGACTGCTATTATTCCATCCTGTCCCCTCCTCCACACTGTGATGCTCCTGGGAGCCTCAGGCAGTGTCCCTGGGAGAGGTCAGCCTTCCTGCCCTATCCTGGGCCAACCTAATGCCCAGCCTCACCTGGCCAGGCCCTTGAAGAACTTGCCCATGGCCATGAAGTCGAGCTGGTCAGAACAGTTGAACACCACTGTCTGGATGGCCAAGGCCTTGCCCAGGTCTTTGGTGGTCTCAGTTTTCCCTGTGCCAGCTGGGCCAGCTGGGGCGCCCCCAAACTTGAGGTGCAGGGCCCCAGTCAGAGTCAGGTAGCACCTACAGGAGTGAGAGGAGGTAGATATGGGCCACGTTCCTTCCTCAGGATTCCCAGAGACACAGGGAGAGAGAGCCTTCTGGTGTCGGACCTCATGGATGGTGTCTCTTACTTCTCCCTCTGTCAGGGTCCCAGGTGTGCTCGCCTTGGCTGCCAGGGTCAGGACTAGAACCCTCGGCCACCTGCGCCATGCTTCCCCCCACCCCCATGGCCCTGCAGAGCTTTGCTCAGGGACCTGCTGGGATGGCTGACCTCTGACCACACTTCACTTTCCTTCCTCAAAACCAAATTTGAAAATTCAGCTGCTGCTAAGTACAAGTGGCCAGAGGAAATAACTGATTATTTTAGAAGAGAGTTGTTCACTCTACAAAAGGGTTGCCTGTTACTTCTCTCAAGATCAATTCCTCTGGTACATTGAAAGGAGGCTTTGACTGATGAAATTAGTAAAGCTCATACCCGTTAGGTGCTACGGAGTGCCACACATATACTAAAAGCTTTACACCTCAGCTCATAAAATTCTTATAACCATGTTGAGGAGGCTGCAGAGGAAACTGGGGCACATAGGGTTGAGTCACCTGTTCAAGGTCACTCAGCCTATGATGGGCAGAACTGGGTTTTTTTTGTTTTTGTTTTTGTTTTTGTTTTTTTACAAATAGTTTATTGTCAAATTAGTTTCCACATAACACCCAGTGCTCATCCCCATAAGTGTCCTCCTCCATGCCCATCCCCCCTCCCCCCACATCCATCAGTCCTCAGTTTTTGTCAGCATTCAGGAGTCTCTCATGCTTTGCCTCTCTCCCTTTCCCCCACCATTTCCCCCCTTCTTCTCCCCCTTGTTCCTCCATCAAGTTCCTCCTAATCCTCCTATACGTGCAAACATATGATATTTGTCCTTCTCTGCCTGACTTATTTCACTCAGCATAACACCCTCAAGGTCCATCCATGTTGCTACACATAGCCAGATTTCATTGTTTCTCATTGCCATGTAGTATTCCATGGTATAGATAAACCACATCTTCTTGATCCATTCATCTGTTGATGGACACTTAGGCTCTTTCCATGTTTTAGCTATTGTGGAGAGTGCTGCTATGAACATTGGGGTACATGTGCTCCTATGCATCAGCATTTCTGTATCCCTTGGGTAAATTCCTAGCAGTGCTTTTTCTGGGTCCTAGGGGAGTTCTATTGTTAGTTTCCTTAGGAACCTCCACACTGTTTTCCAGAGGGGCTGTACCAGTTAACATTCCCACCAACAGTGTAGGAGGGTGCCCGTTTCTCCACATCCTTGCCAGCATCTAGAGTTCTCTGATTTGCTCATTTTAGCCACTCTGACTGGCATGAGGTGGTATCTCAGTGTGGTTTTGATTTGTATTTCCCTGATGAGGAGGGATGCTGAGCGTCGTTTTATGTGTCTGTTGGCCATCTGGATGTCCTCTTTGGAGAAGTGTCTATTCATATCTTCGGGCAGAACTGGTTTTGAACCTGAAACCCATGCTCCTAACCTTGCACTGTTTTGAAGACTGGCTCATCGTGGACTGACTGTACCTTGTAGTGCCCAAACTCTTAAGCTAGCCAAAGCTGGGGGGAGGCTCCCAGGGTAGGAGGGTACATGGGGAGGGTGGCACTCACCTGTCGGTCAGGGGCGTGATCACAAGCCTCCCACTGTTGCCTAAGTACTCATAGCCATAGACGAACTCGGCATTCACAGCCCGGATGTACAGGTTGTTATTCATCCAGTAGTACCTGACATTGCAGGGAGATGGGTTCCTGGGTCATGGGGACCATGGATCACTGGGTATGTGGCCAAGGTGAGGTGGAGAATGAGGGCATCAAGGCACCCTGCCCAGCTTGTCCCAGGGCCTGATGTAGACCAACTCTCCACCCTGCCCTGGCCTTGGGCATGGCCGGGCCCAGGGGCCCCTGAATCCTCACCTCAGTTGTGAGATCCACTCAAAGTCGTTCACACTGACTATGTTCTCCTGGATCAGCTTGCTCACCACATCTTTGGCATGGACCTCAATGACAATTAGTGCTGACAGAACAGCTCGTTGCATGCGGGACAGCTTCCCCCGCACCAGGGCCACCAGGTCACTGAGCTGCAGGAGTGGAGGGACACGGTCAGATATCGGCATGGTCACACTGCAGGTAAGCTTTCCCTCCTTTCCACAGATGTTGGGCTTCTGTCAGGACTAATCTCTATTCTGGGGGCTTCTTTAATGTTTTTTGTTTTTGAGACAGAGAGAAACAGAGCATGAGTGTGGGAGGAGCAGAGAGAGAGGGAGACCGTAATCAGAAGCAGGCTCTAGGCTCTGAGCTGTCAGCACAGAGCCTGAAGGGGCTCGAACCCATGAACCATGAGATCATGACCTGAGCTGAAGTCAGACGCTTAACCAACTGAGCCACCCAGGCGCCCCTCTGGAGGCTTCCTATGGTCTAGGATGGGAAGGGGCACAGAACAAGACAGAGGAGGGCAAGCAGGGCATTGGTCACCTGGGGAGTCTGGCAGGAAAGCAAATAAAAGCGGAGGCACATGCATGGCCTCCGGCTCCCTGCAGCACACAGCGTCACGTGAGCTCCGAGGGAGCTGGTGCAGCCTGGCAAGGGGCTTGAGGAAGGAGTGTGGTGAGGAGCCAGTGCACAGACCAAGGAGAGCCCGGGAGACAGTGCAGGAAGGCTCCAGGTGTGTGACTCCCTCCCTGACCATTGGGAGAGGGGCACTAGCTTGGTCTCAGAACTCTTCTCAGACCCCTAGTCCCTCCCACCATGACTGGTTCTGAGACACTCATCTTCGGGGCTGTCTGGCCTATTGTCTCTATCTCACTCCAGGCCCCTTACAGGATCAATATAGGAAAACCTCCTGGAGGGACTGGGTTCTCTCGGGGTATGGGGTGTATGGGGGGAGCAGATGGTGACCTCCCACCTGCTGAGTGAGCTGGGGGAACAGCTTGTTACTGAGGTTACCGGCCTCCAGGGCCTCTGCCACCTCCATGGTCCAGTAGGTCTGGCATCCAGCGATGGTCACCTGGCCAGGCCAGTTTAGAACCCACTGGGTCCTGGGCATCTAGAAAAATAACATAGGCAGGACTGGCCCAGGAGGCTGTCAGCCCCAACTCTGCACCCTCTTTTTTGCTTCAACTTCGTCTGTGCTTCTAGGCCCAAGTAGTTAATTCCACCTCAGAAGTAGAGGAGCCATTAAGCTCTAGGCCTCTTTGCAGAGTCATTTGGGCAGAATCATCATTTCCTCAGCAGAGGAGACTTTGCAGCTGAGGGGTGGGAGCCTAGGATCAGGGAACATGCAGTACTGGGTTCAAATCCTGACTGCCACTTTTAAACCACGTAGCTTTGGACAGAAAATGTCTCTGACCTGACTCTATAGGCTAAGGCTTAACCCATAGGCACGCTGCTGGCCGTGGACTGAGGGAGGTAATGTGGGAGAGGCCCTGGGCCAGGCCGGGCTCACAGTGAGCATTGAAACACAACCACAGTGGCTGGTTGTTATCAGGGGCATGTCTCGTTTTTGGATTGTTTTCAGATTCCTTCTCCTCCAGTGACCTCAAGGACCGCTTGCCCCCTGGCTGACTGTGAGCAGCAGTGGTCAAGGCAGGGCTTAAGGATGAGGCCGGCCGGGAGGAGGCAGCCCTGTGATGGAGTGGCGGGGGCAGGGCGACACAGCCTGTGTTGGCATGGGAGGCACAGGCTCACTGTGGGGTAGGCCTTGATGGCCCTCTCGATGATGTCCCGCACGCTGGCCTTCATGCTGCGCTCCACCTCCTGCAGCCAGTCCTCCACGTTGCTGGACGGGTAGATGGAGAAGGACAGCTTTACCTCTTCACCCTCTGCTGAGTACATGTGTGTGATCTCCAGGTCCTCCTGGAACAGCAGCTGTGGGGAGGGGTGGGGTGAGAGCAGCCTTAACCACTGTCCCCAAGGACCCCGACCAGCACAGCCCCCAGAGCTGGCCCTGCTGCCTCCACCCGCCCCTCCGTCTACACGTGTGCGAGGTGGGCCTGCCTTGTCCCCAGCTGCAGGCCAGCCCACTTGGGGAAGGAGCCTGAGCCTGTGCCTTTCAGACAGACTTGTGTGGCCTCCTTGGAGATGAAGATGAGGATGAGGTGATTCAGGCACCTTGGCTTCCTGGGTCTCTCGGCCCAGCCAGCACCTCAGTGTACTAGGGGGACAGGAGTCCCCTGAGCTGAGGGTTCTACAGCTGCCCTTCTTCCCACTGGCCCTGCCTGTCTCCAAGGCCAAGAATCTCACTTGTCACCTCATTTCCTGCTAAAAGGATTTGGGGCCAGAGAAGAGCTGTCCTCCTTGGGAAGTTGCCCCGGAGCTCCTGGTCCTGAGTCACAGGCCCAATTACCCACCCGGGCGATGTTCTCGAAGCACTTGCGCAGGTGGGGCTGCACGGCTGTGGGGTCCTTCGTCTGGGACAAAATCTCAAGTAATTCATCATCTGACAGGAAGTAGAATCTGCCAGGGCAACAGGGTGAGGGAGTGAGTCAGGCAGCCTCTGTGCCCCGGCCTTATGGGCAGATACTGCCTGAGTGGACACGGGCCAGGTGTCGCCCACCTGGGGAAGGCGCCCCGCTTGGTCTCCAAGTACTCGCTGAGGCCCTTCTGCACCATGTCCAGCAGCTTGTTGCAGTCCCGCAGGCTGTCCAGCAGCCTCTGGTCAGAGCACACATTGATCACCTGCGTGACCAGGCCAGAGAGAAAGCAGAAGTGAATGTGGTCTGGGTGCCTGTGTGGCTTAGTCGGTTAAGCTTCTGACTTGGGCTCAGGTCATGGTCTCACGGTTTGTGAGTTTGAGCCCCACGTCTGGCTCTGTGCTGACAGCTCAAAACCTGGAACCTGCTTTGGAGTCTGTGTCTCCTCTCTGCCCTCCCCCATTTGCACTCTGTCTCTCTCTGTCTCCCAAAAATGAATAAATGTTAAAAAAAAAATTTTTTTAAAAAGAAGTGAGCATGGTCAAACTGGGACACAGCAAGGTGGGCTCAGAGGGCACTCATGTTGGCCAGAGACCACCAGTAGGAACTGGGAAGGAAAGAGGGCAGGAAAATGGCCCCGAGCCAGGGCCCACATCTATCACCTCTGTCAATCCACAGAAAAAAAAGCCTATGGTCAAAAACGTTAGGGTTAAACAAAGCCAAGGAGCTTGATTTGTTGCAGGACTTGTCAGAGACTTTAAAATGCTAATGTAGACTGCAAATCTCCAAGAAGAAAACCAACTGTTGTGTTTCTGAGGAGTATCTCTTGAGACTGGGGAGCCAAATCAGGGAGACACAGGACTTGGAACTTGTCCTTCAGTCTTTCTTATTCAGGGAGAGAAGAGACCAGGAGGCTCCCAACAATGTGACCAGGGCCCTCAGTGGTCCCAGCTGCCTCCCCCCCCACCCCCATATCGGCAGGTGAGCTCGCCTCCCGGTTCTCGTAGGCATTCTTCATGATCTTCCTCCAGATCCGCTCCATTGTCTGGTAACGCTTGCTCTCCACAGGCAACTGCCGATTGATGTCCTCAGAGCTGAAGATGGGCTCCAAGTACAGCCAGGACCGTTGACAGTTCAGCCACTCCTCCAGCACCTCCTGGACAGGGCATGGACTGTCAGGGCCTGGGGTCTAAGTTGGGTCCTGTCCTCCATGACCTAGAGATTTCACCCCACCAGAGTGCTCAGCAGACCACTGGACACCAGAGCCAGCATCCACAGGGGAATTTCTAGATGGCACTGCCAGCCACAGGACCTCAGGGAACAGAGGCTGCACAGAGGCCCTGCCCTCCAGAGAAACCCCAAGTGCCCCACAGGACACCCAAGCCTCCAACAGGGCCAGGGGAGCCACTCTTCCCTATGAGAGAAACACACTCACACCAGCAAGCCCTGAAGTCACAGAGGGAAGAGGTCAACACATGGAGTATCAAACCAGTCTCCTTTCCTGGGAGGACTTTTGGATCTATGACCCCAGGATTCTCTGAGGTATCTTGAGACTTGAACATGACATCTCTAAAATGCTCTCTGAAACATCAGTCCAAGAGTGAGATACCTTCAAAACAAGCCACTTTCCACTTCTACCTCCAAATTCTTCTTTAAGGATTTATTTCTTTTCCTATCAATGCAAATTCCTTCCTCCCTTCCTTCCTTCCTTCCTTCCTTCCTTCCTTCCTTCCTTCCTTCCTTCTTCTCTTCAAGAGATGTGTGTTTCAGCCAGTTCTATGCTGGGCCTATGCCATGCCCATGTGAGAAACAGAGGGAAACAGGATGTGGTTCCTGAACTGGAGGTGTCCATGGTCCATGAAATAGCCAGTTCTGCCTTTGACTCACCAAGGGCCCAGCATGGGTGATGGGCTCTCTATAAGAGGTACCAGGGGCCATCTTTCAGGTGGTTGTGGGGGAGTCAGTGAGGGCTACTGGATGCTGAGCCTTGGAGGAGACTGCAGGAGAGGATGGAACTTCAGGTGGAGGGGACGGTGTGACTCAGGGAGACCCAGGGATAATGCTGACGAACTCAGGAATCTCTGAGTGATCCAAGGAGCACACAGATAAGGCCTCCTCACTCAGCTTCTGGCCTTCACTGGAGGTTTCTGAACACTCCCAGGAAGGCCCCAGGGAATGGTCTGTAAGAATCATAGCAGTAGGCCTAACCCCAGGACAGTCCTCCAAGGCTCTGCACACAGCTCCTGCCTTGGCCTTGAGAGCCCTGAAGAGGGGCAGTCTCCAGTGCCCCTTCCCTCGGAGCCAGCTCCAAATGAGATGGAAACGGGAGGCTCAGGGCAGAGCAGAGAGGGCACTCAGGAGCCTCAGGGCCTTGTGGCATCCTGCCCAGAAAGTTCTGGGACTGGAGGTGCTGGTGTCAAGACCAGGCATCTCTCTTGCCTCTCCCCAGTCATAGCAGCGGCCCAAACTCTAGCCCCATCCTCACATCCGGGATCGCCTTCTCTGGCGGCAGAACGTGAGATGGAGAGCCTCACACTAGCTGTTCTGCTCTGAATGACAGAGGCCTGTCAGAGCTCCAGGAGCAGGGCAAACCTGAGCAAGGCACTCTGCCGCTTCGAGTCCCACCCAGACGCCATAAAGGGCTGCCTGTGTGAGGCCTAGGGAGGGGTGAGTGAGGACAGGGAAGGCCCACCTGGGTCAGCTTCAACTTGTTCTCCCAGGAGTTGATGCGCTGCTCGAAGGGCTTCTTGTAGGGTGAGAAGGACATGCTCTGGGTCATGACAATGTGGTCATCAAGCAGCTGTGAGGCCTCGTCTGGGCTCTTGAGGATGTAGGTCTCTGTCTCCTTGTAGGGCAGCACATTGAACAGGATGGTCGACCACTCCTTCTCCATCTTGTCCAGTGCCTGGGGGGTGGGCAGGGAGAACAAGTCAAAGCGGGGTCCCGGGAAGGAGCTGGCCCACACGTCACACGACCAGCACTGGGCAGGGAAGAGCAGGCTCTGTCCGGCCTTGACTGTGGCCCTCTGGTAAACGCCCTCTGCTTGTCTGGTCAACAAATTCCCCCATGGGCCCTCGTCTGAATTCAAGGCCAGCTGGTATGCACACGCATGTTGCATGTGTTGGGAGGAAGCTAAGACGCTGGTTAGAAGCTCTGTTCCCAGGTCTAGCCCTTACAGGCTATGTCACCCTGGACAGGTCCTGAGCTTCTCTGAGCCTCAATTTACGCATCTGTTATCAGCTCTTTCCTGGGCCAGGCAGTATTTGAGAGGAGTAAATGAATAATAACAGGGACGGTGAACAAGGCACCAAGCACTTTATGTACATGATTATTCACCAAATAGAATGCACCTCAACCCCTGTGCCTAGTGAATGGCCCCAGGGATGGGGCCCAGTACTTTCAAACTCCTGTGCCTTCAGGCAGGGCCTAGGTGGAGCCAGGTGGACCTGCTGGTGGTCACCCACCTGCTCAATGGCATACTCCTTGCCAGCCACCTCTGCCACCTTGCTGATGCTCTCGATGTGGTCCTGCAGGTTCATCTCGAGGCAGCGGGCGAAGGTCAGGTTGGCCTTGGGCCTGACGTTAATGTTGATCTCATTGGACAGCAAGTCCCAGTGCCGGTTCCGCATGCCAGGGTTGCGTAGCCCCTGGATCAGTGGGATGTATGGCTTGAACTCCTCGATGCGGGCCCTGATGTCTAAGGCCACTTCCTGGCAGGCTGCCGGGCAGGACAGGCAGGTGTGACAAACAGCCAGCATAGGCAGGGAAAGAGGGGACAGGCCAGCTTGGCTGCCTACCTGGGATGTCCTTGAACTGCTTCACGCACTTGTGCATGGTCTTAAAGGACTCGATGACATTCTTCTCCAGCTGCTCAGAGTCGATGGCTGACAGGGGGTCATTCATCCAGCTCTCAGACCAGCGCAGCCAGTCAGAGGCTGTGGTCCAGAGTTCCAGGAAGGGCTGGAAATCCTTCACCATCCTGGAGAGCTTGTCGTACTACAGGGGCAGACAAACCAAGGCTGTCTTGGGGTACTTCCAGGTCTCTGTCCAAACTTGGGCCAGGTCCCCTCCCCCTCCTTGCTCCTAGCTGCTGTCCCTGATTCTGTCCCCACGAGCCCTGGCCTGGCCTCCCTTCTTCTTGCTGCACACAGGCTCTGGGGGTCTGAGTGGCTCAGCAAAGCCTCCTGCCTGCTTCCAGCTGGTCTCCTTGCCCTGAGGGCCAGGGCTGGGCTATTTCCTCTCTGCAACCTGCTCAGCCCTATCCCCCAAATGCCAGGGCCCTGCCACCTGGCAGCCGGGTTCAGATACGGCCACAGATGCTGCAGGCTCTTCCTTGAGCCCTGGGGGCTGGGGGCCGGCGTGCCCACAGGAGGCCTACATTGGTGATGGGCAAGCCGAAGATACGCTCGCGGTTGTTGTACAGCATCGCCAGCTGTTGGCAATCCTTCAGCTGCTTTTTGACCCGCCGCACCTCGTTGGCGATCTCGTGTGCTCGTGCAATCTCCACATGCATGGAGAAGCCAGCTACCACCAGCTGTGGGCCGAGGAGCTCGGGTCAGAGGCCTCTGGGGCCCCAACCATGTGCATGCATCCCCCAACACACCCAGAGGCCCAAGGTTCCCAGCACAGTAACACAGCAAGATCAGAGGGAGACCCAGTACCCTGAACACTGTGCCCATTGCTCACAGGGGTCGGAGGATACAACAGAAGAACTAGGGCTCTTTGCAACCCTGAATTTTCTGGACCTTGCTGCCTAAGCTCCCGTCCAGGCTTTCAGCTCATTCTTTCAGCCATTCTTTCATTCATCCACCAGTTCATCCATCAAACATTGCCACAGCCCCTCCTGCTCGCATGAAGCCAGGCCTGGGCCCAGAGCACATGTGTTGGGGGGGAGCAAGTCCTAGAAGAGCTCTCAGCCAGCCCCACCTGCAGTCCTTCCAGCTTCTCCTGGAAGTTGTTCTGATCCATGATCTGGATTTTGTGGAACTTCTCCTCATCTTCTATATGCTGCTGCCGCACCATCTCTATCTGCCCAAGGATCTTAGAAGGCCAGTTGCTGGCAGCCCATCTGGATGGTGCAGGGATGGGGGTGGGGGGAATGTCACAGCTGAAATCATGGGGTGACCAGGCCAGGCAAGGACACCCAGGGTGAAGGGGAGAATGGAGGAATCCAGGTGGCAGCTGGAGCCATCCAGGGCCAGGCAGCCAGGAAGCAGAAGTGAGCTGGAGGCAACCATTGCCACCATCAGGTGCAGGCCTGCCTGGCAGGGGAGGTAGTCCCTGCCCTGTGACTGTGGTTTGGGAGCTGTGCTCAGCATCCAGGGAGAAGCAGGTCCAAGGTACCCAGTGCAGTGATGGGATGAGAGGGAGAGGGGCATTGAAAATAAGAGAGGAGATGCTGAATTTCCCTGTTACATTCTAGGGTCTGGAGGAGCCTCACCTCCCATGAGACAAAGCAACAGCCTCTGTCTCCATTTCTTTGGTGACCAACCTGGACTACCAGGCCAACTTCCTTCATATCAGACTAACTCCCTTTGCCTGGCTGATATGGGAGCTCTGTAGGATTCGAGGATTCTGCCTGCATCTAGCCTAGGAATGCTGACCCTGGGGGAGGCCCACCCCGGGTACCAGGATGCCTCGGACGGTTGATGCCTTGGGGCTCTTGGCAGGGTTCCCAGGAGACAGTGTCAACCTCTCCCAGGACCTAACATTCTGAAGGCACCCCTAGTCTGTGAGGCAGGGTGGACAAGAGATTTCTGGGGGTGGGAAATCCAACCTAAGGCCATCTCCTACAAGGCTCTTGAGCTGGGTGGGGACATGTGCTCCCCCCCACAAAGACTGACCACCAGGCTGGCTTTGCCTTCACTCAGTGCTCCCAAGGATCCCAAAGGGTCCCAACCACAAATAAGGGGATCCTGGGCCCATGAGAACATATGTGTGTCAGGCTGACCATATACAGAATGGAGACAGGGTAAGGGCGCAGCAGGGTCCCTAGGCCAAGAGGTTCAAATGATTTCCTTCTGCCCCATTGGCTACCTGGCCCTGGCCCATGTGGAGCCATGGTCTCTGACAAGTTGTCAGGCATTTCTGGTGTAACCACACAGCCTATGGCCTCGGGGATATTTGAGAGCCATGCATCTTGGCTCGTTTTTTCCCTATCCTCTGGGCTGGAGGCCAAGCTCCCACTCACTTGTCATTGAAATCTTCTGTGCTGAGGTTGTAAAGGAATTCATCCATGACCTGGTAGTCGTCCATGACCTTCACAATCCGCTCCTGCATGGACAGGTGGCAATGAGAACTGCATGTGTGGGACTCCAAAGTGGTCAAGAGCTAAAGAAAGGCTGATCTCTTCCAGAGAGGTGAGGCCTGGGGTTGGAGAGGAGGTGTAGGGTATACAGCCAGCACTGGGTTCAGGGTTCCAAGGGCCATGGCCACCGCACCTCCAACCCCCAGCCCCTAACCCATACCTTCTGCACTCTTGGCCTCCCAGATAGCATGGCTCTGAACCCCCACCATGCACCCAGCCTCATAACCCTCTAACCCCCCATCCTCTGGGTCTACCTCATCTCTGGACTCCTGGGCTCCTGATCTCCGAGCCCCACTCTGTCCCCAGCCACCAGCCCGTGGTCCCTCCTGCACCTGCCTCACCTCTAGCCCCACCAGCTTCTCAGGGATGCCCTTCATCCACTCGCGAAGCTCAGCCAGCTCCTCGATGCTGTTGGGCTTCTCATAGATCTTGCGGCTGATGCTGCGAAATTCCTCACAGATCTGGTGGTGGGAAGAGGGTGCTAGGGAGGCCATGCACCCTCCCTGGCCATTCCTGGGGACTGCTCCTCCTTCTTAGACCCCCATGTCTCCCAACAGGTAATTGCCGCCATCCACCACACCTTGCAGCTGACTCGCTGGGGAGCCAGGCCCCACCCCCAGCCTCCTATGTCCAGCGAACACATGCATGGGACTCCTGAGGTCTGCACTTGCATGTCCTCAGCTCCATGAAATGGCCTGTCTTTGGGAGGGGCTCCTAGGTCTTTCCAGGCCTAGGGAGAGAGCTAACAGCCCCCATTTCCTGAGACCTTCCACATGGGACAGCTCCCTGCAGGCAGGGTCAAGGCAGGGTGACTTCCAGATCCTGCCATGAGCCTGGGCATCTGCAGACACCCCTGACCGTGCCTAGGGACACCTTGTCCATGGGCGCTCACCCTGTATGCAAGAGTGCATGTGCTGTTGCAGTCACCAGGGCCAGGTGGCTGGGCACTTACATCATCCACCTCCTTGTGCAGGTTCTTGGCCAGGATGTCCAACATGGAATTGGCCAGGGCCTTGTGCTTCTTGGACAGGCTCTGCTTGACATTATCAACGTTGACGTAGAAAGGCCCAATGATGACACTGCTGGGCAGCGAGTTGTCCAGGATCTCTTTCTCCCGCAGGTGGGTAAGCACTACTTCCCTAACCACCTCAGCTGATGGGCACTGTGTCTGGTAGGCCCTGTGGACAGTGGGCACACACGAGGGGCAGAGGGTGGTAAGTGGGTGGCCTGGGGTCACACTGAAACACAGACACCCTCAGATGCATGCACGCACTTGAGGAAGTTGGTGATGTCATTGTTATTCAGCTCCAGATACTTTTGATATTCCCTGGCGTAGGCCTGCAGTGGGATCATGGCCTTGCGCATAGCATTGGCGATGACGGCCCGCAGCTCCTCCACTAGTGGCTCGTGGAGCCCCACAGACTCCAGCAGGGGGTTACCGCTGATAAAGATGTCCTCCATCACCAGCTGTGGAGCCAAAGGCAGGGAGTGAGCCATGGGGCAGGCAGGTGGGCAGACAGGTTGGAGATGGGACCTGAAGCCTGAGTGGACAGCAGTGTGGCCAATCACAGACAGCGTGGTGGGGGTCGGGGAGAGGGTTTGCTGTGGTGTCTCTGAGGGCAGGCTGTGGACTAATATAAGGCTGGAAGCCCTGTGAGTCCCACAAAAGGCAGTGTCTTCCCCTGCCTGGGTCTGACTCGGTCCAGTGCCCAGGAAAGCAGAAAGGGCCACTGGTCACTGATGGCTCTGGCTAACCAGCAAGGGAGATAAGAGGGGCCTGAAGTTTCAGAAACTCTTGGGCCGCTAGCAGCCAGGGCATCAGAGGCCCTGGCCTCAAGCTGCAGCTGTACCTTCTCTAGCTGGGGCACCGCGTGTGTGGCCAGGATGCCCTTGTCGAAGAGGTTGAGCAGAGATGTCTCGAACTGCTCCAGTGATGTGCTATAATGCACCCCTGAGCTATCCAGCACCAGGTCCACAATGAACAGGGGATTCTTCCGGGGCCTGTGGGGCAATGGCTGGGCTGACCGTGGGCAGGGGCCTGAGGAGGCCTGTGAGCAGCAGCCCAGCCCTCTGCCCTTCCTGCCAGCATGATGGCTCTTGAGCTTCTCCATGCATGAGAATTGCCTCCTCCCTCCTCCCAGAAACCTAAGTTACCAGAAAACCATTCCATTTCTGCCACTTGCCCAGGGAGATGGATGTCCTGAGGTCATCAGGGCAGGTCACCTGGGCACTTGGGGCCCCCATGTTCTCCTTGAGAGGCCACCATCTTTGGCTTCAGATGCCCAGCACACACCAACAACCCTCAAGCCTAGATCCCAGCCAGGCCTCCCTGCTGCACTCTGGATTGACAACCACCACCCTCCCAGACCTTTAACGGGCATCTCAAACATTCTGTGTCCCCTGACTCCCGCCAGCTCCCCCCAGGGCTCAGAGCCAGCTGTGGACCCCAGGAGCCAGATCGTCTCCTCCCCTGCCCTCCTCCCACAGGACATCCTCCTGCAGCCAGGCCCGCAGCACCACCACCTGTGCATGGCCCCACATCTGCCTCCCAACCCGATCCAGACCCATCTGTCATCCCCCTCATCTAGGCAATGGTAGGAGACTTGATCTCACTTGTCTTCTGCCTCACTTGCCTCCACAAATCCAGAACATCGTTTCATCAGATTATAACTCCCCTCTGATGGCTGCTAACCACACTTAGAATAAATCCAGCCCTGGACAATGACCCCAGAAGGCTCTGTGATCTGGCCTGTCCCTGCAACCTCTCCCATGCCATCCCGACCAGCCCTCCCCCTCCAGCCACAGCTCTGGCCTTTCCTTCCTTGACCTCCCCAAGCTCTTCCTCTCCCTCCAAGCCTCTCCGCATGTGTTGGACCCTCTACCAGTGCCCTTTCTTAGCATCTCTGCAGCCAGTTTCCTCACAGTCTCAGGTCTTGACTCAGATGACCCTGAGCCCCTGGCAAAGTCCCCTGCCCCACCCAGGGTCTGTCACAGCCACCTGCCATGGCCATGATGAGCTATTGATTCATTTGCTTGCGGTCTGTCCCCTCTGAGAGCAGGAGTCATGCCTCTCTTGTTCTCCAGAACCCCACCTGGTTGGTGGCAAGTGCTCAAAGAATAACTCCTGACTGACTCAATGACTGACAGAAAAGGAAGGTCACCCAGAGACATGCAAGCCAGAGCTAGTGGGACATTCTCTGGCCACCAGGGCAGGAGCCGGGTTCTCCTTGCCAGCCAGGACCTGGCAGTGCTGGGCACCCTGGTCCTGGGTGTCCTGCTCCCTCCACCCTGCACCAGCCTAGCTCCTGGGGGCTAGCAAGAAGTGGCAGTGGGGTCACCAGGCGCCTCGGCTCAGCCAGGCCCCACCTGTAGGGGCTATTGATGAGGTCCTCGCCCCAGACCATGTCATCAGCACAGTCGAGCACGCTGTAGCAAGCATCGCTGATGAACTGCGAGAAGCTGACCAGCGAGTCCTGCACCAGGAAGCGCAGTGTGTCCTGCAGCATGTACTTGATCAGCTCCATCAGCTTGCGCAGCTTCGACATCAGGTACACCTCCCAGTTGGTTTCATAGAGGTTGTACCAGCCCTTGCTCATGTCACGCAAGCTGCTACGCATGGCCACCTTGAGCGTGCTGATCCAGCTGTCCTTTAGGAACATCTGCACCTGGAATGGCCACAGGTGGTATCAGGTGGCTGCCCCAGGAATGTGCTGCCCACAGCTACTGCACCCGGGGACTATGCACCATGGTGCTAGGGCAGCCTCAGGACCCAGGTGACCACAGAAGGATCTCCCCCCCGCCCCAACTTACAGCCAAGCCCTACCAACCAGCACCCTCCCATGACCCTGGGGACCAGGGATGCTCTGGGGGAAAGGGAATGGGAGCAGCAGAAACCGGGGCTTTCCCTCCAGCCAAGGGAGAGACAGAGACTGAGACACAGGAAATGAGCAGAGAGACACAGAATGAAGCAGGGAGGGGTAGCTTCTCTCTGGGCCATCTGGTGATGGTCTCCCACAGGGCTGCACCCTTCTTCCCTTACACCCCAATTCTTTTTTTTTTTTTTTTACAAATAGTTTATTGTCAAATTAGTTTCCACATAACACCCAGTGCTCATCCCCACAAGTGTCCTCCTCTATGCCCAACCCCCCTCCCCCCCACATCCATCAGTCCTCAGTTTTTGTCAGCATTCAAGAATCTCTCATGGTTTGCCTCTCTCCCTTTCCCCCACCATTTCCGCCCTTCTTCTCCCCCTTGTTCCTCCGTCAAGTTCCTCCTAATCCTCCTATACGTGCAAACATATGATATTTGTCCTTCTCTGCCTGACTTATTTCACTCAGCATAACACCCTCAAGGTCCATCCATGTTGCTACACATGGCCAGATTTCATTGTTTCTCATTGCCATGTAGTATTCCATGGTATAGATAAACCACATCTTAAAAATATGGAACGCTTCAAGAATTTGCGTGTCATCCTTGCGCAGGGGCCATGCTAATCTACTCTGTATCGTTCCAATTTTAGTATATGTGCTGCCGAAGCGAGCACCCTTACACCCCAATTCTTAGTGGGGGGATCTGCTTCAGAGGCCACCAGGGTTGGCTGGAAAGTGATTACCTTGGGGCTCCTTTCCTCTCTTAGACGAACCATCCCGCTGGAAGCTCCCCATTCCCCCACAAGGTCTAGGTTTTAAGGAGAACAGGAACCCACAGCCTTACCCCTAGCCAGTCAGCTCCAAGGCTCTGGCCTGTGTGTAGCCCTCTATGCCCTTGATGACCACACACCTGAGAGAAGGTCTGTGACTGAATCTGTTCAAACTCTTCCAGGCGGCTGTACTTGGAGAGGTTCGAGTGGAACAGGGACATGGCAGTCACCTTGTTGCACTCAGCCCGCACCTTGCTGAGGGCCGTGATGACCTCTGGCCGTGTAAGCAGGGACACAAAGGTGAAGTCCTCTTTCTGCTCCCGAAAGGGGTACTTGGGGACACTCACCAGCCCTGCAGGGGTGGCATTAGAGGGCCAGTGTCAGATTGGCCTGGGACACATCAGGGGTGTTGATGGAGAGATGCAACTCCCTTCTCCTCCCAAAGAGACTCCCACATCCCCAGAATCCCTCTTTCCCCCAGACCTGCCAGAGTGGCCCTACAGCTTCACAGTGAGCTGCCCACTCTGGGTAAGTAAATGCATCCTGTCTAGAGCCCTCTGGGTCACTGACCCCTTTGAAGTGCATGAGAACCACAGACCCTCTCCCCCTTCACTCCCACCCACGCTGCACATAACCCAGCACCAGGTGAAGGAGATGTGGACACCAGGACCCTCTAAGTGCCCACTGCCCATGCACTGCCCCCAGCTTCCTGAGCATTTCACACATGTGGAAGCTGGGTCCAGGAATGAAATTCACAGGTATCAGGGAACTCAAAGAAAGGAAGGCTTGGGGGAACTAGTGTCCTACTCTGAGATTCAGTCTGCCGCAGGTCAAACGGGGCTGTAGCAATGCCACTTGCTCCTGCTACTGGAGGAAGGGCAGGTGGTATGTCCTTCAGTCAGACCATCAGAGCCCTTTCATCCATGTCTCAACAGTTGCTGTCCTAGTATACATTTACCTGGTTCCTTCTGCCCTGCTCAGACTACTGGTTTTTAAAAGAACCTTCATCAGTGCCCACCCCCACCCCAGCTCTCCAGGCAGTGGGGGAAGAAGCAGAGAAGGGCAAGAGGGCTCAGGCCAGGTGGGTGACCATGGGGCCTTTGTCCAACCCCTCTCACCTTGCCTGGGCACCTTCTCCTCCTCCTTCTTAGGCAGGGTCACGTAGGAGAATGTGTCAGGCTTGGAGGAGACAATCTGGTCAAAGTTGATTTTGTTCATGCTGCGCTCATAGTCCAGGTTCACTTCTTTGGAGAGATTGCTGAGGTGCTCCAGAACCCTGACGATGGGGAAGGGGGACAGGGGAGTCAGTGGGCTCCACATACCCCCCCATATGGTGGGCTGGCTGGGGCCCACTCTCCTCTGCCGTTGACCTGTGGGCATGAATTTGGGACTTCCCCGCCCCCCTCCCAGATTCACACCTTCCACCTGGCCACCAGCCACTAACCTCCATCACCCTTGCCCCCTGCCCCTCTTTCAGGCCACCTCCTCTTCCCTATCGCATCAGTCCGAGTCTGCCTGTTTTGCTTCTCACTTCTCAATGTCATCACAGTGAGGTACCCTCCCTGCCTGGTCACCTCACTTCCACCCCTGTCCATTCCAGTCCACTCCCCACAAAACTCAAGTATAAGCACCTCCTTCTCTTCCTAAAAATACATCCTGGGTCCCTGCATCCTAGGATAAAGCCAAACCTCTTCCTGGGCCCCAGGAGGCCCTCTAGCCTCTCTCTGTTCTCCTCTCTAGTCACTTTAGTGTCCCTCCCCCACCCCAGCCTCAGACACAGGCAGCCCTTCTGGGTTCCTAGAGGCACTGAGCTCTCACCTCAGAGCCTTTGCATATACTGTTCCTTCTGGTGGCCACACTCTGATTGATGCAGCCCCTACTTCTGCCTGACCAGCCCAGGCGCCTCCTTTAGGGTTTCTATCTAAGATGAGCTTTGCCCCCTCTGGATTAGGGCAGCCTCATTTGGGCCCCCAAAGTGCTTCCCCTGCCTCAACACTCCTGACCCCCTAAGGGCATTTCTTTCATTCATTCACTATTGTTTCCTCAGCCAGGCTCCTGCTCTCCCCTCACTTTTTTCCAGGACTCAGCTCAAATGTTACCACCCCAGTGAGGCCTTCTCTGACCACCTAATGTAAAGGAGACCCTCCACAGTATCTCTATTCCCTTGTCTTGCCTGGTCTCCGCAATACCTATCAAAACCCTGAATCACCTAATTTTCTCACTGTATATCTTTCTGGCCAGACTGAGAGCCCAGGAGGGCAGGCCCTTCATGGGGTGTGTTCACTGCTGCACCCCCATGCCTGGCACAAGAGAGACACTTGCCACACACATGTCTGCCTGCCTGACATCTACTTCCTCCTAATTGTACCTTACTATTATTCTAGAACTCTCTCCTTGCTCACTTGACTTAGAAGAAGATGACATGTCCCAGCCCCAGGTGATCTCACCTGTCTAAGCCAGTCATGGTAGAACTCAACCTATTAACTGGCTTAGGAGTGGGAGCAAGATCCAGTTATAATCAACAACTAACACCAAGCTAGAAAATCAAGCCCCTTGTCCCATCTTCCTCAGGACAATTTCTGGTGAGTTGTTCATGCTCCAGAGTCCCCTGTGAGATCAGAAGCTGTACTTCTCCTAAAGCTGCATCTTGGGGCACCTGGGTGGCTCAGTCAGTTAAGCGTCTGACTCTGGCTCAGGTCATGATCTCACGTTTTGTGGGTTTGAGCCCCGTGTCAGGCTCTGTGCTGACAGGTAGCTCAGAGCCTGGATCCTGTTTTGGATCCTGTACCTCCCTCGCTCTCTGACCTTCCCCTGCTCACGCTGTCTCTCTCTCTCTCAGAAATTAAACAAACAAACAAAACCCCACATCTCTGCTGCTTCCTCCATCACATCCTGAGGCCTTCGCTCTCTTAGAGATGTCTCCTGAGAGGACTTCATCAATAAATCAGTTGTATAAGAATCGCTCACACAGGCCCTGCTTCAAGGGGATCCAATCTACGGCAGGACTCAGCGGACTCTGGACTTTGTGCTTCTGAACATGCTGCTGCCACCATGCCTGGAGGTGAAGCACACACTGGACACAGCCCTGACGCACTAAACTGGTATGTCCTGCGTCCAATTTCTAGTTACAGGCGAAACAGTGGGTTCCCCTACTGTCGAAGCCAGTCTGAGCCCAGCATATTTGTTATAAACAGCCAAGCACATTCCCAACAATATAAAGCTCAAGAAATGGAATTCTAGACAACTAAGGTAATGGTGGCTATATCAATTCCAGTTTCTCAGCATGCTCTCAAAAAAAAAAAGGAAAGAAGGGGAAAAAAGAAAAGGACAAATAACGTTCCCCAAACCCTCGCCTTTAGCATAAGCAGAATAAAGAAAATGCCCAAACTTCATATTATCTTTAACTAGAAAAATAATCATCTGTTCCCAGTGAGCTACAGCTCACCCTTCCACTGCCACCCTACCTGGAGAATGAGGTTGTCTGAAAAGAAAAACAAAAACAAAAACAAAAACCAACTGTGCAGAAGAGGGGAGCAGTGACGGCCTGAAGCTTGGTCTAAGATCCTGCCAGCAAGACAGAAAGTCCCTCCCACAACTGCCAGAACACTGACTGCGTTCTGGAGAAGCAGAGCACTTAGGACAAGGAAGGGGCCTCCGTGCATGCATTCAAGGTAACATTTTGTCTTTTAAAGTTTATTTATTTATTTTGAGGCAGTGAGAGGGACAGACACCAGCAGTCTCGGCGCTGTCAGTGCACAGCCCAACTGACAGCATGCAACCTGAGGTGGGGCTCGGTCTCACAAACCCTGAGATTGTGACCTGGGCCAAAATCGACAGTCAGACGCTTAACCAACTAAATCACCCAGGTGCCCCCAAGATAACATTCCTTGAAAGACATCATGACATATGAGGGGGAAGGTAAAAGACAAGAAGAGGAATACTTTGGAGATTGAAGGGTGATAGAAATGGAAGCAAAAGTAAAAATTTAAGAGTCTTGCAAGATAAGAGAGAACAAACAACTTGGAGGACAAGCCCTCTCTCTCTCTCTCTCTCTCTCTCTCTCACACACACACACACACACACACACAGACAGAGCCATTCACTTAAAAAAGAAAAAAAACTGGGGCACCTGGGTGGCTCAGTTGGTTAAGCGTCTGACTTCAGTTCAGGTCACAATCTCACAGTCCGTGGGTTCCAGCCCCACATCAGGCTCTCCGTTGTGCAGAGCCTGCTTGGAATTCTTTTTCCTTTTCTCTCTCTGCCTCTCCTCCACTTATGCTTTCTCTCTCTCTCAAAATAAAATGAACTTTAAAATTTTTTTTAAATAGTTTGCTATGCTAACAGAAGAGGGCGCCTTGGAACTAGGAATCTTGTAAATCACCCCAAATTCCTGAACTGAATAAGTGAAAGTAGACAACACTTACAAAAAGCTACTGAAAGAGAGAGCACCTGATGAAAATTCTCACCTACCCCTCAAAGAAAAAACAAAGACAGAGCAGAAGAAAACTAACATAACACTTCAAACTGAACCAAATATCTTCACACAAGTATGTGAGCATATGAAAAACACCTTGAATCTGAAATTCACAACTGAAACACAGAAATGGGCAAACAACAGGAACAAATGAAAAGTTATTTCATTGAACTCAGGGAGCAGGAAGGAAATGGAAGAAACAAAATTATTTCTGGAAGGAAGGCAAAATTATGAGGTGTCTAAGGAAGAATAGAGTCAAAAAAATTAATAAAGTACAGTGAAGAAAGGCAGGAATATAACCAAGAAAATGAAAATAAGGCAAAAAAAAAAAAAAGAACTAAAAGGGACAGATAGTGGTTAAATTAGAAATAGGTAAAGAAGCAAAATAGATTATAGATAGATAGATAGAGATATATGATGGAATTGGTAAAGAAAAGCAGGATAATGGAACAGAACTAAAATTTAAAACTATAATCCAAGAGAAATTTCCAGAAATAAAGAATATCTCAATATATGTATTTAAAAGGCCCATTTTAAGAAAAATTGACCCAGAATGATCAACTCTGGGATGTACCTTTGTAAAAAGATTGTTAAAACAAACAACAACAACCCAAAAAAACCCACCAAGGCCTCCAAGCGAAAAAATCAAACAACTTATGAGGGAAAGGGAGTGAGGCTGGCATCAGGCCTCTCAAAATCAACATTCAAAGCAAGGCAACAAAAGAGCAGTATTAAAAAAACCAAAAACTCAAGCAATAAAAGTGTGAACCACGAACTATATTCCAGTCAAGTTGTTTGTCAAGTTTTAAACATGCGAGAACTCTAGGAACACTATACCCTTGAACCCTTTGTGAGGAATCTACTAGAAGAGTAGCTTCATCCAATCAAGAGACTGATGAGGTTCAAGACATACTCCCCCCAAAATATGGTACCTTGGCATAGTGAATGTTTTAACCTGGAGCAGTTGGAGAAATGACCTTCCCCTGAAGAAGGTCATAAGATCCCTATGTGAGAAGTGCCCTCCTTACACCCAGAAGACAGGATATCCTTAGCTCCAAGATGGAGCGACACCAAGAGGAATCCCAACGAAGAGGCCTTGCTAAGTTTTCCTCAGTTTACTACCCTTAGCTCATATCTTTTTGTCTTGCCACTACCCCCACAATTGTCCACTTTTCCTCAAATCTAGTGTAGGTTTAACCTCCTCAGGTCTTCATTTCCTTATGAAGGCTCCCATGTTAAGGGAAACATGTAAATTTGTAAGCTCTTCTCTTGCTAATCTGTCTTGTATTACAGACTTCCAGCCAAGAACCTAGAAGGGTATTAAAAAAAAGGATTGTTTCCTCCTGGTCCCCTACAAGATGATAGGAGAAACTTCAGAAGAAAGGCTGATACACTTAATCCACGTAATTGTAGATTTAAGACTAAAACAGAGATAGAAGCTCCTGGCTGTCTCAGTCCTAGAGCAAACTGTGAGCTTGAGCCCCATGTTGGGCATAGAGCTTACAATCAATCAACTTTACTTTTAAAAATAAAAATAAAACAAAGATAAGTATGAGAATGGAAGAATATCATATTAAAATAGTAAGGAGAAAAAAACAACAAAAAATGAGAGGAGAAAGGAATGAGGAAAGTAGATTAAAGTCAAGATTGTTACAAAGGAACATGAAGGGAGTCGAAGGATACCATTAAAAACTGACAAAGTGGATATTAACAAGTTAAATAAGAAAGCAGGGGATTTGGGGCACTATAAAAGGTTTAACTACAAAAGGAACCACTAAAATAAGGCACAAATCTTCTCAAATACCAAAAGAAATTTTAAAAATGAAAGAACAAAGAAAATACATCACGCAAAGAAGGAAATACAGAATTGAGATCAAACATATTAGCTCTATAAATAAATCTGAATGTGCTCAACTCACTTATTACAAAAGAAAGATTTTTAATTTGACTCACAAAGTAAGACCTGACTATATGTTAATAGCAAGAGACCTGTGTAAAACAAACTAACTTAGAAAAGCTAAAACTAGAGTGCTAGGCAAAAATATATCAGGAAAATGGAAATAGCAAAAAAATCAGGTTACAATTCTGATATCAAACAAAATAAAATTCTGGTCAAAAAGCATTTTACCTGATCAAGGACACTTTGTTCTTTTTGGTTTATTTATTTATTTTAAGACAGACAGAAAAAGTGTGCAAGCAGGAGAGGGGCAGAGAGAGAATCTCAAGCAGGTCTCACAAACTGTGAGACCATGATCTGAGCCTAAACCAAGAGTCAGATGCTTAACTGACTGAGCCACCCAGGCACAGTCCTCAAGGACACTTTTTAATTCTAAAAGCCACAGTTGATAATGACAGTGTAACACACCACTCTTTGTCGGCAAAAATAAGTAAAGATATAGAAGGCATAAATAACATAATCAATATGTGTCTATATAAAACTCTTAAACCCTAACTATAGGGATACACCTCTTCTCACGTGCAAATGAAACATTCAGGAAAAAACTGACTATACATTAGGTCACAGAGAAACATCAGCTCTGTAGAGTAGAAATATTATAAATAATACTCCCTGATCTCAATGCAATAAAAGTAAAAATTATTAACAACAAATTTTAACAACTCCTTTCCACATGGAAAATTGTGAAACCTGACATTAAACAATTCTTTTTTTTAAAGTGTTAATCTATTCCTGAGAAAGAGAGAGAGACAGGGAAAGGGAACGGGGCAGGGGCAGGGACAGGGGCAGAGAGAGGGACAGAGGATCTGAATTGGACTCTGTGCTGACAGCAGAGAGCTGGGCTTGAACCCATGAACCACAAGATCATGACCCAAGCCAAAGTTGGACACCTAAATTACTGAGCCACCTAGGTGCCCCTAAACAATTCTCTAATGAAATGGGAAATACAAACCAAATTTTTGGAATTAAAAAAAATGAAATACTACATATCAGAATCTATGGACTATTTTTTAAGCAGTTATCAGAAGTTCAATAGCCTTAAATACATTTATCAGTAAGAATGTAAATAAGTGAAACATAACAAAATACAAGCCAAAAGGAGGCACAAGAAAGGAAATAATAAAAGTAGAAATTAATGAGGTAGATATAGAAAAGTCAAGTTAATAAATCTAATTTCTATTTTTAAAAAATTAACACATCAAACAAATCACTAAGTAGCTCAATAAAGCAAAGAAAGAGAGTAAGAAGTGACAGTACATTATCTAACTCGAATTTAAGTAAAATTTGAAAAGAAAAAAAAGAGGTGATAAGGGGAAGTCAACATTGAAACAGAAAAAAAATTTTAATTCATAAGAGACCACTTTGCAAAATTCTATGCAAATACATTTTAAAACCTATAAAACATGGATGAATTTTTAGAGAAACAAAGTATGCCAAAACTGACCTCCAAATTGGGAATACAAAGCTTAAATAGACCAATTCCTGTTAAAAAAAAAACAAAAAACAAAAAACAAAAAAACTTCTAGAGAACTATCCCACCAAAAACATCATGTCCAAATGATTGCAGAAGGGAATAACCACATAGCCTTAATACACCAAAACTTGTTCCAGATTATGGAAAATGAAGGAAAACATCATATTCTTTTATGAAGCAAGTATAACTTGCTTCAAACTTGATAAAGACAGTATGAAAAAAAATATGGACCAACATCCTTTCCATCAATGCAAAAGCTCTAGAAAGCATGCTAACCAAAAGAACCTAACAATACCTTATTTAAAAAAATGATACGCCATGGCCAGGTAGGATTTATTAAGGGAATACAAGGAATTCAATATTAGGAAATCAATTAATAAAATACACCATGTTAATAGATCTAAGGAGAAAAAAATATATGATTATCTCCATAAGTACTTCATTTATTATTTTTTTTGAGAGACAGAGAGAGAGGGGGAGAGAGAGAGAGAGAGAGAGAGAGAGGGAGCATGAGCGGGGGAGGGGCAGAGAGAGGCACAGATTCCAAAACAGGCTCCAGGCTCCGAGCTGTCAGCATAGAGCTCGACGGCAGGACTTGAATCATGAACCATGAGATTATGACCTGAGCTGAAGTCACTTAACTAATTGAGCCACCCAAGTGCCCCTCTCCATAGGTACTTTAAAAGCCCATGATTTAACAAACACTTAAGAAAACAGAAGTTTCAATGGATACATGTATAAATTATTACATTAATGTTTATTTTTTGAGAGAGAGAGAACGAGAGCAGGGAAGGGACAGAAAGAGAGACAGAGGATCCAAAGCAGTCTCTGTGCTGAGGGTGTAGAGCCCAATGTGGGCCTTGAACTCACAAACTGCGAGGTCATGGCCTAAGCTGAAGTCAGAGGCTTAACTGACTGAGCCACCCAGGCGCCCCTAAGGTTAGCATTTTCTTAAGGGGTAAACTTACTAGAGGTACCTCCACTAATATTAGGAACAACATAGGGATGACTACCATCTCCACTACTATGTATGGTACCGGAAGTATTAGAAAATGCAATTAGACAAGAGAAAGTGATTAGAGGAATAAGAATTGGAGAAGAATAAGTAAAACTCTATTTATAGGTCATGTATATTTAGAAAGCCCTGGAGAGGTGTGCCTGGGCAGCTCAGTCAGTTAAGCACCCAACTCTTGATTTCAGCTCAGGTCATGATTTCAGTTTCATGAGTTCAAGCCCTGAGTTTAAGCCCCATGTTGGGCTCTTTGCTGACAGTGTGGACCTTGCTTGGGATTCTCTCTCTCTCTCCCTCTCTCTCTCTGCCCTCCCCTGCTCGTGCTCTTTCTCAAAATAAATAAGCAACTTAAAAAAAATAAAAAGAAAAGAAAATCCTGGAGAATCAATAATAAAACACATTCAAACAATTCAGTAAGGATTGTTTGTAATAGGATACAAAATTAGCATACAAAAATCAGTAGAAACAATAGTAGAGAAAATCCCATTGATAATAGCAACAAAGAAGACAAAATACTAGCAAATATGCAAAATCTATATGAGAAACACTTAAAGCATTCCTGGAAAACACAAAAGTAGTCTTTTTTTTTTTTTTTTGAGAGAGAGAGCCCGCCCACGAGAGTGTGGAAAAGGGGTAGAGGGAGAGAATCTTTTTTTTTTAATAGTTTATTTATTTTTGAGAGAGACAGAACATGAGCAGGGGAGGGGCAGAGAGAGAGGGAGACACAGAATCTGAAACAGGCTCCAGGTTCTGAGCTGCCAGCAAAGAACCCGATGCGGGGCTTGAACCCGCAAACTGCGAGATCATGACCTGAGCCAAAGTTGGACGGAGAATCTTAAGCAGTCTCCACACTCAGTGCAAAGCCTGACACACGGCTTGATCCCACAATGCTGGGATCATGACCTGAGGTGAAATGAAGAGTCGGACGCTCAACCAACTGAGCCACTCAGGTGCTCCCAAAAGTAGTCTTGAACAAATGAATGAACATTCTTTGTTCTTGGATAGGACAGTTCAAGATCCTAAAGATGTCGGCTGTACAGAAGGTAATTAAAAAATATAATGCAATCCTATCAAAAGTGTTAAGTGTTTTTATTTTTATTTTTTTATTTTATTTTATTTTTTAATATTTTTATTTATTTCTAGGAAAGAGAGAGAGAGACAGCGTTAGCAGGGGAGCGTCAGAGAGAGAGGGAGTCACAGACTGAAACAGGCTCCAGGCTCCGAGCTGGCAGTCAGCACAGAGCCCGACACGGGGCTCGAACTCACGAACCGCAAGATCATGACCTAAGCGAAAGTCGGACGCTTAACCGACTAAACCACCCAGGCGCCCCGCTAAGTGTTTTTAAACTGGAGTTAGAGGAGTTGATACAATGTTCGTGGGGAAATAAGCGTGCAAATTCCTATCAAAATCTCAACAACATTTTTTGCAAAAATAAAAAAAAATCCATCCTAAAATTCATATGGAATCTCAAGGGACCCATATAGCCAAATGATCTTAAAAAAGAACAAAGTGGGAGGACTCACACTTCCTGATTTCAAAACTTACTGTAAAACTTCAGTAATCAAAACAGTATAGTACTGGCATAAAGACATATAGACCAAAGGAATAGAATAAATAGTCCTGAAATAACTTCTGGAATATATATGGGTCAAATGATTTTTGACAGAGGTGCCAAGACCATTTAATGGGGGAAAGAACAGTCTTTTCAACACATTGTGCTGAGAAAACTGGATATCCGCATGCAAAAGAAGAAAGTTGGACTCTTATGTAACACCATATACAAAAATTAATTCAAAATGGATCAAAACTCTAAAGTAAAAGCTAAAACTATAAAACTCTCAGAACACATAGGGGTAAGCTTCATGATACTGGACTTGGCAGTGATCCCCTGGCTATGACACCAAAAGCACAGGCAACAAAAGAAAAAAGAAGACAAATCGGAATTCATCAAAATGAAAAGCCTTGTGTCCTGGTAACATAAAGGACACTATCAACAGAATGAAAAGGCAAACCATGAAATGGGAGAAAGTATCACATATCTGATAAGGGATTGGTATCCAGAATATATAGACAACTCACAAAACTCAACAACAAAAACTAAACAACGAGATTCAGATACGGGCAAAGATTTTTAATAGACATTTCTCCAAAGAAGGATCTACAAATGGCCAATAAACACATGAAAAGATGCCCACACATCACTAATCATTAGGGAAATGCAAATTAAAACCACAATGGAATACCACTTCACATCCATTAGGAGGACTATTACACAGAGAAAAAAAACAAGACACGTTGGTGAGGACGTGAAGAAACTGGAACCTTTGTGCCCTGCTGGTGGGAATATAATACAATGCAACTGCTGTGCAGCTAGATGATGGTGTCCCAAAAATTAAAAATAGGGCTTTGCACATGCTTCTGATGCCACCAAGAGCTGCCCTGTGCCACCCCATCATGGTCAACCCCACGATGGTCTTCGACATCTGCTATCAACCATGGGCCCTTGGACCATATCCTTTGAGCTATTTGCAAAGTTCCAAAGATGGCCAAAAACTTTTGTGCTCCGAGGACTGGAGAGAAAAGGACTTGCGTATAAAGGTTGCCGCTTTCACAGAATTATTCCAGGGTTTATGTGCCAGGGTGGTGGCTTCACATGTCATAACGACACTGGTAACAAGTCCATCTAGGGGGAGAAATCTGATGATGAGAATTTCATCCTGAAGCACACAGATCCTGGTGTCTCATCCATGGCAAATTCTGGACCCAATGCAAACA
Organism: Hyaena hyaena; assembly: GCF_003009895.1. NCBI lineage: Eukaryota > Metazoa > Chordata > Mammalia > Carnivora > Hyaenidae > Hyaena > Hyaena hyaena. The sequence goes on along the minus strand of NW_024080862.1, from coordinate 948,624 downwards.
GTTCCCAGGTTTGCATCCACACTACCAAGACTGAATGTTTGGGTGGCAAGAATGTGGTCTTTGGCAAGGTGAAAGAGAACCAAGGAGTGATTTGGGTCGAGGAATGGCAAGACCAGCAAGAAGCTCGCCATTGCCAACTGTGGACAACTCTAATGAGTTGGATGTGTGCTTTTTCTTAACTACAAGACTGTTCCTTCTCCTATCTGCTCATAATAGCCTATAATCTGTGCTCTCACTGCAGCTCTTTAGTTCCACGTTTTCCTTACTCCCCCTTCAAGTCTAGCTAGACTGCAGAGTTAACATTATAATTATGAAATAAAAACTAAACAACAGTAACAAATAAAATTACCACATGGATAGCGAGTCCACTTCTGGGTATACAGCCACAAGAACTGAAGGCAAGGACATGAGGAGAGATTTGTATACCTATGCTCACATTATGCACAAGAGCCAAAAGATGGAAGCAGCCCAAGCAGCCATCAACAGATGAACGGATAGGTAACAAGCGGTATGTACATACAATGGAACATTCAAAGGATTTTTTTCCCTTTTAATGGAAAGAGATTCCGACACATACTTCAGCATGATGAACCTAGAAGACATTGTGCTCAGTGAAAGAAGCCAGACACAAAAGGTCAAATCCTGTACGATCCACAGAGATAGAAAGTAGAAGGGCAGTTGCCAGGAGTTGGAGGGTGATAGGAACGGGGAGTTACTGTTTAACAAGTACAGAGTTTCACAAAGTTCCGTGGATGGATGGTGGTGATGGTTGCACAACAATGTGAATGCACTTAACTCCACTGATCTGTGCACTTAAAAATGGTTAAAACGGTAAAATTTACATTCTATTTTCCCACAGTTTTAAGAAATAACCCGTTCAAACAAACAAAACATGCCAGAATAGCCAAAAAAACACTGAAAGGGAAAAGCTACAAAGGGGGGTCTGGTCCTACAAGACATTTAAAAATACTATAAAACATCTATCATTAAACCACAGTCCAACTGCACAAATAGACAAATGGAACAGAAGAGAGCAGGAAGTCCAAAAATAGACCTGAGTGCATCTGAAAATTAGCGTATGATAAAGGTAGCATCTTGAATCACTGGGCCAAAGATGGAGGTTTTAATAAATGCTGATGGACATTTAATAAAACCACTTCATAAATGCTGGTCATTTAGAAAAGGATAAAATGAGATCCATACCACATACCATACATAAGGAAGGGCATCTGGGTGGCTCAGTTAGTTAAGAGTTCGACTCCTGATTTTGGCTCAGGTTGTGATCTCACATTCATGAGACTGAGCTCCACGTTGGTCTCTGGGCTAAAAGCATGGAGGCTGCTCTGGAAAACAGTGTGGAGGTTCCTCAAAAAATTAACAATAAAACTCCCCTATGATCCAGCAATAGCACTGCTAGGAATTTACCCAAGGGATATAGGAGTGCTGATGAATAGGAGCACATGTACCCCAATGTTCATAACAGCACTCTCAACAATAGCCAAAACATGGAAAGAGCCTAAGTGTCCATCAACTGATGAATGGATCAAGAAGATGTGGTTCATCTATACCATGGAATACTACATGGCAATGAGAAAGAATGAAATCTGGCCATGTGCAGCAATATGGATGGACCTTGATGGATGGTGTTATGCTGAATGAAGTAAGTCAGGCAGAGAGGGACAAATACCATATGTTTGCACATATAGAAGGATTAGGAGGAACTTAACGGAGGACCGTGGGGGAGAAGAAGGGGAGAAACAGAAGGGGAGAAACAGTGGGGGAGAGGGAGAGAGGCAAACCAAGAGAGACTCTTGAATGCTGAGAACAAACTGAGGACTGATGGGTATGGGGGGTGGGGGGAGATGGGCGTGGAGGAGGGCACTTGTGGGGATGAGCACTGGGTGTTATATGGAAACACTTGACAATAAACTATTTGTAAAAAAAATAAATAAATAAATAAAATAAAAGCATGGAGGCTGCTTGGGATTCTCTCACTTGCTCTCTGCCCCTCCCCTACTATTGCTCACATGCTCTCTCTCTCAAAAATAAATAAATGTTAAAAAAGAAGGATGAAACAAAGATATGAATCCATACAAGTTCTGGAAGAAACTCTCACTGTGGGCAAAGTTTATCTAACTGTGATTCAAAATCTAGATGTAATAGAAGAAATGATTAATAATGTTGATTAGTAAATATTTAAAGGTTATATTGCAAAAATTACCATAAACAAAGTAAAAATACAACTGACAAACCAGGAGAAAATATTTACAACATACATCACAGATGAAGGATATCCCTAATATAGAAAGAACTCAAAATCAGAGGGAGGAGGGGCGCCTGGGTGGCTTAGTCGGTTAAGCGTCCGACTTTTGCTTTGGTCATGATCTCGCGGTTCGTGGGTTCTTGCCCCGCTTCTGGCTCTGTGCTGACTGCCAGCTCAGAGCCTGGAGCCTGTTTCGGTCTGTGACTCCCTCTCTCTCTGACCCTCCCCTGCTCACACTGTCTCTCTCTCTCTCTCTCTCTCTCTCCTAGAAATAAACAAAACATTTAAAAAATATATCAGAGGGAGGAAAAAAGCCCAAAAGCCTGAGAGAAAAAAAATGGGCTACAGACATGAATAGATGGGTCACAAAAATATATACAAGTTGCCCTTAATCATAGGAAAAGATGTAAAACATGCACGGCCTCACATATAACACTTCAGACTGACTTACCTCACTTCCTTACTTATCTTTCAGAATGTCAGAAAATTGCATAGCATGACAACACACTCTCGGCAAGGCTGTGGGGGAAATGGCACTCACACACTGCTTGCAGGTATGTGAAATGGCACAACGCTTGCGGAGGGAAATTTGGCAACAATTGACAAAACTACATCTGTGCTTCTCTTTGGACCTAGCAATCCCACTTCTCAGAATTTACCCTAAAGTTATCCCTCTGTCAATATGAACATATAAATGCACAGGGTTATTCACTGTAGTACTGTTTGTGATTACAACATACTGAAAATGACATAATGCCTATATATTAGAGAACGGCTGAGTCAATGATGGTATGGGGCACATTCACACAATAGACTACTATGCAGCTATAAAAAAAGGATGAAGGAAATCTCAGTGAACTAGTAGGGACTGATTTCCAGGATGTACTGTAAGTGAGAAAGGCAAAGGACAAAATGATATCTATAGTGTGCTGCTCTTCAAGTAAGAAGGAAGGGAGTATAAGAAAATGTACTTGTGGGGCACCTGGGTGGCTCAGTCGGCTAAGCGTCTGACTTCAGCTCAGGTCATGATCTCGTGGTTCATGGGTTCGAGCCCCGTGTCGGGCTCTGTGCTGACAGTTAGCTCAGAGCCTGGAGCCTGCCTCAGATTCTGTATCTCCCTCTCTCTCTGACCCTCCCCTGTTCACGCTGTCTCTATCTCTCTCTCAAAAATAAATAAAACATTAAAAAAAATTTTTTAAAAAAGGAAAAAGAAAATGTACTTGCTCATTTGTGTAAGAAAAAATACAGAAAGGATAAACCAGAAGCTGGTGATACTGGTTACCTACGGGCATGTGGTGGGAACAAGGTGGAAAGGGGAAGATGTGGATAGGATAGAACTAATGGGGGTGGAGAATGACAGATCCAAGAAACCTTTATGAATACTACATATCAGTGAGAGAAACAGATACGGAGAATATATACATTTTATACATACGACAAATGGACCGCCACCATGCTGTATTTCATCAAATGAACATATCCCACTGAAGGGGTGGGAAGAACTAAATCAAGACATTTGAATATTGCATTTGGACTAAATGCTCCCAGGGTAAAGAGAAAAAGAATCAAAGTCTACTTAGTAAGGTTTTTCTTCCAAAGAGTATGAATTAGCAGTTTGAAACTACTTTCTGTGTATTCTAGGACTAAGCAAATAATTATACTATGAACAATGGGAGCTGGTTTTCTTCTGGAAAAAAAGTAAGAGATGTGTGAGAATGAGCTGTGTGGTGTTGGGGTCAATTTTAAGGTATCATTAGGAACCCATGGTTTTTAACAGATAGAAAGACATGGGTGTGTGGGGGGTAATATGCAATATAATGTAATAATAATATAACAGTATAATAATATATATATTTCCCAGATTTGTCTGGCCTAAGAAGCTCACAGCAATCATTTTCCAGTAGCAATGAGCATATCTAATGCCTAGATCTTGGCTTCTAAATTCCTCACTGAAAGGAAACAGGGGTCCTTGGAGAAATAGCTGATTTCAGAGCTGGGTCTGGGGAAGTACAAGATGAGCCCAGAACTTCTTACTATTTCCAAAATTAAAGACACACTCAAAGAACAATAGGAACATATCAGAAAGACACAGAAATCAGCTTGAAGAGACTCTCTCTGGCCAAATCTGGGACAATTTGGGCACCAAAATAAAAAATAGTAATAACAAGTTCTATCCCTTTGAATAAAATAAGAACCCGTGAGTTGATACTGATAATGAGAGATCTGGAGATGAACAAGACATTGCTTGGGACCGAAGAAGTCCACAATGCAGTGGGCAATATGGCCCACAGGTCAGCATGGAGGGAGCACTGCCCCCCGGGCTCCTGGAGGAAGTGGGGATAGGGAAGGGTCTAGTGGAGACTCACAAGGGCCCTTTGCGTATCCGGGGTGTGCTCATGGCCCACTGTTTGATCTTGCTCAGGCTCTGCTCACTGATGAGCTGGTGGCCCTCGGAGGGCATGCAGTCCACGTACAGATTGTACAGCAGCAGAGCCTCTGTGTTCTTGCGCAGGGCGTTGGCCTGGACCACACGCTGTGTGAACACGCGTGGGTCCTCAGCACAGAAGAGAAGCTGGATCCGAGGCACCCAGTACTGGCAGGCGAGGAGGGGGTGCCTTCCTGGGCCAGGCAGGAGCGAGAAGGGAATGCACAACACAGTCAGACTCTCTGGGCTAGAACCCAGACTCTGCTACTGATACATGGTGGCCCTGCACACGTGGGCTCCCTCTTCTGACACCCCGTCACATCTGCAGAATGGGTATGACAACACTCCTCTCCCTGCCCACCTCACAGTTGGCCATAGATGGATGTGAAAGTGCTTTGAAACCATAAAGAGCTGTGCACAGACAGACAGTCACACAGGGGCGACTGCTGACATGCCCATTCCTTGCTGCCACACTCAAGGCAAACATCACTACTGATGGGCCTCAGATGCCTTCTCTGCATCATGTTGGAAGTGGTACCATCAGCTGCTCAAAGCAGGCATATCAAATAATGGCCATTTTCGCTTCCTGGGGTCTCTGTCTGAGTAATGGATCCTCTGGTTTTCACTGGCCAGGGAACAGATAGCACAGGACGTACAGAGCAAGGAAGAATTCAGGCCTGACGTGGCTGTGCCATGCGTAGGGGGTGGCCTCAGTCATGGTCCTGAGTTGGGGGGGCGGTGTCTGTGTGGGGTGGGGCAGAGAGCCTGTACCTTCAGTGGTGACCCCTCCGTTCAGAATGGGCCTCCCGGTCTCATCTCGCACCAAGCCGTTCTCATCTGTCTTGTGCACCAGGTACAGCTTCTTCTCCTTGTCATAGTCCAGGACGCCGACATTGCACCATTCATACTTCAGCTCCCGACTTTTGGGGTCCTCTGAAACAGGAGGGGAACCCACCAGTGCTCTCTGCTGTAGGGTGAGTAGGGGACTCTGAGTGTGGGAACGAGTCTCAGGGGCCACTGGTCTGGCCTCCCTCCCACCAGGGTGACTCCCTCTAAGCTCCAGCAAAGCAGGGATCCTGCTTCCTCCAGCTGAGCTGGCCTTTGGGGAACCCCTGGTGGCAGGAGAAGCCAGAAGGACCAGGCCTTTGTCCATGTGCTCTGTATGACCCCATGGGGGTAGACAGAGACACAAGCCAGCAAGGCTAGGACAGGAGGCAGCAAAGCCCCAGGCACACAGCGACCTGGTGAGGATGCAGCCGTAAAACTCATCATGTTTGAACTGGACCCTTTCAAAGTGACCAAGACCAGAGTGAATCCCTTCCCATGGGCTGCACATGGCAGTTGAGCCCCTAGGCCCCTTATATCAGGACAGGTCAGGGCAAGGTAAAAGATTGCTGCCCTGCAGTGGCCCCAAAGTGGGCCTCAGGGCCTGTTTGGTTAGGACGGGCCTCCCACCCACTTCTGGGACTGAAGGGCTTTGCACCACCTCTCCAGCTCATCTTCTGCCACCACCCACCCTACACATTTCTCTCTCCAGCCATACTGCATGTCTGGCTATTCCTGTGACTTTGGAGCTTACTCCTGCCTCAGGGACTTTGCATTGGCTATCCCCTCTGCCTGGAACAGTCTTTGCTCAGGTCACCTCATTGCCAGTTTGTTCCTTGCTCAAATGGCTTCTCCTCAGAGAAGCATCTCTGCCTCAAAGAGTGCCTTTGCCCCAGGCACCCTCTGACTCATTAGCCCTTTTGTGTCCCTCACAGAGCCTGAAGTCATACTATGTACACATACAATCCTGGTTCTCGTTAGCCCTCACACACCAAGGGCAGCTCCCCCAGGGCAGGAGCAGCACTGTCCAGCACTGCCTTGGTCACAGCTGTGTCCCTATACCCAGATCTGCTAACTAGTAGGTGCTCACAGCACTTTGTACAAGGAAGGTGCACACAGCACAGTGCCTAGCAGAAGTGACTTAAAATAAGCTGATGGGTTCTACAGCCTAGGTTGAAGAAGAACAGCTGGAACTCCAAGGAATTGCTAACATGCTGGTTGACGCTGGAAGGATGCATGAAGGAATTTGCTGTGGTCAATCTCATGGTGTTGGCTCTGTTTTGCTTTCCCCTTCCCTTCCTATATGCTTCTGTTTTGAAAATGCTGACCTGTCTTGGCTAAACTTAGAGAAGACGATGTCACAAGAAGGCCCCAGCAGAAAACCAGAGGTCTCCGGCAGATATGCTCCCTGCCAGTCGCCCCCCCCCCCACCGCCCCCACCAGTGCCACGGCCCAAGGCCAGGGCCCACGTGAAGGAGTGTAAGCAGAAGCACTTTGGGGAGGCTGGTACTTGGTACATTTAAGGTTAATACAGCCCCACACCTTCTGGTTTTATTGCCAGGAATTGGAGATCTGGGAACAATTGAGTTAAATTATTTTTGTAATTAAGTCCAAAGTAAAGGGAACATTCTGGGCTTCTTGTCTAGTTCAGAGAAATTGATTCCAGCATTAACATGTTTTTAAATCGAAACATAAACTTACAGCCTGCTCAATGGACTTGCTGTGGGGCCCCCTGGAAGCTGAGAAGTCTTAAAACCAACCAGCATGGCTCTCAATCCTTGACACAGCCCATGGAGGGGCCACTCCCTGTCCCAAAGCAGCATATCCACCATGGGGCAGAGAGCAGAGTGGCCCTCAGCCTTGCAGAGAGGGGCAGCCATCTCCAGTCTCCAACCTCATAACCCAGATCTTCCTCAATGCTCACTCAGAGGCCAGCCATGCAGGCCAGGGCAGCAGCCAAGGAAGGTCACCCTGGCTCAGTTCCCTACAGCAGCAAACACGGCCCCAGGGCAGATGTGGGGCCAAAGGAGAGACAGACACAGACAAGGCAGAACTACAGTCATCCATGAGGCATCAGTGCAGGTACATGTGTGTGTGTTGGGCAGGGTGGGGGGGGGGGGAGGTGATAGTGGCCATGAATGGGTGACAGGAAGTATGTGAGTATATGTAGTATATGTAGTGAAAAGGTGAGTGTGGGGGATGGTGTGTGAGTATGATGGTAAGTGTGCTTCTGAACGTGTTTGCAAGCAGGTGTGTGAGTACGAGGGTGTGTGTTGTCCACGCAGAGGTGCAAGCTGAGAGGTCATGGGTACAGCTAGAGCAATGGTGATTTCTAGGTGGCAGGAAGGAAGGCTTGAACTGTGCCCCTTGTACACATTTGAACATTTCCATCAAGTTTGCGTATTTTTTACTACCAATAAATCAAAGATTTTTTTAAAACACTAGACACCACCCAGCAGTCCCTTCCCCAACCCTCCCACAATGTCATCCCTAGTCCTTGTATTTATTGCCTCTATATGGCCAGCCCCTTAGTCATTATCCCAACTGGAAGTCCTCAAAAGGTGGGGGACCCTCCCCTCCCATGGCTGCCAGCCCCCAGGGCAGCCCAGGAGCAGATGATTGGGCTGCTTGCCAGACAAGGATGTTGCAGACCAGGATTCTACCCCTGACCTACGCTGGCCCTGCTCACCATGTCCCAGGATGTCATCAGTGGGCAGGAGGGCTTTTCCAGGGACAGGTTTCCTGTTCTGAGACCCTGGTTCCAAGCCCATGTTGATCCACTCGCTGGGAGTCCGGCAGTCAAACTCCTCATTGTCAAATACCTGGAAGAAATGGGCAGAGGTCTGGAGGAAGCAGCTGTCCCCTAGAGGGGCTGATAGGTTGGGTGTGGCAGAGGATGAGGGTGCCTAAGTAGGGTCCTCTTCAGATGCAGGAGCTACAGAGTGGAGGCCATGGGGCCAAATGTCACCCCTACTATTCACAGGGGTCTGTGAGGTCTGGCTCTGTGAAACCTGGATTCCCACCCAACCAGACTGCTGTGATGCAAGCAGAGGCATATTTGGGGACTCAGAACAGGATATGAACTCTCTCTCCCACTGCCCAAGGATCATCCAACTCAGCCCAAAGGAAGAGGACGCCCTTGGATTTTCCTGAGCACTCTATCTACATGCAGAAATGAAGGAGATTCAGGGTTGTCAGGAGGCCACCCTTAGTAATGTGGATTCAGCTCTGCCTACCCACAGGGACCACCAAGTAAGACATACCCAGGCTCATGGAGAGGAAGGGCAAGGAGGTCAGTGTAAGCTAGAGCAGGCTATGCTCCTTCTTTCTCCTCCTTGGACTCAGTTTCCCCATCGGTATCCCAAAGGGGCAACGATGATTCCCTCCTCCACCTCAGTTCCCACATCTCAGTGAGTCCAGAAGCAGTAGTCAGGGAGGTCAGTATGCTACTCCACAGTCTAACTGGACTGCTTCTGGTGCCTTGAGGTTGGCAGTTGGGGGGATAGAGATTATATACACAGGTTCCTCAATCTCCCAAGAAAAAAGCAGAGTCAGCATCTCAGGGGTTCTGGGGCCCTTCCTGTCCCAGCCTAGGATGCTCAAAACCCCTGGCAGGGAGGTCCAATTATGCTTGACAAGTGAGTGCTTATGACTGCCACGGATCCCCTTTCAGGTCTGATCTCTCAGCCGGGGTCTTGTACCCCTCCCACCCCAACCATCAGCCTGCTATGGAAACTAGGCTCACCTTCAGTGGAAGATAGATGGGAAAGAGCGGGTCATGGCCCTGCTCAATGGTCTGGGGGTGGTGGGGGTCTGGATGCCTGGGCATGAGCTTGTCAGAGTCGATGCCCTCATGAGCCAGTAACTGCTCGATGTCCAGACTCAGGTACAGACGCTTCCTCCTGGCCAAGGGGGGACAAGGGAATCTCATGACAGCTCAGCTCATGTGAGATGGCTTCAGGGATGCCAGCAAGGGTCCACAGGGCTGCAGTGGATAGGGGTGTGGCCCAGGGATGCCTCCAAGCCCCCCACCCCTCTGGAATTCATCAGTAAGTGGTGTGGTAGCTGTGACTGTTGTCCTGGGCCCCAGGTGCCCTCCATCCTGTCTAGTAGGTCCATTACATTGACCTAAATGCCACCCTCCCCAATCCTACAGCAAGGAAAGCAGTTTGTTCCTATAAAGAAACCAAAGGGTGGCTCAGTCAATTAAGCAGCCAACTCTTGATTTCAGCTCAGGTCATGATCTCACGGTTTGTGAATTTAAGCCCCACGTTGCGTTCTGCACTGACAGCATGGAGCCTGTTTGGGATTCTCTCTCTGTGTGTCTCTCAATATAAATAAATAAAATTTAAAACAAAAACAAAAAAGAAACCAAAGGGCTAAAAGATTTGTACACAGACCCATTTTAGTAACCTCTGCCACGAGGATGGTCACCTAGTTACCTACTGTCCCTCGCCCCTTGAGTTGGGTGGATGCCGCCCCCCCTAAGGGACCAGTGCTCCCACTGCCAACCTGGCCATACCTCTCAATCTCAATCTTTCGAGGGCACTGGCCTGGCAGCACCAGGAAAGGCACCTGCACCTTGGGCTCGTAGGCCTGCAGTGGGAAGTCAGTCTGGGTGAGCACCTGGGTGGTGGACCCGATGTGCTGCTGCTCCAAATATTCCTCGAAGTTCTCAGGAATCTCAAAGGTTCTGACTGCAGGCAGAGGCAGAGGCAGGAGTGGCAGGGGCTCAGGCCAGAGCCCAATACACCCCGAGACAAAGTGCTAGGTACCGGATATGCACACCCCAGGGCAAGGGAAGCTCAGAGCTTGCCTGTGGCTGGCAGTGGCCACGAGAAGCCAGGTTTGGCACCAGGTACCTAAGGGAGTGCAAGCCTAGAAGGACAAGGGCCCCCAGGGGGTATGTTTTGGTCCTGCTTTTCCTCAGGTGGGTGGAGATGCAGAGCTGCCGAGCATCCCCACCCCACCCCACTGTGGATGGTGGGAGCACCCCACAGCCCTTAGATCTGTGCTCTGTAAGCATTTTCTGGGCCACAGATGTCTGTGAGACGGTACAGCCCAATAGACTGGATCCTCAGCTCACTGCACAAATGCGCGTACATGTGATATTTCCTGGGCTACTTCTAGGGCTTCACAGACCCCACAAGGTCCATGGGCACTGAAAAGACTAATCTGGGCAGGGCCAGCAAGGAGCCAGGCCTCTCCTGGGGCTGGGGAGGAGAGGCAGACAGCTGAGACTTCTGAGCCTGATCTAAGAGGGTATCCTATCTGCCAGCCAGGTGGGAGGGCCCCTACCCAATTCCTCACTCAGGGCCCGCCTACCTTGCTGCCTCTCCTGGAGCCAACCTATCTCCCCTCTGCCACTGGAGACTGTCCCACACTCTGCAGACCTGCCCCAAACCTTACAGGACTCAGTGCAGAGCCTGAGAGGAAAGTCTTCATTCCCCTCTTTAGCAGAGACCTTCTGGGCACCTTCCCATGCCAGGCCCTATTCTAGACGCTGGTGTCCCAGCAGGGAAATCTCAAGACACAGCCCTAGCCTCCTCCAAGCTCTTGTACCAGGGGAGGTAGAAAATGTAACGTACACATGTGAAAACCCTAGTGTTCTCAGCTGGGCAGAGAACCGATGCCCTGGCCCTCAGAAGTCCCGCTCACAGTGGTGCCCTTGTCACAGCTCAGCTAAGAGGAACATAAGCTGTGGTTCACTGAGCACTAACCATTAGCTTGCAAAGCACCTTACATCTTATTATCCCCTTTTTATAGCTGAGGAAACTGAGATCCCGAGCCAAGAAGAAACAATCTAAGACCAGAGGTCCTGCTTCTAAATGCACCCATTCATCCACCCTGCCCTTCTAGGCACTGACCTTTTGGAGTAAACTTGTCAAGGTCGGCCTGCCGCAGGAGATCTTGGTTCATGCAGGGACCACGGCATACCTCCTAAAACCAAATCCCAGAGCTCTGAGGGGTATAGACATCCTGGGGACAGGCAGGACCAGGGAGGGACCACAAGGCCAAGTGTCTCCCCCAAGCCCACAAGGGAACAGGAGAATCGGGTAGAACAGTGAGTTTCCACAATTCCTCATTCAGAGGCCATAGTGGGCAACATGCTCCAGCCACTCGGGACACCCCTGGCCTCATCCCCTTCTGATCCTGCACAGCGCCCTCCTCACTCGGAGGATACTGCTGCTGTGTCCAGGGGCTGAGCCACTAGATGAAGGGACCACAACCCCAGCAGGTATCTCTGTGCGTGTCTCCCCCACCAAGGGCGACTCTGACACCCCCAACATCGTGGAGATCCGTGGATCCTTGCCCTATTTCTCTTGGCCTATTCTAGCTAGAACTTTCCTAAGGCTTTCCAGGACTACAGGGCTCTTTGAACTCTCCCCAAGTCATCCCCTGTCCATTGCCCCCTTACCCCAAGCCTCCATCTGCCCTCTCACATGCTCTCCTCCTTCTCTACACAGGCCATGGCCCGTTAGGGTCGCCAAGCCTCTGTACCATCTGTTGCCCTGCCTGGAACATCCCCTCCACCTCCCGCCAGCCAACCAGTAAACACATAGGATGCCACTTTGTCCAAAGACTCCCTCCCCAATCAGAGCTGGGGGATGACTTCCCCACCAAAGCCATTGCCCCATGACAATAGGGACATGGATATCTTATCCTCACTGTCACCACCGTGTAGTCCAGGGCCTGTCACATAAGAGATACTCAGTAACGAATTGTTGAATGAATGGACAAATGGATGGGAGGACAGATGGATAGATGGGCAGAAGGATGGATAGGTGGGTAGATGGTGGGTGGATGGATGGATAGACAAATTATTAGACAGACAGATGGCTAGATGGATAAATGAACAAATGGACTGATGGTCTGAGAGATGGATGGAAGGAAAGGTGACTAGAACCCATAAGGAGGGCTTGGGCTTGGTAGGGGACAGCTACCACACTCACCCCCATTTGATCCAAACTTCCAGGGCTGAGCATGTCAGAGTAGAACCCACGCTGCTTCATCAGGGGGTACTTCTTCTCAGTGCCTGCCAGGGGCAACTTCCGGGGTTGCCCCAAGTCTGAGAGCACGGATGGGGGCAGAGGTAAAGGCAGGGCATTGGGGTCAGGGCTTAGAGCCTTGGACCCAAAATCTTGTCCCAGAAGAATCTTCCCCAGGTTATACTCTAGGTCTGGCTGTGTCCTCTTCAGGCTACACTCTTGGCCTACAGGAGTACGGCTGCACTCGGGGATCTGAGGGGTCCTTTCTGGGCTGAAGCCTTTTCTGTTCGGCTGCTCCATGCTGCTTCTTGGGGCGCTCCTAGGAGAAGATACTGGCATCACTGGGCCCTTGCTGGCTTCTGTTCAGGCTTCAGGGGCGCCGGGGCACAGGGATGCCTCATCCATATCCTGCAACCAGCCACAGCTTGCCACACAAGGGGTGGGAGAGGGAGGGAGTGGTCTCCTAATCTGGACAGACATGCAGTGCCAGGCAGGTCCCACCAAGAGACAGCAGGGCCTTCCTTGGATGTTGCATGTGAGAAATGAGCCCCCAGAGTCAGGGCCTGGGTGAGGAGAGTCAGGGAAGCTCTGCAGATGCCCCCACTCCAGTGTGCCTTCTGCATCTGCTCACCCCTCTCCTCCAGGTGAGGCAGCAAGGCCCAGTTTCTCACAAATGAGACAAGGAAGGAGGCCCATATTTCACTCAGTCAAGGGCCCTGTTTGGTTTTCCCCAATACGACTTTCAGCAGGAGGCAGCCCTGGGCCCCCAGCCCAGCTGGACGGCCCTGTCTCTCCCCAGCGTGGGGCGCTGGGCCACACACTGTCTCCCCCACCTCTGCCTGCCCCACACCATAACCTAGGAGCCAGAGGACTAAAGGGTCTCCCCGGAGGGATCCTGACCTTCCCATGACCCACAGATCCCGCCGCCAGCTACGGAAGGATATTCAGCCACCCTGGCTCTCAGGGTCAGCTCAGCTCACACAGTGCATCCCCTCCTGTCTCCCCAGCAGGAACAGCACATGCACCACGGGGTTGCAGGCACATCCACCATCCCAGGGGCACAGGTTTGCAGAACTTTTACCGCGGGTGAGCAAGCCCTTGCCAGGCCACTGTTGCTTTTGGCTACCTCAAAACGCATCACTGGGGGAAATATTTGGTCAAGGGAGAGTTATAAGAAATTGGACAAGGGTATGGTGATGAAGAGGTTTTCATGTAATGCTGGTACAAAAATAAAAAGGGAGTGAGTCTACAATTATCTCAATACAATGTCAGTTAAAAAGAGAGGGTATCTTGTTACAGAGAGGGAGGGAGGCAAACCATAAGAGACTCTTAACTACAGAGAACAAATGGAGGGTTGTTGATGGGAGGGGGGATGCAGGGGAGAGGGGAAAATGGGTGATGGGCATTGAGGAGGGCACTTATTGGGATGAGCACTGGGTGTTATATGTAAGTGATGAACCACAGAATCTACCCCCAAAACCAAGAGCACACTGTATACACTGTATGCTAGGCAACTTGACAGTAAATTATATTTAAAATAAATAAATAAATAAATAAATAAATGTTAAAAAATGTTTTAAAAAGAGAGAGAGAGAGGGTAGCTTAACAAAAGGATACCCTGACCCAAGCAACATCCTCCCCCCGCCCCATCCCACTTCCCAGCGCCTGCACACGAGGACAAGGCAGCCAGGAGTTTGCAGCACAGGCCTCTGTTGGCTGGGTGCTTCGTGCCCGATTGTCTCCATTTTAGGTATGCTTGGCTGGTGTAGGCAGCCCCGTTGGATCACTGCAGGGGAATCCTGTCTGGATTGACCTGAATGAAAGGCAGGGTGGGTAGCCGGGACTGTCTGGATCAAAGCTACTCAGCAGTGCTGAAGCAGTCTGAGGTACTGAGTCCATTTCTAAGAAGGAGGTGGTGAGTTGGCAAGACCACTTTAGGGCCCATGAAGGGCAGATGGGGCTCTGGCAGGAAGCCCTAAACTCTGAGCCCAAAGGCTGGCCAGTTTCTAGCCAGTCAGGGGCGTCCTACGAGAACTCGGCTCCCTGAATCCACTCCCTGGTGGCCAGCCACCTCCTGGGGCAGGTCCTGAAAACAATGTTGAGTCTGGCCTACCCGCCTGACAGTCACCAGCCCTTCCCAGAGCACCCTAACGGATAAAGGACCCACTGGGGATCAGCCCCGTCATGGCTGCAAACCCAAAGAGGTCTGCTCATCTTTGAACAAAATCACTAAACAGAGCAGTTTCTTAGAGAGGTGGGGATCCCCACTCCACAGGAGGGCATCCCGCTCCCTGGTTTCCCCAGCTCTCAAAGTGCTTGAATATGTTTGGCTGCTGAGCTGAGGTTCATCAGGCTCGGCCAAGATGACATTTGCAGAAATGTCCAGGAAAGTAGTGTTACTATAGGCAAAAGGAGGCTGTGTTGGGGGATTCTTTCTCCTGTGAGCCCACTCCTTCCGAGCAGTTTGGCAGTGGAGGATCCATACAAGCTCGTCCCAGGAAGGAAGGCATGAGAGCGAGCTGCAGACTCAGAATCCTGTCTTTCCTCCATCCCTCAGCCCTTTACAAAGATCCACGGCTCCCTTCCCATCCCACCCCAGCTCTGGGAACCTGTGCGCAGATACACAGACAGACCCACCTCTGTCTCCTATCAGCCCCACGGGTGGTGGCTGACTCTATGTGGGAAAGAGCATGGCTGGAAAGAGGGTGAGCACATGGTTACCAGTAAGCCTCTGCCTCTCACTCTGGGCACTCTCCCCTATTACACAAGGAAACTGACCAGTAAGATGGCAGGAGTAGCTCAGCAGACACAGTGTCAGAACAGTGAATGCTATTAGGGGCTTACATGTAGTTTGTGCAACATCTCATTCAAACCTCTGAGGTGAGAACTGACATCATCCTAATTCCTCAGAGATGGGGAAAATGAGGTTCAGAGAGGTTAAGGGACCTGTGCAAGTTCAGATAGCCAGCAAGTGGCACAGATGGAATTTAAATCCGAGGCATTCTTCCTCCCCAGTCAGATCACCTGGGAGTCCTAATAGCTTGAATTGGAGGAAGCTTGAGGTTGGATTCAGTGACATTCAACCCCATGTGACCCAACCACCCACCAGGCACTGGCAGGATGGACACAAATGAAGAAGGGTTTTTGATCCTCACAAGTACTACTACCACCACCAAACCACAGACAAGGAAGGTCCAGCGAAGTCAAGAAACTTGCAAAGGATACACAGCCAGGAACTGACAGAACCAGAATGGAAACTGAGGTCTTCACTTCTGGCTACCCAGAGGTCCATGTTCCTAAGCAACACCACAGTGGTTCTCAAACTGTGCGCCAAAGAGCCCTGAGGCTCTGCAAAGTGAGTGCTTGTGGGGAGGAGGGCCAAAGCAGAAGAACTTCGGAGTCACCCAACCCTGGATTCAATAAAGACCCTGTATCTGTTTCACATACCAGGTTCTGTGTAAGGTGTCATCTAACAGATCGGTGGATTAAAGAATTTTTGAAGTCTCTTCCCTTGTTAGGGTTACCTGGCAAACACTACTGAAGATGATAATAACCCAGACAGGCGTGGGGTTCTCTCCACCTTTTTGGAGTACTCACCTAACGTGAGCCCCTCCGTACTCCCACAGCTGTCTGAGGCTCTTCCCTTCACTGAACACCTCCCTGTATTGTATGTGCACATCTATCCTCCCTGCCAGGTGATCATGAGAGCTGCAAATGCAGGAATTTTGGGGTGACATTGGTCTCTGGAACCTCGGCACCTAGCACAGAACTGGCACAGGCTTGGCACACAGTAGGTGCCTAGAACGTGTTTGCCAAATGATTTCATGAGTGAAGGAAGTGAGGAAGGAAAGAAAGCTAATGTCTGTAACGAGTCTGTGAGATAGGGACAGCGGTACTCTGCGGACTTACAGATAGGGACACAGAGGACTAAGGAGACTGACTGCAGGTGGCATCAGGAGAGGGACTGGCTGCGTGGCCGTTGAGGACGTTGGCTCCTTGCCTGCAGGGGCCTTCCACAGGGCGGGGAGTTGTGGCTACATTCTCGGCGTGTGGGGGGAAGGGCAAAAGCCAGTCTAGTAAGTACAGGACTTAAATGCAAGGTTGTTTAAAAGTGCGTCCCGCCCCCCCCCCCGCCCCCACTCCCTTCCCCCTGGCCAAGGTTCAGAAAACTGAGTGCGTAGTCGGAGACGGGAATGTGCACCCTGGGCCGGGAGGGCGTCCTCCTTCCCGTCCACTCGCCCTCTGTGCCTTATCGAGGTGCCCCTGCCCCTGCTCGCCCTGCCATCCCTCGCCACCGACTTACCGGCTCCAACGAGCAGAGGGCAATCTGGTGGCCCGTCTCTAGGGAGGGACGCTGGGCCTGTTGCTAAGGGGCGGGACCATCCGCGCGGCGGGCGGGACTTCCGCCCCCGAACTCTCCCGGGTCTTCAAGCCCCCTCGCCCGACACTCATGCTGGGATTTGGTTCCTCTGCCCTGTGCTCCTGGCTTTCCTGAGCGGAATGGGGACAGTGGCCGCCCTCTAGGCTGTCAAACCCAGGCTCCATTACTTGTCTCCCCTCCCTGACTGTTCTAGAGTAAAGAGACAAAACAGCCAAACGCTGTGTGAGGACTTTGGTTGAATCCTGGTAAAAATAAATAAATAAAATAAAAAGTAAAGTTATGTGAATAATTTGGGGGTAATAATTGAGGAAGTTCATATCTAAGCCACAGCTGCAGGCCAGATGGTCAGGTCGCTGCGAATAGGGTCGCTTCTGTTCTCTGGAGGTTCAGCTTACACACACACACACACACACACACACACACACACACATACACACACACACAAATCCTGGGCTGCTTCTGTTTTCTGGAGGCTCAGCTTACACACACACACACACACACACACACACACACCAGGTTGCACCTCAGCCTCCTCAGGGTGGGCAGTGGGTGCTCCTGCCCCCCATCTTTGGCCTCAGGCGCCCATCTGCTCCAAGGACCTGGCGTGAGTTCAGGCTTTGATCCTCCTGTCTGTCCTGGATATTGAATTTTTGTTAATTTTCTTAGATGTGAAAAATGGCATTGTGGTTGTATAGGAGACTGTCCTTGTCTTAACTGATGTGGGCTGTAAAATTTCAGGACAAATGTCAGGATGTCCGCTGCTGTGACTTCCTTTCAAATGGTTTGGCTAAATTTATATACAGATAAGTATAGATTAGAGAGGAGATGAAGCAAAAGTGGTCCAATACTAACAACTGAGAAATGTGAACGTTTACAGATGTCCACTGCACTAGTCTTAATTAAACATTTGGGGGCGGGAGGGGTCAGGGCAAGAGGTGGGTTACAAACCAAAGAAAAATTAAAAAACCATCCCACCTCAACCTGAGAACCCTTACCCAGAGAGCTTTCTCCATGTTGGTCCCATTTCATAGATGGGGAAACTGAGGCTTCGAAAGGCAGGTTGGTGTCGGGGGGGGTGGTTAAGAGGACCTGAGGTTTATTAGACAAATGTCCAATTTTATTTGACATTTTAGTTACACTGGCTTAGTGTCAAGTCAGTGCTGGGCACTAAGCATTCAGATTTAAACTGGTTCCTGCCTTAAAATGCCTGTTGAAAGAGAAAGCCAGAAAGGCCAGGCCATGAGGAGCCCAGAGGCTGAGTATAAGCTGTGGCTGGAGACGGTGATTTGGCCTTTGTACAGGTTTCTGCGTCCTCTATCCAGAACACCTCTCTCCACCAACTCCTGCTCCTGGCCAACTCCTATTCATCCTTCAACTTTCCCTAAGCCCAAACTGTAGTGTTATTTGCTTTTCTTGTTGGCATTCACACAGTAGGTGCTTACTGACCACTGTGGAAGAAAGGAAAAGGTATGAGGGGGATTGGAGGCAAAGGTGACCAAAGCTCTTCAAGGAGATGAAGACCCTCAAAGCTCTGTTTAGGGCAGCCTGGCTCCTTTGTGGGTCTGGGGATAGTCTGTGCACCCCATTTGGCATAGAGAGAGGCACCTGCCTCTCGGCTTTTTCCTGGCACTCCCCACACTGGGTATAGCTGTCCAAAAAGCTGCAGTACCCATCCGGGTTGCCAGGGCAACATCAGCCCATGGTGGGACGTCAGGGATGACAGGGGCAGAGTGCTAATCCTGGAAAGTTGCCAAGCAACGCAGTGGGTCGATGACATCACAGGGGCCATGGCTGCCAGACAGATGGATAGGCTACTGCAGGAAGGGTCTACTCTCAGAAGGTCCAGCCCACAGATCCACTCACTCCCCACCGTGAGACAGTCACTGCTGCATCCCTCACCTGGGGGGTGGGAGCCAGTGGGTCGGCCTCTCCCAGCAGTCCTGCCGCCTCGACTTTGCCCCTCTGTAAGTGTGGACAGTGGGTATGACCGACTCCCTCCCTCCCTGGCAGGACACTGGGGCCAGTCCCTGCTCTCTTGGGTCTCCAGTGTCCACTGTTTAATGCCTTCATCTTCTCCAATGGTTGAGCATGGGTTCAGGCTTTGCTCTTCCTGTCCTACCCTGGAGGCCACCATACCTACTTGTTCCCTGAGGGAGGAGTAGGGGCTGAGCCATGACCCCACCATGGGATCCCACCCATCCTGTGATAGGAGGGCAGTCTTTTGCTCTGTATGGGCTGGAAGGGAAGCCAGCCTTGCTCTTGTTGAAATAGGAAAGACTGGGTTCTGCAAGAGCTTGTGAGTGGGGGGTCCTCTGCCCATTGCTGGTAGCCTGGAAGCTTAGGGCTTGGGCAGCCATGCTGTTTAGGGCCCCCAGGCTCATGCCTTTTGGGCTAGAGGTCTGAGGGCATGGCAGACCTGGGCTCCCCCTCCCCTGTGCCTTCCTGCTGGCAGTGCTGAAGCTGGGAGCGATGCTTCACTGGCTGCGGAGATGAAAGCCCCATGTGAATAGGCAGCAGAATGAGCCCTTCACGTGGCTGGCCAGCTGGAACTGAAGGCGACAGACATCCAGACAGTATGGCTGGAACTATCCACTCCCCCACCTGACCCCAGCCAGCCTCTTGGGCCCCCAAGATCTTCCTCTGGTTTTCTAGGCCAGGGGCTCTGAGCTGCTACGAGAAACGAGTCACAGGCATGGGGGCTGTCAGAGGGCTAGGTAAGATCTGGGTTTAACCACTCTCCCTAGGCCGTCTCTGACCCTCCCCTTCTCTGCCATCGGCCAGCTCGCTTCAGCATCTCTGACCAGCACGTTCTTTGATGAATAAAAATGGAGACAAATTAATTTTCCTTTGATCTATGAGGTCAGCTTGACAGACAAGACCTTAGCCGCTGAGACTTCAGGGAGGAGTAGGAGTTCCCAGGAGACTGGAAGGTTGAGGACCCCTGGCCCGTGAATGCGGACGCCTTATCCTAGCCCCTAACCCAAAGCCATTCCCACCTGTACTCACGTGGAGCTTCCTAGTTAGAATTTCCTCCCTCTCAGCTTTTCTACAACTTCCCATCCCATCTCAGGCCACACCTCCTCAGGAAGCCCTCCCTGATTGCTTCAGCCCATAGAACATGCTTATACTCTATTCAGGGCCCCCCAAGGACCACAGTCAGTACCACTTGATAGGCAGCCATACATTGGTCACTGCTGTGTCATCCAACTGAAGGGCGGGTTTAAACAGCAGGAATGGTGGGGAGGGGGAGTGCTGCTTTTCCTGGTGGCCCTGCCAATCCATCAGTCCTGGAAGAACCCTTAGGGAGGTGAAAAGGAAACAGAGTAATGCACATGAGAGCCACCGACCCAGAGGTGGTGACCACTGACCAGCGGTACCAATCCCACCTTCATACCCTCTCCCCAGTCTACCTCCCTCTGACCCGAAATTCCAGACCATGCCCCCACAACAGGGTCCAGGATGCTGAGTTTCTGCCCTCCAGGAGCAGGGGCCAGGAGGGGGTCCCAGTGATAGACCCCAGACAGTGATATCTTCCACAGAACATTTCCATGGGGCCCTGAGGAGACACACAGGGAGCTGTTTGTCACAACTAGGCTGTGAGTACCTCTGGTTTCCCTTGGCCCCAAGGAACTCACTGAGCAGACTTAATGATCTCTTGACAGACTGGGGATGGCCTCATCATCTCGGCTCCATGACCCACCAAGTGCCCCCACCCCCCTCCTCCAGGGAGCCTGAGTTTACTGAGTCTGGGGACCAGACAACCATTCTGACCCACCCCTAGAAAGTTCTATGGACAGGGCAGTAGGCCTGGGTTCTGCTGCTGACTCACTGGGCAAGTCTCTTCCCTTACTAGGCCTCAGTTTTTCCATCTGCACCATGGAGTCCACTAAACTTGCCAACCACCTGTACAGAATGGTCTGAGGGACACCAGGACTGTTGTGCTGCCCCAGATGCCTCCCTCCCTGGCAGAAGCTTTCCCCCCGTCACACTTCTGGGAGTATGTAAGAAATTCCAAACAGGTCAGGGCACCTGATGGCTCAGTCAGTTAAGCAGTTAAGCATATGACTCATGATCTTGGCTCAGGTCATGACCTCATGGTTCGAGAGTTCAAGCTCCATGTCAGGCTCTATGCTGGCCATGCAGAGTCTACTTCGTATTCTCTCTCTTTCTGCCCCTTCCCTGCACATGTACTCTGTCTTTCAAAACAAATAAACATTAAAAAAAAAAAAAAAAAAAGAGGGGCACCTGGGTGGCTCAGTTGGTTGAGCGTCTGACTTTAGCTCAGGTCATGATCTCGCGGTTCACGGGTTCAAGTCCCACGTCAGGCTCTGCATCAGGCTCTGCGCTGATAGCTCAAAGCCTGGAGCCTGCTTCAGATTCTGTCTCCCCCTTTCTCCCTGCCCGCTCCCCCACTTGTACTCTGTCTCTCTCTGTCTCAAAAATAAATACAACATTTTAAAAATTAAAAAAAAAGAAAGAAATTCCAGACAAGTCAGTAAGGATAGTTTGCTCAAGAGAGGAAATTCCTCATCAGAGAGATGGGGTGGCCATCTGCGGCCAGGATGGCTTGGGGGTCTTTCAAACAGCTGGGGCAGCAGCTGGAGCAGCAGCTGGAGCTGACCACCTCCTTGGAAATCTGCTACACTCCAGGTGGGTAAACGGAGGTGGAAGGGAAGGGCCTCACCCAAGGTTACAGCCAAGTATGAGGGGAAACTGGGTCTGTCCCATAGGGTGTAGGGAGCCACTAGAATGTGAGCCACAAGAAAAAAAAACAGTCGCCATGGGAATCCCCATCCCTTTCCAGGAGCAGTTGGGGCATTGGTGGGCACCCCACGCCTCCTGCTCTCTCTCTCCATGCCTCCCTCTGGTGGTGGGATACCAGACAGCCAGAAACTGTAGTTCCTAGGGTCTCATTTCCTCACCTGGACTGAACTACTGGAGGGCGAGGCCCCTCGGGCCATCTGCTGGGGGTACGCACTCTCCCTGTTGTGGAAGGGCATCCTTTAGTACTCCTGATGGGCCACTCAAGAACCTGGTACTGATGGGGTCCCTGCCCAGATCCCCTCGACCTCTGAGGCTCTCCTGGAAAATGCCCTCTCCTGCTCTGAACTGTGACCCTTAAAGTGTGCAGGAAGACATTCAGGTCTCCAAGTGGTCTAACAGAGATGGCCCTGAGAATATGACCCAAGATGACCCTTTCCTTCTTCTCTTTCCAACCTCACTGTCTGTCCTGACCCAGCTCTGGCAACATTCTGGCCTCAGATCTCCTTCCAAGCAGAAATAAACTGACTCTTGGTAGGCCCTGAGGGCAGGAATGGCTGTTCCCATTTTACGGGTGAGGAAACTGAGGCCCTGAAGGAGGTCTTGTCAGGAGCACATGTACTGCTAGTCAGGCAGAGCTGGCTTGGCAGCTGGACCCTCCACCCTTGCCCAGGGTCCTCCCTGCGACCCCTCTTGCTTCCACTGCCCCTCTTGGCTGGCCCTCAGAGCAGGCAGCTGGGCCTGGAGATGGGCAGAGAGGACCTTGGGAAGGGCGCCTGGGCTGGGGAGCAGGTGTGGGATGGGGGCAGCAGGTGCAGGATAATGGGGCCACTGGGGGAGGCCCAGGGAGCAGGTGCTGCCATGGAGGGGGTGAAGTTGCCATTGTACGCCCAGTCCTGGTGGGCCCAGAATGGGAGGGGAAATCCCTATGAGCCCCTGGGCCACCCTGGCTTACGCTCAGAGGTCATCCAGATGCCTGGGCTCAGGCACACAGCCAAGCCCCTCCCCGGTTCTCAGCAACTCTCGGGGTTGCCATGACAACCAGCACTTTCATCCCTGTCCCTTTGTCTGGTCACGGTCCAGCTTTTGTGACCAGCCATAATTAGCAGGGGTGGGGAGAGCCTTGCCTCAGGATGCACTCAGCTGGGGCTGGGGTGGAGCCGGGAACCCAAGGCAGAGGGGGCTGGAGGGCAGGTTAAAGAACACCAGATACCAGAAACCCTGGGCTTTTCGGGCAGCCCCTGCAGCTTCCTCTCCTGGCTGCTGAGCACACCCTCAGAGCTGGATCTACAGGCCTGGGGGTGAGCTGGGCCCCAGGCATTCCTGTCCCCTCTCTGTACAGAGCTGTGGACCCACCTGTCTCCCCTGTGCGCTGTGAGGAGACGCAAAAGAGTACAGGCCAAACCTCAGTTTCTGAACTCCCCTGTACAACTGGGGGAAACCAAGGCACAGAGCAAAGCTGGGCCTTGGCCTAGGTCAGGCCACAATAAGCAAGACCTCCTGGGGGGACGCAGGACGCCCAAGGCAGGCTCCTCAACCAAATAAAACTGAGCCCAGGAGGCTACGTAGTCCCTCCTCTGACGCATCCCATAGGGAGGAACCTAGCCACCAGGATTTGGCACGGGTGGGAGCAGGCTGTGGTGGCCCAGGTCCCACCCGCCACGTGACTTTGGCCATATCCCTTCTTCTCTTGGAGCCCCCAGTCTGTAAAAATATCAGCAAGCTCTCCCTTCTCCAGCCAGGGTGAAAACGAACCAGGCCCACCCGGCCCAAAGCCAGCTCCTTCCCAGCCTCACAAACACCCCACATCCCCTGCTCTCCCAGAATCGCCGCTGGCCCCCCAGCACCTGGCATCTCTGCACCACACCCCCTGCCCCAGACCTCTGCACCCTTGGTTTGTCCTCATTGGTGCTCTTGCCCCTCAGACCGGAAACCAGAGCTCCTGGGTCACCAGGAGCTAGTGAGCACAATCACCGCGGCCTTAAATCTGAAGGAGTGCCCTGAGACAAGCTCTGTTCCTCAGCAAGGAACCAGCCCCTGAGCCGAGGCAGAGAGCACACGGCTCCTGGAATGAGACAGCACAGAAGGGGGCCACAGGATGGCTTTAGGGACTAGGCTACGGGACCGCTTGTCCTTCCGTCCTGGGCTGGCTTTTCTGACTCTTGGAGGGAGTCAGGGATTCCTGCCCCAGGCTTCCCACACTTCAGTTTCCCGCCAGGAGCCTGGTAATGATCCGCACAACTGTGCCTATTTGGAATGAGCTTCCGTAGGGACTGCCCCCATCTGTGGGATCCCGGGCTCTGCAAGTGGCCTCAGGCTCAGGAGCACCCTCTCCACCAGGACAGCCCCACAGACACGACGGGGGTCTAGTGATGTGCCCCAGAGATGCCTATTGGCAGACACCTCCATCAGGGTAGGTCTGCATCCCTCCTTCTCAGACACCCCTTGTCCCCGAGAGACTTGAGGAGAAGGGGGCCGGAGGCGAGGCGCCAAGGCTGCTCCTGCGGTGGGAGTGAATACTGAGCAGAGAACCAATTCAAACCAGCAGGGCAGACCCATACCTCAGCACCACTTGGTCACCCCATGAAAATGTTACTCCCTCTTCCCCATGAACATCGTCCTCTGGGATTAGCTCTGTGTCTGTGCTGGATGTGAGAGGGTTACAGCAGAGCCTGCTGCCTGAGGCCAACAAGTGAGTTCTGGGGCCTAGGCTGAGGCTACAGCACTGGGCAGCCCACACCAGGAGGAGGACAGTGTCCACCTGTGTAGTTATTCAGTTGTTATCAGTGAGTCACCCATTATTGAGGAATTAGTGTGTGTCTTGAGGTTTATGCACATCAGGTCATTAATCCTCACACCAACCCTAGGAGGTTGTGACTAGTATTATCTCTCCTTTCACAGATAGGGATATTGATGCTCAGAGAGGCTAAGCTGTCTTGGGAAAGGGGATCAGCAGACCCACCAGAGGGGTGGGAAAGGGTCAGAGGCAGAGCCAAGGAGGCCACTATTAGGTAGAAGACACTGCAAACCTCCAGGTTTGGGGAATCAGGGTAAAACATTTTTTATAATGGCTGGAGCCAGGGGACTAGGTGCCCAGGTGGCAGGGAGCTTCCTGTCCTAAGAGGCATGCAGGAAGAAGCTGGATGGGGTACTTGTCATCTTGCATCAGAATGTAAATGGAGTAGATGTCCAGAGGATATAAGACCCTAACGTGTCAATCCTGGCCCCACTCCAGCCCTGGAGGGTACAGAGAAGGCAGCATCTCCCAAGTAGGGATTAAAGGACAGAGCAGGGAGGGACCCCTGGATGGCTCAGTTGGTGAAGCTTTGACTTAGGCTCAGGTCATGATTTTGCTCTCACGGTTCATGGTTTCCAGCCCTGCATCAGGCTCTCTGCTGTCAGCACAGGGCCTGCTTCAGATCCTCTGTCCCTCTCTCTCTCTGCCCCTCCCAGCCTCTCAAAAATAAACATTTAAAAAAATGTTTATACCCTTTAAAAAAAAAAAAAAAAAAGACAGAGGGGACACCGTGTCCAGAATTATCCTTCTTGCCCCATCCCTAGAGGTGGCTTCCACATCCTTAGTGAGAAATTTCAGAAGGACAGGGCACAGATGGGGGGATGAATACCCCCAATTTTGCACCCTAGACCCTTCACTTGCCTCACCCTAGTCCCAACCCTGTGGGGGTCTCAGAACCCAACCCCACTCCCAAAGCCCTTCCTCAGGGAGCCCAAGGCTCTTCTTTCCCCACCCCTACAGCCAACCAGTGAACCAAGTCCAACCCCTTCCACCCCTAAACTTATTCCTCAAATCCAGCCACTCCTCCCTGGCCTCCCAGCCACCAGCTAACGGTTACCAGTCCCTTTCCTACCCTGGAGCTCTGCTCAGACCCCTCCATGGCCCCCCAGATCTGGCCCCTCACTCTCTACACTCCCTCCCACCAGGAGGCCCTTTTAGCTTCTGGCACATGCCAGGTGCCTGACCCCTCCTCTCCTGGATCATATCCT
Organism: Hyaena hyaena; assembly: GCF_003009895.1. NCBI lineage: Eukaryota > Metazoa > Chordata > Mammalia > Carnivora > Hyaenidae > Hyaena > Hyaena hyaena. Next base: position 922,975 of record NW_024080862.1, on the reverse strand, counting down.
CTGCAGCTCAGACATCTTTCCTCCCGGGTCAGGGGTAAGCAAGTCCACGCCCTGCTAGCCGTCACAAAACTGTGTGACCAGGGACATTAGTATGTCTGCCTCCTCAGAGAGACCCAAGGTGCCGTGGGGCAGGGCCCAATCTATCTCACCCAGCCTTGTGTCCCAGCCCTGGCCTTGCTGCCGGGAACAGAGGAGGTGCCTAGTGAGTGACAAACGAATGAGTGAAGGGGATGTGACCAATGATGAAGTTTTGGGGTGATGGGGGATCTGTGGAGTTTGGAGCCAACAACCAAGAAAGAATTCTTGAAGGCATCCTTAGTGCAAAAAGGTAATTTTATTAAAGCATGGGGACAGGACAGGAAGAGCTGCACTCGGGTCACTATGGGTAACTCATTATATACCCTCCGGTTGGGAGGGGGTCAGGGATAGAGTAAGTCTCCAAGGAATTCTGGAAGCAAGATTTCCAGGACCTTGAGGGGCTAACCATTTAATAAAACCTCAGCCATGAGACCTTTCAAATGAATATCGGGGGGCCATAAGCTTGGAGCATGATTGCCAGCATGTATCTTGGGGCAGTTGAGATAAAGGAAGTGGACTTGTAGGATCCTCGAGGCTTGGATAATGTTAAGCTAAGGTTCTCTTTTGCCCTCAGCGAAGTGTCATCCTTGAGGCAGCTGAGCTCCTGGAGGGAGGTCACTCTGCTGGTGTCAAGGACCTGTCAATGGGCTGTAGGCAGTAAGCGAATTTAATTTTTCATTTGCCTTAGTTTCCCACATCACCATGACAAGCACCTAAACCCCTTTCCTTTGTTCTTGGGTAGCCAGGAGTGGCCCAGGAATATCACACTTACTTCTCCTGGGGGTGGGGGCGTACTGTTAGTCTGCACTTTGCCCTCAGCCTGCCCCCTCGTCAGACAAGGCTGGGAGGGCTGTCCTACATAGGTGAATCCTGAAACCGCTGCAGGACGCGGGTTTGGGGAGACGTCTGGGGCAGGAGACAGATGGGGCCGGCAGGTTCCCTGCAGAGGCTCCAGACTTGTGGGGCCCCACTCCTGCCTTGAACTGCAAAGCGAGGGCATCTCTCTGAGCCCGCACACCTGCAGGAGAAAGGAACAGGAGTTAGAGATTCGAGCCAAACCAAGGGGGTGATTTAGGTGGATTCCTACAGATCTTACCCACCGCCTCCGCCTCCCAGTCACACATTCCCCTTTAGCAAAGCCATTTGACAGTCTTCATGGGGACCACCATGGGGTGTGAGGGAATCCAAAGGACAAGCCACGGTGCACTCGCACCCACCACTCTCCGTCAGGGGGGAGGATGCCTGTTGGTGGCCTTGTACTCCCCGTCCCTGGCTCCCGCAGCCCCGGACACCCCAGCAGAGAGCGCAGGTTTCCCTGCCCCACCCCCACCCCCACTGACCCACAACCTCTGGCTATACAGCTCTCTGTGGGTGGTCCAGGCCCGCTTGGCTCCCAGCCCCTCTCCAACTTCCTGGCGGGCTTCCAGGCCTCAGAGGAAGCCACCGCCTTTGCCACCACCATTACCACCGCCGCCACCGCTGCTGCTGCGAAAATGCAATTACAGCAAACAGCCGCCGCCTCACTTGAGCCTCGCCATCCACACCTGGAACTAATTAACTTAATTAGGTCTTAATGAGCTACACTGGTCGGAAGGCCTATTTTTACTTAATTATCCCCTAATGTGCTTGGCATGGAGGAGCGAGGGACCTGGAGGATGGCTTTGGCGGTAGCAGCCACGTCCTTTCCCTGCAGAAGGGATACCCAGGAGTGATGCCTGTCTGCGGTGAGTTGGCCCCAAGGAACTGAGAGTCTGGAAGCGGGAGTGAGGCAGGGCCACAGGCCACATATGGAGGGACAGTATTCCTCCCCCAGCCCCATCATTCTGGCTGTCCTGCCTTAGCTGAGGCTGAAGGGAATTTTTCCTACAGCTGCCTCCAATGGGGAGGCCAATGCCCAGAGAGGTCGGGGGCTTACTTGAGGACACACAGCTAACTCTTGGTGACAGAGGTGAGTAGTCCCAGACGCTCTGAAGGAGCATTTTAAGCCATGGTGGGGCCCAGTAAGGGTGGGCTCTAGACCTTCTCACACCAAGCCTGGTTAGAGAGGGCAGAGGATCACCTGACTACCTAAGCCTCCCGGGTTTCCATGGCAACGCGGTCCAGCCCATTTGGGCCTTGGCTCAAGAAAGCCAAGTTTGCGGAACCAGCTTACTTTTGCGGCCTTGGGGTAGGGTGAGCTGGCCTTGGCTCACCTGGCAAATATGAGGGAGGCGTTGAAAGCAGGGTCCTTCCCAACTGGCCCCTGCTTTGGTCCTTCTGGAGGCTTCCAGATGATTGGCTCATTTGAATCTCTGGGCTCCTGGGGCTGGAGGGGAACCTTGGTTCTTGCGTCTCCGCTAAAGATGAATCAGCTCCCTCTGGAGCTTTAAGTCTCTGGAACTCCAGACTTTTTTTTTTTTTTAATGTTTTATTTATTTCTGAGAGAGAGAGAGAGAGACAGCATGAGCAGGGGAGGGTCAGAGAGAAAGGGAGACACAGAATCCAAAACAGACTCCGAGCTCTGAGCTAGCTGTCAGCACAGAGCCCTACGCGAGGCTCGAACCCACAAACTGTGAGATCATGACCTGAGCCAAAGTCGGACGCTCAACCGACTGAGCCACCCAGGTGCCCCTGGAACTTCAGACTTAAACCTGATGACTATTTCATTGCTGCCTCCAGCCCTATCCAGCTCTCCATCTGCCTCTCACTAACCAGTTCTTCCCAGTATTCTCCTCTTCGGAAAACGGCCACATCATTGACTCATGTGCTCAAGCCAGGAACTGAAGAGCTGCCCTGACAACTTTCCCTCACACCCCACAGCCAACCATCAGGAGTCCTGTTGGCCCTGCTTTCAAACCGCACCCCAGATGCCATCTTCCCGTCCCCTCCCAGCAAGCACCCCAGTCCTGGCTGCCATCCTCTCCCATCTGGACAGCCATGCCCTGCTCCTCCAGCCTTCACTCCCCACTTTAAACCCTTTAATGACTTCCTATCACGCACAGAATAAGTCCATGGGCCTCAGCCTGAGCTGTAGGGGCCTGCCTTCCTGATCTCATCCACCTCCTTTCTCCTCTTTCCCTTGCCCCAGTCATGTGAAATGTTCTTCAATGCCTCAGGGACTTTGTACTTGCTACTCTTCTGCCTAGAATTCTCCTCCCCCAATCTCTGGATCCTTAAGATCTTGGCTTAAATGTCCCCATAGCCTTCCCCGGCCCTATAGCCTCCTGCGTCTCCCAGCCCTGGCACCGCACTCTGTTAGGATCCTCTGCATCACACCTGCGTGATGCTGTTCCTATCTCTCACAACTGAAGCACAGGCTCCAGAGGGCAGGTACTGTATTTGTCTTGGTCCCTACTGAATTCCCAACCTAGAACACCATACGCCTAACACACGAAGGGGACTTTTGGTTGAATGGATGTTGAGAGAATGCCTTGACCCTCCCACAAACAACCAGAGTCCCCAGCCCCTTCCTCAAGCTCCCCAGAGCCCAAATTCCTCACACCTGAGGAGGCATCCCCACATCCTACTCTGGCCTCCCAGCCTCTGCTCAAACTACCACCCCCTGAAGCACACCCTCTGTGGACTGAAAGCCTTGCCTCCCACAGGCCTGCCTGTGCTGCTTCTCCTGACCAGACAGAGAGGGTCAGATCTCTACTCAGTGTGGTCCTTAGTCTTGGCTCTTCCTGGCACTTATCTTTGCCTACCCTTTGGAGGACACTCCTTAGGTCTGGGTCTATCTAAACTCTGAGGTCATGAGCCCCTGGAGGTAGTTCCCCTCATCTCTGCCTGCCCATCACTTCCCATCCCTGCCCCAGTAGCCAGGCCCAAGGTGCCTGGCCCATAATCAGCAATTAGCAAACAAGTCAGCCCTGCCCTGACCACATTGCTGTAGACCTAGGGAGGAGCTCAGATGAAAGCAGAGTCCAGCCATCTGAGGGTATCACCTATAAGATGGGGCACCACTGAGTGGGAGAGTCTAAGAAGGCCCCCAGAGCCCAGGCCTCCCGGACAGGAGACAGGGATTCCCCAGTTCAGAAGGGCAGGAAGTCCAGCCTGGAACAGACAGAATTGCCAGTCAGAGCTGCCTCCCCAGGGGCCCTGACCACTAGGCAGGGCCCAGGTGGGACACAAAGAGGAGGGACAGCTATGATGACATAACTTAGAGGGAGGTTAAAAACATGTCAAAGTGGGCCCCACCTCCCCAGGGGTTCTGGACAGTCCCAGGATGTGTGACACCAGGGGTCACAGACTCTTTCCTTTCACACAGGGAAACTGATGCCTGAGGGAGAGGATAGCCCAGGTGACTCAGCCAGGCAGGGAGTAGGTTTGCTGAGGCCTGATTTAGATTCCTTTTGAAGGCCCCGGAGCCTCAGTTTCCCCACTGGCACAATGGTAGCACCACCTCCCATCTTCCTTCAGTTCCCTGACCAGGAAAGCAGAGAGGCTCACTGAGGGGAAGGAAAGCCATGGATGGTCTCCTTGCCTCCCAGCCTTGTGGAAGGGAGGGGAGGCTGAGGGAGCAGGGGTCTGTGGACCCCTGTTTCTCTGCCCCCTCTCAGGGAAAGGAGCCAATGGAGCAGGAGACGACCTTGAGGCTGAGGGTGATCTGCCTCAGCTTGAGAAGTCTCCACCCAATGTTGGGCTTCCTCTTAGGGTCAGCACTACCATGATCGGTTCTACCACCTTCCTTGCTCTGAGCCTCAGTTCCCTACTAGTCCAATGAGGATAATAGTAGTCATTACAGTCCTTCTAGTCTGTGGCCTCACACAGCCACCATGAGCAGCCACCAGGCCAGTGGGTATGAGATGGTGGCTCTTGTGAGCAGCAAAGCCCTAAAGAGAGAAGACACATCCTGCTAACGGTGGCATCTTAGGGGCAGGAGGGCCTGGAGTGGTCAGGCTCCCTGTCTCAGTCACCCCGGTCAAGCCAGAGCCCCTGCCCTGGGGTTATGGGGGTGGCAGCACACGTAAGTGATGGGAGAGGCAGGGGCGGTCAGGGACTCCCTCAGCCCTGGCAACTGCCTTTCTGCCCCGCCCCCCGCCCCCCCCTCCTGTCCTATGCTGTCTGTGGCTGCCTGCAGTCACCCCACACACACAGTGGCTGCTGCCTGCCTGCCTCCCAAGCAGAGGCAGCTGCTCCGGCCTCCATGCTGGAACCAAAATTGAATGAGCTTTTCCACAATGTCGCCTCCCGCTGACGGCTCCTAATTGCATGTTGAAGCCATGTGATGGAGCCCAACTTACACTAATTATGTCATTACCCTAATTAAGTAAATACTGTATGTGCTAATTGGCAGAAATCTCTTTGGGGGATGGGCATGGGGAAAGGAGGCCAGCATACCCAGGGCTTTCACATGGGTGGGCAGGGGGCGGGGGGGGATAACAGATGTAGGGGTTGCATTTCCTCCCTTGGTCCTGCAGGTCCCGCAATCACCCAAGGGTTTGGGGAAGACCCTCAGCCTCCACCCCGGACAGGCTTGCCCATGCTACAGGGGAAGAAGCACAGGAGGTGGTCAGAGACCCAAGCTGGAGGCCTGCTGTTGCCCTGACAGGCTTTACCTTGAACCAGCCTTTCTCCTCTCTCAGGGAGATCCCCTTGCCCAACCCCACCACCACCTCAGCCAGCCCCGAGCCTGTGGACCTTCAGACGGCGGGCACAGGGGCATCAGAAAGAATCAATGTCCTGGCAGGACTAACCATGCCAATGCCATCCATCTGTGGGACAGCAATTATATGCCTGGCCTGAAGCAACAGGAGGAGAAAGGCTGATGACAGAGCATAGCCCTAGGCCCTGATTTAGCACCAATGTGAACCAGTAAAGGAACAAACAGGGCTGGTATTCCCCAGAAGTCATGTGAGGTGGGAAGATCTAAGGAAGTCTGGAGGGCTTCCTGGAGGAAGAGGAATTCACCTATAAGGGAGAGAAAATCAGGGCTTCAGAGTCAGATCATCTTTCACCATGTGATTTTTCCCCCAAAATTTATATAAGTTTATTATCATGACTGTCATTTCATTTCATTTTATTTTACTCAATACAGGAAGTTTTAGTGTTTTTTTTTTTTCTTGTTTTTTTTTTAAGTAAGCTCTACACCCAGCATGAGGCTTGAACTCCTGACCCGAGATCAGGAGTCACATGCTCCACCAACTGAGCCAGCCAGGCTTCCCTCACCATGTGATTTTTTTTTAAGTTTACTTATTTATTTTGAGAGAGAGAAAGAGGACAGAGAACAAATGGAGGAGGGGCAGAGAGGGAGGGAGAGAGGCAATCCCAAGTGAGCTCTGTGAGTACAGAGCCTGATGCAGAGCTTGAACTCATGAACCAAACCGTAAGATCATGATCTGAGCCGAAATCAAGCATCAGATGCTTAACTGACTGAGCCACCCAGGCGCCCCTCACCATGTGATTTTTAAATGCCACACTTAACCATAACCTTCAGATGGGGGTTAGAAGGGATAAGAGAGAAGTCATCTGAAGGTCAGCCTCCACATGGAACTCCAACCCATTTGAAGGCACTGGGGGACAGAAGAAATGCCAGCCCTGTGACCCACGGCCAGAGCCCCCGTTTGCCCTCTCTAAGCCAATCAGCACGGACCAGCTATCAAATGGGGGGTGGGGGTGGAGGACCTATCCCTGCGCTGTCCCTCATGGGGCTGTGGGGAGGGTCCAAAGGCAAGAATTCAAGGCCTTGGCACTATGCTACGGCTTCCGGCAGCCGGGGCTTCTAAAGCCCACTCAGAGCCAGGCAGTGTGCCCATCTCCTGAGTGTGCCCAGCTGCCCCAGCATGGGCATCCCTGCTCTTCCAGCTTTACCCTACCTGCCCGCTGCCAGCCCCACAGACATGCTGCAGCTCCACACCGGGCAGACACCACAGGCTGGCTCTGGTGGGAAAGGGCTCCCTGCTTCCCAGGCTGGAGGGGAGGAAAATGAGTGGTGCCTCCCCCGGGACCAGCCCAACTCTCAGGTGGCCTTAAGGGCCTCCAGTTCCTCAGGCCTTGAGCTCCTAGTAGGTGATGTCCGCTCATCCCTCGCCTGTCCCAGGCCTTCATTCATTGCACACGACGTGGCCTGGGCTTCCTCAGGCTGGCTCCAGGAGACGGAAACAGATAGGAAACCACCCTTTCAGCTGCCATGCCTGTAACTTACTCTCAAATGGCTCAGGAAAAAAATTATGGTATCTCTCTCTCTTACACACACACACAGAGGGAGACAGAGAGAGAGCAAATATATAGAGAAAGCAAGTAAAGCAAGATATTACAATAGTTGCATATGGCCAAAAAAGGGTATATGCATCTTAGGCTCTTCTTATTTTGACAACTTTCCTGTAAGTTTGAAATTATTTCTAAATAAAAAGTGGAAGGGAGGAATCAAAGATTGGAAGGAAGGGAGGGAGAGGAAAAGGAGGGAGGAAGGTTCCAGTGGCAGCTGTGTTGATGCGGCCCTGCTTAGTGGGGCCAGGCGGGCCTCCCTGAGGCAGTGGTACAGAGTAGGGCTATACAGAGTCTAAGGGGCATCTAGTTCTCAGTCTTTCTGTGCAGGATGGGACAGGCAGCTGAGTGTCCTCCTCTCTCCCTGTCATAGCTTCAGGCCAGCCCACGCCTCCCTCTCCTTTTCCTGCTCTCCAGAGAATGAAGGTGCTCTGGAATTTGTATAAGGAGTCCCCAGTGGTACAAGAAGAGGACCTTCCTTTGGTCAGAAGGCTTAGGAGGACATTCTGTGGCTCTGGGCGTGAAGGGAGACTGGGCCAGCCCAAGGCAATATGCCCAGGGCCGGAGAGGGATGGGACAGCTCTGGTCAAGGCAGACCTGCCTCCCCTGACCCCCTGTGGCACTAACACAGACTTGTGACTGAGCAGCCCACACTGGCTTGCCTGTCGCAGCAGTGCTGAGACACAGAAGGGAAGTGGCTCATTATCCTATCCCATCTCAGGCAGAACTGTGGGGTGTGCAGAGGGAGGCCTCTGCTGCTGATGGGCCTGTTGAGGGGCAGGGCTCTGGACCTGCCCGGCCTCATCCCTGAACTGTCCCCAGCTCCCCTCTCCCTTCATCCCCATCCTTCCATTTCCCCACGGTGCCCACCACCCCTCCACCTCCCCTGCATCCCCAAATCCCAAATGCTTTTCCCTAAAAGGGGACTTGCCCCGCCCAGCTCTCAGGCCAAGCTTCAGACCCCATCAGCCATCCCCTCCCCCAAAAAGACAGCTTCGCGGGCATCCTGATATGTGGTCAGTCTCTGCAGCCGGCGCCTTCGACCTCTCAGAAGGAAGGGGCCCTGCCCACTCCCATAGCCCATCCCCTCTTCCCTTGACCTCAGGCTGCCACTTCAGAGCCTGGACCGCCCCAGAGTGGACCTGCCCTCCATTCAGGAGACTCTGTCCAGGACGCTCAGGACTGCGGCACCCAGAGGTCAGCAGGGGCTGATTCCTCCACTCGGACACCTTTGTTCTTCTCCCGCCTTTGTCCCCGGCCCGTCCTCCCAGCCAGCCCACCCACCAGCCCAGCCCCTTGGCCCTCGCCTGGTGGCCCACCTCTCTCCCCCATTCCCCTCCGTGGCCTTTGCCCACCCAAGTGCCTGAGCAGGCAGAGGACGGGTGGGGCCCCCTGCCCACCCCACCCGGCCCAGCCCCCAGCCCACAGTCGGCCCAGCAGTCCCGCCTGTCACCCGGCTCCCTCTCTGGCCCACGCCCCTCACTGCACAGCCCCAGGAACAATCTCTCCCCTCCGGGTCCCCTCCCCACTTCCTCTCCCCTCAGCGCCGGCCCTACAGTCCCAGGAGTCAGACGCGATCTCCCTGCGTTCCCCTCCCTCCTGTCTCCTCCCTCACCCTCTCCCTTCTCTCTTCCCCTCCAGCCTCCGCTCCTTCCCGCTCACTCACCCTCTCCCTCTCCGCTGCCCCCCTCTCTCTCCCCCACCTCTTTGTTTCAGCGGAGAACTGGCTCCTCGGGACAGTTCCCACACTGCAGTGCCTCTGGTGCGGAGACAGCGCCACCGAGGTGAGCGGGGAGCCGGGACGCGGGCGCGGCAGCCGGAGCTTTGGGGAGCGGGCAGGTGGGGACACGGGCAGTCCGGCGCGGCACCTCCCAGCCCGGGGCAGCGGCCACTGCACTTGGAGTGCCTGAAGCCCTGGCGGTCAGCAGGAGCCGAGGGCAGAGGGGCAGCCACTTGGCTGCCGGGGGGCAAAGCTGCTCAGGAGCCAGCAGGCTCTGTCCCTGCCCTGGTGCCTGGCTTCTGCGGGTGTCCTTGGGCTGAGGGGGACCCGCAGGGGGGCCTGACTGGGTGGGCGTGGGCTGGTCTGCCCAGAGTAACCACTCCTGAAGGTTCGAGTGTATGCTAGGTCTTGGAGTCCAGGGCTCTGAACCCTGCCTCTGGCAGGGCTGTGGCTGTGAGGCTGCCCACAGGGCTGTGACCCTTGAAGTGCCTGTCCCTGCTGGGATTCTGGTTGCCCATCAGGAATGTGCTGGGCTGTTCCCACTGCCCAGGTCAGGGGTGTGGACAGAGAAGGAGAGATCTGCCTGCTGCCACGGCTGGCTGTTTTCACCCCAAGCTCCTGACCACCAGACCCACAGAGGCACGTGTGGGGAAGGGCACTTCTCCCTCTGCTAGGGGTCTCTGGCCAGCTCCTTCAAAATAGGATCCCCAGGATGGTTTCACCCACAGTAGCGAGCAGGAGGGATTCAGGCCAGAGCCCAGAGATGATCCTGTGGTCAGCTTCCCGAACTGGACAGGGAAGAAGGTGGGGAGCAGGGGGAGGAAGAGAATAGGTGGAGACAGAGCCCCGGTTCTTGCGTGAGGCTACAAGTGCAATTACTGGAGATGACCCAGGGTTACCAGGAGATCCAGAGACCCTGAAGCTGGGCAGGTGGGTGGGAGTGGATGGAAGGGGCAGAAGCCAGTACCGGGGCCCCGCCCCCTTCTCAGCTGGAGCTAGGGATGGAAAGGCAGAACTACATGGGGACAGAGTGTGCTGCTCACACTTCTCCAGAGAGACTAGTAGGGTGGCTCTGCTGGCTGCCAGAGGAAGGGCAGGAAAGGCTGGGAATATTCAGGGACCAGGGGGTGGATCTCCCCAACGGGGTGCATCTTGGGTGTCCAGCCTCTGGCTATCTGGCCAGGCCAGGGCCAGGTTCTATAGCTCCCTGAACCCTCAAGGAGTCAGCAGTGGTCAAGATTATGGGGGGTAGTGACCCATAAGGCAGAGCTGCCAATGGTATTTGTCCCCCTAGGACTGGTCAAATGGGATACTTGTTTCCAGGGGCTAACTCTCCCTCACCCTCTTCCCTAGCCAGAGCCTCCTCATCTGAGCAGGCAACAACCCCACATGGACCAACATGTACAGAGAGGTGGAATCAGAGCTATGGGCATCAAGTCTCAAGGGCCTGGGGGTTCCTCCACAGCCCAACCCATCCACCTCTACAGGCCCAAGGGCAGCCCAAGCCAGGAGAAGTGGGAGAGCAAAGCCTCAGGACTGGTCCCAGTGATTACCCGGGGAGCAGCTGACCCCCAGACATCGCTGTCTCAGGGGGAAAGCCCACTCTTCCCAGCCTGGACTCAGCTCCCACAGCCCCACCACTCTCATGCAGTGGCCTGCCTAAGCCATTGGCTTCACCCTGAGTGGTGTGTCAGTATCCCCCTGCCCTCCCTTATCACACCCCAATTCTCTCACTCAGCTAAGGGACTCCTAGCCTGCAGTGAAGCCAGGTCTCCCCCACCCCAATCTGGGCCTCATCATGTCCCTCACACGTTCCAGATCCAGAGGGATCAGGCTACCTTGTCCATTTTTTCTGAGACACAAGGGGGCTCTCTCCCAGGCTGGGTCAGCTTACTCTAGCCTCAGCTGACTGCCCCGCCCCCTGCCACCACTCATTGGTTCTGTGACGTCTTAGGGCACTGTACCCCAGAAGCCATTTAAAACTCAAATACCACTCCTTGTGAGTGCCAGTCCAGTGCCAGAAGGCCTCAGTCAGTGAGCACCAAGGCCTTACTGAGAGGATGCACCTCTCACCTGCAGCACCTCCTCCACCTCCTGGGGCGTCCCCAGATATCCCCCACCTCTGCAGTAAGGAAGGCCTCAGAGTCTGTCATGAAACAGCCTCCTGGCATCGCTCCTTGCCAAAATCCCCATGAAGCTTGCCACCACTGTCATTGTGAAGTCCGACCTCTCAGCCAGGCACACAAGGCCCTTTGCCAATTGGCCTCTGTCAGCTTTCATGGCCTCCTTACCCAACTTGCTTGACTAGATGTCCAGAAGGTAACCACACCAAACTGTGTCCTCACCCTGGGGTGGGGCAGAGCACAACCCAGAGGCCCGCTTAGGAACTGGCTGTGGGTTGAGCTAGACACATACATGCCCACACGTGTTCCCACGCACACATAATATGGATATGCATACGGATGTACACACACTTCTATGTAGAAGCCCATCACCCAACTGCACGTGGTTTTCTACCAAATTGTACCCACGATGGAATGTGGACTCTGCACCAAGACAGGACTGACAAATCTGTTTTATGGTTCCCAAGGGTAGTCATGTCATTATCTCTAAGCCCTTGAAGGGCATCAGGGAGGCAAGAGTGAATCCCTGACTCTGGCTGAGCTCTCTCCGGGCCCCAGGATCTCTGAGCCCCAGTGAGTCGGCAAGCAGGTCCTGGCCAGACTCTCCTTCTAGTTCTGTGGCAGATTTGCTGTGCAGCCCCAGACAAGCAACCTTCCCTCTCTGTTTCTCCAGCTATAAAACAAATGGATTTGGGTTAGCTGACACCTAAGAGCTGTCCAGGCGCACTGCCCAGCTGTTTTCAGTTCATGCCAAGTACAGAGAATAAAAAGACCTGTAAAGGTGGCAGCAGTGGGGGAGGGGGGCACCTTACACGGCAAAAGCCTCCAGCTGGGAATGGAAATGAGGCAGGCACAAGGGCAAGAGGAACCTGAGCCAGGACTGGACCATAGGATGGGAGTAATTATGACCCATAGCTGAAATTTATGGAGCAAAGAGTTAATCCTATTGAACACTGTATGGTGAGTACCACACAGCATTTTTCTCATATTTGCATCTAGATTGAGGCCAAGTAGATCTTTTCTCATCTTGGGGATGCCAAATGAGCCAATCTAATGGGTCGGGCCAAATCCGGCCACTTGCCTCCCAGCACCCACAAACATAGATGTAGGGCAAGAGCCATAGCAGCACAGGGGAGACCTCTAGTGAGACCCCACTCACACCCAAAACCCTAAGCAGGCAGGCAAAAGACCTAGTGTGTAAGCAGCAGCACATCCATATCCCCAGCCACCCACACCTGTGTGCTCATATGCCACCACACACACACACACGTGGACACCGCAGACAAGTACTGTGCCTCAAGCCCTGCCCTCCTACCCCACTCTTGCCTGGAACTGGACATCCAGCACTAACAGTCATGTCTGTATGGGGAAAGACAGACACAGGGCAGATCTAGAGGTTGCCAGAAGAGCAACAGGGCACAGGCACTGCCATGTGGGGACATTCCCTAGACTAATACCCCCACCCAAGACAGTGGGAACTCCATGCCTATACAGAAGGAAGCGGTGCCCTACATCACAGAGAGTACAAACTCCCCTCTTCCCTAAGGCTCCCTGGCTTCCAGAGCCTGGCTCACATTGTTCACTTCGCCTTGTCCCCAGGTCATGAACGATCTGCAAGCTGGACTGTCCAGAGTCCAAGTAGGAAAGGGAGGCTCTTCCCAGGGGGAGAGCATGCCAGCCTTGACCCAGAGCCCCTCACACCTTCAGAGAGGAGGGTATAGCAGGGGTGGATGAGGGGGCCACCAGGAGCAGCCCCAGGCCTCGCTGTTCTCTATGGCTTTTTATTCCTATGTGATTCTACTGCTCATTCATATAGGGATTGGAGCCGTGGCGCACGGCGGGGGCGGCCAGCGGAGGGCTCAGCTCCTGAACAAGGGGGCCGAAAGAGAAGTAGCTGCTAGCCTAACCAAGGGGACCTTTCCTCTGCTGCTCTCCCCACCCCCACTGACCTCTTCCCTGCCCAGCTGTAACAGAACGGGCAGGTGGCTGCTGGATCCGAGCAGTACTCCTACCCACCATCTCAGCGCTGGAGACCACCACTGCAAGGCTGGCACTGGGAACTGGACTATGTCCCAGAGGAGCAGCTAAAGGAACTGGGATGTTCAGCCTGGGAAAATGGGCCTGACACAGGAAACAAGGTCCAGAATCCCATGTGGCTGAGAGTAGCCCATGGATAAACAAAGGGCATATCAACCAAAGATGAGGTCTGTGCCTAAGGGCTGTCCAAATACAGAAGGGAAGGACAGCCTTAGTAGGTAGTAAGCGTTGACCCAGCAAGGCACATAGCAGAGGCTGGAGATCGTGACAGGGATGCCACAGGGGAGTCACAGTTGGATAGGTGGCCAGTTGCTCCTGGACCCCATGTCTGCAGTCCTTAGATATGTCTTTCCTGGGGTGCTTGCCACCATCGAGTGTGTCAGAAGCCAGGCTCAACAATCCTAGGCTCCTGTTTAAGTGAAACAAGTGCTGAGTGTACCTTGCAGAGAGGGGTGTGGCGAACTCCTATAGGGTTTTACTGCCGGGGCTGCAGCCTGACCCCACTCCCCTTCCCAGCAGCTCTGTGTGAATCTTCACTTGAGGGAAAACACATGGAGAACCCATAGTGTGGTTCTTTTTATTTGCAGTCCTTCTTGCTTCACCCCACAGAAAAGACACTCAAGAGCTCAGCAGAGGGGCTGTTGGGGTCGGGGGAGAAGACTGGGAATAGCAAACTGGCCAAGGGGCTCATCCTGGTCCTCAGAGGTACATGCTGTCTGTCATGGCAGAAAGTAGGGAGAAGAGAACCCCCATCTGCCAGTCTGGTTGGAGGAATGAACACAGAGCAGAGGCCATGGGTGTGAGGCATAAGGGCCAACCAGGCAGCTAGGGCCAAGGAAAGAAGGGGCCCTAAGGCCTGCTGAGGCCTTGGAGAACAACCTTGGTTGGCTCTAGGATGCTGCCCTGTAGGCCTCCTATGTACTCCTAAAACACGACCTACACCATCACCATGGCCTCAGGAACAGAAGGTGGACATCCATGACATTGGTGCCAGTCAGCCCTGTGTGCAGCAGGTGCGCCCCACCATGAAAGCAACGGAAGAAGGTATGTGAGTCATTGTGAGATAGGAAGGTGGCCACGTCCAGGCCCTCAGCAGCAGCCTGGCTGGCCAGCTCAGGCATGACCCAGGCCCCGGCTGCCTCTGTGGGCCCATCCTGCCCATCGGTGCCACCACTCAAAAACAGCACATCTACAGGCCCCAGTGGCCGTTGTCCCAGCTCAACTCCAACACGCAGGGCCAGTTCCTGGTTCCGGCCACCCTTTCCTGAGCCCTGCAATTGCACTGTGGGCTCACCACCAGCCAGCAGGCAAACAGGGCCCCCAGCTCCCACCACAGCCTCCAAAGCCTCCTTCAGCTGCAGGTCTGGGAGCTGGAGCTCAGCTGCCAGCTCCCAGAGTTGTTCGTCCTCCTCCGCAGAGGCTCCAGCCCCAGCCGGAGTGAGGCGGGCTCCAGCCACCTGGGCGAGCAACCCGTAGAACCGGGCTATACTTTTCACATCACCCTGTATGGATGCACTCAGCACCGCGGCCCGGTATCCCAGCACCTCAGCCTGCCGCTGGGCCTCGGCCAGTGCCAGTGCGTTGGAGCCAATAATCACATTGAGCACGTGGCCACAGGTGTGTGGCCCATGAGGGTCAGAGTCAGCTCGAGCCAGCACAGTCTTCACGGAACGTGGCAGGGCAGCACGAAGGCCGTAGCGATTGAGGATGTGCAGGCAATCTTGCACGTTGTGGACGCTGGCCACAGTGGGGCCACTGGCAATCACCTCCACAGGGTCCCCCACCACGTCTGACAGAATCAGGCTCACCACCTGGGGTGGGGTCGCAGAAGCAAGGCTCAGTCCCTCCCAGCCCTCACGACACAGCCATAGAGGACAAACCGCCACACACCCCCTGCCATGTATCCACAAACCCTCACGCTGTCCAGTGTGTTTTCTCACCCACTTCTAACCCCTCTCAAGGGGGTTTGCAGAACATGTGGCCTTTTGGACCCCCAATCCTCTCTGATATCCCTCTCAGCTAGCCTTATGGACTCCCACACCAGGCCCCTGCCAATCTGTATGCTGTTCTAGGCTTTCATCTCCCTGGCGCATGTGGGCCAGGCTCCTCCAGCCCAGGGCTCCCTGGGGTAGAAACAACCCATGTACCTGGGCAGGGTAGGCAGCCTGAGCCAGCCCCCCACCCTTGAGCTGGGACAAGGCCTTCCGGATTGTGTTCAGCTCCTGGATGTTGGCTCCGCGGGCCGCCAGCAATTTGGTGAGTGTCTGCTTTTCCTCCAGTGTGACTGGTGGGATAGGGGCCGGCAGCAAGGCTGAGCCCCCACCTGCAGAGACAGTGAAGAAGTCAGGCAGATGGCACAGAACTGCAAAGGAACCCCCCACTTAGGGCAGCAGGCAAGCAGTGCCCATATTAGGGAAGGGGATGCTAGAGAGGTGGGATTAGGGTGCCCCCATGTGGACATGCAGTGACCGTGTGTACAGTCCCCACACCCTGGGCCCCTGAGGCTGTGCCCTGCCTCAGAGTAGCCCAGGTCCCAGCAGGCACTGGAAGAACTATTCCTTAAGAGCTTGGAATAGGGGGCAGACCAGGAGGAGATGGGGAGACCAAGGAGGGGCTCCGTGGGGGCTAGAGACCTGGGCTCTAGCCCCAGATCACACTGACACAGCAGCAACAGCAGGGACATTTCGCCTGCAACACCCTGAGTCAGATGTTCCCTGCATGCCCTCTCATGGTCACCCAACAAGGTCAGTCAGGGGAGGACCCCCTTGGCTCCAGGGAGGCCAGATACAATGCCCAGGGCCACTCGGGAGTCAGCCATCCAGGTTCTTTACTGCCTCCCTTGCTGTGACCCCGAGGGCTCAGACCAACCATTTCTCACAGACCTGGTATTTGGAATACCACCACCACCATCCCCCAAACTGTCCCACATGAACCAATCTGGCACCCACACCTGAGATGAGCACAAGCAGTAGGTCGTCAGCCGTAAGGCTTTCAGCCAGCTGCCGGATGGCCAGTGCGGCCCGGAGTGCATCACGGTCTGGGAGGTTGTCCTCTGCGCCTTCAAATACCTGGACCCGGCTGTGTGGCTTCAGCAGCATTTCCCTGAAGAGATAGAGAACAGATAGGAAGAGATGGGGAGGGCTTCTCTCCTTCCATCTGATTTCTCAGCTGTACAGGTGAAGGATACCAACTGGCACCCATCCTGGAGCCAGTCCAGACCCAGAAGGAAAGGGATGCTGGTGAGAGAGGGAGGCCCGATGCAGCCTGAGTCTGGGCCTAGCTTCCCTGCCCAATGGACAGTGGGCAGCAGCCCCCCAAGGCTCCTTACTGCTTGCCAGCATGCTCCATGGCAGCACGGATCCCCTTGGGAACGCTGATCACACCCTGCACGAGATGCTGGCGCAGTAGTTCCTCCGCTGCAGCTGCCATGCCCAGCACAGCCTTGCCAAAGCCCACCAGGTAGAGGTTTTGCCGCAGCTGAAAGCTCCGGTCCCGCACCTTCATCTGCCCACCGCCAGGATCCAAGGACAGTGCCCGGTGAAGCATGGGGCCTGGAAGCACGGCACCCACAGCGCTCTCAAACAGCTGCTGTGCCTGCTCTGCGAGGGCCATGCCACTGGCCAGCCGGACCACCGCGCCCCCCGAGAGGAGTGGGCGCAAGGGGGCTCGGGCCAAGCGGGGCAGGACCTGCAGGACTGCAGCCATGCCCCACTGCTCTCAGTACCACCTGGCACCCATGGCTGCCTAGGGGGAAGAAAGCACTAGTAAGGTCGCTGCAAGACCAGAATCAGGCCCCCTCCCCCCAGCCACCTCTCTGAGGGCTTGGGGCTGCTGGGCCCCACAGTGGTTGCTGCAATAGGCCATCTGTCGTCCAAGACTATCTGAGGCCCTCAGCTGCCTGATCTAACTCTAGTTCTTGGAGCCCAAGCCTGCCACCTACCATGTCCTTCTCTTCTGCAGGCTACACTCTGGCCCTCTGGACACTCTGCCTCGAGTCCAAAGGTCCTGTTAGGTGAGCCCTCCCCTAGGCCAACTGCTTTGGCTGAGAGTTAATCATTCACAGAGGGAGCAATTCCTCTCATTGGGCTCCTGCACCACCCCTTTTCCACCCCCTGCACTTCTGAGCCCTCATTCAGGGGCAACACCCCTTTCTGGCACTCCTTCCTTGCCTCTTTGCCACTTCTGTTGCCACGAGGTTGCTGGCTGTCCCACCAACTGACCCTGAGCCCGATGACCTGCATGCAGCCTGCTCTGTTTCATTAGCTCGTGGATCTGGGCTGGGGAGCCTGGGAAGGCTAGGTCTGTGTGGGGAGGCTGTAGACTCACAGGAGCACTGGCAGGCAGACCCAGCGCACATCCTCAGGACACAGCCTAAGGGATCCCAGTGCTCAAGGCCAGTCCAGCAAAAGGTTTGGGTTCAAGTGAGAAATGGCAGCAAAGACTGGCTCATGGTGGAACCTCAGATAAGTCCCTAGATACCACACTAAGGCCATATACCTTGGGAGTCATGCTGCAGGACAGAAAAGGACACCCTTCCACCTACTTGGCTAGCCAGATTCACCCCTGCCAAGAACATGCCTTTCGCTCTGACAAGTCTTGGGTCACACCATCCACAGGAGTGAGAGCCTAGTGTCTGGAGCAGGAAAGGCCAGGCTTCCAGAGCTGAGGCCAAATAGTCATTCTCCCCAATGGTCAAGGTAAAGGCTACAGAAGCCTTGGGGTGAAGGTCAGGAGGCTGTAAAGGAATTCAGAGACAATAAAGCCTCCAAAGAGCTCGTCTCTAAGAAAGGCATCTGCTTTAACAATGCCCACCATAAATGCTGCCAGCTGACTGCAGCAGCAAGTATGCACAGAGCAGGGGAAGGAAGCTAGGAATCAGGCTTCAGCTCTACCAAAGACTCAGTTCCTTTTCTCTCACTGGGCCTCACATACAAAATGAGAGGTGAGATGAGAAGATTAACACTCTGCCCTCAACATCCTTGGTCTCTCTGAAGCTGCCCACTGTTAACACAGAAAAGCTGAGCCCTACTTTATCCCACACTCAAAAACCTAACAATGTGTAGCCCTCAGCCACTTAGACAGCATGGTTCTCAGCTTTTCCATAAGACCAATGCTGCCTGACTCCAGCATGAAAGGAAACGCAGAGAGTGCTGCCATAGGGACTCCGGAAAATGGGCTCAACTTTTGCCAGGAAGCCCCTGGGGCTGGCCCATTAGGCTAGGAACTAAAAGCAGCTTCGAATGTAGCAATAGCTTGACAGCCTGTATGAACTTTGTACCTCTTTCCCAGATGCACCCAGGCCTAGAGGATTCCAGCCTTGCCACAGCACACCAGAGCTCAGGGGAGGAATGGGAGAGGGGTGTTCAAAGCAAAGGTGACCAGTTAAAATATAAGATGTATTTGAATTTCAAATAAACTAGGAATTTTTATTTTTTTATTATTTTGAGAAAGAGAGAGAGAAAGAAAGAATGAGCAGGGGAGGGGCAGAGACAGAGAGAGACAGAGACAGAGAGAGAATCACAAGCAGGCTCTGCACTATCAGCACGGAGCCTGACCACGGGCTCGATCTCACCAACCTGAGATCATGACCTGAGCTGAAATCAAGAGTCCGACGCTTAACTGACAGAGCCACCCAGGGGCCCCTCAACAAGGAACTTTTAAAATATAAATTATGTTCCATACAATATTTGAGGCATTACCTACACTAAAAAATTGTTACCTATCTGAAATTCAATTTTAACTGGACGTTGTTTTTTATCTGCTAACCAGCTACTCTTTACTCAGACATCCTCCCTCTTAAAACTCCCAAGTACTCCAGAGAGAAACCCGGAAACACCGAGAAGACCCTCCTTGACTCCTCCTCGACACCAAGTGGGGCTGGCGCCACTTCCGGCCTTTTCCTGCCCGCACATGCTCCGGAAGTAACGTCATCCTGAGGCCGGAGCCTCAGACCTTTCCGAGGGAACTTCGCTGCCGCGTGATGCCTGGTAGTGACCGAGAAATAAATGCCTGCCACCACCTGGACCTGCCACTGCTCCGCCCAAGGACGGCTTCTGTGGGACCTCACACAGTCGACTTACCGTCCCAACGCTCTGGGTGGCGGCTTCCGGTGCCAGAGACCGGAAGTACTCGCGGGTGGGCGGAGCGGAATCAGGAAGTGTGGGGTGAGAGGGGCGGAGTTGGGGTGCTGACGGGCTCACGCTGCTGTGGGAAGGGGTGTGGAATTAGAGCGAGTAGGACTCTGGCGTTTCCCCCGCTCTGATTTTTGGGAGGCTTGGGTGGAGTCACTGTCAGGCTTTATTGCTTTCATCTCTGCAATGGGGGCAATAATCTCTGAGTCACCAGTTGCTTTAAGCGTCCCTTCCTTTATCCCGTAGGATGCTATCAGTCAGCAAATACATTTCTTGCTCCTGTTAGGTGCCCGGCACTGTACTGCGCAGAGGGACTGAAAATTACAACTTGCCCACAATTCTCCCCTCCTGGAGCCAGATTAAATAATCTCGGCTCCTCCCCACCTCTATAATCCCACAACAACTCTTTGTGTTCTCCCCTCTCCTTGGCCAACCAAGTAACAGCTCAGACTCAATTGCGTGATCCTTGAGCGCACAAACTGCGTGTAAACACGAGTGACCCTGGACCTCCCTTACTCTCTCCACTCTCAACCTGTATCCATCCTTGAGCCTGACTTGATGCCTTCCCACATTCAAAAGACATGTCCTGATCAGACTCCAAAGACACAAAAGAGTGCTTTTTTTTTAACTGATACTTTCTTGGGGAGATGGGGGGGGGGGGGAGTTACATCACAAATCACACATCAGACTTTCTAAAAATCTTAAAACATATTTCCCCCCTACCAGTTCCCTTTTGCAGCTGCCACATCTTTCCATAAGTCTCCAAACCATGCTCTGCTCTCATGAACTTCTCATACCCACTTCCCAGCTGTCTCCCTGGGTTTTTCATTCCCTTTATAATAGAGGAACTTTTATTCCCTATCACCCTCTCCCAAACTTCCCCACTCCGTCATCAAAACAAAGGCACCTTCAGGAGAATCTGCCTTCCTTAGATGTGTGGGGAGATTGTCAATGCGTAAAATTTCAGTTTTTCCTTGCTGGTAGTAAGCAATCTTCGTTCAGCATGCATTTATTCATTCCTCCATCATTCACCAGACATTCCCTAACCTTCTATGTAGGTCAAATACTATAACTACTGGGATGAGTAAAAAATAGTACTTTGAGTTGAGAAGTTTACTCTGCTTTCATAATAGCAGTCCCCCGCTACTGGAGGGAATGTATATTTGAGCGCCTCTCTCATTATTTACTGCCAGAGACTCATGAACAGATACCATTTACTATGCCAATGCTGTTCTGTCAGACTGTAAGTAGGAGACTAATTATACCCATTTTTTAAATCCCCCTCCTACCCCACTACTC
The DNA here is from genome assembly GCF_003009895.1 of Hyaena hyaena. Taxonomy (NCBI): domain Eukaryota; kingdom Metazoa; phylum Chordata; class Mammalia; order Carnivora; family Hyaenidae; genus Hyaena; species Hyaena hyaena. The sequence goes on along the minus strand of NW_024080862.1, from coordinate 902,402 downwards.
ACAAGATGTATTTAACAGCAAGGTTTAAATGCCCACTGGACTCTGAGTTCTTGGAAGGTCTTGGTCTAACTTATGTTTGCATCTCTACTGCCTTGCATAGGACCAGGCACTAATAAAAGCTGGAATTTGGTGGGTTTTTTTCCTCCCACCCCCACTTTCTTTCTTTCTTTACTATTTTTTTAACAAATTAACAAGAGAACAGTGAAGTACTCAGCTGCAAAGTGCTGCAGACCCAAAGTAGGAAGATAAAGATTGCTGTTAGTAAGCAAAAGAAACAGTGGAGAGAAGAAGTAGGGGTCTTCATGAAGCAGTGGGATTTAGGTCTAAGAAAATAATTAGGCTCATCAGAATGCATACACATACCTTGATAGTAGGTATGAATATGCCTATAGTCTTTTTAAGTGCCCTTTGACAATAAGTATCGATGTCAAAAATGAGGGGGTGCCTGGGTGCCTCAGTCAGTTAAGTGTCCGGCTTAGGCTCAGGTCATGATCTCATGGCTCGTGGGTTTGAGCCCCACATTGGGCTCTGTGCTAACAGCTCAGACAGAGCCTGGAGCCTGCTTTGGATTCTATGTCTCCCTCTCCTTCTGCCTCTCCCCCACTTGTACTCTGTCTCTCTCTCAGAAATAAACATTAAAAAAATGTTCTTAGTTTTAAAAATGTGATAGGCAACTTCAGTACAAGGAAATAACTGGCTGTGTAGATAAAGATGATGTAGGGAAGGAAAAAGATTTTGTCCTCTATTCTCTTAGGTTCAGTGGCTGAGGCCCTACAAACTAAACTGACAGAAGACAGATTAACAGAAAGGAAAAGTTTATTTCATATGTATATGGGAGGGGCCTCACAGAAATGAAGTAAAAACCCCAAAGAGGCCATTAGGCCTGAGAGCTTACATATATACCAGTTTAAACAAAAGGGAATAAATTTGAAAGATGTGACAAGACAAAAGGGGTTCAGGCTTCTGACGGTAATAAATTGTGGGAAACTGTACACATATATATAGGACATATATATATGAGATATATATGGGATATATATATGTGGGAAATATATATGTGAGATATATATGTGTAGATATGTGTGTGTGTGTGTATATATATATATATATATGGAACTAATGGAAGATAAGGATTGCTGTTAGTAAGATTTGTTTGTACAGGTTCACCTTGGCCTTGGTTCTCCCTCTCCTGGTAAAGGGAGGACTCTTTCTCATGGGAAATTTACATCCTACTTTTACATAGGAAGGAGGAGGGCAGGGAGCCTTTTCTGCATCTGTCCTGATATTTCTTCAACTCAAAGTAATCCTTATGCCAAAGTGGCATATTTTGGGGTGGGATATTCTGATCCCCTTTAAATAGACATAAGATATTCAGCCCAGAGTTGTTATGAGTATAAAGCAATCTAAATATCCATTGAGAAGAGAATTTAAACAAATAAGTTATAGTACTTCCAAACAGATATTTAAAATGGTATTCTAGTAAGGCTTACATATGTGTTTCTTTTTGCAAAGCTATTTTATGTTTGAAAAGATAATTTAAGGTATGCCTGACTGGCTCAGTTGATAGAGTGAGTGACTTTTGTGATGTCCATAGAGAATGTGACTTTTGATCTCAAAAGTTGTGAGTTCAAGCCCCACATTAGGCATAGGGCTAACTTAAAAAAAAAGAAAAGAAAAGGAAAACAACCATATAAGTCAAACATATAAGCCTTCTGCATTATTCAAGCAAGGTGAAGGAAAGAAGGCATATTCTGGGGTACATTACTCATACCCTATTGAGGGAGGGTTTACTGAATTTATTCATCAGATTAAATTTCAATTAAAAAAATGTTTTAAGTTTATTTATCTTGAGAGAGAGGGAGGGAGAGAGAGAATCCCAAACAGGTTCCGTGCCGTCTGTACAAAGCCCAACGTGGGACTTGAACTCAAGAACTGTGAGATCATGACCTGAGCCAATGTCAAGAGTCAGATGATTAACCAACTGAACCACCCAGGCACCCCGGATTAAGCTTTAATTTAAATGTTCCCTTTTAAAGTTTTCTTTTAATGTTTATTTTTGAGAGAGAGGGAGAGAGAGAGAGAGAGAGAGAGAGAGAGAGAGAGAGAAACAGAACATGAGCAGGGGAGGAGCAGAGAGAGGGGGGGAGAAACAGAATCTGAAGCAGGCTCCAGGCTCTGAGCTGTCAGCACAGAGCCTGATGCAGGGCTCAGACTCACTAACTGTGAAATCAAGACCTGAGCCAAAGTTAGACACTTAACCAACTGAGCCACCAGATGGCTCTAAAATGTTCCCATTTAGAGCAAAGGAGAAGGTTTTTCCTGGGTGATGTTCGGTCATCAGTGACCAGGGGAAGATGGCAATAATGGTACCCATCTTCACTAACAGTGTTGAATCTCAGGAATTCAACATGGGTGAAGCACTTGGTCCCTATAACTCTGAAATTCGCACCCCCGCACCCCACTTCCCTCACACAAGATCAAAGAGGTCATCAGGGTAGTGAGTGGTAACATTTGTGAGAACAGTGCTCAGTCTTGGGCTTTCTGACTTGGAACTTTGCTGTAAATAAGCCCTGCTTGTTGAAGAAGCTGATCACACATGATTGCAGCCATTTGAGGTTTCTGATGCCTACGGAGGTTTGGAGTGTTAGTGCACGTTGCCAGCAGAGCCAGCAGCCATTCCCCTAAAGTACCTGTCCCTCTATTGACATTCGCCCTGTTGTCCTCCAAACTCAAACTATGGTGGTATGTACTAGTGCCATTTACCACCGAAGTCCAGTTCTCTCCCCTTCTAGCACTTCCTGGCCCTCTTGTGGTTAAGAAGAGTCATTTGACTAGTAATGGCCAATGAGTAGCGAGTAGAAGGGGTGCAGCTCAGTTAACTGACCAGGTGAGACCTTCCTGAGTGACAGGTGGGAAGAGCCATCCTGCCAACCCACAAAGGACACGAATTGAAAGTAGAAAATAAACCTTTGATGTTTAAAGCTACTAAGATGTTGGGGCACCTGGGTGGCTCAGTCGGTTAACCATCCAACATTGGCTTAGGTCATGGTCTCACATGGGCTTGAGCCCTGCATCAGGCTCTGTGCTGACAGGGTGAGGCCTGCTTTGGATTCTGTGTCTCCCTCTCTCTCTGTCCCTCCCCGCCCCCCCATGCTTTGTCTCTCTCTGTCTCTAAAAAATAAAAAAAAATTTTTTTTTAATTTTAAAAAGCTACTAAGATGTGGGGGGTTGTGTTATTGCACCATAACCTGGCCTCTGCTGGCTGATATGCACACTTTATCCTGTTGCAAATTAGTTTCAGTAATCAAAACCTGCATCTGCATCTTAGAATCCTGATCTACTCTTGATATCATATCATCTGGAAAATGTTGGTTCTCACTGACATTCATCTTGCTAGATGCACCAAGAGAAAGAACGTCTTGCTGTATTTTCTAATTCAGGAGAGTCTTGTGCACTAATCAACACCGCAAGGCAGGAGCAAAAAGCAGAAGGCAGCATTCATGAGGAGAAATTCCTTACATCAGTCTTGGGATTCTGTGGTGGGGCAGATTTTTATTCAATCAGTTCATGTGGCCTCTGGGGTTCTCTTCTTTTTCTGCATTTTAATTGTGACTGGACAAAAATAAATAATTGTAGTAAGAATTCAAGAACAGCAAGAAATGTAAGATTGATGTAGAAACAAAAGTAAAAATAGTGAATGTGAACATGTTCAGTCTTTTCTCCAGTAAGATATACTCAGTTTGGTTATTCAGTCTAAAAACTGTTGTGAATTATTATACTGCATCCATAAGAGAAACCTGTAAAATGTTCTGCCACCTTAAAATCCACTGTAAAAATAAAGTAGTGATTTTTTTTTTTTAATTTATGCAATACCTGGGATAAGTCAGAGGTTCTCCGTCATCATTTCCAAACTGGAGGCAGCTGCCTTCTCAGGAAAGCACTCCTGGTGCCCAGGGCCTCTCCTTCACGTGTCCTTGACATCCTGGACCTCTTCCTTAGCATTCAGCCCCTAATGCCTCATGGAGGTGGCACTGAGGGGTAAAGAGATCCCTTTTCGGGGCTTCCGGGGCCAGCTCTACAGTGAGTTTTCAGGAGCCTCCTCTTCCACCCTCCACCCCTGCTTTTGTCTCTGCAGCACTAGACACTTCTCCAGGGCAGGCCCAAGGTGGGTGCCCTGGGAGAGCCCCGAGACACCAGAGCTCCAATGTGGGGCTGGATAGGGTCCTGAGGCCAGAAAGTGTGGAGTTTTCTTTTTCTTTTTTTTTAAGTTTTAAAATGTCATTTATTTTGAGAGAGAGAGAGAGAGCATGAATGGCAGAGGCAGAGAAGGAGAGAGAATCCCAAGCAGGCTCTGCACTGTCAGCACAGAGCCCCATATGGGGTTCAAACTTACAAACTGTGAGATCATGACCTGAGCTGAAATTAAGAGTCGATGCTAAACTGACTGAGCCACCAGGCGCCCTATGAGTGGAGCTCTCCTAAGTGAAAGCTGTGAAACACCTTGAGGCTATTTTTCTTGCAAGGAGGGGTGGGGGGGTATAAATGCACCCAGAAGCAGCACTGCTGTGACAGATCCAGGGTTGCTAAAGCACAGCAGGTTGAATTGTCAAAAAGGATTTTTAAGCCTTTTGAAATAGTTCTGTGTGTTTGGAAGCAGAGGCCCTGGGGCTCTAGGCAGTTCTTCCTGATTTGAGCGGTCTAGGCTTATCTGGGAAGAACCCATCCCTTCCTTCCAGAACAAAAAGGCATTGTTTACCAACAATGGACTTTGTTAAATGTGAATGATTACCTACCTTTGCCCTAGAAATCAGGCTGGAACTTTCCAGTCAGAAGCAGAGTGTGAATCCATACTTGGCTTACTGGCTGTGTGACTTTGGGAAAGTTATTTAACCTCTCAGAACCTCTCAGTCTTCATCATTAAAATGGGGTTAAGATTATTAAATAAACAATATGTTTAAAGTGCATGTAGACGGGGCGCCTGGGTGGCTTAGTCGGTTGAGCGTCCGACTTTCGCTTAGGTCATGATCTCGCGGTTCGTGGGTTCGAGCCCCGCGTCGGGCTCTGTGCTGACTGCCAGCTCGGAGCCTGGAGCCTGTTTCCGTCTGTGACTCCCTCTCTCTCTGACCCTCCCCTGCTCACGCTGTCTCTCTCTCTCTCCTAGAAATAAATAAAAATATTAAAAAAATAAATAAATAAAGTGCATGTAGAAAGGCGCAAAGGTGTGGCTGGGTCAGCTTATTGGGTATGTGACCTGTGTAGTCACGCAGGGAACCAAGGTCAGAAGGGTTCTGCACTTGAAGACTGAATACTATCGGATATTCTACTGTTGCTGTCTTTATTGCATTTCTTAACAATTTTTTAAGGAGGGGCCCATATTTGTATTTTGTCCTGGGCCTTGAAAATTATGTAGTCGGTTTCAGACCCCCTCCTTTCAGACCCCCTGGTCCTGGAGCTCAGGACCTTTCTGAGGAATTCCAGTAAGTGACCACGTTAGGAGGACCCAGTGCTTCACACTGTGGGGAGCCGAGGTGGCACTGTGGTTCCCGGGCAGTACTGAGGCTGTGATGAGAACATCTGAAACCTCCCCCCCCCACTATGACAGGCATGTCCTGGCCACTGGGCCCAGGAGAGCTCTTTAAGCAAGAGACCTAGAAACCCTCACTCACTCAGTAGCTAAAGGCCACACCTGGGAGTCTTACACAGGCTGATTCCTTGGGGAAACTGAACCCTGCATGTAATTCAGGCGTGGTACAAGCCACATGAATTAAATGAAATCAGCCCTGGGTTCCTTGGGGGGAAAAAATCAAATGTTCTAATCGTTTAAAGTACTTTTAAGTATATATTAATTTGACCAACTGAAGGAAAAATCAGAAACAAAAAACAGTAGAAAATACATTTCACTGAAGGAAATCACTGCTGAGGCTGCCTCTAATGCCAGAGAAAAGGTTTGTAATTTCCATTTGATGTAAAATGTTACCTCCACGCGTGGCCATCGTTTCCTATTGGTGGTAAGTGAAATGAAGCATTCATTTAGCAAAAGCAGGCAATTTGTCAGGTGAGAAGTGGTTCTATATGAACAGTGACAGCTGAAATGCACTGTATGCAGTCACCATGGGTTGCAATTGTGTTCCAACATTCTGCATGTCCTCTGTGGCAATTATGTTCACACATGCGCGTGCACACACACACACAACCTTCCCAAAGAGTCACACGACTCTAGTTATTGTGAGGGCTTATTTAAGACGTTGAGGGGGAGTAGAAAACACAACCCCAGAGTGTGCCACTTGGGCATGTAGATTGTTTTGAACTGAAGGAAAGTAAGCTGACTCAGGAATAGCTTCTTCCTTCTCCCTAAACCGTCCAGAGAATTCAGATAGGCAGCGTTTAACAGGAAGAGAGCTGTTACCAGAGATAACTGTTTACATCAGAAAGATTTATCTGTGGGGCGCCTGGGTGGCTTAGTCCCTTGCACATCCAACTCTTGGTCTCAACAGTCAGGATCTCACAGTTTGTGAGGTTAAGCCCTGCTTTGAGCCCCCGTGTTGACAGTGCAGAGCCTGCTTGGGATTCTTTCTCTTCAAATAAATAAGTAAATAAACTTTTTAAAAAATGCTGTTTAAAAAACCCAGAAAACATATCTGTCTGGCATGGCAAACATTTGTTTATTGAACATTTGCTCTTCTCATCTTCTTGTGAATTGTCTTTCTCCCCCTTGAAGCCCTAGCCCCTACACTTTCCTCCACAGCTCAGGATGGTATACAAACCTCAACGCTGGGGCACCTGGCTGGTTCAGTCAGAAGAGCGTGTGACTCTTGTTATTTATTTATTTTGAAAGAGAGAGAGAGAGAGAGAGAGAGCACTGGCAAGCTCGCATGCGAGTAGGGGAGGGGCAGAGAAAGAGGAACAGGGAGAATCCTAAGCAAGGATTCTGCACTGTCAGCACAAAGCAGGACGCAGGCCTTGATCTCTCATGGTTCATGTGATGATGACCTGAACCAAAATCAAGAGTCAGACACTTAATCGACTGAGCCACCGAGGTGTCCCAAGAGCATGACTCTTGATCTCAAGACTGTGAGTTTGACTCCCATGTTGAGTGTAGAGATTACTTTAAATGAATAAATAAAAACTTTAAAAACAAACAAACACCTCAGTTGCCTGACTGCCTGAAGGGACTAAGGGCAGGCTACCCCAAAATGTGCCAATTTGATACATTGATTATTTTAATTTTTTAATCTTTTTAATGTTTTATTTATTTTTGAGAGAGAGAGACAGAGTGTGAGTGGGAGAGGGACATAGAGAGAGGGAGACACAGAATCCAAAGCGGGCTCTAGGCTCTGAGCTGTCATCACAGAGCCCAATGTGGGGCTTGAACCACAAACTGTGAGATTATGACCTGAACTGAAATCAGACACTTAACTGACTGAGCCACCCAGGCATCCTGGTATATTGATTATTTTAAATAAAATTGACTCAAGAAACAGCCTCTGCAGGAAGGACACTAGACTCTTCCCCTGAAAGCAGAAAACAAATCTCCCAGCTGAAGAGTATCCTCCCTGTACCAGGAGCTAAAGAGACATTCTTATCACCAGAGATGGGAAATTCAGAGCCCAGAAGGCTGTATAAATAACTCTTGTTACTTTTTACTAACTTATGACTCCAGCCCAAATTCTGTTTAGAAATTCTTACTAATTGAGGCTCCCAAAGTTAAATTTTCTTTGTTCTGTCAATTCCTCACAGATTTATTGTTTCTTTGTCTAAAAAGTATGAAAACTGCCTGCCTTGGTCATTTCTTGAAGTCTCAATTCCATAACTGGGCTTCTGTACATGTGTAATGAAACTCTGGCATTTTCTCCTGTTAATATGTCTCATGTAAATTTAATTCCTAGTCCATGGGGCGCCTGGGTGGCTTAGTCGGTTAAGCGTCCGACTTTCGCTTAGGTCATGATCTCACGGTTCGTGGGTTCGAGCCCCGCGTCAGGCTCTGTGCTGACTGCCAGCTCGGAGCCTGGAGCCTGTTTCAGAGTCTGTGTCTCCCTCTCTCTCTGACCCTCCCCTGCTCACGCTGTCTCTCTCTCTCTCTCTCTCTCCTAGAAATAAATAAAAATATTTTTAAAAATAAATAAATAAATAAATTTAATTCCTAGTCCAGCTGGAAGATGTTGGGAGTAGAGGAGAATTTTTCCTTCTCTTCAGTTGGTGTAATTGGCAGGTACTTTAATTCACTGGACATCTATTGCTCCAGGCACTGTAGCAGCTGAGAGATTCCTGGGACATCTGACATCGACTGGCAAAAGGTAACATCTCTTACCATGTCAGCCTCCTGGAATTTCTACAGGGTCCAATGGAGCTAGAGTGGTGAGAATATTTTTTTCTTCCTCTAAATTTAGATTAGCAGGAGAAAATATTGTGGGACTAGCTCCTTGAGCAACGCTTGAGCTGGCCTCAGAGACTAGTGACTTAAAGGTTCTCATCAGACTAGCATCCATTTAGACAAACTTTGCTGTGAATCCTCTATGTAAAAATAGAATGAGGTTTTTCCTTTTGTTCTGTGTTCTAAGAGTTTGGTTTTGTGGCCCATGAAAACATTCTCTCTGGTTTCTGCCTTCGGGAAGGTACACTTACGAGGGTGTACTTTGGTGGCCTGTCGAATAGGGACACATAGTTACAAGCTGTACTCTCTGGCGAGGCCAGCTCGCAGGGGAATTTGTCATAAAAGATCCTAGCCCATAAGGAGCCTTTGTTGTCCAAGCTTCGTTGCTTGTCAGTGTTAGAAAAATCCCATTCCAATAGCACCTGCCCAGTGTCAAAAATTAGAGGGTCTGGTGACTGGAGGCATCTCACCATTTCATGGGAGACTGGAGACATCCTTACCTCCTGTGCAGCAGAGGTTTTCGTTCTTAGACTAATTTTGGGAGTGAACTTTTGGATCTTGGGGGCTGTATGTCTATGCCCTCTCGGGACACCCCCTTGTATCTTTGGTTAAACAATTAAAAGGCTTATTGGTTTGAGTCCCTAGATCCTACTCATCAATGGCCAGACAATAAATCCTTTAAATTGACTGTATTTGAAAAAAAAAAAAATCCTGTATAAAGAACTCTCAATTGCCTTATTAGAATAATGGCTAGGCTTAAGGACTCCCTTGACAAGATAAAAATTAGATTTAAGATGAATAAATGACCACATCCAAGCTAAATTTCCTTCCTTAAAATCCAGATTTCAAATCTGCCTATTTTAACTTCCCTTTCCCTACAAGATTTGCAGAGAGCATTCCAGCTTAATCTCTAGGTTCAAAATATACAGGCTACTCTTGTAAATGCTGAAAGCCAGAAAGTGAATTTAGCAGAAGCAACTGGGACAGGCAGTAGGGCTCACTTTGCTGTAATCAGGTCTACCAGCTTCAGGCATTTTTATGCAATAACCTTCACAGATGTATCCTAGACAACACACCCCACCGTGCCCCTCACTTCAAAGAATTCATATCCCTTGAACAGCAGCAGATCTTTTGAATTATAAAGCCCTTTTCCCTCCACTTTCAAAAGATCCTACCAAATTTAGAGAGGAATTAGAAAGATTCATTGCTATTCACAACCCTACTCACAGAGACCTTGACTGGCTGCTAAGGGGAGTTCTTCTGACCCAAGATTAAACTGGTTATTAGACAGGCCAGACTGCCCCCTGAAAAAACCACCCTTCACAAAAGAAACAGGTGATCAAAATTTCTCCTAGGCCCTCCTACAAATAGAATACCTACAATTTTGAATACCTGCAAAAGGCCAGTATTCAGAGATGAACAGAAGCCTAGGTTAAATTGTGTACTCAGTACTCAGAAAGAAGGCTTTTGTTAAAATGTTTATGCAGACTTTACAAAGGCATAGATCTTTTGATTCTCATTTTAGTTAAAAATCTCCATGATATAAACAAGTTTAGTTTAAAAGGTGGGCCAATCCCTTGATATTCAGGCTATAATCCAGTTCTTTGGGGGAATTAAAAACCTGGGGTGCCTGGGTGGCTCAACTGGTTGGGCGTCCAACTTTGGCTCAGGTTACAATCTCACGGGTTCGTGGGTTCGAGCACCGCGTCGGGCTCTGTGCTGACAGTTGGCTCCAAGTCTAGAGCCTGTTTCAGATTCTGTGTCTCCCTCTCTCTCTGACCTTCCCCTGCTTGGAAATAAATAAAACATAAAGAAAATTTTTTTAAAAAAACGCCTTTATTTTACAAATATCTATAAAAAATGAGAAATTCAACCCTGGAAACAAGTCACAGCCGACCTATCTTTACAAACCTCTGCTATTTCTCTTAAAATGTTTATGGATATTTTACTTTTTTTTTAAGTAGGCTCTACACCCAACATGGGGTTTGAACAACCCTGAGATCAAGAGTCACATGCTCTACCAGCTGAGCCAGCCAGGCGCCCCTATTTATGGATAAAAGATCAAGATACTGGAACAAAACTGTCCTATACTTAGGGGAAAAAAAAACTTGCGTTCTTTCTCTGCCCCTTAAAGTTATTAATCTTCTGTCCTTGTGAAATAACATAGCGTACAACTGCCTGAGAATAAAGGGAAAAAAGGAGCGAGGGGAGTAGACCTTTTAAAATACAAGCTGCTAAAAAGGCTCTTTTAATGGCACCTCTGATAACAGGTAGATATGCTCTAAATATTCACCTCAGAGAAAACATGGATACTTTCTTTGTAAATTTACTACCCCCATCTTCTCTAGGACTTAAGAGCCATTTGCAAACTTCAGGGAAAAGTTTTTCAACAAAAAGAGAGAGTGGGGAGGCCTGGGTGGCTCAGTAGGTTGAGTGTCCAACTCTTGATTTCAGCTCAGGTCATGATCTCACAGTTTCCTGTGTCCAGCTCTGTGCTGACAGCATGAGCCTGCTTGAGATTCTCCCTCTCTCTCTGCCCCTCCCCTGCTCTCATTCTCTCTTTTCTCAAAAAATAAATAATAAATTTAAAATTTTTTAAAATTCTTTGAAAAAGAGAGGGAGAAGTATTTGGAAATTGGGCCTTTAATATAAGTATTTAGTTTAAAAAAAAAAAAAAAGCTATGAGAGGCGCTTGGGTGGCTCATGTGACTTTGGCTCAGGTCATGATTTCCCGGTTCTTAAGTTTGAGCCCCACATCCGGCTCTGTGCTGACAACTCAAAGCCTGGAGCCTGCTTCAGATTCTGTGTCTCCCACTCTCTGTCCCTCCTCCATTCAGCTCTTTCTTTCTCTCTCTCTCTCTTACTCTCTCTTGCTCTCTTTCTCTCAAAATAAATAAAATAAATTTAAAAAGTGTTAAGAAAAAAGACTCTACAATCAAAAAAAGCTGTGAGATTTTTGTTTGCATCTTGTCTATGTATATATGTCCATATATATATGTTGTAAATGTGAGATTTTGTCTATCTCTGGATGATCTTGCTAAAATAAATTTGTAAAAGACCTCTATTTAGTTGGCTTGAAGGCAAGTGCTTGTAAAGACTGAACATTCTGAAACTCAGAAATCTAGAAATTAACCCAAATGTTTTTCACGTTCATGTGATCTGGGAAAATATTTGATACTAAAGCTATGTCTTTAAAGTCATCAGTATTAAAATTAAAAGTCTTATTTAAAAAATGTTTTTATTTTAGAGAGAATGTGCAAGCAGGGGAGAGGAGCAGAGGGAAAGAGAATCCCAAGCAGACTCCATGCTCAGTACAGAGCCCAATTCAAGGCTCGATCCCACAACCCCAGGACCATGACCTGAGCCTAAATCAAGAGTTGGATGTTCAATTAACTGAGCCACCCAGGTACCCCTAAAACTCTTATTCCGCCTGTGTTTACTTAAAATCAAATAAGTTGATGTTATCTCTGTTATAAATTGTTTAATAGTTTGGAAGGATGACTAATTGAAGTCTGAAAGTTTTTATGGGTAATCTAAACATAATTTTCAAGAACAAGTAAATTAAATAGATGTAAATAAGATTAAAAGGTTTTGGGTAAATTTTTAAAATAGTTTCTCCAAATCTTTTTGGTAACATGAAAGATTAACATTTTGCTAAGTTAGGGGCACCTGGGTGACTCAATTGGTTAAGCATCTCACTCTTAATTTCGGTTTAGGTCATGATCTCACAGTTTGGGAGATGGAGCTTGGTGTAGGGCTCTGGGCTGACAATGAGGAGCTTGCTTGGGATCCTCTCTCTCCCTCTCTCTCTGCCCCTCCCCTGCTTGCATGTGTACTCGCTCATGTGTGCGCGCTCTCTCTCTCTCTCAAAATAAATAAATAAACATTAAAAATAATTTTTTACTAAATTAAATAATTCATTTAATATCTAAGTCATTTCCAATAAGATAAAAATTATAATATAAGTATTGAACATAAGTTTATCTACTTTTCTCTTATTACAGAGAAACTAAAGATTAATTTGTGTCTGCTAGAAAACATATCTTGAGCTCTAATGAAAGATTGTACTATAAAGAGACACATATTTCTAAATTATGAAATGTATTATAAATTTGCCATGCTAAGGCATTCTGGTGTAACAGTTCACAATTGCTTACTACTTAGTTTTCACTAGAAATTAAGGCTTGTGAGAGTTAAGAATTCTAACAAATGTAATTAAGACAACTAGAAATAATAAGGGAAACAATTCTGTCCATAGGAAAGTAAGACATAAGTAAGACTTTTGGTAAGAAAAGTATGAGAAGGGGTGCCTGGCAGTTAAATGATCAACTTCAGTTCAGGTCACGATCTCACAGTTGGTGAGTTTGAGACCTGCATCCCGCTGTCAGGCAGAGCCAGCATCGGATCCTGTCTCCCTCTCTTCAGCCCTGCCCCTGCTCTCTGTCTCTCTCAAAAGTAAACATATATAAATTTATTTTTTTTTAAAAAAGAAAAATCTATAAGGAATGGGAACACATTTTCATTGAAAGAAAAGAAAATAATTTTGTTCTAAAGTGAGACTGATTATTTAAAACTTAGGACAAAACTGAATGTAAAAAGAAAACTGTAGAAGGTTTATGAAAAAAAGAAACCTTTGGAAAGAAATTTATGTGTGGTCAGTAATGGCCACTTAGAATAAATTTATTTAAAATGAGTTTTAGGGGCACCTGGATGTTTCAATCAGTTGAGTGATGGACCCTTGATCTCATCTTAGGTCATGATCTCACAGTTCATGAGTTCAGGCCCCACATCCAGCTCTGCACTGATAGTGTGGAGCTTGCTTGGGATTCTCTCTCTCCTTCTCTCTCTGCCTCTCCCCTGCTCCTGCCCTTTCTCTCTCAAAATAAATAAATAAAATTTAAAAACAATAATAAAAAGGGTTGCCTGGGTGGCTTGGTTGGTTAAGTGTCGGAATTTGGCTCAGGTCATGATCTCACAGTTCATGGGTTCCAGCCCTGCATCGGGCTCTGTACTAACAGCTCAGATTCTGTGTCTCTCTCTTTCTGCCCTTCCTCCCTCCTCTCTGTTTCTCTCTCAAAAATAAACACTAAAAATTTTTTTAATAATAAAAAATAATAAAATGAGTTTTAGGAGTGCTTGGCTGGCTCAGTTGGTGGAGTGAGCAACTCTTGATCTCATGGTTATAACTTCCTGGGGTGCCTGGGTGGCTCAGTCAGTTAAGCATCTGACTCTTGATTTCAGCTCAGGTCATGATCTCACAATTTGTGTGTTCAAGCCCTATATCAGGCTCCATGCTGACAGTGCAAAGTCTGCTTGGGATTCTCTCTCTCTTCCTGTCTCCCTACCCCTCCCCTGCTCAAGCTCACTCTCTCTCAAAATAAATAAACTAAAAAAAAAAAAAAAGAGAGAGAGAAAGAAGGCCACTTCCTGGCAGGTGCAGGAACTCAGGATATTTTGAGGACCTCGAAAAGAGAGGTATTAACGCAGCTGTAAGTATTGCAGATTAAGTCTGATGGCAAGTATTTGGCTTGGCTTCTGGCCTCAGGTGACTAAAAGTTCAACCTCGAGGGGTGCCTGGCTGGCTCAGTTGGTAGAGCATGTGTCTCTTGATCTCAGGGTCGTGAGTTCAAGCTCATGCTGGGCTTAAAGCTTAAGAATAATAAAGTTCAAAGATACATTAAAAATAAAGTTCAGAGATTCCTTATTAAAAAATTCCAGCAAAGCAGGTTTTAAAAAGCCTATATGACCAATCACAGTCTTTGCTGCAGTTATAAAGAATCAGGCCAAGTTTTCTGAAACTAGACTTATTTTGTAAATAATCTTTTTCAAAAAGTTTTATTTATTTAAGTAATCTCTACACCCTGAGTGGGATTCAAACTCACAATATAGAGATTACTTAAATGAATAAAACTTCCGCTGAGCCAGCCAGGCACCCCGCAGACTAATTAGTGTTAATTTGACTATCTTTGGTAACAAGGAGGGTGACCATAGAGAGAAAAATTATGTTCCAATAACACACTTTTGTAAGTATTAGATTCTAATACAACTTATTATAAACTGGACTAGATCCTGATTTCTTCTAGTTTCTTTCAATGCTTGGCCACAACTCTCCAAACTAATGGTTTTTAATTTTTTCCCCATCCTTTTGACTTGGAATCATTATCATTTGATAACTAACACTGTTCATTTTCCTGAAGCCCTGAAAACTAAATATGAATGACTTGATGTAAACTTCAGAGAAATCGCCTCAACAGCTTTTATATAGATAATCTTTATGCCTGTTGCTTTGTGGGCCACTCAGAGGTCACCAGAGACATTGGAACTACCAGGAATCTAGGAAACGGTCAAACTGCCCCTGCCTGCTCTATCTGACATCTAGAAATCTTGGCTGGCTGGCCCAAAACTCTAAAACTGGCTTATAACTTGATCAAATCATTAACCATTATTTTTCTTTTGTTTCCATAGGAATGGCTCTTAACACCTTACGTGAATCATAGGCTTAATTTTTAAAAATACACCTGCATCCTCACCTCCTGAACTGAGTTTAGCTGAACTGATCTATTGTCAAGACTAAGAGACTGATTCAACAAGATGAAATAATATACCAGCTCAACTCTGAATGTGTGAAATTTCCAGGGAAGTTTCTAAGGAGGGAACTGTAGGGGCCAAGGGCAGGCTACCTCAAAATGTGCCACTTTGGCATATTATTTTAAATAAAATTGACTCAAGAAACAGCCTCTGCAGGAAGGACACTCAGACCCTCCTCTGTCCCCCTGAAAGCAGAAAGCAAATCTCCCAGCTGAAGGGTATCCTCCCTGTACCAGGAGCTAAAGAGACACCCTTCTTACCAGAGATGGGAAATTCAGAGCCCAGAAGGCTGTATAAATAACTCTTGCTACTTTTTACTAATTTATGACCCCAGCCCAAATTCTGTTTAGAATTCCTTACTAATTGAAGCTCCCAAAGTAGTTTTTCTTTGTTCTGTCAATTCCTCACAGATTTATTGTTTCTTTGTCTAAAAAGTATGAAAACTGCCTGCCTTGGTCATTTCTCGAAGTCTCAATTTTATAACTGGGCTTTTGTGCACATGTAATAAAACTTTGGTTTTTTTCTCCTGTTAATTTGTCTCATGTCAGCTTAATTCTTAGTCCAGCTGGAAGACCTTGAGAGTAGAGAATTTTTCCTTCCCTTCATGCCTTTGAGTCTGGCTTTGTGGGGCTCCCGAAACTATATAAGTAATTACATTTGTTTTTATCCTGTTTTTTTTTTAAACATTTGTCTTTATTTTTAAAATTTATTTATTTTTGAGAGAGAGAGATAAAGCACAAGTGGGGGAGGGGCAGAGGGGGAGAGAGAGAGAAAGAGAATCACAAGCAGCCTCCATACTGTCCGTATGGAGCCCGATGTGGCACTTGAACCCATGAACCATGATATCATGACCTGAGCTGAAGTCATGACTGACTGAGCCACCCAGGAGCCCCCTGACTTTTTTTTTAAGTTTATTTTTTAGAGAAAGTAAGTGGGAGAGGGCCAGGGAGAGGGAGAGACAGAGAATCTGGAGAAGGCTCCATGAGTTTAGCTCAGAGCCTGATGTGGGGCTTTAACTCACAAACCATGACTGAGAGCATGACCTGAGCTGAAATCAAGAGTTGGATGCTCTACTGACTGAGCCTCCTGGGCGCCCCAAGAATTTGGCTTTTTGACAAGTTCTCAGGCAGGGCTGCTGGCTGCTGGTCCTAAGACCACCTTTGAGAACAGTGATTTAGACTAATGAGGATTTATCTCAGGGGAGCAGGGTCAACGTTTAGAAAAGGGATTGCTATCCAGAGGAGGGAGGAACACCTGAACAAAATCAATATTCCATCAGAAAAGAGCCAAGAGGAGGACACTGTTGGGCAGGCAACCATACAGTGGCCAAAAAACAGCTAGGAAGAGACAAGGAGTGTGTCCAGACTGGTGAAAAGAGAGTCAGCAAGGAAGATGTCAAGAAAGCCATGGTAAAGAGATTGGGAATGGTCAACACCATTAATATCACAGATAGCAACAGGAAGGTAAGCACTGAAGAGTGATCCCTGGTTTGGACTACTAAACTATCTTTAATGATCTTAGCAAAAGCAGTTTTATTTTGAAGACAACACATAGGAACAGTTATACAAATGCAAAAATATTTACATACCATTATCTGCTACTGATGCCAAGTGTTAGCACTAATTTCTAGGGCTGGGATTGGTTTGCTTAGAATCCAGGTAACTAGATGAGCAATAAGAAGAGACAATGGAGTTTTGGTTTACTGCTAAACAATGAAATAAGTTTACTGAGATAGAAGTCAGTATTCCGAGCTCAAGTTCAAACACAGCCACATCTTGAGTCCTAAGTTAGATGAGAAGTCATGATTGTGGGAAACAGTTTGCATAACCTCATCTATTTGCCTCATCTCTTTGTCCACACATCTGTCTCTGCATATATTCAGATACATCTACTTATCCATCAACTCCCAACTACTCTTCTCTATGCACATTTATTGTCAATATTCACATATATACATAGGTATCTACAGACAAATCCAGGTTCTGACACTTGCTACCGGAATACCTCTCTTGGCCTCCATTTTTCACATCTATAAAATACAAATAATTGTGGGGTGTCTGGGTGGCTCAGTTGGTTAAGCGTCCAACTTCAGCTCAGGTCATGATCTCACGGTTCATGAGTTCAAGCCCAATGTTGGGCTCTGTGCTGATAGCTCAGAGGCTGGAGCCTGCTTTGAATTCTGTATCTCCTCTCTCTGCCCCTCCCCCCCTTAAAAATAATTTTTAAAAATTAAAAAAATAAAATACAGATAATTGCATCTCTTATAGAGTTGTGAGGATTGAGAGATCATGTGTATAAATAAAAATATGTATGTATGTAAGGTAATTGTTATTATGGCTACACATCCTTTACTTTCTACACACGTAACACTGCCAGCTAGTGATTGATTTTCAAGTGTTGGATGGCTGCGGTTTTTAAAATATATTTATGTTCTTTGATTCCAACCATATGACATTCTGGAAGAAGGAGAACTATGAAGACTTTATAAAGATTAGGATTTGCCAGGAGCTGTGGTGGGGGTGGTAGGGATGAATTGGTAGAGCACAGAGGATTTTTAGGGCTGGGAAAATACTCTGTGTGATACCATAACGATAGATACTTGTCATTATGTTTGTCCAAACCCACTGGATGTATAAAACCAAGTGTGAGCCCTAATGTAATTATAAAGTTGGGGAGATTTTGACGTGTCAATGTAGGTTCATCCCTCATAATAAATATATCACTCTAGTGGGTGTTGTTGATAATGGGAGCCGCTGTGAATGTGTGGGGGCAAGGAGTATACAGGACATTTCTGTATCTTCCTCTTAATTTTGATGTTAATTTACAACTTCTCTAAAAAAATTAAGTCTTAGAAGAAAAAGAGAAAGAGAGAAAATGGAAAAAAGATAAATGGGCCAATCAAATATCTGAAATCCTATGGTTAAAGTCACCTATTCAATTAAAAATACAAATTGTGGGGCACCTGGGTGGCTTAGTCGGTTAAGCGTCCGACTTTCGCTTAGGTCATGATCTCACGGTTCGTGGGTTCGAGCCCGCGTCAGGCTCTGTGCTGACTGCCAGCTCAGAGCCTGGAGCCTGTTTCGGTCTGTGACTCCCTCTCTCTCTGACCCTCCCCTGCTCACACTGTCTCTCTCTCTCTCCTAGAAATAAATAAAAATATTTAAAAAATAAATAAATAAATAAAAATACAAATTGACCCAGGGGTACCTGGGTGGCTCAGCTGGTGGAGTGTCCGAATCTTGATTTCAGCTCAGGTCATGATGTCAGGGTCATGGGATACGCCCCATGTTAGGCTCCCAGATGGGCATGGAGTGTGCTTGGGATTCTCTCTCTCCCTCTCTCTCTGGCCCTCTCCCCTGCTCATTCTCTCTTAAAAAAACAAAAAACAAAAAAATTGAGCCAGACCCTGGCTGGACCTGAGATAAAATGGTAAGCAAAATTACTTCACAAACACATGATGGAATCATATGTAGCCATTCAAGATGTTCTGTACTTATTGACCCAGAAGATGTTCATACTATTGGATGAAAAGAGGTTATAAATATTAAATTATGAGCCCATTAAAAATATATTTCAAGAGAAAAATCTGAAAAGTTCTACATCAAAATGGTAAAATTTATGCCATGTATATTTTACCTTAATAAAAACCCACTGGTTTTTTATTGGATGCTGTTTGTTTTTCTTGTCACTAATTTGTATTTTTTAGTTTTTCTGCAATGAATATATATTTGCTTGTGTGAAAACTAAGTAAATAAATGAAATCATGATTTTGTTTTAGACTTATTTATTTTGAGGGAGGGGGAGAGAGAGAGAGAAGGAGGAGAGAGAACAAGTGGGGGAGGGGCAGAGAAAGAGGGAGAGAGAGATTCCCAAGCAGGCTCTGCAGAGCCCAACCTCACAAACCCCAAGATCATGACCTGAGGTAAGTCAAGAGTAGGACATTTAACCGACCGAGCCACCCAGGTGTCCCAATTTCTTTTTTTAAAGTAGGCTCCATGCCCAATGTGGGGGTTGAACTCACAACCCTGAGATTGAGAGTCACATGCTCAACTGACTAAGCCAGCCAGGCACCCCAAATGAAAAATGATTTAAAAGAAAAGGAAAAATAAAAATTTAAGTCTGATGTTCTTCAAGAAGTTTGATGTACTTCTGACTGCAGCATTCCCGTCTACCCATCCCCCACTGGAGCCAATCTTTCTGGGTCACCTTTTAAAGTCCAGCCTTTAAGGCACCGTTGGACTGGAAGCTAGGAGAGCCCCATTCTAACACGGCAGGAAGCCAGACAAGGAATGTGAAATAGGCTGAGCCATTTCAGGACACTCTTAAAATATGAAGAAATGACTTTTCCATCCCCAAAATAATTCAGGGAGTCAAGTCTTGGGAGGAAACTTCTGTCTTAACAGTGAAATCTGGGAAAGGGACAGGGAGTACAAAATTCGAAAAGATTTTCTTACAGCTGACAACATTCAGTTGTTTCTATCTCTGGTTGTCCCCCCCCCCTTCCCCTAGTAGGTTAAAAGGGATCAAACAAATGGTATCTCACTTGGTGTATTCACTTCTTGAAAGTTCCAGGACATGGCACCAAATCTGTCCTTATTGCCATTTAACCATTCAAAACAGACTACATTGGCCTTTCTAGCCAGTAAATAAAGAAGCAGAAATTGCTGGGAAGTGAGAGCTCCAGGGCACAGAGGACTTTTCTTCCATTGCTTCGTAGTTTGGAAAATTGCCATCCATTCAGGTTTCACTCAAACAGGCTTTTGCCAGATCCCAGAACAAATTGTAGCCAGAAGTTCTGCTCTTTGTCTGAAGGCAACTGCAGCCCAGACTTAGCCAGGATCTTGCCCACTCCTTTCAAAGAACAACTTCTCTTTATGTGTAGGGATCCTGGCTCTCCTTTCACCCAGGGACATCCCTTAGTTCTTTCTAGAAAGACTGAACTATCAGGGTTTCTACTTTGTTTTTACCATTGTCCAGGTTATATCTGGATCTCTGGATATCACATCTTCTTAATATCAGTGATTTTAGTGTTTAAGTCTTTTCTTTTTCTTCGTCTTTAGCCACTGCAGTTTAGCAAGGCAAAATAGACAGGTCTGTCTTCATTGTTAGAGACCTCAGGCAATTAATATTTGAGTCACTGACCATAAGTTAGAGATCTATGAACTCTCACAGATTGCACAGAGTTTGACCTCTTGTATAGAAAGTTAAAGCCAAGGTGCCTGGCCCTTACCTATTTTGTGATCAGATATCGCTTTCCTTTGTTAGGTATCAACTTTCCTTCCTTTTAAGGTAAAGTGTCTCTTAACAAACCAGAGGGCAATGCAACTGTTTTACATCTTGAATGTGGTGGTGGTTGCACGACTGAACATGAGTGTCAAAACTTATAAAACTATCCATTTAAAAGGCTAGTTTTTACTGTACTTAAATTATACCTCAATTAAGAACACCACCACCAATTTGGTTTACTAACACGGGAAAATGTGCAAAATACAATCCTAAGCTGTGTGTGTGGGGGGGGTGTGTGTGAAGAGAATGATGGTTACATTTATAAAGTTTATGTAGATATACGGATAAGGAGGAGGAAATCGGGAGAAAATATGTTGAATAAGAGATAACTTTGCTTTTAAAAATCTTTTGTAATCCATGTTATGAGTTTTGAAGCTGTAAATATGTCTTAAAACTGAAAGGTGTTTCTTAAAGTGTGTAGAGCTATACACTTAAAATTGGTCCACTTTATTCACTTTATGTTATATGTCAATTAAAAAGTTTTCAAAGAAGTCTTAAAGTTCTGGGTAGTAGTCGCAGGGGTATATATCCAAATAAAAAAAAAATCACTTAAAATTTGTGCAGTCTATCGTATATCTCAAGAAAACGAAAAACAACAAAAAAACGCCCAAGCCCTGAAATTGAAACTATGCTTGCGATATGTATGGTGCACTAGCAGTCAAAGACCACCAGTGGTCAGTGCACTAACTCACCCCCAGGCCTCCGCTCCGTGGGGTAGCCAACCACCGAAGTACCTGCTCCCAGTGGCCTACGATCCCGCACAAAAGCCCACAGCTTCCGGGCACTCTCGGCCTTCCGTCCCACCACCGGGAGAGCCGTGGACATCCCCACCCCTCGCGTCCCACTGCCCGTCAGGGACTCGCCGCCTCCGGCTACATCTCCACTCCCTTCCTCAGCGGCCGCACTGACGTCACTGCCCCGCCGCTCCCTCTCGCGCCGCCGTTCTGCCCCGCCCCATTTCCCGGCGTGCGCCGCGGTGAGGCTCCTCGTCCTCAGCTTCTGCCTGTCGTCCCAAGATGGCGGACACAATGAGCCGGCGCCGCGCCGGTTGGCCCTGAGGCGACTGTGAGAAGGAACGCTCCGCGAGACCCCGTAGTCCCGGCAGAACAGCGCCTCACGTGCAGGGGGAGGAAGAGGTGGAGGCAGCCCGACTGTCGGCCGCCTTCCCGCTCGCCGCCGGCGCGGCGCCCGCCCCGCCCGGGTCGGCCCCTCGGCAGCCAGCCCGCCCGCCCGTTCGCCGCTGGGCCCCGCCCCAGCCCTGCGCCGCCGCCGCCGCCGCCTACAGCAGCCGCCGCCATGAAGCTGACCGACAGCGTGCTGCGGAGTTTCCGCGTCGCCAAGGTGTTCCGCGAGAACTCGGACAAGATTAACTGCTTTGACTTTAGCCCCAACGGCGAGACGGTCATCTCGAGCAGCGACGACGACTCCATCGTGCTCTATGACTGCCAGGAGGGCAAGTGAGTGCGGCGGTGGCCCTGGGCCCGGGCCCGAACCCGGGCCCGAGTCTGTTCGTCCGTCCGTCCCTCCCTCTCGTGGCCCAGCGCTCGCCTCGCCGCCCGCCCCCGCCGCCCTCCGCGGCGTGTTTTGCACCCGCCGCCGCCAGGGCCGCTTCCATTCCGAAGCTGTCCAGGAGACCTTTTAAAAATAATAATAATAATAATGAGAGTGATACTAGCATCATTATTATTTTGTATGCTTTCGGCCTCCTGGAAAAGTGCTTCCGCATCTCTTGCCAAACCCCACATTGACCTTGACCTTTAAACGCCCGGTCCGCCCACCTCGGCCCCAGCAGGTAGCTTTCCACCCCTCTGATTCCGTCAGAGGTGCCGGTCGGCTCTGGTCCCCCCGCGCGGAATCGCAGAGGCTGCCCTCCTGCCTCAGTCAACAGCGTCACAGCTCGCTCGCTCTGCCCTCGGTGACCTCGATTCATCCCTGGCACTCCGCCCATCCCCTGCCTCTCAGCTTCCCGCGGCCTTGTACCGGAAGGCCGCCTGGGTTGCCGTTCTTAGCTGTCAGGATTTATTTGTTGTGCCTGTTTGGGCCCCCTGTCTTTTTCCTTTCGGGTCTAAATCATTCTCTTACTCCCTCAGACCTGATGCCCACATCTGTAGTTAACTTTTTAACAACATCAGAAACTTTTCCTTTTTGCCAGAAAAAAACTAACTTGGCTGTCCCATCCCGACCTGAATGGGAACCTGCTGTGAAAACAAAGAAAGCATCCCAAAACAATTTTATGTTTCCTTTTACTTTTTTTTTAAATTACACTTTATGGTCCACTTGGAATTACCAAAATACAGGGTCTGATCGTGAAATTTCTGTGTTGCCCACTGCACTGCATCTCTGTAAAGTCTTATAAGCACATTTTGCCTTTTTCTCTGGGGACCTTGTCAGCCTCACCTCACCCTTTACAGACCTGCTTTACTTTATCCTTGCTAAATTGTGAACTCCTTTGGAGCAGATACTGGCTTAGGCTAGATTTGATTTCCCTCAGTTACCTTCTCCAAGCAGGCTTGTGGATATGTGGTTTAATTCAATGGCTAGCGGTTTTGTCAGATTTCATTTTGTTACCTAATTCCAGATCTTATTTTTTGAATCCTTGGGGTTTTCTCTATCTTTCCCAACTGTTCCTTTTGCCTTTTGTTTTGTATTAAAACTAATGCCTTCTATAAACTTTCTTTGGAACTTGTCTCTTCATTTGCGAATTTGGCTATCTAAAGTAATGTTGTTTTGGTCTAGGCTGTATCTTCTCCCCAATTTTTTCCCCCTGGGGGCTATAGAAAAGTATTATGTAACTGGCTCTGGATCTGCCTGCAGTATGCGGAAGAGTGGCCTATAGTGGTGGTCCTAGGGGAAGAGAGAACTGTTAGCTGGACCAGTGCTGAGTTGAGTCAGCGTTACTCATTTAGTAGATGTATTTCTGTCCAGGTCTGGCCACTTGCATCAGCTTGAAAGGGAGAGTAACATATAGAGCTGGAGTGGGGATTAGGGTCGCAGGGTCCTGGGACTAGAAGGACTGGCTGCCTTGAAATGTTTAGTGCTTGTGCACAGATTAGAACCTCTTCCTGGAACCTTGATGGAGATGTAGATTCTCATTCAAAGAGATGAAGGTTGTGATAACATTTCTTAGTAGTTTGTTTCTAAGTGTGGCCTAATTTCTACTTGTTGGGAGCAATGACAGTTGACTTGAAAGTAAAATGTTAATTTTATGATATACAGTTTATTTACTCATGTAGTTTTTACATAATTACAAACTAACAGAAAAGTTCAGCAGCATTTCAGAGATCCCAATTATCATCCAATAATCAGTTACATTTTACCCCTTTTGCATTATAGCTCTCTGTGTTAAGTATTTAGGTATGTGTTTTTTAACGAACCATTAGGGAATAAGTTGGAGGTATCAAGCCCCTGATCTCTAAGCACTTCAACATGGATTTCCTAAGCACAAGGACATTCTTTCATACAACCTGGGCACAGTTATCCAAATTAGCGAATTTAGTATTGATAGTATAGGCTACTCTTAAATTTTCTCTTATCAATTAATTGTGACCTTATTTCATTTTGGTTTATGGCAAGGGAGTGGCCTGGTAATTAGGAGACCTGGGTTCTAGTTTGGCCTTGTGACCAAACTAGACCATTTGGTATGTGACATTGGTTAGGTCATTTCTCTGAATATTAGACAACCTCTTTTGACTTTAAGAGTCCATGATCCTAAATGGTAACGTGAAGAAAAAAATGTGCCACTAGTATAAGTCAAACCAACATTGGTAGAAGAGTAGTGTTTCCTTGGAAGTCATGGTATCTCTACTAGACGGTACTAAATGTTAGAATTTGGGAGTTTGAAAATGGCTAAAACAAGATTCTTTATACTTAATATTTTCCAATTTTTTGTTCCTTTTGTCCACACTTTTGTTCACCCATTGAGTGATTTTTCCTTGAAAGACTATAAAACATATTATCTGCTAGGTGATGAAAATTATTCATAATATTATTTATTCATTCCTGATCACCAGAATCATAGTTTGTGGAAAGAAGCTTACCAAAATATTCATGGAAAATGTGCATGGGCTTAGTAAAGATCCTCTGAAATGGATAAAAAAAATTAGGCTCTTGTTTTCAAACTAGGAAGTGATAGGAGGTAAAAAGATTTGTTATTAAAAATAAATCTCAGGTTAGTGTTTGAGACAAATAGGCCATACATAAGTGGAACTAAAAACTTCCTTATTCCATTCCCTTTAACATTGACTCTTCATGATATGTCTTCACTATTGTAGACCAAATTATTAGGATAAGTAAGCTTCTTTTTCCACATGTAGAAATAAAGTCAACTATTTTTTGAGAGCAAGAACACATGTATATGCGTGCATGTACTCACTCACTGTTTCCCACCCAGTAAACCCACAGCAGAACCCAGGGTGGGGGATTCAACAGGGTAGCCTTTGAACTGATCTTTTTAACTAAGCTTTCAGTTAAAGGTGAGAATGTGGAAAATTCAGTGTATTTGGAGTGAGAAGTCTTGTTAGGTAATGGGTTTTGTGTAGGGAAACCCTTGACCTCACTGATGTTAACAAAAATTGAAAGTGCAAATATGTGACTTATTAAAGATGCCTGGGTAATCTGATTGTTTAGCATCTAGGTTTCATTGAGAGGGTGAACTTTCTTCTTTTTCAAAATTGGAACTATTTGTAAACATTGGTACAGGATTGATGAAATCCTCCTATACCTTAATGTAGAACATTGTGAAGCTTTTGGTTAAAGATTTTGCTGAGATCAGTTTTAGCTTGATCTTTGATTTTCAGGGTTCTATAGAGGAAGACATTGAAGGAACTTCATATTGATTTGTAACTCCTAGCTTAGAAGTGTGTGATTTTACATTAAAAAGAAAAGAACCGATGACTAGTTTTTTCTAGGGAGAATCAGCCTTGCCTTCTAAAAGCCTCAGTAAGTACTTTGGACTTGTAGAATAAGAAGGATAGATAGTTTCTGCAACTGCAAGTTATATTAGGAAAGACCAGCAGTTTTGCATCTGGTTTCAATTTTGATAAAGCATTTCTTCTTAAGAAAAGACTGTATTTCTAAGTGAATGGCTCAAGAAAAGTTTGAGCCTCACTAATTTAATATATTCCCATATCCCTCTTTGTCATAAGTTATGACTTGTGTTTTGTGTGCCTTTGTTTCCAAGAAGATGTACTTTTTCTCAAAACTTACTTTTGAACATTGTAGTAAAGACTCAGTTGAGCACTCAGATTTACTTCCACTTCCTAACCTCAGTATTTGGTGTTCAGAAGTGAAAGTCTTTTGCGCTTGATTGATTCCATTTTTCTCTCGTTTGGAAGAAATTCTGTTTCTTTCCAGTGTTAGAGCTTCCAAAGAATTCTCATCCTTGCCACATCATTCAAATTCTTCTCTTTATATGAAGATCCTAGATTTTGATGATGGAGGATTTTGATAGTTTTCTTTCTCTGTCTATTTCCTCGTCAGACCAAAGAGAACCCTGTACAGTAAGAAATACGGCGTGGACCTCATCAGATATACCCATGCAGCAAACACAGTCGTTTACAGCTCTAACAAAATAGACGGTAAGCAAGCTTTTTTTTTTTAGGAAGTAATGGTTTTGGTTTCTTTTGTTAAGTAGTTCTTGGAATCTTTGTGTGAATATTTCTGCTTTGCTTAGAGTTTCTGTAATTTAAAAATATTTTCTTAAGATGTTAGAAATTGTTATGACTGAAGGGATGCCGGAAACAGCCACCAATACTTTGAAAGACTTGAAGTATGAAAGGTCTCTAGATTAGAATGGAGAGTGGGTATAGGAAGCAATGAATTATATTTATAGTCTGTACTAATTTAAACTTGAAAGAATACTTTGAACAAATAAAAGGAAAGTACTTGACATACAGCAAGTAGCAAATAACCACCAATGTTTGAGCTGTGGTAGTTTAGGGACCGTAGATGAGTTTTTGGTATATCCTCTACTTTTATGGTCTGTGTCATAAAGGACAGTGTATTGGCCTTAATTATGTTTAATTTTAGGGACAATTTTTATTTTTATTTTTTATTTTTTTAAATATTTTTATTTATTTCTAGGAGAGAGAGAGAGAGAGAGAGACAGCGTGAGCAGGGGAGGGTCAGAGAGAGAGGGAGTCACAGACTGAAACAGGCTCCAGGCTCTGAGCTGGCAGTCAGCACAGAGCCCGACACGGGGCTCGAACCTACAAACCGCGAGATCATGACCTAAGCGAAAGTCGGACGCTTAACCGACTAAGCCACCCAGGTGCCCCTTTAGGGACAATTTTTAATCTGAATTTTGTCCCTTTTCCATTTTACACTATTTTTAAAGATTTTTATTTTTTTTAATTAAAAAAATTTTTTAATAGTTTATTTTTGAGACAGAGCATGAGTAGGGGATGGGCAGAGAGAGAGGGAGACACAGAATCTGAAGCAGGCTCCAGGCTCTGAACTGTCAGCACAGANATTTTTAAAGATTTTTATTTTTTTTAATTAAAAAAATTTTTTAATAGTTTATTTTTGAGACAGAGCATGAGTAGGGGAGGGGCAGAGAGAGAGGGAGACACAGAATCTGAAGCAGGCTCCAGGCTCTGAGCTGTCAGCACAGAGCCCGACAGAGGGCTCAAGCCCACGAACTGTGAGATCATGACCTGAGCTGAAGTCAGACGCTTAACCAACTGAGCCACCCAGGCACCCCCTAAAGATTTTATTTTTAAGTAATCTCTGTACCCAAGAGTAAAGAGTTATTTTTATAAATTAAACTTGTGAATTTCTTTATTTAATAAATGATTTGTTTTTACCTGCATTCCCCCTGGGATAAGTCATTCTCAGTTGACAGTTCATCTTGGTAATTGAGGACTTTCATCGTAGGGTTCTTTTTTTTTTTTTTTTAATTTATCTCACTGATTGTCTCACTTTTTGCAGTAAGTTTTTCTTTTCTTTTTTTAAATTTTAATGTTTGTTTTTGAGAGACAGAATGTGAGCAGGGGAGGGGCAGAGAGAGGGAGACACAGAACCCAAAGCAGGCTCCAGGCTCTGAACTGTCAGCACAGAACTTGACGTGGGGCCCCAACGCATGGACCGTGAGATCATGACCTGAGCTGAAGTCGGACACTTAACCGACTGAGCCACCCAGGCGCCCCTGCAGTAAGATTTTTCTAATGTCATCCACAAAGATCACTTAGATTGCTGTTTTGGCCGTGTTTATCTCAGAGCAGATAGGCAGAAGTCCTTTTTTTTTTTTTTTTAAATGAGACTTTTCTGCCTGTACATGATTTTAGTAAGTATATCATTTCTACTTTTCATGCCTCTATTTCAGAAGTGGTTTTCTAAGTAAAGCAGTGCAATTGATGCTTTTGGACAAGAATATAAAACATTAGGATCCTGAGGAAACATATCTGTGTGATCACCTGAATGACTGGTATACTTCTTCTGTTGGGGTGATTAAATGTGAGGATTCTCCAAATATGGTGCAAAATGAGGCAAATGTGTGGCACTTGCAGCTTTGCTGCCAGGCCTCTGCTGGGAGGATGTTGCCTTTCCTGTCTCGAGTGCATCCTGAAGAGTTCCTCCAGCGCTCCGTTTCCTTTTGCCTGATTCCAGGCTGAGGTAGTAGTTTGTACAGTTTGAGGGTCTATGATACCACCCGGTACAGGAGATAACTGTACAGGCCACTGCCTTGCCAGGAACAGCGCACCAGCTACTGAGTGGGGCGGAGAGGATGGCGACTCCCTGCTCATCTCTGGGAAACCAGGTAATGGGGAGGAAAGTCTTCTTCTGCTTAGGGCAGGTGAGTAGTTACTAGTAGTAGAACAACCAGGAAGACTTTGTAGTTGTCATTCTAGAACTTTGAAGACTTTCAAGGAGAACTATACAGAGTGCAGTTCTGGAACATAGGACGAGTGCGGTTTTCCCTCTCCTGAGTTAAATGCCCTCTTATTAGAAAGTACCCCTGTGAACAACTAGAATGACTTGGTGCTGTCAGCCTCGTTTCTGTGTTCTGTTTGCCTCTAGAATGTTCTTTCTGTGCTTTCCTATCTGTTTTGGCACCATTTCCTATTGCTTTTTCAACAATTGCTTCTTATTCCTAGTCTTTTGCAGGGCATAGTACTTTCCAGTTCTGTTCTTTATGACACTTCATTCCCTTTCCACTGCCATCTTTTTTGTTTACTTTTTCAGGTAGAATCACTTGGTTTTTAAGAGTGTTTGTCTTTTTCTGCCAAGCACAAATCTATGATTATTCCTTTCTTTGATATTGACAGAATCTCACAGCTATGACTTACTGATACATTCATAAGTTTGATTTTTAAATGTTTTAAAATCTTTTTAACCCAAGTTTCCTGATTTGTTCTTTTGGACACTTTATTATTTTTTTTTTTAACTGACTTCTCTGATGCACAAGCTACCAGTGGGTAATTGGTTAACTTAAAAAGTAGTAGGATATTACTTCTCTTTCCATTTGTTTAGTTTTGATGTGAATTATATATCCAGTTAAAATTTAGGTCCCTAATACACTGTTGGAGAACCCTGGACAAAAATAGTATGCCAGAGTTCAGCCTGATCCTCAGTTTAGCATGGCTACTTAATTCTTTGAGCCTGCTTCCTCAGTGGCTACATGTTTTTCTTTAAGGCTTGCCATTCTGTGGGCACTAAAACTATTGTATTTTGCCGGGGTGGTGCAGGCAGGGTATATTTGCAGGACAGGTTGCATTGTAACTATGCAGAAGCCAAAGATTGGTGGTAACAATGATTTTAAAAATTGCTCTCTATGTGCTGTCAATTTAAGAACAAACTCTCCTTTTGAATTATGTGAAATCTGTGGTGCCCATTCTTCAGCAGTGGCGAGGATTACTCAGACTTATTTATTCACACCTTGCTTGAGTTACGGAAAACAATGAATTCTTTGACCTTGGCCTCAAGATGAAAATGTACAGTAATTCCTTTAAAAGTAATAGGATTTCATCATGGCTTATTTGTCTTCTTACAGATACTATTCGTTACCTGTCCTTGCATGACAACAAATACATCAGATACTTCCCTGGACATAGCAAAAGGTAAGACCCAAATGTTACAGACGTAGATAGTTGTTTTACCCCTGAGGTTACCCAGAGATTAAGGGAGAAAAGAGATTTTATTAGTGAACTAAAGCTAGTTCCTTACTGCTGTTTGGCATTCCTCTTAGTCTTCTCTTGTTAACTCTCCCTAAAACAGCCAATACTTGATTAACCAAGGTTGTGTGGAAGCAGGGGCAGGACTTCATAGATAAACTGAGATCTCAGTTAAAACATAATTGGGGGAAAAGTGGATTAAAGATACTCAGTGGAAACCTGTGTAGTACAAATTACATTTATCATTGAGGAACCCCAATTATCAGATGTCCCTTAACAAAAGGACCTGTGAGGCCTCTTCCACTACTGGCAGCCCCATTTCAGTAGGGCCCTACTCTACATAAACATGCTCCATGTGAAGATCTTAATGAGAGTGGAAAAAAATTAATAAATAAAATTGTCCTTTGTTACTTTTGAAAGTCCAGAAACTTGTTTCCTTACTCTATTTTGGAATGCATTTTGTTTCTGTCTCCTACCCCAACTCCCCCAGTGTTCTTTCTCCAATTTTTCAAGTTTGGGTTGAATGTTGAGCACATTTTCCTTTGGATGATATTTTAATCACTGAAGGTATTTCCTCCTGCTTTTGTTTACAAACATACATTAACCCAGTACAACTTGGAGTGGTACAGAATCTTGACAGGAGACTGACCAAGAGCACCCAGATTTAGGCTGTTGATTGGGCAGAACATACCTGTGTTGCTGACGATGAGAGCTGGCAGCTGGTAGTTACTGGGTAGTTCCAAACAAATGGTGGCTTGTGATAAGTAGATGTTTTTGCTTGTTTGTAGTCAAATTAATGTTCACAAATGATTTGAGTTGATTGTAGTTGTTTGAAATTCTTTCCAGTCTTCCTGATTATCCAGCCTTTTGATGTCCTGATTCTTAGGAGATAACTTTGTTTTTCTCCTAAAAAAGAAAGAACTTTCTTTTTTCTTTTTTTCTTTTTTTTTTTTTTTTAAGAAAATCAAGCCATCCAAAATGAGTTCTTTTCAACTTCCTTGAAAAGAAATAGCCTTTCTTCCTTGATAAAACCAACCTCCCTCTCTCTGCTTGCTTCCATCTTTAACTAGACTTTTCCTTGCTGCCTACAAACTTACTTGGTCTTCCTTATCTTAAATCTATTTCTTGAACTTATCTCCCACTCCTTTTTAACTGTCAAACATGAAAGAATCATCTGCATACTCCCATCTCCACCTCCTCACTCATTCACTGTTTAAGTCATTTTGTCTAGTCCCAGTGTCATTTATGGGGCTTTTTTCCAAGCTGTTTTACTTTTCTTTCCCTGCTGCCTCCAGTTAAAATCTAGTGTGTGTGTTGCGGTGGGCAGGGGTTGGGGTGTTGGGTTTTTTTGGCTTTTTTTGGTGTTAAGCTTCTCAGTAACTTTTTCCCCCCTTTGGGAGCTTACTTTTCCCATCTTGGTTCCACTCTTGCTATTCTTGGCTTTTCTTTCTCCTTTTGTCTCTAAAGTAAGATTTTTACTCCAGCTTTTCTTCCTCTCTCGATATTTTCTCAGATCTTCATCACTAATTTCATTCACCTCTACTCACATGGCTTCCCAAATCAATATTTTTAGCCCTTGTCTACCCTGATTTCCAGACTCAATTTCCACTTCCAGGTTTTATGTACATCTACGTAGATGTCTCTTACATGCTCCCGCCTGACAGGTCCCGCGTACCATTTGTCATTGTTAGATGCTGTGGGCCGACTCCTCTCTGTCTGCCTCATGTTTCTTTATCACTGTCCCTTCTAATTATCCTAACTCAAAAGCCTCTGTTACTTGTTCATTTTCTTTCCCCTGCTTTCACATCTAGTGAGTTGTTAATCCTATTGATTCTACATAAGTTTAACCTTGTGTGTCACTCTCTGTACTCTTTTCTTCTGCCCTGGCTCATGCATTTTCAAGTGAATTATTGTCAAATCCTGATTAATCTCCCTATCCCTCATCATTCCTGCTTTAGCATCCTGTATTACAGTTCTGACCACTTCATAGTCTATCAGGAAACTTTAATAGTTCTCCACATCTGTCTGCCCCCTCCCTTTGGAGGCAGGCACTCTGGCTGTGACTCATTTTCCCAATATTATCTCCCACCACTCAAGTTCAGGTGAACTCTGGGATGCTTCCTAAACATGAGCCTCATGCCTTCCTGTTTGGTACTTTTTCTGTAAAGGCATCTCTCATTGAAATTCTGTCCACCATATGTGCTGCTTCTTCCAGAAAAGCCTTCTCTGACCCTCTCATGGAGTTCACTGGACTGGACAGTTAAGCTTTCTTAGAATTGAGGTGTCTTTTTGTTGTTTCTGTTTTTGTTTTTAAGTTTATTTTGAGAGAGAGAGAGAGAAAGCAGTTCAGGGGCTGAGAGCGAGGGAGACAGAGGATCCAAAGCAGGCTTTGTGCTGACAGCAGAGAGACCGATACGGGTCTCAAACCATGAGATCATGACCTGAGCCAAAGTCAGACCGACTGAGCCACCCAGGTGCTCCTAGAGTTGAGGTTTTATTCCTCATTGTATTCTCTTTACCTCTCAGCATAGAGCCTTGTGCCAAGATAGACTTTCTCTCAGCTTTTAACCTGAATACCATGACGTAAAATTACATGTCCATATGCATTCTGCTCAGTGTTTTATTACCATCGTAGCATTCCCAGGAAATTTTGGCTTATGGTATCTATCTTTCAATGTTTAAGTTGAGGAACTAGTATGATTGTTAATTGAATTATGTTGGAAGAAATTTTCTTCAGGTAAAAACTTAAAAAAGTACATTTTCTCATTTTCTCTTCATGGCATAAATTTTAATTCTTTCCAGTGGAACTAAAATCTTCTGAACCCCTTTCAGTGTCATCCAAAACTTGAACTTCCTGTGTTTCTATATAAAAGATCCATTCACAAATGAGCTGTGCAATTTGGTCATCTTTTTGACTTCAAACTTTTATCAAATGAAACAGCACAACACCAGCATTTCCTTTATAATCTTCATCTGTGACACCTTCTCCTATATCTATGAAGTGTTTTACAGTCAAGCCAGAATGTAGAACTACTCTTCCATAGTCCAGAAGGAAGAGTTAACCAAGTATCTATTTCCACAAGGGCCTTTCCTATAGGTGGTGATGTAGAATCATAGGCAATATATACATACAGGTCATAGCTTGTGACCCTCAAGGAAACCTCTGTTGAGGCTGTGGTAGAGCCACATGCTGTCCTTCATTGCAGGCCAGGCCCAAATGCTTGGGAGGTGGCTGATGTCTTCATAGCAGAGGTGGCAGAGTGAGAATATGAGCAAAGGGGACAAGAGAGCTTGGTGCCCTGGGAAGAAATGGTTTTTAGTGAGCGACTCTTGGTGGTATAACCCTAAAAGGGGATCCATATGAGAAATACAGTTGTTATTAGCAAAGGCTTAGGAAGTGTGGTGCCCAAACCGGCAGTCTCACCATCACCTGGGAGCAGGTTCTCAGACCTACTGGATTAGAAGTTCTGAGAGTGGATCCCAGTAGTTTGTGTTTTTAATCCACCCTCAGGTGATGCTGATGGTACTTAGGTTTAAGACTGTTAGTGTAGTCCACAAAATTCTAGGTTAAGTAATTAAGACGGGGGTTTATTTGTAGGTTTTGTTTTTTAATTGAGATATAGTTTAGTGCCATAAATTCACCCCTTAAAGTATACAGTTTGGGTTTTTAGTATATTCACAGAGCTGGGCAACCATCACTGCTAATCCAGAACACTTCCATGACTCCCAAATAGAAACCCTGTATTCATTAGCAGTCACTCCCCATGCTTCCTCCTACAAGTTCCCTGTAACCACTAATCTACTTTCTATCTCTATAGCTTTGTTTATCCTGGACATTTTTTATAAAAGAAATGAGACAGTTTGTGTCTTTTCATGTCCACTTCTTTCCCTCACCATGATTCCAAGGTTCATAACATGTTGCAACATGAATCAGTACTTCATTTCTTTTTATTATAAATATTTCATTGTACAGATATACCACATTTTGTTTATCCATTCATTAGTTGATGAGCATTTGGGTTGTTTCCACTTTTTAGCTATAATGAATAATGCTGTTGTGAACTTATTGGTACACTTTTGTGTGGAAATATGTTTTCATTTTTCTTGGGTATATACCTAGAAGTGGAATTTCTGGGTCATATAGTAACTATCTTTTCAGTTTTTGAGGAACTATAAAACTTACAAAGCAACTGCACCATTTTACATTCCAACCAGCAATGCATGAGGGGTCTAATTTCCCCATATTCTCACCAATACTTGTTATCTCTCTTGTGATTCTAATTATTGTAGTAAGTGTGTAGTGGTGTCTCCTTATGGTTTGATTTGCATTGGATCTTAAGATTTTTATGCTGTAGCTCTAAGTTTGTTTTTTCATTATATTATTTGCTTTTGGTTATTCCAGATTGCTTATATGTATATGTATATGTACGTTTCTTAAAAGGGCAGTGTTGGGAGAATAGGTATATATAATATAGCTAGGCAGGTAGAGTGGTTTAGAGTTCACATCTAATTTTTGCAAATATTTTGCTTCAACTCCTATTTATCTTGATGCATTGCAGGGTGGTGGCCTTGTCCATGTCACCTGTGGATGACACTTTTATTTCTGGGTCTCTTGATAAGACCATTCGACTCTGGGATCTCCGGTCTCCTAACTGCCAGGTAATGGTACCTCATAGTAAAAGTTTGAGTGTTTTCTATGGTAGCCGCTATCATCAGCTTTTCCTCTCAAAGAAAGGAGAAGTAATCGTTCCCTTGTGAGATCACTGAGTCTTTCTAAACTTTGGAGAAAATCTGTTTTCCTGGTAGGTAGCTGGTAATTAAGCTAATACTCTAATTCAGTGCGTATTGCATTACGCTTTCTGGCTTTTGGCTTTTAAAACCATTTTTCTGAAACCTGTGAGCTACAGCTTTTACCCTCAAGGGATTTGTTTTTATTTGGATTCAGTGTCTATGGATTTGTATAGGTAGGGTAGATGAAACCAGTTGTATGGAGACCTGTTTGTAAAAAGCCTCATGTTAGGTAGGGTTTTTTTACCTTTTCCATTCTCTAGGTAGGCAGGTATCTGTTAGTGTCCCTTTGTGGGTTTTCATTGGAAAAAGTAAATTATATGGTGGTAAGATCCTGGGTTCATTAACTGTTTTTTTTATTTTTTTCATAGGGCCTCATGCATCTACAAGGCAAGCCAGTTTGTTCCTTTGATCCAGAAGGGTTAATTTTTGCTGCAGGTGTCAATTCTGAAATGGTCAAACTTTATGATCTTCGCTCTTTTGATAAGGTAAATCTTTAAGTCTTGGAGCTATCTTCGTATCATGGAGGTTTTGAAGGGTAAGATGAGAGTCTTCCATGGTAGAGGAGGTATGTGGTAGACATTGGAGAATGTCAGAGCAATTGTTCTTCCTTTAGCCCAAAAGGAATCTAAAGGGACAGAATAAGAATTGGCTCTGGCAGAAGGAATATTGATGGGCCTTTGGCTGCGGCTGCTGTTTTTATCATTTCAGGGGCCATTTGCGACTTTTAAGATGCAGTACGATCGGACTTGTGAGTGGACAGGACTTAAGTTCAGCAATGATGGTAAACTCATCCTCATCTCCACCAATGGCAGCTTCATCCGTCTCATCGATGCATTTAAGGGAGTGGTGATGCACACCTTTGGGGTGAGCTGACAACCTTTGAGCATGGCTGTTTCCATGCTCCTCCCTCCTGGGCTGAGAATTGTGGTAGCTGGTTGATAGAGACCAGTGGTTAGCCTTTACTCACTGATGGAAGCATGGACATGCATTTTCATTCTGAACATGAACTAACTTCTCTTGGATTCTGAGACATTCACTTCTCTCACATAGTGTCCCAGGTTTGGAGTTCAGATACAAAGTAATTCCTTGCCATAATAATTTTCTAGTTGCACTGAATATGGAGTTGTGGGTGGGGTGAACTGTAAAGGTTGGCAGCCAAGTTTGGAACCTTGGTGGCACTATGCATCAAGAGGAGAGGGTTTCATGGAAAGGAAGGTGATATGTGTGCTGGGTAAGTGCTTACAGGCAATTATTTTGTATTAGGGCTTTTATATTTATATTAGGGCTGTGATAAGAGAACTGTTCTGCTTTTTTTAGGGTTATGCCAACAGCAAAGCTGTCACTCTGGAGGCCTCATTTACTCCAGACTCCCAGTTTATTATGATTGGTAAGCTTTCTTTATCCCCCATGGGGGCTATTTCTCTGTACTGTGCATTTTTTTATTTGTATTTTTGTTAGTTTGAAGTAATTAAGGTATTATCTATCCTTTTGGTAGATGTTCTCACCTATCTCACTTTAACGTGTAGTGTCTTTATTCTGCTTTTGCAGTTCTTTACTGGGACCTGGCATTAATGCTGGTTGGACCAGCATAAGAGTTAAACTCCACAAGCACAGTCTTACCTAGTAATACTGACTTTCTGATTTAACCCTGCATTTGGTTTTCAGTGGCTCAGTGTTGGTGGGATGTGATGGTATTTATTCCCCCCCCTCTTTTTTTTTTTTTTATTTTTTTAAATGTTTGTTTATTTTTGAGAGACAGAGCACAAGCAGGGAAGGGGCAGAGAGAAAGGGAGACACAGAATCCGAAGCAGGCTCCAGTCTCTGAGCTGTCAGCACAGAACCTGATGCAGAGCTCTTAACCCACAAACTGTGAGATCATGACCTGAGCCGAAGTCAGACACTTAACCAACTGAGCCACCCAGGTGCCCCTTAGCCCCCTTTTTAAATGAGAAAACTGAAGTTAGAGGGGAAATGACTTGGTTGGGAACAAATAACTATGGTCAAAGTCAGTTTCCAAAGTGTCCTTTCTTCACTGCCCCCTTTTCCCTCAATTTCTGATGAGGACGAGGTCCTGAAGCTTGACTTTTCTCCAGATGTCTGTCTGTCTGTCTTTCCCACTTGTCTTTGCATTGTGCCTTCAATTGTTGTATTTTCCTTAATCATTCTTTTTAGGTTCAGAGGATGGCAAAATCCATGTCTGGAATGGAGAGAGTGGTATAAAAGTGGCTGTGTTGGATGGCAAACACACAGGCCCTATTACCTGTTTGCAGTTCAACCCCAAGTTCATGACCTTTGCCAGCGCATGTTCCAACATGGTATGTGAACATAGGAGATATCTTCCATTTAGGAGCCCTTTCCATTTGGGGTGGTGGGTGCTTCAGTGAGCTGTGTTCTCAGTAGTTGTGTGATAAGCATCCAAGTTCTTGTTTCTCAGCTGGTGGCTTCCCTGGTTCGACTCCTATTATTTGATCTCTGGTTGGACTAGGTTTTCACTTTCACTTTTGTTTCTGTGATCTGGGATCACCTCTGAGCTGCTGGGAGAACTCAGGCCTGTTTTTGCTCTGGTGCCTGGTTTTATGACCAAACTACTTGGGACTATGCCTAATAATCTTTTGGCTTACTTTGAACCCGCCTATTGTGGTTGCAACCTCTCTGCCATTTCTTTCAGTTTATGCCGAATTCCTGGGAAATTCTTACAGTTGATTATAATTTACTACTTAGAATTTTCTCTAGGTTTCTTATCTTTCTAGGCAACGCTAGCAGAACAAAGTGTCAGTGTGTCTCAGCCTCAGGTTTCTTTTTAACATCCCTTAAATATACCTGGGTATTTGAGGATGAGGGATTTCACTACTAGCCTACCCAGAACACATTGCCCACCCTGCTCTTTTGTTGTTTTTGACATTGAGAAAACAGTGTCAGAAGGAAATGCAGCAAAACCAGCTCAGTTCCTCTCACTTTTTTACAGCCCAGGAAGGAGAGGGCTTGTTGGAAGTCACCTGGCAGATCAGCAGTGAGGCCAGGTTACCCAGATACTCCCCTCCCCAGACAGCTCTTGTGTGTTTTCTTCCCACTGGACTGCTGGGGTGGAAGGTAGACTGTGCTGGAGACAGAACCAGCTTACTTTGGCAAAGAGGGGGAATGTTTTTCCATAGATTGCCAGAATTGATTGGTCACAAGGGAAGGCCACCAGCCAAAATCCTCCACTGTTGGGGCCAGCACCTTGATGATAGGGGTCCGGTGGTGGTAAGAACTCTCAGTGA
The DNA here is from genome assembly GCF_003009895.1 of Hyaena hyaena. NCBI lineage: Eukaryota > Metazoa > Chordata > Mammalia > Carnivora > Hyaenidae > Hyaena > Hyaena hyaena. Next base: position 864,996 of record NW_024080862.1, on the reverse strand, counting down.
GGAGACAGGCTTGACTTTTAAAAGTTGACTTATGTTTCTCCTTCCAGGCTTTCTGGTTGCCCACTATTGATGACTGACCTTGGTGCTGCTCGGCTGTTTCTGTACAGTGAGGGTGGCCAACAGGAAAAAACTCAGAGGGGACTGAGATAATGGATCAGATCATTTGACCAGGCTGGAGAGCGTCCTTCCACATGGCCTTCCCATGGATGTGCTGTACATCTGCTCAAAAGAAAAAATTACTTTGCTGAGGTTCTTCAGAAAGACTGTTGGTGTGGCAGATTCTGTCAGGACTTAGATTTTCCAGCTGTCAGTGCACTGAGCTCCTCCAGAGGAGTGACCAGATTCATGATTAGGGTATCCTGGGGCCCTTGAGACGCCTTCAATTTTGAATGTATTTGCTGCTGAGGAGCCGGTGAAGTTAATTCTGCACATCCCTTCTCCCACCCCCATAAATGCATGGGAAGCCACGGTTCTGGTTTTGAGATGCTAGGGCAGCTCAGCATCCCTTGCCCTCACCCTGCATGTCTTGTTACTGGGTCTCCCTGTGTCATTGTTGCAAAATTCCACACCCATCATGTTACTTAGGTGCCAAACATTTACAGAGATAAGTCTTCATATATCTTGGGGTCAGAAAGGGACAGATAAACAGAAAAGGACCTTGCTTGCCAGGAAGCCTAGCGAGTTAGTCACGTGAGGGTGGGTGATCTGGGCACACCTCAAGACTCTGAGTGTGGGTGAGAAGTGGCCCAGGAGCCTGAGCGGGAGGGAAGTGGGGGTTGCAGGTGAGTTCCATGGCTGGGAGGTTCAGCAGTAGCCTGGTGTGATCCCCCATCATGAAGACAAACCTGCAGTCTTTCTGGGTGCCTACCAAGCTTGGTTTTGTACAAAAGCAAGGTGGGAGTCTATTTTTGTACATGAGATACATCACGCTTTCCTGTGGGCCAGTATTGTGGAGTCTGAGTTGTTTACACTGATGCCTTCCCTGCCCACCACAAATTGTGTACAGAGTCTCCAGATGATACCACCCCTCCCCCAGCTCCCAAGCAAGAGCTGGATCTAGGCCTGTGTTATATGTTATATTTAGCCTTTTTATATATGATATGGGGTTTCTGTTGTTTGTATTTTAGCAGTGTGTACACCTTCATTTAAATATATCCGTGTGTGCATACATATATATGTATATGTATGTATGCATATATATATTTGTATATAAAATATCTGTCATTTCTCAGAGTTCAGCAGAAGGAGGTGGAGTCCTGCAGCCCGAGAGAAAGACTGCATCCTTGCTAATAGTGTTTGCCACAAGTGTTAGTGAGTCTTTCCTATTACCCTTTTTTCCTTTGGGAGACAGAATGAAGCAAAGCTTCAAGTGTTTGCTGTTCCCATGGCAGCTAAATGAGGGTCTGGGGATAACTTCCCTTGTATTCCTCAAGCCGCACTTTGGGGCCCTCTCTGCAGTATTAGCCCCCTTTTTGCTTGGTGATGCTCTGTCTGTGCCTGTACGTGTGTGACAGTCACTTTTGCATGCCCTTTGTGTCTGGCTTCCAGCATCTGGGGACAAGATGGTGGAACCAGAGCATTTTCAGGTTTGTCTGAAGCTTCTTTTCCAATTACAGGTCATTCCTGTTTACCTGGTATGTCTGCTTTCTTCTTTTCCTTGCCTTCTCTCAGAAGAGGGGAGAGGTCCTGATCAGGGTTGAAATGACCTACAGTTGGCTCATGGCCTTTGCTTCCCCTGCATGGCCTTCTTAGAGCAGGACCAGTGGCATGTTATCTCACAAAGTTCTCAAACATTTAAGCAGGTCATAGGTTTTCTGCAGATACAGAAATGGGCTCCACAAGGTTATGACTTGCCCAAGAATACATAGTTGCTAAGGGGGAAGCAAGCCATTAACTGCCTTTGTTCAGCATCAGGAATAGGCTCAGCAATTGCCAGCAATTACTGTTTTGTTTTGTTAGCAATTACTTTAGACTGGTTTCTCAAACTTAAAGTGCAAGGGGCATACATCTTTCCAAAACACAGACTGGAATCTGCAGCCTTTCTGCAATGCCACCCACTATACATAGCTCTGCCTTCTCAAAATGGAGGGACTTTTAGAAACCAGATGATCTGAGCTATTACTGCCGACTTCTGGCTCTCCAGTGGGGAAAATTCACGGTAGGAGTAACTGTTCAGAGAGTGCTTGAGACTGGGTTTATAAGAAGGGCTGCATAATAAACACCCCTGCAGCCAGAGCAGTCACTTGCCTGTCAGCAAGGAAGGTGATTTCTCGCGAGTTCCTGTGTGTCCAAAGCTGAGGTACCATGTTCTTTGAAATATGCCCCCCACTGCCCCTCTTTCTAGGGACATATGGCTACAGAGTGGCTCCTGAGTTGGGAAGGAAAGGGGAAAACTACAGCTGGAAGTGACTGGAGGTGATGTGGTGGGAATAAAGGGAGCAGAGGGGCTAGGGCTGCAGGGGTGGAGCCAGGGGTGCTCTAAGCTCTAGGGTGGGAGGGACACACCACATTCTTCATGAAGAGTCCGGGCCAAAGCCACCGATTTGTGTGGGACACTGCACTGCTCAACCACCAGCCAGTGGGGTATTGTTTATTTTATTTTTCTAAGAAAAAACTTCCCTGTTGCATTCATAATTAATGCTTATTGAGGAAATTTGGGAAATTTCAAAATGAATCAGTTTGCCATCCAATGCTACCACTGTTAATCTTTTGGTGTTAAATGTTCCTCTAGAAATTTCTGTGCATAGATTTTTGGTGTGTTTACATAGTTGTTATTCTACTGTATATACAATTTTATGTCCCTTTTGTACTTAACATATAAACATTTTTTCCATGTTATCAGTCTTAAACAGAAGTTTATGGCTGTAGCCTCTCTGTTGAGTTTCCATAGCATTGTTTGCCAGGTTCCTAGAGTTGCGGGGAGGGATGGGTTGTCTCCTGTTAGTCCTCCTGACTCCCCTTCGGACTCTGGTAATGCTGTGTGGATGGACTATTCAGCTCCCTGGGACTGCCCCTGCCTGCCCTTGGTGACCAGGGCCTGTGAGCTGCTGGGAAGGACCTCAGCGCATAGCAGCCTGGGTCTCCTCAACCGCAGGCTCTAATAAGCAGCCACGGGGCCAGAAATGAGGGACTGGGAAGAGCCAACCAGTCTTGGTCTTCAGACCATTTGGCACATACCTCAGGCTGCCTTTCACCCTTCATTGTACCTTAACCCTTGATCAGATCAGCAGCCTCCAGCTAGAATAAGGTTTGTCCTGCCAGGCCTTGGCTTCTGTGGGGCGAGGGTAATGGAGCCCCTTCTTTTGAGGCTCTTGCACCAGTTCTGGCAGAGGACCTCGCCAGTAGCTTGGTAACCCACTGCCTGGCTGGTGAGTTGGCAACTCCTAGAGCCTGTGCACCAGCTCAGTATCCTCAGAGCCGCAGGACCTGCCGCCTGCCACTTTGCCCATGGTCATTGGAGGTTAGCTAGCCAAATATGAGGAGCAGCAGAGGGAACATCCCAGCTTGTGAGTGATAGACTGCTGAAGGAGGGAGCGCATCAACCTCTTCCCCCTCCCCGCCGCCCCCACCAGCCTGGTGGGAGGGCTGCTGTAGCATTTGGCTCTACTGAGCTAGAGCCACACACGGTTGACCCTGCAGTCGCTCCTGTCATTTGGCCATGCTTGCAGGTGAGAGATGCACTGTACCCACTCGCTGGGTTTTGGCCTTGTGTGAGGATTAAGAGCAGGCAGTGGGCTGGGTCGGAAGCAAAGCCAGCAGGCTGCAGGGCCAGCTGCCTCAGCAGTTGATGTGGGTGAGAGGCAAGTACAGGCTGCTGCCCACACTCTGCAGGGGGGAGTGGGGGGGAGGGCAGGGGTGGTTGCTGAAGACAGAGGAAGTAAAACTGCAGGCCTGTTAAGGTGCACTCCTGCATTTGCCAGCCGCCTAGCTAGAGCAGGCCTGGAGAGGCTGCCTGTTGCTTCTGGAGCCACCAGTCTGTCAGGACCTCACTGGACAGATGGAGGACCAAGAGCGCTGAGCTGCGGGACAGGACTGAAAAAGGAGAGATGTGGTAGTTTTTCCTGTCTCTTCCCTGGAGAAGGTATATAGGAAATGGAGTCTAAAATGAGCTAATTAGGAGGTGCCTGGCTGGCTCTGTCAAAAGAACACGCGATTCTTGATCTCAGGGTCATGAGTTCAAGCCCCACGTTGGGCACGGAGCTTAAAGAAAATAGAGTGGGCAAATTAAATAAGGGGCGCCTGGGTGGCTCAGTCGGTTTAAGCAACCAACTTTGGCTCAGGTTGTGATTTCACAGTTTGTGAGTTCAAGCCCCACATCAGGCTCCCTGCTGTCCACGCAGAGCCAACTTTGGATTCTCTCTCTCTGCCCCTATCCCAGTCACACACTCCCTCTCTCTCAAAAATAAACATTAAAAAAATAAATGAGTTAATGGGCAAGAAAGGGGGTCTGAGGACCTCCCCAATAAGTTAAACATTAGTTTTACCATCAGTTCTGCTGTCTCCTAGCCCATGTCCCTCCTAGCCCCAGTCTAGGGTATGAGTTGCCTGGTTAGAATTCATCTCAGTTGTAAACTAAAGTAGGAAAGCATCAGGGGAGTTTGGTAAGGCTGAGGTCAGAAAGGTGGTCACCTTGTAATTCAAATACTTCTGAGCACCTGAGCTTTGGCAAGTGCTAGGTGACAGCAGTCTTGTGGGGAAAGTGAAGAACTAAGCTGCTCATCAAATACAAGCCCTGGAGCCCTGAGTGACATCTCCAGCTAATTCTTGCTTCAGAGAAATTGGCATTGGCATTTATAGAATTGGCCAAGTTATATGCACCCCCTTCTGGTACATCAAGCCCCGAGTTTACAGATGGTGGTAGAGACCCTTCTGTTCCCTGGACCATAGTTCTCTCATGGGGGCTCACTTACATTGGGAACTAGGGAGGCCTGCAGAAAAATGCAGTCCTGACTACAAGCAAACCTGGAAGGTGGAGCAAAGACTGATTCTTTGAAAAATAAGGGCAAAAAGTATACTATAATGTCAAGCTTTACAGTAATTCATGATTCACAAGGGCTCTTCCACACACACATATTTTTTGTTTAGTTTATTTCTGAAAGAGACAGTATGACCAGGGGAGGGTCAGAGAGAGAGGGAGACACAGAATCCGAAACAGGCTCCAGGCTCTGAGCTAGCTGTCAGCACAGAGCCCGACGCGGGGCTTGAACCCACACACTGCGAGATCATGACCTGAGCCAAAGTCAGATGCTTAACCGACTGAGCCACCCAGGTGCCCCCACAAACATTTAATAATAGGGAGGTGATGGGGGGCAACAAAACCAAAGGCATTGTTGGGGCATCAGCCGAGGGCAGGGCTGGGGCCAGAGAGGAGTGGTCACAGGACATCCCCCCTCAGCAAACTGGGCTCCTCTTGCTTCTTTCTATTCTGCCCCAACTTTAGTCCCAGGGCCTATGCCTCACCTCCAGTGGCAGAGGGAAGCAGAGCAGGACCTGAGCCCAGGGCTGATTCAAGATGTCTGTTTGGTAGATAGGAAGCTGCCCACAGCTTTCCATAAGGCACCATGCGTGGGCTTTGGGGGTTATTGAGTAGATACCTTGACATTGATGATTTAGGAGACCTGAATCCAACAGGCTTTTCTGCCCCTCCTGGCATTCTTGGCCAGTGAGTGCCCTTAGTCTGGCTGTTCCCATCTGGGAATAGCACTGGGCTGCTAAGGATCCTGTCAGAGGAGCTTCACGTGGGTTTCCTACGTTGTAAAGGGATGTTACCATTGACAGTGTGCTCTTTCCTGCCTGCCGAAGAGGGGTCCTGGGCTCTCCATACTCTTCCAGGTTTGATTGCCTGGTATAAATGCTCCCCATGAAATGGGGGTGGGGGAGTCAACCCATTGTATCTGGGGGCAGGGCAGTTGGCCTGCTGTTGACCATGGTGGAGGGATGCCCAGGCTACACGTGGCCCCAGGGTGGTTCTGGGATGTGGTGTCTGAATCCTCAGTGGCCACTGCTCCTTTGGCCCTGGCTGTGCAAGGGAATCACGAACACAGAGATGTCATCGTAGGACACCTGCCCTTCCTCTGTGAGACCGTCGTTCTTTCCCTGTGTGCTGTGTATCAGCATTTGGGCCAGCTCCGAGAACCTGTGGGGACCATCTGCAGATGCACATTGGGGCCAAAGCAAAAAGGCAAAGCCAGCCCTCAGGGAGAACTTGCTGCACAGGGCTGGATACAAGGGGACTCAATGCAGTCCAGCTCTGGGGCCAGGCAAGCTACAAGCATGAGAGGGCCACAGGTTGGACCACGGAGATTTTTGGCCCCAGAGATTTCTGAACCCAGGGATTTTGGGGACCCACAGTCATCCCCAGACACTTGAGACAGCCCCGATCCTGACCACCTGCCCTGAGCCAAGCTCATTGTCAATGCTGTCTTCTCAGCCATAACTACTTCCTGGTGTTGCTGCTGACACCAACCCAGGCCCAGGCAGGTCCCCAGAAGCTCCAGTACCTGTGTGGGTCCTCTCGGTTGCCAGGGAGGAAGCTCCGCACTAGCCGTGCCACCTGCTCATTGGATAGGACATCCCAGAGCCCGTCAGTTGCCATGACAACCACATCCTCCTCCTGCAGCTCCAGCTGGTCCACATCCAGTACAGTCACCTGCAAGTTAAGACTGAGGATCCTCAGCACTCCCTTCCCAGGCTCCCGCCAGCCTCATCATCTGCCTTTCTGGACAGACGGAAGCTGGTGTGGGCTGTTGCCCACTCACCTGTGGGACAGAGAGCAAGAAGGGCTTGAGCTGAATGTCTGTGTCCAGGACTCTGAGCTGATGGTCTCCCAGACCCCGGGAGACGGCCAGTGTTCCCAGTAACCGAGCCTGGGGACAAAGGAGATGTGAGGTGACAGCAAACAGCCCCAGAGAATGTGCAAGTAAAGTACACAGAAGTGTACTGTGGCCCTTGGGTGCCCTGGATTGAGGGACAACCATCCTATAGCCTTGGAGCAAACCCTATGACCCCAGCCATGGCCCCCAACAAGGGACAAAGGAGCTCCCACTTCTGCAGGGAGCAGTTTAAGAGGGGTTCTTAGAGGGCGTCATTCACTGACCTGCCTCCCCTGCCCATGGATCAGTGGGTACTTGAGATCCGACTTCTCCACACACTTGTAGCTCCTACCAGGAGCAGACCCAGCATTAACCCAGGCCCTACCCACCCCTCATCTCCCCACAACACAGAGCCCACCATGCCCAGGGGGAAGAGGACTGCCCCAAGCCCACACAGTGGGCCTGACACCAGGGCTCTCCCCACTGTCTCCCAAACCCTCTCTGCTCACCAGCCTCTCATGTGGTGATCCCGGAACAAAACCTTCTGCCCTAAGTCATCCCCCTTCAGTCGCCGAGGGAATTCAAGTCGGGTGAACTCACCAGCCAGAAGTTCAGGGTAGACAAAGGCCTGGGAGTAGGGAGGAGTGCTCAGATGAGGCTCTCTCTGGTGGCCTCTGGTGACCCTAGACTCAGGAAGTAGGGCTCCATAACCTCCCTCTGCCAAAGGCACCTACCAGTTGCTGAATCCTCTGCCGCTCAGTCTCTGGGGTAAACTCAGAGCTCAGGGGCCGTACTTCATCTTTCCGTACCAATATGGCCCTGGATGGGGTTAGGGAGGAGAGGGAGAGGCCTGTGGAGTAGGCTCCGCCCTCACTCATGACCTCCCTCCCGTTGGCCCCTCCTCCAGCCACCAGGAACCAGCTCAAAGCCCCCCATGACTACCTATGGCCTGCAAGGAAAAGGCTCGGCCCTTGGACCTAGAGCTTGAGGTGTCTGCCCTCCCTCGAATTTGCTGTCCACTCATACCTTGACACACCAGGTACACAAACAACTCAGCCAGTCAATCCCCACTTCCGTCCCTCCACGTCCAGCCCCTTTTCACTGTCCCCACTGCTTCTGATGCCTGCCTGCCCAACCCTACCCTCCAGGTCTTACTCACCTGCTATCCCCGGCATTGGCCACATACAGCTTTCCCTGCAGGGACACAGCCACCAGGGCTGTGCAGCCGCCCACCTGGCCTGAGGCCTCCAGCTCCCGCCCGATCACCTCATCCTGGGGCAAACAGAGGTCACTTTAGCTGCTGCTTGTACTGCCACCATACCACTCTGTCCCTAATCCCCACCCTACCATTCACTTCCCCACCAACAAGCCTGGCAGTCTCAACCCAAAGTCTAGCTATGACTCCAGGATGCCTGTGGCTAGGAGATCTAGATATATTCTTTGGGAGGGAGGGAAGTCCTATTCAAAACTGAGGATGGGAAACCAGCCTCCACACCAAGGACCATCAGGGTGCACAATGTATGATGCACATAAGAACACCTAGCACAGACTAGGAACTGGATAAAAGGGAGGGGTCAGTGGTAACAATGATGACCGTTACTAACAGACCAATCAACCCAATCTTGTCCTCCCAGTGCAAAGATTCAGGGAGACCACCACTGTGTGCAGGGACGTCCCACAACCCAGCATCCCACCACAGGTGCCCGGTCCCTTCCCCAGCCAAAGGCCACACTCACACATTCCTGGAAGGCACTCTCCAGAGCCCCAATCACCAAGTCTTCTGCCCTAATGCCCTTCTCTTCCACAAACTGGGGATCACTGGGGCAGATGCTGTGGCCGCTGAGGTGCATGGGGGGCTGAGTGGCCACCATGCCCTCTACCACGGCCTCCAGCTGCCGGCGGAGGCAAGAGTGCAGGGTGTTGGCAGCCAGGATGGCTGCGGCTGGCCCACCATGCCCATCAAACAGTGCCCAGTAATGACCTGTCAGGAACTGTACAGGAAGGGCTTGGTGTCAGGCTCTGCCTGGCTTCCCCAGTTGTCCCCCAGCCCGGCACGGGAAACTAGAGCAAGAACCGGTCCCGGCTTGTTAAGACGGGTTCAGGCCCAGCTGCACTCACCTCCTCTGGGCACAGGGTCAGCCACTCCTGGTCCTCGTCAGCCCCAAACTCACATCTCCGGATGGCTAGCTGCCCACAGGCCGCCTGGTCCTCATTGAACTCAGATTTCTCTGCATTGATGATTCTGAGGCCAGTAAGTGATCAGAGACCCTTCAGGGACACACCCATGTCCCCATGGGCAGAGACCAGAGCTGGTACACAGGGGGAGGAGCCCTACCTCTGAAGCAACAGCTCCTATGCTGTCCCTGACACACACCTGGACATAGTGTAAAGTTTCCTAACTGTTCAGTAACCTCAGAGTAAGACAAAACTCAGGACCCAGCCCCTCTGCGCTGACCTGGGCTGAGAGGTGAGGATGCGGCTGTCCGAGGAGATCTGGGGCTCCGTTGCCTATTCTCCACCCCGTCTCAGCCAGATTCCCTGTCCCGCACAGCACAGGCCACAACCCAGGGTGAGGCGCTGCGGGCGTGTGAGGAGTCTCCAAAGCCCGCAGCGCGGAACTCTACCCAGGGTCCCTGCCTCACCTTGGAAGCCCCTCATCTTCCATGTCCTTCCCAACTAGCGAGCCTCCCTGAGAGAGGCTGGAGTCCCAAAGAAAAGGCTGTGGTGGGGCCGGAGGAAGCTGTCAAGGAGTCCCAGGTGAGGACAGGAGGGAGGTAGCCACAAGGAGGGGTGGGGGGGGCGGGGGCACTGGCTCAGCTTAGGCTGTTTTCCAGGGCCGCCAAGGCGCCGAGGCTGGCCCTGCAGGGCCGGGACGGGGACCCAAGATTGGGGGGCAGCGGGGGGCGGGCACTCACTCGGCATAGCCTGCGTTCCAGGGCAGCGCGCGGCCCCGCGCTGGGCTGCGCACCGGCCGGGCGTCGGGGCGGCGCTGGGCGTCGGCGGTGCCGGGGCCCGAGCCGGAGCCGCGCAGGAAGCGGGGCCGCCGGTAGGGCACCGGGCTGGCGCGCGGCCTGGGCGGCCGCGGAGCGGGCAACGGACCCCCGGGCAGGAAGCGGCGCCGGAACCAGCCGGCGGACATGGCGCGGAGGCAGGGGGCTCCCAGGCTGGAGGAGGAAGCGGGCCGGGGGCGGGGCCGGGGCGGAGCGGTGACGCCCCCAAACCCCTGCCTCCCGCGGGGAGTGCGCGAGCGGCCTGGGCGTTCTCGGGCTTGCCGGGGACCCTGACGACCCCCAAGAAGCAAAGGCTGTCGTCACCCCCACTTCACAGGCAAGAACACTGAGGCCTCCAAAGGCGAAGTGGCTTGCCCGCGTAGCACAGCCACATGAGCGGGCCTAGTGCTGCGCCACACGCGTGGGGTGCTGGCCTTTGCAAGGGAAAAGCCCTCCTCGCCACCCAGCGAGGTGACGGGGCCCTGGAGGCTGGGCTTGCGTCCGCGGCGGAGCCTCCGGCCTCCTCCCGCTGGGCCCGGACCTTGCGCAAGGGTTAGATGGGAACAGGATGTGCCTGGAGGTGTCAGACTGACACGTTGAGTAAGAGTCTCAGAGCACAGGGTTCCCTTGGGTGGCCTTCATTCTCCGCCCATGCAGTCTGTCACCCTCCACCCCCAGATGAGGCTTGGTGGCCACCTGGCCTTCCTTATCCTGAGACTCCGCTTCCCCACTTCGGGGATAGCCTCCCAAACGACTGCCTCTCCAGTCAAGATGTTGTCTCTGGACAGACAGCAGGATCCTCACTAGCATGTTCGTGGCTGGTGGGCAAGAGGAATTTGTGGTCCCCAGAAGGCTCCAGCCGGTCGGAGTTCAGACCTGGAACTAAGGGAAGTGAAAGACTTGCATCCCTTCTGGAGGCAAGATGTTGCAGTCTCTTAACCCCTGACCAGCTGTCACCGTGCGGTCAGCAGCAGTGTCTCCCTCCACATCTGCAAGTTAAGAGAGTGCTTCGTCACCCTTCTGTCACTTAAGCGCAACTCCCTGCATGGCGCTGTTATTTCTGTCTCTTGAGGAGGACTCTGAGGCCCAGAGAGAGGAAGTGTCCTGATGCCCAGGGCTCTGCTGTTTCCATTATGACAGTTCAGCTGACTCAAACTCTCCACAGCGGATTTCTCTTCCCCTTTCCTCCTCCAACTCAAACCCCCGAGGCCCATAGCCCAGGGTCCCCAGGGAGAGCTTCAGGAGGAGTCCCTACCTTTGCCTGGGCTCCCTAGCCTAGCACGTGTCCCGAGGCCCCACGCTGGGTGCAGGAGTACAGCAGTGATGGAGATAGGTTCCCCAGCTCTGAAGGCGAAAGTCTGGTGGATGGTGCTTGATCCAGCTGGCAAGGGGGTGGGGGCAAAGTCAGAGAAAGCTTCCCAAAGGACACCTGAGCTATGGGCTATCGCTGGGACAGAAATGGACCAGGGACCCAGGGTGAGGCAGGCCCAATCCAGTCTGTGGGGCCACCTCTTCATCTCTACCAGCCAATAGCTCAAAGGTTTTTAGTCTAAAATGAGAGGAAACAACACAAGCACAGTCTTTTCCTCCACCCCACTGTCTTGGACTTCCCTGGGTGGGATGAGTCCTGTCCTCTGAAGTGTATTCAGAGAAGCTTCTGAGAGGTCACAGGTGGTCTGTTGCTCAGCGTAGCCATGGAGCCCTATGGGAGCCATCTCGTCCTCCCTGCTCCAAGGAGGCCTGAGTGTCCCTTTAGTGCCACTGAGGCTCCTCTGGCTTCTAGGTGGCTTCTGGGAGCCTCTATTCTGGCTTGGATCCCAAGCCTGACTTTCTTAGTTTTCTACCTAATTTTGCTGAAGCACATCCTCTAACAACTCTCCAAGAAAGGATGACTGGAAGGTGATTTCCTGGGTCCTCCCAAGTCCGAAAGGCTTTGCCTCAAAAGTTTGTTGTTGTTGTTTTTAAAGTAAGCTCTACACCCAATGTGGGGCAAAAGCTTTTGTTTTTGATTGATATTTTAGCTCAGAATTCTGACCTCTCTGTTCATTGTCTTTTGACTGTTGCTTCTGCTGCAATCCAGTGTCCCTCTCATTCCCAGACCTTTAGAATGGCTGTTTGCCTTTTTCTGTCTCCAGACGTTTCCAGTCTCTTCTGTCTCCAGTGTCTGAAATTATAGGGGAGGTTCCTTGGGGGGGGGGGTGTCTTTCTTCATTCTTAGCCTGAGCCCTCTCTAGGGGCCATGCAATGCCTCACCCCCAAGTGACATCCTTCTCTGGACACCCTTTTCCTAAACATCAAGTGAATCCAAGCTTGTTTCCTTCCTGGCCAGACCTCTCCTCAGCTAACTCAGCCAGCATCTGAGAGATAGGGATGGGGAGGAGGAAGTTTAGCAAAAAATAAAAAGATGGTTATGCTACATTTTCTTTCCACTCACAATGAGAATAGGTTTTGTTGAGTCCCATGACTCAAAAGTCAAAAGGTGGGGCTCCTGGCTGGCTCATTTGGTGGAACATTCGATGCTTGATCTTGAGGGTGTGAGTTCGAGCCCCACACTGGGCACAGAGATTACTTAAGAAACAAAAACAAAACAAAAAATTTTTTTTAAAACCCACAAAATTCAAAAGGTGTAAAGTATATTTACTAACAAGTCTCCCCCACAACCCCATCCCCTGGCCATGTAGTTCCTCTCCCTGGAGACATCCAATATTACTAGTTTCTTGTGAATCTGCCCAGAGATGCCAGGTATTCTGTGACAATTCAAGCCAAAAAAAATTACTTATGAGACAAGAAATTATGAGTGTTGGCAAGGATGTGGAGAAAAGGAAACTCTTGTGCACTGTCAGTGGGGATGTAAACTGGTTGCAGCCACTATGGAAAACAGTATGGAGGTTCCTCAAAAAATTAAAAATGGAACTGTCATATGATCTATCAATTCCATTTCTGGTTATCTATCTGAAGCAAGTGAAATCAACATCTTGAAAACATATCTGCACCCCCATGTTCACTGCAGCATTATTTACAACAGCCAAAACATGGTAACAACAAAAGTGCCTACTGACAGATGAATGGTTAAAGCCAATGTGGTACACAACTACACACACAGGAATATTATTCAGCCATAAAAGAGAAGGAAATTCTGCCACTTGCAACAGCACAGATGGACCTTAAGGGAATTATGCTAAATGAAATAGGTCAGACAGAGGAAGATAAACACTGTATGAACTCACTTATATGTGGAATCTAATCAAACAAATTTCAAATCCATAGGCACAGAAAATGGACTGCTTGTTGTTAGAAGTGGGGGGTGTGGGTGGACAAAATGGGTGAAATTGGTCAAAAGGTATAAACCTCCAGTTATAAGTAGGTTCTGGCGTGGGGGGGAGGGCACCTGGGTGGCTCAGTCAGTTCAGGTCATAATCTCAAGACTCATGAGTTCAAGCCCTATGTGGGGCTCTCTGCTGTCAGCACAGAGCCTGCTTCGGGTCCTCTGTTTCTCTCTGCCCCTCCCCTGCTTGCTTTCTCTCTCTCTCAAAAAAAAAAAATATTTTAAAAAATAAGTGAATTCTATGGATGTAATCTACAGCATGGTGACTATAGTGAACACTGCTGTACCGCATATTTGAAAGTTACTAAGACAGTAGATCTTAAAAGTTCTCATCATAAGAAAAATAATTTTAACTATGTGTGCTGATGGATGTTACCTAAACTTATTGTGGTCATTTCACAATATATACAAATATTGAATTGTATACTTAACACTGATACAATGTGATTTGTAAATTATATCTCAATTTAAGTAATTTAAAAATTACATATATGTAAATCTTTCCTCCTCCCCTCCTTTTCTTTCCACAAATGATAGCATACTCTATGCCATATCCTACACCTGAAATTTTCATAAAAGATACCTCTTTTTTTTGTATCAGTCCTTGAAGAGCTACCTTACTGTTAGGGCTACAGAGTAGTCTCTGCAAAAATGCAGATGTGGGGCACCTGGGTGGCTTAGTCAGTTAAGTGTCTGACTTCAGCTCAGGACATGATCTCACGGTTTGTGGGTTCGAGCCCTTCATCGGGCTCCGTGCTGATAGCCAGCTCAGATCCTGGAGCCTGCTTCAGATTCTGTGTCTCCCTCTCTCTCGCTCTCAGAAATAAATAAAAAACATTAAATTTTTTTTAAATGCAGACTTAATGTAGCTAGCCCCCTAGTGATGGACATTTAGATTGTTTTCAGTTATTAGCTCTATAGTTTTTGTGGAGGCGATATTGGTAGGATCAGTTCCTCACAATGGAATTGTTGGGTCAAATGCATTTGTTGTTCATAGCAGCACTATTCACAATAGCCAAAATCGGAAACAACACAAATGTCCATCAGCTGGATGAATGGACAAATTGTGGTATATATGCACAGTGGAATATTATCCAGCCATAAAAAAGAATGAAGTACTGATAATGTGCTACAATGTGGATGAACCTTCAAACAATTATGCTAAGTGAAAAAAGCCAGATATAAACGGTCACGTTTTATGCTTCCATTCATATGAACTATCCAGAATAGATAAATCCATGGAAATAGAAAGCAGACTGGTGGTTGAAGGGACCAGAGGAGAGAGGAATGGGGAGTAACTGCTTAGTGCGTAGTTTCCTTTTGAGGTGATGAAAGTGTTCTACTTTTTTTTTTCTTCTTTTTTTTTTGGTAGGCTTCACACTCAGCACAGAACCCAGTGCAGGGCTTGAACTCATGACCCTGAGATCAAGACCTGAGCTGAGGGGGGGTGGCTCAGTCAGTTAAGTGTCCAACTCTTGACTTCAGTTCAGGTCATGATCTTGTGGTTTGTGAGTCTGAGCCCCGCATCGGGCTCTGCACTGACAGTGTGGAGCCTCCTTGGGATTCTCTCTCTCTGTTTCTCTCTCTCTCTCTCTCCGCCCCTCCCCTGCTTGTGCTCTCTTTCTCTCTTTCAAAATAAATTTTAAAAAACTTTTTAAAAAGGAGCTGAGATCAAGAGTTGAACACCTAACCAACCGTGCCACCCAGGCACCCCAATGAAAATGTTTTATTTATTTATTTTTATTTTTTTAAAATATTTTTATTTATTTCTAGGAGAGAGAGAGAGAGAGACAGCATGAGCAGGGGAGAGCCAGAGAGAGAGGGAGTCACAGACTGAAACAGGCTCCAGGCTCTGAGCTGGCAGTCAACACAGAGCCTGACGCGGGGCTCGAACCCACGAGCCGTGAGATCATGACCTGAGCAAAAGTCGGACGCTTAACTGACTAAGCCACCCAGGCGCCCCTTATTTATTTACTTTTTAATGTTTTATTTATTTCTAGGAGAGAGAGAGACAGCGTAAGCAGGGGAGGGTCAGAGAGGGAGTGACAGACTCTGAAACAGGCTCCAGGCTCTGAGCTGGCAGTCAGCACAGAGCCCGACGCGGGGCCCGAACCCACGAACCGCGAGATCATGACCCAAGCGAAAGTCGGACGCTTAACCGACTAAGCCACCCAGGTGCCCCCCAATGAAAATGTTTTAGAACTGGAGATGGTAGTTGCACAACATAGTAAATGTACTGCCTTGATCCATTTAAGATGGTTAATTTTGTTATGTAATTTTCACTTCAATTCAAAAAAAGGGCATACACATTCACAACTTTGTAGATATTGTTCTACATGAAAGTTTACTCTTCCATCAGCCTATTTTCCCACAGTACTTCATTAAAGTTTTCAATCTTTCTCCATAGATAAAAATGTGGAAGTCTAGTTTGATTTTCATATATCTTATTAAGAGGGGATAACCAGTTTTCTAAAGGTCTGAGAGATCTATCTGTATTTCTTTTTCTGTGGGTAGTCTGTACTCATTTGCCCAGTTTCTGAGTGAGACTTTGGGGTTATTTCTTACTGATTTATGAGAACTCTTTATTTTGAAATGAGTTACAAGTATGTTGTTTGTAGCCAATTACAGTTTGTTGTTTGTGTTTTGGCTTTGATGGTGGCTTTTTCCATATAGACTTTTAATTTTTTTAATGTTTATTTATTTTTGAGAGAGCAAGAGTGTGCAATTGGGGGAGAGGCAGAGAAAGAGGGGGACAGAGGATTTGAGATACACCAACAGCAGAGAGCCCAATGCGGAGCTTGAACTCAGGTTGTGAGATCATGACCTGAGCTGAAGTCGGATGCTCAACTGACTGAGCCACCCAGATGCCCCTAGACTTTTATTTTTCTTTATTTAATTTTTAATGTAAATGAGTTTATAGATTTTTTCCTTTTTTTCAATTTTTTTTCCTTTTATGCCTTCTGGGTTTGGTGACATACTCAGAAGGCCTCCTTCACTCCAAGATTCTACAAACTTTTCCCTTTGTTTCTTCACTATTTTTATAGTTCACTCTTGTTGTTTTTTAACATTTAAACGTTTGACCCACGTGAAAGAAACCCAGTATGTTCTAAGAAGTTCAATGCCTGACTCTGTGTTGAGAAACATCAGAAAGAATGGAGCAATCAACCTGTTCCTGGATACTGTGTTCATCCCAGGACTTGTCTGAGGAGCTATGTGCAGCTTTCTCATCTTTCTGCCTGAAACCAGATCTCACCCAGAGATCTGTTTGGGTACTCTGCTGGCCCTTGGGCTCCGTGCCTGCATCCCAGGCTCTGAAACAGAGCAGGACTGGGCTCAAATCCCAGCCTCCCAGGGGGTTTCTTTTCCTGGTCAAACCTTCATCATTGAGGTGTGAGATACTGATGGAAGGTGCAAGGGCCACTGATCAATAGGATTTCTCATCCTTTGTTCCATGTCTTGAGTAAAGGAAACTAAGGTTCTTGCAGAGACTCACTGCCTTGTGACCTGTATCAAATCACTTCATCTCTCTGAACCTCAGATTCTTCAACTGTAAAAGAGGGACAGTAACACCTATCTCATAGGGCTGTCAGGGGGATTAAATGTGCCCAGTGCATAGTGAGTGTGCAACATAAATACTTAAATAAATACATAAATTACTTTTAAGTAAACTCTATGCCCAACATGGGGCCTGAACTCATGACCCTGAGATCAAGAGTTGCACGCTCTACTGACTGAGCCAGCCAGGTGCCCCAAGACTCTAATTGTTCATTCATTTGTTTATTTGGCAAATAATACTGAACACTTACCAATGCTGAGCACTATTCTAGGTGGGGATACAGCAGGAGCAAAACTTAACTACTGGTAAAGGGAAGACAATAAACAAATAAGCAGGTAAATATATGTATCAGGCAGTGATGGGGCACCTGGGTGGCTCAGTCAGTTAAGTGTCCAACTCTCAGTTTCAGCTCAGGTCATGACCTCATGGTTCTTGGGTTCCAGCCCAGCGTCGGGTTCAATGCTGACGGTGTGGAGCCTACTTGGGATTCTCTCTCTCTCAAAATGGATAAACTTAAAAAAAAAAAAAAAAAAAAGAGGGGCAGGGGGAGGGAATGATGCAGTCAGTGATCAGCCAGGCAACAAGGGAAACCTTGCAGTTAAGGTAGTCACAGTTCATCCAGTGACAAACATTTCTACAGGGAACATAACATTATTGTTTTTCATTAACCTGTTTTCTTGGCTAATTCCTGTTTCCAAGAAACAGGATGCTCTTATGCTTCCGTAGAATTGCCAGGTGCTCTGATGGAAGTGCCCAGGCCTGAGAGCTGATGTAACTGTCGGCTCTGTGTTGCTGTCCCATCTGTGCTGTGGCAGGGCTGAGTTGGGGACTTGCCTATGAGCTATTCTCCCAACAGCAGGCTGTGAGGCCACATAGAGTTTTTAGTTTCTATTGTGAGTTCCGGGGTCAAGGTGAGCATTACACAGGTCCAGTTTTCAAGGTGTGCATAGGAAGATAAGTAAGAAAATCCTTCAATTTTGTGTTCACTGTACTCTCAGGAGATGAGAAGCCAGTCCTTGAGGCACACAGAGGAGGGCACGATGCTGCTTACTCAGCATGTGGTAGTGAGACAGTGAGCAGGGAGCTCAAGCTGGGGCCAGATGCAAGGCAGGCCCCATGCTCCATCATCAATTCTCAGCAACCCCAGCCCCCAAAGGTGGCCTCCTTCCCAATCTTCCCAACCAATATCCTGAGACAGGCTCTGATTGGATTGACTGTGGTCTTGTGCTCATCCCTGGTTCACAGTGGCCTGGAAGATACATTATGTTGACTGGCTGGTAACAGCGGGACTGGTGTCAGAGAAGGCAAAGCTGCTGGGTGTGGAACCAGAAGTAGATCAGGAGTTGGGAAGTTCCTCACTCGCCAAACTCTGGCTCTCCTTCAACCTTTGAGCCTTTGCACATGTAGTTTCTTCTTCTCACAAAACTCCTCCCTCCGCTCTGCCAGGCTGACCTCCAGGTCTCCCCTCAAACTTCACCTCCTCCTAGTGGCTCCTTGCTCTCTGGGCAGGGCCCTTGCCACCACAGGTTCATTCGGTAACTGCCAGGTAGGTCAGTCTGACTCCCACAATCAGCGCAGGGCCTGCAGCCAGGCCCATCTCGAGGTGCCAGTGCTTCACAGGGAGTGCTCAGGGAACGTCTCTAGGAAAAGGGATGCCGCTCAAAAATACACGCGCTTCCATCCTCAAGCAAACCCCCTCCCCGCCATAAATGCGGGTACAAACGGATCTCACCCCACATGGAAACCCACCTAGCTTGGGGCGCAAAGACTCGCGTGCGCCCTACCTTTCTCGCCCCAGCCACAAAACAGTCGGCTCAGGGTCAATAGACAACCTCGCTCGTGAGGGCGCCCACGCATGCCCGACCACACGCAGGCCCTGTTCTTCGCCACAAACAGGCACGCGCAGGCGCGCGGACACGCCGATCAACTCCCCGCGAAAGGCTCACCCGGAACAAGACGCACGGTACGCGCGTGCGCGGCCCAGAGTCTCCGCCCCCTCCCGGCCTCGCCCGTCGGGGGGCGGGGCGCGCTGGGCCGGGTCCTGCGGCACCGCCCGGGAAGCTGCGCGAGGCTGGGCGGCCCCCGCCACATCCTCCTCCTCCTCCGGGTCCTGGCGAACGGAGCTGGTCCAGGGCTGAGCCGAGGGCTCTAGGGGCGCTGGCGGAGCGGAGCACGGAGCCATGGCGCACCAGACGGGCATCCACGGTGAGGGAGGATGGTGGGCGGCCGGAGGGCCAAGGGTCTCTGCTCGAGGCTGCGCCCCCTCCCCGGCGCTCAGCCATTCTCTCCTCCCTGGGACCAGCCGGGGGAAGCTTCCTGTTCCTTTTTGCAGCCGCCGGTCGCCTGGGGTGGGCACATATGGGGGCGTGCGACTTACTGTGCATAGTTCGGAGTGGGTGTGCATGTACGTACGCAGCTGTAGCGGAAATATCTGTGTGCCCATTTGAGGGTGTATGTTCCTGTGTGTGCCCATCTGTATATTTTTGTTCCTTTCTGGGGGTGGGTGTACGCGGATGTGCACATATGGGGGAGTGTGCACGCATGTGCACTTGTGTGTGGAGTCCTGTGTATGCACATCTGGATGAGACTGTGTATGTCTAGGGTCGTTCATGCACATGCATTAATAGCTGATTGAATGGCCACTGTCGCATGGAACCATCTTTAGGCATCTGTTTTGTGACTGTGTGCACATGTCTGTGGGTGTCTGTGTGCACAATTTGGGTACATCTCAATGTGCATTTGTTCTCACGGATGCATGTAGCAGAGGTGTCTGTGTAAGGATTGTATGGGTTTGTGTCTGTATGAGGAGGGGTCGCTGACCTTTGGCTCCCCCCAGGACCCTCACATACTTGAGCACGCTAGACTGGGGAAAATCTGGGACTTCAAAGTGGGGTGGGGAGAGTTGCCAATCTGACCTTGACCTCTGACCTCCCTACCATTTTCCAGTCTGATTTCCTGAATCTGCCCCAGCCAGGGTTAGAAGGTCCCAGCCCCAGGCTGAAAGCAGAGAAAAGGGTCTAGATTTGGGGTTTGTGAGCGAGGGTCCTGGCTTTAGAGACTCCAGGCCAGCTCCCCCTACCCCAAGCCTCTCCAGCCTAGAGCATCACCCCCTTCCCCAAGGGCCTAGTTTCCTCTTTATGCTGGCTGGGGAGAAGCAGCGGCCAAGAGCCAGGTGTCCTGACCCTTCCTGGGCCTCAGTGGCCCCCCTCTGTCCCTAGCCTGGGAGGACTGCCTGGGCTGTGGGAAAAGCCCAGGCTGCTTGCCCAGACAGCCTGGTGGTTTGGCCATCAGCCATTCCTCCCACCACATCAGGATCCCCAGCCCGGGGACACCACCACCATCGACCAGCCTGGCTGCCTGGATCTCAACTTGGCTTGTGGTTGTGGCTGCTTGGTGGCTAGACCGCCTAGAGGGTTCCCCTGGCCCCGCCCCACAGGACCAAAAAAGGCCAGAGTCTGGGTCAGGGCCAGCCTCCTACCAGGTGGGCCAGCTTCTCCAGAAGGAGCTGGAGGAGCTGGAGGGGTGGCTTCATGACTCAGCCCACAGAAGGGAACAGCTGCCCCCTGGACCTGCCTCTTCCTTCTCCTTTGTCTGGTCACTACTGCTGCCTCCATCTGGGAGGAGATAGGAAGTTGTGGCGCCTCCTCACTGCTCGGGGCTGACAGGTCCTGTGGCCAAGGCGCTGCTTCATTCCTTCATTTCCCACGTGGTGAGACAAGCCTGGCTAGGGGATCACTGGGGACTGCCCCCCTGCCCCCCAGCCCTCCTGCCTATGAGCAGCCCACTTCTTCCCATTTTTGGCCTGGGGAGGTAGAAGGTGAGATCAATCGCCCTGGATGCCCAGATGCCAGCCCACTTGTAGCCATACCTGTGGATCTGGTGACCTCAGAGCAGGGTGGGGGGGTGGGAGGACTTGTAACTTGAGGCTTATGGGGTGGGGGGAGAGCAGGGCAGCAGAGGCAGGGGCAGGGAGGTGGGGGAGCATGAATCTTTGATGATAGAGGCTCAGATGTCCCAGGCCTGGCCTCTGGATTATTGATGGTGGCTGAGGAGTCATGGGCGGGGGGAATGTCTCTTCCACTACTGGGGTGTCACTTTGTCCTAGTAACTCTAGAAGGGGTGTGGCAGCCTCTCCCTTAGGGGAGCTTCTTGGCTTTCCCTCCCAGAAGGTCTGAGCAGGTGGAAAGGGCAGCTCAGCGCAGCCTGCCCCGCCATTATTACAGTAGTAAATTTACAGTGGTAACATTTAACAATTGTTATTTGTAAAGTCCTCACTAGTGAGGATTTTTTCCCATCTACTCCTCAGAATAGCCCTCTGCACCTTGAGCGTATTAGCTCCACAGTATAGATGAGTTTGAGGCTCAGTGAGGTCAGAGGTCACACACAACTATGGAAAAGGTGGAGACCCAGAGGCCAGGCTTTTCCTCAGGGATTTGCTTGCAGTCTGCTGATAAGCAGCTCTGTCCTGGCCCAGTGGGACTGTGTCTCCCTGCCGTGGTACTTGGAATTGGGACCCTGCTCCCCCAGCGGCCATGGAGGATGGTACATAGCCTGATTTCTCAGGCTCAGGGTCACCCTGCGGGAGGGGCCCCTGAGGACATGACCAGAGTTTGTTTTCCTAAAGGCCCCCACCCCCTGGCCTCAAGCTGCCCAGTCTGGTCCCTATAAATACTCTCTGACCTCAGCTCTCCAGCTGTGTTCCTGCAGAATTCTCCTGACCCCTGGATAGCCTCAAGGTCATGCTGGCCTGGCCATAGCACACGTAGAGACCCAAGTCGGGCCCTTCCTCACATGAACTTTGGTTTCTGCGTCTTTACCACTGGTAGATCTGTGACATTCCTGGTCCTCACCTCTGCGCTTGGGTCCTTGGTCATTGGCTGTCACCTTCCAGCTGTGACCAAGACAGGGTCTGTTTTGGAGATTCCTGATTGCCACTCTTCCGCTAGGAGCATTCTGGACTGCCTAAGGGTTGGGGACTTAGTGCCCCCAGCAGGGCTGTGCTAGGGCTGGGCTTAGGACCTCTCAGGGTTAGGCAGCCTGGCTGGTGGGCTGGCTGTGCATGCCTGTGTATTTGTGTGTATGCTCTGTCCATCTCTTGCCTGGACACATCTTAGCCAGGTTCTACAGTTGCCTGTGTGTTTGTTAGCACTCTGGGGACTGTGTCCGTGTATATGTTTGTATGCCAAAATGTGTGTGTCCATTTATGTTTGACCAGCTGAGTGTGTTGTCATGAGGGTGTTTGCATTTCTCCTCCACTGTGTCACGTAAATGTTTATATGTTACATTCACATATGCTGGACTGACCCAGTACTCGATGGCACATGCAGCAGGTGGTGCACGTGTGTGTATGTTAACGGACATAGTGGTCAGTGCATTCTGGGGGTATGTGTTCATGTATTTCTGTGTTAGTAGATATGACAGAACTGGGAGTGTCACAGGCCACTTCAGTGCTGGGCTTTCCTAGGGGGCAGGGGACGGATAGGGGCCATTCACTGTGGTTGGCCTGGCCTGGCCCAGAGCCCGCCCCTTCCTTGAGTGTGCTGGCCCATCCCCACCTACCCCGTCACCAGAGCTCTCCTGCTGGCTAAATTTGGGAGCTTATGTTTGTGGACCGTGTCAGGTTCCCAGTCACATGGGGGGCCGTATATAACCCGGCTCCCAGCTCTACCACCAGACCCCACAGGACGGAGCGGGCCCTGAATGCGTCCCTGCCCACCCTGCTCACGCTGCCTGCTTATCCTTCATCATGTTTCTTGTTCTCATAGCCACCGAGGAGCTGAAGGAATTCTTCGCCAAGGCACGGGCTGGCTGCATCCGGCTCATCAAAGTCGTCATTGAGGACGGTGAGTGCCCCATACTGCCCCCTTTGATGGGCTAGGGCATAGGCTAGGGGCTAGACCCAGTTGCTTCTCTGGGAGCTGCTGGGACATTTGCCTCCAGCCCCTTCAGGATCTCACTTGCTCCTTGTGGGGATAGGAGGTGCTTTGTAGGAGAGCGTTGCTGGTGGGCATGATCATTTCTCCTCTTACACAGAGCAAGAAACAAAAGCTCAGGTGACAGCAAGGAGAGCCCTGCCCAGGGGTCCTGTCCAGCTCCCCAAGGGCTATGTGGGGGTCAAAGTCCTAGCCATGATGCTAGGGTGGGCATGGGAGCAGGAGATCAGTGAGGCTAGGCACTGCCCCATGTGGCGAGTGCCACTCACCTTCCTCTATGATCGGCAGACTGGCTTGGCCCTGGGGGAGTCCCAAGGAGAAGCCCGGGCCCTGCCCTTGGGAAGTGCCCCTACAACAGGGCAAAGGGACTTGTGCCCAGCTTGCTTTGACAACATGATGGGGGGATTCCAGGCTTGGCTAAGCCTTGGCTTGGACACTGGGAACCTGAGCCTTGCACAGGGTGGGTGCTCAGCATATTGGGGTTGGGGGTGGGTGAGCTTGAGCTGAGGCTTTAAGTGGGGAGAAGGTTTGGGGAGGCAGAAGATTAGACTGAGCCTTGGTGGCGGTTTCTCCCCTTCCCTTCGTGCTAAGGGTTGTCCCTAGAGGTGAAGGGTACAGACACTGGCAAGGGCTGGGCCCCCCATGAATCCTTGGTAGCCAGCAATAGTGGGCTCTTTCGGAGGCCCCCAGAATGGGCTTGGTGCCCAGCTAACTTTTCACCCATCGAATTGGTACAAAGCAAGTTCTGCCCAGACCCAGAATTCATTCCAGGCTTTAGTACCAGAGCTGTGCTGAATTTTGTCCAGGGTCCTCAAGTTCAGATGCCCTCAGAGGCCAGGTCATGGTCACTGAATGAAGTAGGTCAAGAATGAAGGTTTCCTGTGGTAACAGGACAGCCTCCCTGCCCTGCAAAGAGATAGATTCATTGACCTTAGCTCTCAGCCCTCCCTGTTGCCTCCGACAGGACACCCCTGCAGGTGTTTACCAGGAGGAATCTCTAGGTGGGCTCTTATCTCTGTTCTGCATTATAGTTGTTGGGGCACCTGGGAGTCCCCAGGAACCTTCAGGCACCCTGACAGACAGCCATTGCCCATCTCCTACTGAGTGCAGCTTGAGGTCCTTCTAGAGAATCCGTTAATTCCACTTATTATGTAAAACTTCCCATTTTGAAAATGTTGGCAACATATTAAACACTGTTGGCAGTGCTGGGAGGCCAACTGTGCCTGCTGGTTTTGACCCCATCTGCGTTCTAGGAGGATAGGTGAGGAGGCCAAGGCCTGCAGAGCGGCAGCGGGGCTGGGGGACCTGGCACATTTGGGCCTCATCAGGAGGGCCTGGTGGTCAGGTACCCCCTGGCCAGGTGGTGATTAACCCTTGCCCCAGTTCTTCCACCACCCTGGGCCTGTGCACACCTGGGCTGGTACTGGGTGCCCAGCTAAGGCCCTGTGGATGGATAGGTCAAGTATATGTCCAGACTCAATGGCCCATTCAGCCAGTGTGCACCAGCCAGGTCGGTGGCCAGCCTGTTGACCCCAGGCGTTAAGAGGTTTGTTAATTTGTGGGGGAGGGGACTACGGCTGGCCAGGGGCAGCAGGGTACAGATTTATACAGTATCTGATAGGAGCCCCTGTCTCACTCTTTCCCACACGCTTTTGCTTTTGCAGATCCTTGTGGCCTGAGGTTAGACCCTACCTCCTTCAGCATAGTTGTTCTGAGAAGCGTGTGCTGGGGGTCTGCTAGAATCTCAGGCCAAGGGAGGAGGGGAGCAGGAAGTGGCACAGTGGGGCTGTGCCTGAGCAGCTGTGCTGGGGGGGGGGGTTGGGTCTGAGTGTGTGGGTGATCGTGAGGAGACCACATTGTTGGTGGCTGTGGGCAATGCAGCCACGTCTTCTCGTGTTTGTCCGTGCTTCGTCATCTAAGTGGGCACGTTCTCGAGGCCATTTCTGTGCATGTGTGTGTGCGTCCGTATAGCTGGCAGCTTTGTGCCTCATTCATTCATTCACTCATTCACAGATTCAGTCATGTAGCCTCATCCTCCAGGGATTTGGGGGCTCCAGGGGAAGGTGAGTGGAGGGGCCGGCAGATCTGAGCCCCAGCCAAGAAGGTCCACAGTCTGAGGTGGGAATGTGAGATGGCTACTCCTTGGCTCACCCTGCCTCTGCCCCCAGAGCAGCTCGTGCTGGGTGCCTCGCGGGAGCTGGTGGGCTCATGGGACCAGGACTACGACAGGGCCGTGCTTCCGCTGCTGGATGCCCAGCAGCCCTGTTATCTGCTGTACCGCCTGGACTCACAGAACGCCCAGGGTTTTGAGTGGCTCTTCCTCGCCTGGTCACCTGACAATTCTCCTGTGAGTCCTGGGGACCCCTGCACAGTCCCCAGATCAGGGGAGAGGGGATGCTGGGTCTGAGTGAAGGAACAAGGCCCTGCCCTGGGAAGTCCAAGGGGAGAGATACCAGGTCCTTCCTCAGAGTCTGAGAGAGGGCAAGGCCCTGTGCTTGGAGCCTGACCTCTCCCAGAGGTCCCCCAGCCACCTCAGCCTGGCTCTGGGAGGCAGAGACTTGGGCTGGGGAGGCTCCACCCCCTCACATCCTTGCACCGTGCTGCGCCCTCTGCTGGGCATGTGGGTGCAAAGCGATGACCCGGTCCCCACCCAAAGGCTCCTCTGCCTGCTTCTGGAGAGAGAAGCAGTGATGAGTCTCACAGCTTAGCTCCTGTCCTTCAGGTGCGGCTGAAGATGCTGTATGCAGCCACACGGGCTACAGTGAAGAAGGAGTTTGGGGGCGGCCACATCAAGGATGAGCTCTTTGGGACTGTGAAGGTAGGCCCCCCAGGCCAGGCCCCACCAGGCTGGGATCACAGGCCCACAGAGTGTGGGATGTTATGCAGGGTCACACAGCAAGTGGGTGCCAGACTTGGAGAGGAGGAGAGAGGGCTGGGAGGGTCCAGGGCTGCAAGCTGGGGTGCTCAGTGGGCTTTTGCCAGCTCAACAGCCCAAGGTGCCCATTTATGCTTCTGTATCCACCGGCCAGGACGACCTCTCCTTTGCTGGGTACCAGAAGCACCTGTCATCCTGTGCAGCGCCTGCCCCGCTCACCTCGGCTGAGAGAGAGCTTCAGCAGATCCGTATTAATGAGGTGGGTGCACCAGATGGGCGGGCACAAGTCCCAGCCTGAGGCCCTCAGGTGGCGTGAGGCCCTCAGGTGGCGTTAGGCCCAGATGGCCAGGCCTGTGCTCCAGTAGGGCTACACCCTGGTTAGGCAGGCAGGGCCTCACTCACTCTTCTCTCGCCCCCAGGTGAAGACGGAGATCAGTGTGGAGAGCAAGCACCAGACCCTGCAGGGCCTCACCTTCCCACTGCAGCCCGCAGCGCAGAGGGCACTTCAGCAACTCAAACAGAAGACCATCAACTACATCCAGCTGGTGGGTGCCCATCCCTGCCCCGGGCACACGCACAGGGCCCACCGTGCCCCTCCCCTGCTCCTGCTTAGACATGTGCACAGATGTGTGCACAGCCCCCAGTCTGTCTCCTCCAACTCATCCATGTACTTGTGAGGACCTGCTGTACCCCCACCCCCTCCCCTGTCCCTCCCTTTTCCTGTTTTGACTATGGACGCCTCATACAGTAGGTGCACCGCGTTCCCCTGCCTTGCCCGGTCCTTGCTCGCATGCAGGGACATCTGTGAGACAATGTCCCTCATTCTGTCCCCTCACCGTGTACCCATACCCAGGCTGGAGTTCACACTGACTCCTCAGTCCTGAGCCCCTTCCTGTCCTAGACTTCCTCTGCAGCTCCCCTAACTGCCCTCTTCCCCAGGGTGGGTCTTTCTGCCCCCGTGCCTAGGCTTTCTGCTTTCTTTCTTTTTCTTTTCTTTTTTTTTTTTAGTGTTTATTTATTTATTTTTGAGAGAGAGAGTACCTGCTCATGTATGCATGAGCAGGAGAGGGGCCGAGAGGGCAAGAGGGAATCCCAAACAGGCTCTGTGCTGTCAGCACAGACCTCAATGCAGGGCTCGATCTCCGAACCATGAGATCATGACTTTAAATCCAGAGTCAGGGAGCACCTGGGTGACTCAGTCAGTTAAGCATCCGACTCTTGGTTTTGGCTCAGGTCATGATCTCATGGTTTGTGAGTTCGAGCCCTTAGTTGGGCTCCACAGTGACAGCGCAGAGCCTGCTTGGGATTCTCTCTCTCTGCCCTTCTCCTGCTCAAATGTGCGCTCGCGCTCTCTCTCTCTCTCTCTCTCTCCATCAAAATAAATACATAATCTTAAAAAAAAAAATGGGTGGGTCCCTGAGTGGCTCAGTCAGTGGAGGGTCCGACTTCAGCTTAGGTCATAATTTCTCAGTTTATTAGTTCAAGCCCCAAATGAGGCTCTCCACTGTCAGCACAGAGCCGGCTTTGGAGCCTCTGCCCCTCACTCTGCCCCTCTCTTTGCCCCTCCCTTGCTCGTTTTAAATAAAACATTAAAAAAAAAAAAAGAAATCAAGAGTAGGATGCTCAACTGACTGAGCCAGCCAGGTACCCCTTCTTTCTTTTTTAATGTAAACTCTGTGTTCCGGGCACCTGGGTGGCTTAGTCAGTTGAGCCTCTGACTTCAGGTCATAAGCTCATAGTTCAAGGTTGGAGCTCTGTGTCAGCTCTGTGCTGACAGCTTGGAGCCTGGAGCCTGCTTCAGATTCTGCCTCCCGTACTCTTCCCCTCCCCTGCTTGTGCTCTATCTCTTTTTCTCTCAAAAATAAATAAAAACATTAAAAAAATTTTTTTTAAGTAAGCTGTATGCCCAGTGTGGGACTTGAACTCATGAGATCAAAAGTCACATGCTCCACTGACTAAACCAGCCAGGTGCTCCTAGACTTCCCCATTCCAAGTAGAATAAAGTGTTCCCCAAAGGGCCTCTCCCTAAGGTCAGGGTCCTCCCCACTGTCCTGTCCACTGCCCCTGGTGGGACTTCCTCCTCCCGCAGAGCTTTCAAAGGTGGAGAGGTGGGGGCCCAGGAGTAGCCTCTTCACAGGGACCCCCATGGTGGATGGCCACTGGGTTGGGGAGTCCTGAGAAAGGGAGACCATAGGCAGGCTCTGCCCTGGCTCCTGCCTGTCACCTCGGGGATTTCTTGTTTGCTAGGGTGGGTCTGGGCCCCCCACTGCTCAGGGCCTTACATGCCCTCCCCACCCCCTTGCCCTTGGTAGAAGCTGGACCTGGAGCGGGAGACCATTGAGCTGGTGCACACAGAGCCCACGGAAGTGGCCCAGCTGCCGTCAAGGGTGCCCCGAGATGCCGCCCGCTACCACTTCTTCCTCTACAAGCACACCCATGAGGGTGACCACCTCGAGTCTGTGGGTGAGTGCCCACAGCAGGGCCCCACACCCGTGGCTGAATAGAAACAGCACTGGCCTATGGCCAGGCGGGCTTGCTGCAGGGGGTGTGGGGGGCACAGGCCTGTAGGTCCCCCAGCCTCAGCTCACTTCTCCATCCCCCACAGTGTTCATCTACTCAATGCCGGGGTACAAGTGCAGCATCAAGGAGCGCATGCTCTATTCCAGCTGTAAGAGCCGCCTCCTCGATTCCGTGGAGCAGGACTTCCAGCTGGAGATCTCCAAGAAGGTGGGTGCCCATTCCCCAGAGCCTCACCTCCCAGGGGCCTCTAACACCACCCTCCACACGGGGGCATTGGAGTCCCAAGACAGTGGCAGGGCAGGGGTCATTGTCGCCTTGTGGAATGGATGTGGATGAGGCCCAAGGGGTATTGCCCAGGGTGCCCAGCTGACTGGTGGCATGGACAAGCCCTCGTCTTGACCGCCCATGACTCTCGTCTCCCAAGGTCTGAAAGACATGCAGGACATTAGGTCCCAGCAGAGTGTTCCTGGAGGTGGCACTCCAGGTGGGGGGATCTGGGAGGAGACCCCCGGGCTGGAGTGTGAGAGGTCAAGGGGCTGCCCCAGGAGTGGAGGTGATCAAGGGTGGTGTGTGGGCGGCCCCCGACCAGACCACTGCCTTGCCCCATGCAGATTGAGATTGGAGATGGGGCGGAGCTGACAGCCGAGTTCCTCTACGACGAGGTGCACCCCAAACAACATGCCTTCAAGCAGGCCTTTGCCAAGCCCAAGGGCCCAGGGGGCAAGCGGGGCCACAAGCGCCTCATCCGTGGCCCTGGCGAGAACGGGGATGACAGCTAGGTGGCCGGACCTGAGCTGCCCCGGCATGCGGACTGTGGGGCTGTGCACCCCACTGCTCCCGGCCATCTGCCTCCTTCCCAGCCTGGGCTCCAGGGGAGGGTTGCTGCTTGTGGGGCAGGAGGGCTGCTGACAGAACATTCTTGCAGCTTCCGAGGGCCACTGAGCTGTCATTTTTGTGACCTTCCCCTGTTGCTGTCCCTGCCTCTCATCTGTGTCCCCAAGGGGTCTGGGGACCCTGCCTGTCTGGCTCAAGGGGGCTGGGTACGGAGCCTAGAATGAGCTTGGCCCCCAGGGGAACTGAGACTAGGGCCCCAGCACATCCCAGAAGCCTTTGGCCACAGGGGTGGGTTTAGTCAGGGCTGGGGTAGGGGTTCCCTGCAGGGTAAGATGGTTGAATGCTGTATTTTTTAAAGAATAAAATATTTTTAAATCAACACCTGAGTCTGGCCCTGAGGGATCCACGTCTGACACTGGAATCGGAAGACCCTGTGTATATAACTGCGCCCTTTCATCTTCGAAGGGGCCTGTCAGCCTGTTAGGTGGGCTACAGGTATGTGGGAGAACGTGTGTCTGTGTGTGTGAGGACAGAAGCCTCACACAGGTCCCCTTGTTGACAGGAGCTCGGCCCAAAAGACAGCCACACCTTTGCCGTGATGGAGCATCTGGGTGTATTAGTGTCCTATGGCTGCGGTAACAAAATACCATAAGCTTAGCGGCTTGAACCCCCACATATTTACTATCTTGGCAGTTCTTGTGAATCTAACAAGGTCAAAGTCTGACAGGGCTGAAATCCAGGTGCTAGCAGGGCTTGCTCCTTTTGGAGGAGGCGGGGAACATCCGTTACCTTGTCCACCTGGAAAGGCTACCTACATTCCCTGATCCCATCGTCAAACCAGAGGGGGAGCCTCTCCGATTCTGCTTCCGGTCACATGCCTTCTTCTGTAGTCAGATCCCCCTGTGCCTCCATCTCATAAGGATGCTTGTGGTTATATTCACCTCCCCACTTTCCAGATACTCTCCCCACTCAGGATCCTTCACCTCCTCCCACCTGCAAGGCCCCTTTTATTATGTACAGTAGCATATTCATAGGTTCCGGGGATTAGGGTGTGGATCTCCTTGGGGCATTCTTCAGCCTGCCACACTGGGTGTGCCCACCCCACGGGGTTTCCAGGCCTCTTTGGGGCTGTGGCATGGAACTTGGAGTCTCTGGTTCACATGTGCACGTATGTGTATGTGCATGTACGCATGCACACATACATGTGTGCATACCTGTCAGCTCATTGGCCCTCTCATATTTGCTTTTCTGTCCACAAGAGTCTGGCTCCCTGGTCCCAGTGTCTCTGGCAGGGTCTCCTGTAGGTTTGGGATCCAGCAGAAGCCAGGAATTCAGTCTGTGCCTGAGACCCCTCCTATGCCAGGTGGGAGCTGCGCACAGATGGGGATGTGGGGGTCAGTGGCTGGGATTCAGGTGCTGAATGGGCACTGTCCTTTCTTTGGGGAGCATGTGTTGGGCTGGGGCTCAGGGGAGTGTCCCATCCCTGGGGCCTTTCCCAGCCCCTACTAAAGACCCTAGAATTACAGAGAGGAGAGCTGGAACCCCAGCCAGGATCTAGAGCGGGCTGCCTGTCCTCATCCACCCCCAAACACTGGTTCCTAGGTGGGCAGGAAGACCGTGCCATTACCCCCACACTGCTAAAGTCCTGGGCCTGTGTGCCAGCTGGATGCCTGGCAGCTGGGGTCTGCCTGCCATGATAGCCACCCAGAGGTGGGCATGGAAAAGCAGGGTGGCAGGTGTCTAGCCCAGGCCAAAGCCCTATTTGTTCATTCATTAATTCATCCAGCCATCATTCAGAGACATTCTGTGCCTGCCCAGAGCTGAGTGCTGGAGACTCATGGAAGCAGCAAAGAGAGACCACCTTATGATGTTCTGGGCACTCTGGGCCCTGGGTATACAGACAGAAAGACTCTTGCCATTAAGAAGCAGACATTCCAGCAGGGTAATAAGACAAAATACAATAAACCATGGAAAATCAATGATATGATGTGTTAGCAGGTAAAAACTTAGGACGAAGAAAAGCAGCAGGTAAAGGGGCTTAGGAGTGCCAGATCCAGGGTGGAAGGTTTAAAAGAAGGTCGGGAAAGGCCTCCAGAGGGTAATGTGTGAGCTGAAATATCTAGGAAAGGGGCTTCCAGGCAGAGCGAACAGTAAGTCCAAAGGCCCTGGGGCGGGAGACTGCACAGGAGTATTCAAGACAGAGCCAGGAGGCCAAAGTGGCTGGGGACTGGTCAGGGAAGCGATGGGAGGCCAGATCCCATAGGACCTTCTTGGCCATTATGTGGACTGTGCCTTTGATTCCAGAGAGGGCCAAGGAGGAGTCTGAGCAGAGGAAAGACCTAATGTGACTTAGGGGCTAAAGGTGAATAGGCTGTGAGGTTATGAGAGCAGAAGCAGGACAACCCATGAGTTGGTGGCAACTGCACTGGTCTAGGCGAGAGATGATGGCGGCTCGGGCCAGGCTGGTGAATGTGGCACCTGTGGGCAATGGGCAGATTCTGAAGGTGGAGCCAACAGGACTTGCTGAGGGGCCCAAGTCCCCTGAGGCCTTGGGCCTGAGTAATCTGTTATGATCTGCTGGGTCAGAGGGAGTGTGGGAAGATCCGCCCAGCTGGCCCAGCCGTGGGGTGGGGTAGGTGCTAGGACGGGGCCCCAGACACACTGGGAACGCAGATCAGGAGACCCTGCTCCAGGAGGAAGTGGAAGGCTGTGGTGGAGGCAGGTGTAGCCTGGCTGGGGCCAATGTGGCCGCACTCCCTGGTATGTTCGGCCCCGCAGAGCTCTGGGGACAGGTCGTAGTGGCAGGAAAGGGCAGATGTGGGAACCACTGGCCTGAGAGAGCTCCCTTTGGGGCGGGGCCAAGGGGCTGAGGTGTGAGAGTGAGAGTCCTCTTGGGACAAGGGCCCTGACATGGGTGTCAGCATGCCCAGCCCACGGCTGGCACTGCCCTCAATTCCAGTTTCACTGGCCTAAGCCTGGTCTCTGGGCCTCTGTCTCTCCCTGATAACAGCTATGAGACCCTCTGCTGTAGCAGATTGTTGGGATAGGGTGGGGGGCAGTGAGGGAGTGGAAAGAGGAAGGAGTGAAGGGGCTGTCTGCCATCTGCCTATGCAAATGGCCTCTGACTCACCGCACCACCCCACCCCTTGCTGCGGGCAGGGTGGGGGCGAGGGAGGGGGCTACTGTGTTATTTCTAAATTCTCACTTCCTCTGTTCTCTGAGCCAACGCTGTGGGAAGGGGCTGCGAGCTCCAGGCATTCCTCCCTGCAGTAGCTGCCGAGTCTGCCATCCAGACCCTCTGGAGAAGCCCCCCTCCCTGTCATGGTAGGACAGCAGCCCTCAGCCCCCCAGGGAAGGGGGGCAGTGGGAAGTGGTGGGGGGGAGGTGGGTTTGGTGGCTACAGACAATAGTGAAAGGGGTTATCCCCCAACCTGGCCCTGGGGACACTCACTGAACCCTGAAGATATCAGAGCAGGAGCCTGTCTCTAGGCAATGAGACCCAAACCCATTATGCGGATGAGGAGGCTGAGGCCTAGGGCTTCACTCAGTGGTGGTGTGGGGGCTACAAGCAAGGTGGACGCAACAGGACTAGGCCCTGGCTCGTTGCTGCCCACCCCCTCTGATCCGTTGGGACCTACAGTGGGTTGAGTGCTTGGGCTGGGAGAGGTGGGTAGAGGAGGAAGAGCTGGGCAGTGCCCGTCCCAGGCAGGGTCCTGGGTGGTCCTCAGCCTGGAACCCAGCAGAAGACCCTCATTCCTTCCTGGGACTTGGCCAAAGGGAGGGGGAGGAGTTGGAGGAGGCTCATGGAGGACACCCCGGTGTCCTTTTCAGGATGGCTGTGTGGAAGGGAGCCAGAGGCCTCCTTGCTCAGGAAGGAAGAGAAGTGATCTCTGAGGAAGGGAAAGGGAAAGTCAGGGAGAACCTGGTGGGCCTGCTGCCTGACTGCCTGGCTCTCCTGTCTGACGGGGGTTGGTTTGGAGTGAGAGTTCTAGATCGTGAGTCTGGATTCCAGGTTTCAGAAGCAGTTCTGAGTTGAAGGCTGGGTCTGAGACCTGAGTTAAGTTCTCCGTGAGGCCTAGAGGTGGGGTGGGTGCTGGGCAGAGAGGCAGGAGCTTCCCTGGGGAAGGCTTGGGGAGAGCGTTTGGGAGCCCTGTTGGGAGACCCCAGGAAGGGGGACAGATGGAGCTGTGCTGGGGCTGCACACTCACAGTCCCGCAGGGCCCCCGCCGTGGCGCCCTGCACCCCCTGTCTCTCCTGGTACAGGCCGCCGTGTTGGCTGTGGCCTTGGCCCAGGGCGCCCTGCCTGCCTTCCTGCCCTGTGAGCTCCAGCGCCACGGCCTGGTGAATTGCAACTGGCTGTTCCTCAAGTCTGTGCCCCACTTCTCGGCAGCAGCACCCCGCGGTAACGTCACCAGCCTTTCCCTGTATTCCAACCGCATCCACCACCTCCATGACTCTGACTTTGTCCACCTGTCCAGCCTGCGGCATCTCAACCTCAAATGGAACTGCCCGCCCACCAGCCTCAGCCCCATGCACTTCCCCTGTCACATGACCATCGAGCCCCACACCTTCCTGGCTGTGCCCACCCTGGAGGAGCTGAACCTGAGCTACAACAGCATCACGACGGTCCCTGCCCTGCCCAGTTCCCTCGTGTCCCTGTCCCTGAGCCACACCAACATCCTGGTGCTAGACCCTGCCAGCCTCACAGGCCTGCATGCCCTGCGCTTCCTATTCCTGGATGGCAACTGCTACTACAAGAACCCCTGCCCGCAGGCCCTGCAGGTGGCCCCAGGTGCCCTCCTTGGCCTGGGCAACCTTATGCACCTGTCGCTCAAGTACAACAACCTCACCATGGTGCCCCGCGGCCTGCCCCCCAGCCTGGAGTACCTCCTACTGTCCTACAACCACATCATCACCCTGGCGCCTGAGGACCTGGCCAACCTGACCGCCCTGCGTGTGCTTGATGTGGGTGGGAACTGCCGCCGCTGTGACCACGCCCGCAACCCCTGTATGGAGTGCCCCAAGGGCTTCCCACACCTGCACCCTGACACCTTCAGCCACTTGAGCCACCTCGAAGGCCTGGTCTTGAAGGACAGCTCTCTCTACGACCTGAACCCCAGATGGTTCCGTGGCCTGAGCAACCTCACGGTGCTGGACCTGAGTGAGAACTTCCTATATGACTGCATCACCAAAACCAAAGCCTTCCAGGGCCTGGCCCAGCTGCGCAGACTCAACCTGTCCTTCAATTACCACAAGAAGGTATCCTTTGCCCACCTTCGTCTGGCGCCCTCCTTCAGGAGCCTGCTCTCCCTGCAGCAACTGGACATGCACGGCATCTTCTTCCGCTCGCTCAGTGAGACCACGCTCCAGTCGCTGGCCCACCTGCCCATGCTCCAGAGGCTGCACCTGCAGATGAACTTCATCAACCAGGCCCAGCTGAGCATCTTCGGGGCCTTCCCTGGCCTGCAATACGTGGACCTGTCAGACAACCGCATAAGTGGAGCCACAGAGCTGATGGCTGCCACGGGAGAGATGGATGGTGGGGAGAGAGTCTGGCTGCCGTCCGGGGACCTCGCTCTGGGCCCACTGGACACCCCGAGCTCCAAGGGCTTCATGCCGAGCTGCAAGACCCTCAACTTCACCTTGGACCTGTCACGGAACAACCTAGCCACGATCCAGCCAGAGATGTTTGCCCGGCTCTCACGCCTCCAGTGCCTGCTCCTGAGCCGCAACAGCATCTCGCAGGCGGTCAACGGCTCACAGTTTGTGCCCCTGACCAGCCTGCGGGTGTTGGACCTGTCCCACAACAAGCTGGACCTATACCACGGGCGCTCCTTCACGGAGCTGCCGCAGCTGGAGGCCCTGGACCTCAGCTACAACAGCCAGCCGTTCAGCATGCAGGGCGTGGGCCACAACCTCAGCTTTGTGGCGCAGCTGCCAACTCTGCGCTACCTCAGCCTGGCGCACAACGACATCCACAGCCGTGTGTCCCAGCAGCTCTGCAGCGCCTCGCTCCGGGCCTTGGACTTCAGTGGCAATGCCCTGAGCCAGATGTGGGCCGAGGGAGACCTGTATCTTCACTTCTTCCAAGGCCTGAGGAGACTGGTCCAGTTGGACCTGTCCCAGAACCGCCTGCATACCCTCTTGCCACGCAACCTGGACAACCTCCCCAAGAGCCTGCGGCTGCTGCGTCTCCGTGACAATTATCTGGCTTTCTTCAACTGGAGCAGCCTGGTCCTCCTCCCCAAGCTGGAGGCCCTGGACCTGGCGGGAAACCAGCTGAAGGCCCTGAGCAACGGCAGCTTGCCTAACGGGACCCAGCTCCAGAGGCTGGACCTCAGCAGCAACAGCATCAGCTTCGTGGCCTCTGGTTTTTTTGCTCTGGCCACGAGGCTGCAAGAGCTCAACCTCAGTGCCAATGCCCTCAAGACGGTGGAGCCCTCCTGGTTCGGTTCTCTAGCGGGCGTCCTGAAAGTCCTGGATGTGACTGGCAATCCCCTGCACTGCGCCTGCGGGGCAACCTTCGTGGACTTCTTGCTGGAGGTGCAGGCTGCGGTGCCCGGCCTGCCCAGCCACGTCAAGTGTGGCAGTCCAGGGCAGCTCCAGGGCCGCAGCATCTTTGCGCAGGACCTGCGCCTCTGCCTGGACGAGGCCCTCTCCTGGGACTGCTTTGGCCTCACGCTGCTGACCGTGGCCCTGGGCCTGGCCGTGCCCATGCTGCACCACCTCTGTGCCTGGGACCTCTGGTACTGCTTCCACCTGTGCCTGGCCTGGCTGCCCCGGCGGGGGCGGCAGCGGGGTGCAGATGCCCTGCGCTACGATGCCTTCGTGGTCTTCGACAAGACCCAGAGCGCGGTGGCCGACTGGGTGTACAACGAGCTGCGGGTACGGCTAGAGGAGCGCCGCGGGCGCCGGGCGCTCCGCCTGTGCCTGGAGGAACGTGACTGGCTACCCGGTAAAACGCTCTTTGAGAACCTGTGGGCCTCAGTTTACAGCAGCCGCAAGACACTGTTTGTGCTGGCCCACACGGACAGGGTCAGCGGCCTCTTGCGCGCCAGCTTCCTGCTGGCCCAGCAGCGCCTGCTGGAGGACCGCAAGGACGTCGTGGTGCTGGTGATCCTGCGCCCCAATGCCCACCGCTCCCGCTACGTGCGGCTGCGCCAGCGCCTCTGCCGCCAGAGCGTCCTCCTCTGGCCCCACCAGCCTAGTGGCCAGCGCAGCTTCTGGGCCCAGCTGGGCACCGCCCTGACCAGGGACAACCACCACTTCTATAACCAGAACTTCTGCCGGGGCCCCACCACGGCGGAGTGACAGCCCAGCACCCCTACCCCTCTACACCTTGCCTGTCTGCCTGCAACACCTCTGCTCTGCCGCCCCCATTCCCACCCCTGGCATATAGCAGGTGCTCAATAAATGCTGCTGGTAGGTTGAACGGCTAACCCGAGCTCACTGGAGGAGTGAGTGGGAGGAGAGAAGAGATAATTCACCAGGCTTTCCTTCCTAATGTGAGGAGGGGCAGAGGTGATTTGGAAGAAATTGACAAAGAGAAAAAGGGAGGGCCCACAGGACACAGGTCTCCAGGGGAGGGAAACTACTAAGGGCAGCTGCTTGGTCCTTCCCTGAGGGCAGGCCGGGTCTCCTGCCCCTTTCAACCCCTCCCCATGTGCCCTACTGTCCCCAGGCTAGGTCAGCACCTCTCTGTTGGGCAGAGAACTTTTTATGTGTATATATATCTATCTCTATCTCTATCTCTATACTTCTATATCTATATAGAAATCTATATATGTGTATATCTAGATCTAGATCTAGATCTATATATATCTATATCTAGGTATAGATAGGTATAGATATAGATATACACATATATAAATGTTTAATTACTTTTGAGAGAGGAAGAGCACATGGGCGGGGGAGGGAGCAGGGGGAGAGATGGGAGCAGGGGAGGGACAGAGAGAGAAAGGGACTGAGGATCTGAAGTGTAGCTCGAAGAAGCACCATGAGATCATGAAGGAGCATCACAAGATCATGACCGAAGTCGGAAGCTTAACTGACTGAGCTACCTGGGTGCCCCAGGCCTGCTTCATTTCTGCCCCTTGGCAAAGTCTAGAGAAGCAGCCGCCCTAATGAGTATTCATTCCCAATCCCAAACCGGAGTAGGGGGGTGGGGAGGGGGGGAATGTCTTTGTGGGAAGTTCAGAGGGACATTTGCGCCCTCTTGTGGCCATGCCTGTGCTGTACCCAGGAGGCTGGCCCGGCAAGGAGCTGGGAGCCATAGAAGATTCTAGAGTGAGCTCACAATCAATTCCCTTCTGTTTTCACCTAGAATGCATGCTGGGTCTCTCTGTTCTGACATCAGAGGGACACCTGGGTGAGCCACTACCTGGCTCCAAAGGTGGGCCTGCCTTCCCTGCTCTTGCCTTACACAGCTGATTGCGTTTAGGTGGGAGACACAGGCACATGTGATGAGGGTTGCAGTATGTGTGTGAATTTCTAGTTCCGATACCCAGTGTAGGGTTCCAGACATTGCTTGAAGCACCAATGACCAGTGTTTGGAGACAGTCTGATAGATGATAGAGTCTGCACTCACGTGTGCGGGGAGTTGTGGATCATGTCAGGCCTAGAGCCCGAGAAGTTGCTTTGTCCTGAGTTGCTGCCTCACTGTCTCCACAGCTGAACCTGCCTTTTGAGGAGCAGAAGGGACACGTGCAGCCAGACAGTTGGAGCTGGGGCCTGGGGTGGCAGGAGAGTGGAACCGGCTTGGCTGGCTCAGGACAGCTGGAGGCCAGCTCAGCTGCTCCAGGACTCTAGGGCAGAAGCCTGGAGCTGGCCGCAGACTTGGCTGATCTTGCAGCCTGATTGTGGGCAGTCCTGGGGTCGAGGTGGGGAGGCTGCTTTTGCCCCTCCCCCCAGCCCCCCACCCTCACTCCAGGGCATAGTTGGGAAAGAAATATGGACTGCCTTCCTTTTTCTGACTTGGGCACAGGGGCTCCTGTGGTAGGCTGGTGGCCCCTGTTATCTGCTTTCCAGAAAGACAGAAAGGTCTGATCCACCAATCAGAAGTCCCACATAGGGGTGCCTGGTGGCTCAGCCGGCTAAACAGTTAAGCATCTGACTCTTGATTTCGGCTCAGGTTATGATCTCACAGTTTGTGGGGATTGAGCCCTGAATGGGGCTTCCTGCTGACAGCACGGAGCCTCCTTGGGATTCTCTCCCCTCCACCCCCCGCCCCCAAAATAAATAAATATACTTTAAAAAAAACCTGTCCCACATGGGCTCTGTCCTGTCTCTTGAGAGGGCCTCTCAGCTTCTGGAGGAGCAGGCTGGAGGAGTGGCATGGCCCTGTTACTTCCTTGGCCTGTGCCTGGGAAGAAAAGAAAACAAGAACTTTCCCTCAGGCTGGAGTCTAGGGGAGGGCCCTGCCGAAGGCTCTTAGGCTGTTGCGCCACACCTAGGAGCAGGAGCAGGAACAGGAGCAGGAAGAGGGCCCAGTCATTCTGCATGCGGGAGTGGGAGGCACAATTTGACTGTATCTCAGGACAGCTGAGTCTGCCCCCAGGCAGTTCCCAGAACCCTCGTGTACCCACCCACCCACTCATGCTCACAGTCCTGGTTCTTCTGGGGCCTCGGATTCAGAAGAAGAGCATCTTGGAGATGAAGC
The DNA here is from genome assembly GCF_003009895.1 of Hyaena hyaena. Taxonomy (NCBI): domain Eukaryota; kingdom Metazoa; phylum Chordata; class Mammalia; order Carnivora; family Hyaenidae; genus Hyaena; species Hyaena hyaena. The sequence goes on along the minus strand of NW_024080862.1, from coordinate 826,493 downwards.
ATGGGGGCTATGGTAGAATGACTATTGGCTTAAGGGAGTCTGAGAGTCCATGACCCTCAGTTCAATCTGCAGACAAAAGTTCTGCTGTTGTCTCCAGGATCAGAAGGGGCAGAGCTCCCTTAGCCCAAGTCCTGGGCTCAGGTGGAGCTGCTGAGAAGGGCTCCCAGTGCGCTGTGATCAGGAAGGGTGCCCGTGGCTGGCTCCAGGCCCTCTCCTCCGCGCTGCCTGGCACGGAGTGTAAGTACCAGCTGCGGCCTGCCACTGCAGGGCTGGGGAAGAGTGGCACTCGGGTCAGCTTACCTGGGCTAACTGCCGGCTCTGCCATTTGGATTGTCTGGGGGGGTGGGCGACCTCCCCTTTGGAGCTTCAGTTTGCTCATCTGTACATAGGGGTGGCCAGGGTTACTCTGCAGGCTGTTAGAAGGCTTGGTGCTCACGTGTGTGAAGGTCTGAGAAACCTAGCAGCCCCCAGTCATTATTAGGTAAGGGGCTTATGCTGATGTGGCTTCACTTTTTGATCTCTGCACCCAGAGACTGACCCTCCACCCAGAGCACTGAATGGGTTTTGAAGAGAGATGTGATTGAATCAGAGGCACAGGAAGCTGGGAGTTAGGACCGTGGTGTTGCCTCCTGTGCTTTTTGCTGTGGTGGGGCAGTGAGTACTAGACAAACAGAAGTCTGGGCACCAGACTTAGGGAAATCTGATAGGAGGAAACTTCTATGTAAGGAAATTCTCCCCACTAAGATTGGAAACTACAACTCACTCTTTTCCCTCGAGGATCCTTTAATGCTCTGGGTGTCTCCATAGTCTTGGAAAACTTCTATGACATCAGACATTTCTACACTCAAATCCTTGTTAGAAGCCCAGCTTCTCATTTTTCAGCAGTTCACAAATCCCATCCACTTCCTGCGGATCGTACCACCATCCTTTGTTCGCATAACCCCGAGTAGCAGTGAGGAGAGAAGGTGGGTGACCACCTCATTGACCCAGCTGGCTCTGGGCATTACGAGAAGGAAAGGAGGTCTTGCTAAGTGTTCAGAGAGAATCATTACCCACGCTAGAGGAGCAAGTCACACTGGGAGGAAAAAAGGTGGAGGGAGTTCCTGGCGTGGGAACACGGGGTGAGGCGGGGGGATAGTGGGAAAGCCCAGCCGCTCATGTGGGAACAGGGCTGGGAAAGCGAGTGAGGCGTGTTTCCCGAGCAGAGAGGAACCATGTGGTGGTTTCGAGGTGCCGTGACTCCCAGCATGCCCAGCAGATGCCTAGATGTGTGGCTTTGATGGGACCAGAACTCAGCCCCTTTCTCCCAGGCCAGTTCAGAGAGGAGTGCACCCCAGGCAGGTGTGCCAGCACAACTGTGTCCAGGGAGGCGAGAGCCACAGCTGCCCTTCTAGAGCTAAGAGAGGGGAGTGAGGCTGGGCATTGTCTTTGTCCTCTGACTGCTTGGGGTTCCTTCAGCTCCCCTGTGCTTTCCAGTGAAGCAGACTTGGTTGTTACCCTTGGTCCCTGTTGTGGGCTGATTGTGTACTCCCTGAATTCATGTATTAGAGCCCTAACCCCAGTGTGGTGACATTTGGAGGTGCAGGCCTTTGAAAGATTAGGTTATAAAGTGAGGCCCTCATGGTGGGATTAGAGACCTTAGAGAAAGAGGAAGAACTCTCTCTGCACATTCTGAGGAAAGGTCATGTGAATTTATGGCAAGAGAGAGGTCTGCAAGCCAAGAAGAGAGCTCCCACCAGGAACTGAAACTGTTAGCAGCTTGATCTTGACCTTCCCAGCCTCCACAACTGTGAGAAATGGATGTCTCCTGGTGTCTGGGGTGTTTTATTACAGCAGCTAGAGTGAAGAAAGCTCTCTTTCATTCGGCACACACTTGCTCAGTGCCTGCTATGTGTCAGGTACTGTGCTGGGCACTGGGGATATATAAGTGAGGGGACATATGAGCAACAGGGGAAAAGTCATTGCGAGTGGTGGCCAGGACTCTGAAGGGCAGCAGAGGTCAAGTGACAGTGAGAACACTAGAGGGGCTGGGCTGCCTTATTCCAGGGCTCAGGAAAGGTCTCCACAGGACTCTGGTCTTATGTAAAGAAAGGCAGGCACGCCATGACTCAGGTCGAAAAATGTAGGCAAGAAACAAAAGCTAACAGCAAGCCCCAGAAGCTAGAGACCACCTGGGAGGTCTGAGACCTAGGAGAGCGTGCCAGCGCACGAAGCAGAGTGAAGAATGGAGAATGGAGGTGGGATGGGATCCCGGCTGCAGAGAATACGGTCAGCCTGTGTGAGCAAGCTGGGATTTAATCCGACTGCCACTGGAAGGCCCAGGCAAGTTGTCTGCAGGGGAGGACATAATCTGCTTTACAGTTTTAAAAGCTCTGTCAGGCTGCCGCGTAGGGTCAGGGTTGGGGCAGATGCCAGGATGATGGCATGCCTGGGATGGCAGCAGCAGAGGTGACGGGAAGTGGGCTGGCCTGACACGTATCTTAGAATATAAAGGACTTTGCCAACAGTCTCATGTGAGGAAAGATAGCTGACTTCTCCATGAGGGACCAAAGTAGTGGGCAGCCCCAGGTGTCCCCTGGACCTGTGGGTTCGAGGTGTTTGTCCGATAGCAGTCAGCAGCGATCAGCTGGACCAGAAAGCCCAGGGCTGGGAGAGATCACGTGGAGCAAGTGAAGTGCTAAATGCAATTAGAGACGAAGCTGGTGGGTGCTCAACATTCAAAAAGGGACCAGTTCGTGAGGGTGTTCAGTGTTCGGGAGAGGCTGGTGGCACAGGTCAGAGCGGGAAGCTGTGAAAAAGCCAAGGACAGCCACCTCAAAGACCACAGGAAGAGCCAATGAAAGGGAAAACACTGGATTTGGCAAGATAAAGGCAAGATGTGGCCAAAAGAGTAGCCTCCACAGGCACAGGAGGGAGGACCAAGCAGGGCAGCTAAGCAGGAGAGAGGGAGAACAGAGAGGACTGGCAACAGCCCGAAGCAGGTGTAGACTGAGGGAGAGCTGGCTTATTTGTAGATGGGCGACAAAGCCAACAGGGACAAATTCATGACCTCATGACCGAGGAGGTTAGAGGTGGTTGTAGGAAGGTGCTAGAAACCACAGGAATCAGAAAAAAGGGAGAAGGAGTCAGAGGGAGGAGGACAGTCATGTGCACAGTCTCTGGAAGGGACACGATCACAGGTACAGGGGGCAGACGGGCTGGAGGACTCAGCGGGGACAGACAAGCGGTTCCCTTCTGACTGCCCTACTTTCACAGGGAAGCGCGAGGCGAGGGCAGTAGCTGAGAAGGGAAAGCAGCGAAGGACACCGCTGTGGCAGGACCACGATGAGAGGGGAGGAACTGGAGTGAGACGGCCGCCATGGGGTCCAGCCTGCTCAGAGCTCCTCAGCTGCAGGGCTGTGGCGGCGGCGGGCAGTGAAGACAAGCTGGGTTCACGCTGGGCAGGAGGGTCCGCTGCCACTACCAGAGGGCCAGGACACACCCATCATTTCACACATCTCAGCAATACAGACCACGTTGAAAGGGATGAAGAAAAATGATTTTTCTGATTCAGTGGCCAATAGGACCTGTCACTTAAACAAGAATTTATTTTCAGGACTGTGCTTTTACTATAGATTAAAATTTAATATAATTTAATTCACATATAAAGACAACTCTGAAGACTATGTGGCTACGACATGGCCTGGGGTTCAGTGAGTAACTGAGGTCATGACACACTCAGGCCTGGGCAGATACCAACTTGCTCATGCCAGAGAAGTAGGATTTCTCTCTTTCACTCATCACTTCAAAATGCAGTGGCCTCCTGCAGAAGTTGCACTCGGCTGAGGAATGTGGCTTGAGTTCCAGACCCACTCGCTTCCACGTGGCCAGCAGATTCTCTGTGAGGAAAAAGTTTTTAAAAATTGAAAGGAATATGTATGCAACAGAAATGCAAACATCGGCCCACGCAAAAAGTCAAACACAAATGTTGGCAGTAGCATTATTTTTGTAACAATCAAAAAGCAGAAACAACCTAAATGTCCATCAACTGATGGATAAACACAGTGTGGTACATCCATACAAAAGAAGATTATTCGGTATAAAAAGGAAGTGAGAATTTGGGCTACAACACCAGTGAACCCTGAAAACACTGTGCCCTAAAGGACCCAGGCATAAAGAACCCAAGTAGGGTTCAATGCCAGTTACGTGAAATGTAAAGCATGGGCAAATCCACAGAGGCGGGAAGGGGGTCAGCAGCTCGGCTGGGGAAGGAGGACAGCATGGCTGCTCACGGGTATGGGCTTTCTCTCTGGGGTAATGAAAATGTCCTGGAATCGGAGAGTGGTGACGGTTGCACACCATCATGATGGACCTAAGACCCCCAGAACTGTGTACTTTAAAAGGGTGAAATTGTGGTATGTGAGTTGTATCTCAATACTGTGGTTTTAAGGCAGCAGGACAACCTGCGGCGGCTCAGGAGGCAGAGGCAACCTGAGGCTGAAAGCAGCCTCTGGATCTGCCTTCAGGCTGGGCGGGGGGAGTTGGGTTGGGCTGTACAGAACCACAAGCAGGATAAAACACTGAACAGTTATGCTTATCAGAAGGTGTTAGGCGGGGGTGGGGGGGCTTCAGGGACGGGTCCTCAGGGGAAGAGAAGCCCCAGGCGGAACTCCAGAGGGCCAGGACAGGCAGAGCCTTCAGAGGCCGCTCTCTACTCCCCATCACCATGTGTCTTTGAGTCATCCTGACAAGGGGGCACTGGCAACACTGAGTGGATGAGCAGTCTCCCTCAGAACTTCCAAAAGCATGTCTACATCCCCTAAAGTGAATCAAACAAATGTCTTTTATGGTTTTATAACATCTGAGAGCATTCTTAATTACCTGGAGAAACAGTTCTGAATGCCTTTGAAGGGCTTCAATTATACACACCGCAAGGACTGCTTTATGCAACTCTCCAGCGGGGCCCCGGCGCTCCCCAGGTACTCACCAAGGAAGTAGTTCATCATCTGCGGTGTGTGGTGAGGAGTGGGGGCGATCCGCAGGAGCTCCTCGCCCCGGGGCACCGTGGGGTAATTGATTGCTTGGACGTAAATGTTATGTCTGCTCATTAGTTCATCACACACTTCGGTGTTTTTCGCGGCATCTGCAACCTAAGTTTGACAGCAGAAGGTAAGGCCACAACAACACGGACCTCCTCTTAGCAGCGATTCTGATGCACATAGCACTCAGGAGGCTCAGGCCCGAGCAGCCATGCAAGCCTGCAACTTAAAGGGCCCAGCTGTGTTTAGTATGGACCGGGGGACTGAAACCACTTACGAAGCAAATTTCACACTGCTTGCCCTCCCAGGCTTCATCTTCAGTCAATGCCAGCAAATTCTCAGATCCAGGGATGTGTGTACCATGGGAATAAAGCAGCTTTGATTGTACTAGCTGTATTAATTCTACTAATTCAACTATGACACCAACAGAGCTACCATTTATAGTGGAAAGGGCAAGACCTATTTCAAAATTAACTGAATAGAAACTTATAGTTCAAGGCTAGCCAAGTTTGGGATCCTGGAACTTTTCAGACAGAAGCTCTGTGTTTACCCTTTTAAGGCCAGTGTTCTGGAGAAGGAACCTCTACCCTAGCCTGCTAGGTTCAAAGGCCTCATGCTCACTGTAAAGTCAACCAAAGGCAGAAGCAAGCAGAGGGCCACTAACTACAGTCCCCTGCCCCAGCAGCCCCCCTGCCCAGCTCAACTTCAAGAAGGTGTGAAACTGAACATCTCACACATCATGTGCAGAGGCACAGCCCCCAGCAAGTCCAGTCACGGACAGGTCATTACCCGGACAGGGATGATGTGACTGGGGCAGTGGACAACCGGCAGGCCCGCGTCCATAAGCATCTGCCTCATGAGCTTGACGTTGCGTTGGTGCTGGCGACGAAGCGCCCGCCCCTCGGCGCTCTTCAGGATCCGCACAGACTCCAGGGCTCCAGCCAGCAGCATGGGTGGCAGGGAGGTGGTGAAGATGAAGCCAGCCGCATAGGACCGTACGGTGTCGATCAGAGAACTTGTGCTGGCGATGTACCCTCCAACACAGCCAAAGGCTTTGCCTAGGAGGAGACAGCCTCATTTACTACAGCAACTGCCCCTAAATGTACCAGCAAGATGCTGCAGAGCCTCAGAGCATTTTTCTTTATCCTCTAAATGTGCCCTAAGACTAACGTAAAGGGATGCCCCCCCCATTTCTCAAAGGGAGAAAGTTGAGATTATGAAGGGGTCCTCCCTGAATTCACATGGCGACGCTAGTATCTGACTAGGATCAAAGCACAGGTCCCCAGAGCAGACCTAGCACTGAGGGACCCGTCCTGTGCGCCTGAAGAGCACACTGCCGCATCTCTTCCCACCTGCCTTTCCCACCCAGACTGGCTGCTCTGCCAGTGGGCAAGGTGCCACCTCCCACGCTGTGCACTGTGTGTGGTGCATGTTCTCGGGGACAGGATCACAATCGTGCTGCTGGCAACGTCCTATCACTGTGAGCATTTCCCTGAAGACCAGAATGTAACCCAGCTAAGACATGAACGGTTTTGGTGTGACCAGAATGATCTCTTACCTAAGAAAACACTGAACTCTTGACAAGCAGCATTGCCCAGAGAAGTAGGAAAACTCAGAACCTGTTACGGTTGATTTAGGACCCACCTCATTTTTTGATTCTCCTTAAATCCCTTTGTATAATCTGCAGCTCAAGTTTCAGGATTAAGGGTTCCAGAAGAGTCCTTCTAGATGTTAACATTGTGTTCTGGAATTAAAATTCCTGCTTGAACCCCACGTGGGGCTGGGCTGCTATAAGCTCTTACAGTGGAAAATTTCCCTCTCGAGCCTGTTCCGGCTCACAACGACTATCCCTTCACAGAGCCTGCATTACAAGAGCTTTTTAAAGAAAATGGTTGTTGGAATTACGACAGATGAACAAGTGCCCTTCTCTGGGCAGGGGCTCTGCCCTGCGACCCCCGGACCTCTCCTGCTTTGCCCAAGGTTCTCAGCCCCTTGAGAGTGGGACATTCTTTTAGGCCCACCCTTCCTCTATGCAGGCTGTAAACTGGCATTTTAGTAGAGTGCTACACAGGTCTCCAATTGCCTTACTAACTTTTGAAATCTTCAGATTTTTATAGTTCACATTTTCATCTCCTCAGACTCCTCATAGGCAAAGAGAAGGTCTATGGTAATTGCTTGCACATGATTTATTTATCTTCTCCACAAAAACTGGGAGTAGGACCTGTTCCTTCGTTATACAGGTGTCCCTACTTTTCAAAAGTTGTTATGCCACTCTGCTTTTATGAAAGACCTACACTAGTACTTGGTTTTCACTCACCGGAAGAAATCTGAAGAGGGCTTTCACTTTTATGAAAAAAAGTGGAAAGTGAAATAGCCTTCAATGTTTGGCAGTGCGCACCCCAAGCAACGAAAGCAGCCCCGCCCAGCCCCTTCCCCGGGAAGCATACTTGGCACCCCAGCATCAGGCCACCACAGCTTTGACCTGGGTCTGTGAGCACCTGTGTCTTTTGTTTATGCCATTTTGTCTTACAAAAGGCTTCAAAGAGACCACTCTACTTTCAGGTAGTGGGGAAACCTATATTGGTGAGGAAACTGAGGTGCGGAGAGATTAACTACCAGCCCCAGGTCACACAGCCAGGGAGCTATGCAGACGGGATTTACACCCAGCAGCAGGCAGCACCGCCACAGCAGCTAGCCCTATGAGATAACGCTGCTCACCTAGGAGGAGCAGGTACAAAGTAGCCAGAGTGAACTGCAATGGTCTCCGTGCTTCACAACACCTGAACCTGTGGGTCCCAACAAATGCTCTAGAACACCACTAGGGTTCTTTAATACGATGGGACATTTTGAAGCAGAGAGGAAAGGCTGTTGCCATGCATGGCATGTAGCTAGAACCACAACTATGTTTGGAATGAGCTCGGATGGCAACAAATGGTATTTGTCATGTTAGGCTGTGAGATTTAATTCTGGGAATCATGCCTCTATGATTCAAGGGATTCTGCTAAGCTGTGGTACCACTGAGAATACACAAACTCATCCAGAAAGTGGCCCAGGCTTTAAATGCTATCACACCATCTTCTCACCTGATCCCAGTTACTCCTTGGGCCTAGATAGGAAGATATAATTTTATTTAAAAAAATTTTTTTTTAAGTTTATTTCTTTTGAGAGAGAAAGAGGAGCATAGAGAGGAGAGAGAGAATCCCTAGCAGGCAGGCTGTGTACTGTTAAGTGTGGAGCCTGATGCAGGGCTCAAACTCACAAACCATAAGATCATGACCTGAGCTGAAGTAAAGAGTCAGACGCTTAACAGACTGAGTCACTCAGGCGGCCCAAGAAAATACAATTTTGGTGCAGATTACAGAATGTGCAGAGTATACATACCAAGTGTTCCAGAAATGATGTCCATTTTGGGCATAACTCCATCCCGATCACCAATCCCTCCACCTCGAGCCCCATACAGTCCCACCGCGTGGACCTCATCCACAAAGGTGATTGCCCCAAACTCATGTGCCACATCACACAGCTCTTCCAGTGGGCACACTGCCCCTGAGGAAAGAACACAGACTGCCACTTAACAAATTTCTGTTTGGTAAGAGTCAGCCCAAACAAAATAGCTTATGTTTTAAAGGTATCATTTTTTAATATTGGGAAAGACAATGAATTTCCCCCAGTTTCTAGTTTATCTAAGGTTCTTAGAACCTAGTAAAAGCCAGAATTGAAAAACCTATATTCACCCAAACCTATACAATGTCCACCAAATACAAAATCCTAGCAGAGTGAAAAGAAAGGGCAAAAACAAAATAAACATCACACTCTTTAAAGAGTCCAGGCCCAGTCTGTGTTTTTCATTTAAGGTTTCAGATTGGCCTCTGTTTAGACTTACCATCCATTGAGTGGACAGTTTCAAATGCGACTATCTTGGGGACCGAGGGGTCAGATCTTTGCAGCAGTTCTCTGAGGTGGCTCACGTCATTGTGTCGGAAGATGTACTTTGGCACTCGGCTGTTCCGAATCCCTTGGATCATGGAGGCATGGTTCCCAGAGTCGGAGTAAATCTCACAGCCTAACAGGATACAAAAAACCCGCTATTTATCAAGCCATCTGCGCCAAAGACAAATTATTTCCTAGATAGTCAGGGACAACAGACTGCCCTGAAAGTGCTACTCTTCCCAGTAAGAAAGACACTGCTTGCCAGTTTCTCCCTGGGAAAACCATGAACTAGTGCTTCTCTTTTGAGAAGGCACATCAGTGTACAATAGAATAACCACTGGGCAGACAACCAATCTGCTCTTAAATCTGGCCGCCTCATTCCAAATTTTATCAAAAGATAATTACAAAAGATTAAGAGAATTCTCCAAAGGATTTTCCAAGCGTACAAAGCACACTTGGAGCAATCAGCTTAAGAACAAGCCCTTCAAATCTTTAGTATCATTTGCTGCTGGACTTCATACTCAATTCACGGAAAAATGCTTCCAGATACTATTATTGCTCTTAACTGTTTTTGCTAAGCTCTCTTTGTTATCAATATCCCTGCTATTACTAAGCAACTCGAAAACCTCTAAGGCACCCCTCACAGGCTTCCTTACCCGGCATCATCCTAGCCAGAGTGAACAGGGTTGAGTCGTTGGCCACAAAACAGGAGGAAAACAAGAGTGCTGCATCTTTCCCGTGTAAATCAGCCAGCTCCTGCTCCAGGTCCACATGGAATTTACTAGTTCCTGAAATATTTCTAGTACCACCTGCTCCAGCACCATGCTGTTTCAAAGTGTCCCTTTTATTAAGAAAAGGGGGGGGGGGCAGAAAATAAATCTCATGGTTCTGAACAATATGTGAATCAGTCCTCTCTCCAGGAGCTAAAACACTCAACCTTACATTGATCTAGCGATTCTCTCATGGTGAAACTGGGGGCCAGAAGTTTCAACTGACTTCATCTTTAGACTAGGTGGCATTTGATGTCAACACTAGGGTGATGATACCCTAATGATACCTCTAGGGATCAAAAACAAGTGTTTGTTTATCAGTCGCTAAATACTTAGTATTAGCTGAGTTAATTTACTAAAGTTTCTTTACTCTGACAAATACCCTTCTCTCCAAACACAACATCAGTCTCTACAGGGACATCTTGGATGGAGGTTACCTGAACCCAAACCCTCCAAAAACCAGTCATATAATGTTAGGAGTTACCTATCACCACATCTCAGACTGGACTCTCTTTAGCAAGCCTCCTTGGAGACTTTGGCAAGCCAACTCTCTCAAGTGCCCCTAGCCAGGCGAACCTCCTAAAGAACATGAATGGCAGGATCTACCATTGTTTTAAATGTCTTTTTGAAATAGCTTTTCCTCCAGTGCTGCTAGATTTATAGTTCTCCATCCGAGGCTTCAACAGGGATGCCTCTGTGCAAGGCTGCCTGGTGTTAAAGGCATCTTAAGGAGTGGTAGGAGGTGAACAGAGAGGAGTAGTTAATGAGCCAATAAACTTAAACCCTCACACACAAAGGGGCTCCACCAACTACTTGTGCATTTGAGTTCTTTTAAAAGTAATCTGTAGAGGGGCACCTGGGTGGGTCAATAAATTAAGCATCTGACTCTTATTCCAGCTCAGGTCATGATCTCATGGTTCGTGGGTTCAAGCCCCACATCGGGCTCTGCACTGATGGTGTGGAGCCTGCTTGGATTCTGTCTCTCTGCCCTCTCCCTTCACTCAAACTCTGTCTCTCAAAAATAAATAAGTAAACATTAAAATTTTTTTTTAATTAAAAAAAAGTAATCTGTAGATATTATCAAAGGCTAAGAATAGTATTTTCTATGGTACACTTTTAGCTGTTAAATATTCCCCCCATAAAAGATCCAATCCCTCTAAATCATCAATGTCTTGCCAAATAATGTCAGTGGTATCCGAAAGCTGAGGGCTACTTACATGACTGCTCCACACACTCGTGGGTGGCGACTCATTCCTAGGTAGTCATTGCTACACCAGACCGAGACCTGCTTTTTGGTGATAAGAGAGTCCGAATAGTCATCCGCCATGGGAAAGATGTGCGCCCTCCGGTTCACAGTTTTAAAAACTCGATAGGTATGGTCATTTTTTTTCTCATCAATTTTCTTCTCAAAGAAACGATCATATTGAAAAGTGGAAACAGCTAAAAACCAAACAAAAGATGAGACCGTCTGATGGTTAGGAAGCACATCTGGGCTTCGGCAAAAGACCTGGGTTCCAACCCCAGCTTGGTCGTCAAATAACAGGGAGATTCTGGACAAATTAATGAAGTACTCATGTGGGCAAGTTACATGACATCCTCATCTTGGGATCGTGAAGGTCTCAAATGAGACTGTATAGGTCAACTGTTTAGTACAGTGCTAGGGCATAGAAAGGTAGGTATTAAGGGAGAGAAGGCAGGTTACCAATAAGATTTGTATTTATTATGGCCAAGAACACCTACTTGCATCAAGCAAAACACAAGTCTTTTAAATCCACAACTCACCATGCAATCTTGTATTTAATCTAACGTATGTTTAAGTTAAAAACCCTCTCCTGCATCAGGCAAGTAACAATGAGACTTACATTTTGGCAAGTTATCTTGAAGAAGATGCGACACTCTTTCTGGTCTCTGCTTTCGCATGATATCCTGGAAGTTCTTCAGCAACCCACTTGGCTCCCCACCATCGGTCTTCACACTAATCACACTGGGGTTCACTGAGGTTTGGGCAACCTCTGTTAACAAAAGTAACAAGTAAAGGGGACCAACATTCTATTGTGAGTTCATAATACTTTCTAGAAATACTGTCAAAAATGAATTACTGCCTAGTTTGCCACAAAAAGCTGATCATAATCAAAGTTAGTAGTAACTGAGTGTTTTCTCCCTCCCTTTTATTTTAATGGCCAATGCCTGGTGTTGTTTTGTTTTCAGAGCTGCCAGACAGCTTTAATAAAAATTAAAGTCCAAAGCTTTCTAGCCGGTTGGCATGCATTCCCCACCTTCCCACTCCACCGAACTGTAATCTCAATTTTCTTCATGGAAAACAATTCCAGCCATATGCATCATTTCTGCTGGTGAGGTTTTCTGGGGACATTGGGTGCTCTGTGGATATAGCCACAACTGGCATTAGGGTTGCCTCTTAATCACCATCAGTAAGACACACAGCTTGGGAGTCCTAAGACCGTCAATTATTGCAGTAACACTGTTTTTTACCTTTTATCCCACCAGATAGAAGGAAAGAAAGGGCAGTTTGGTAACAGCTTACGCCATCAGGGTATTTTCAGAAATGAAGCAATTACTATAAAAGGTGGTCACATCCTACACACACACCAGAAAGAAAGTCCCACATTTTGTCATATGGTTCTTGGACTCCTATCTTGATGACCTTCTTCCTTGGCCCTAAAAGAGGAAGTTTCTATACAAACACTACCCTAATAATAGCTCATACATAAATCTGGAGGATCAAAAGAACCAAAAGGACCTCTGCACTCTTCCTAATGGTTCCAGTCATCTGTTTACCTTTCCTCACGGCATGCATTTCCTGCACATCCTCCTGAAGCTCTAGACTGGCTTTGCGGAAGACGCTGCTGCCCTTCTGGCTCATCTGGGCTGCCAGGAAAGGGCATTTGCTTGCAGTGCCCTGGCTTGTGGCAAGGGAGGGATGTCCAGACGGAAGCTGGGTGCCATCTGGAGTCTTCTGGGATCCATCAGGAACCTGCTGACCCTCGGCTTTGGCAGTTTTGTCCTCTGGGGGTTGAAACGGAAAAACTGAAGCATCAGATCTGTCTGCACAATATGCAAGAAAACCCCTTGTTTCTTTCTCTTACTGCCTCAAAGACAAGCTTTATATTTACTGTACCCTACACTTTAGGCACAAGTTTACTATTATTACATTCTGCTAATTGAACCGTTTTCTCATCTGCCTCACTGGAATCAATGTTCTGTGAGGAGTTAATTGGCATGATCTAGCAACCTTTCAAACCCACAGTACTTCTTCTCCTTTATAAATCCACCAAAAGTAGTATTTTCTAGTTTCAGACAGTAGAGTTCTTGAGTTGGATTTCAGTAAATCTACCCTAAAGACACACAACATATTTCAGGAGAGGACACACTCTTAAAGGTAAGGAAAAATGTTTATACAATTTTTTCTCTGTATATATTTTTAAAAATTTTTTAATGTTCATTTATTTTTGAGAGAGAGAGAACAAGCAGGGGAGGGGCAGAGAGAGGAGACAAAATCTGAATTAGTCTCCAGTTCCATGCTGTCAGCACAGAGCCTGACACAGGGCCTAAACTCACAAACCCAAGATCATGACCTGAGCCAAAGTCGGACACTCAACTGACTGACCCACCAGGTACCCCTCTGTGCTTATATTTTCAAAACAAATTCTTGACAAAAAGGCTTGCTGTTGCTTAACATATAAACTACTGATTTTCATCTTAACAAAATTAGGCTAAAAGTGAAGCCTTTATATTTTTGTCTAATAGAGTTCAGATTATTAGTATGCCAAGAAAAAAAACACACAGATATCACATACACCACATCTAATTGCTCATCTAAATACATCAAACTAGTTCACTGACTTAACACAGCTGGCGGCTAATCGTGCTTCTAGTCACAATGACTCTCCTTTTCCCTGAAGCAAATTCATTCACCTTTCTTTTAGTAGTTTTATTCTGTATCATCCTGGAATACTGTGAGTCAGAGGCTAACTTCTATAACTTGGCAAGATGTCTCAGTGCAGTTTTCATTAAAATTCTCTACAAAATAAATTGAAGTTCATGTTGCTCATTATAAAGTAATAAACACTGTGGGAAATCTAGAGGAAAAAAGCATTCTATCATCCAAAACATAACCAATGTAGGCATCTTGGTAAATTATGTTTTTTTACATTAGTGCAAGTTAAAAAAAAGTTTTACTTATTCTGCATGCGCTTGCTTATTTTGCCCTTTTCATTATAAAGATCTGCCAGAGCTAGTAAATAGCTTGTGAATATCATTTGCAACGGCTGCAATGTCTGTTAAGGGAATAAGCCACGGTTTACTCAACTTCCTCTATACCAGGGACAGAACAGTAAAAGAGGATTTTAACTGTTCAGCAAAAAAACATAAGTAACTCCTAAAAGAGTAAAGAGGAAAAGAAATCCTACACAGGATTATATCCTTTTTGCTTACAGAAAAAATGCCACTCCTTTCTTATAAAAAACACATCCAGAGAACACACCTAACAGAACTTACAAGGTAAATTATTCTCTAGGATTATGTGAAACCTGAAAAGCCACAACCTCTCCTGGTAGAGCCAGAGTGAAACTAAATCCAACTCTGAACTCTCTATTAAAAACAAAATTTAGGGGCGTCTGGGTGGCTCAATCAGTTAAGTATCTGACGTCAGCTCAGGTCATGATCTCATAGTTTGTGAATTCAAGCCCTGTGTCGGGCTCTGTCCTGACAGTTTAGAGCCTGGAGCCTGCTTTGTGTGTGTCTCTCTCTCAAAAATAAATAAACATTTAAAAAAGTTAAAGATTCATACATAAAGATACATGTATTTACAAAATCACTATTTTAACGAATCCTATATGATTCCATTTATGTGAGGTTCCTAGAGCAGTCAAATTCAGAAACAGAAAGTAGAATGGTGTTTGCCAGGGGTTTAGAGAGGGGAGTTAGTCTTGAATGAGCACAGAGTTTCAGTATGGGATGCTGAAAAATTCTGGAAATTGGGTGGTGGTGACAGATGCACAATAATATGAATGTACTTGGGGTGCCTCGGTGGCTCAGTTGGTTAAGTGTCCAGCTCTCGGTTTTGGCTCGGGACATGATCTCACAGTTTCAGGAATTCGAACCCCGAGTCAGGCTCTGCAGTGACAGTGCAGAGCCTGCTTGGGATTCTCTCTCTGTCCTTCCCCTGCTCATGCTGTCTCTGTCTCTCTCAAAAGAAATAAATAAACTTAAAAAAATTTTTTTAAATATGAATGTACTTAACACCACTGAACTGTACAATTGATAAATAAGTTTTATGGTAGGTGCATTTCACCCCAATTTAAAAAAATTTTTTTTAAAAAAAGAAAAAAGTCACAACTTCAAAGGCCAAAAGCTTCCACTCAATTTTGCTGCAAACCTAAAACTGCTCTAAAAAATAAAGTCTATTAAAAACAAAAAAGCCAAAGGGCCAAATATTTAAGGAAGGAAAGGTTGAAAGAGAACATTCCAACTTTATATTTATGTGACTGAGGTACTGACGAACACCAAAATTCCAACAGACGTTGAATACAACCCAGAAACCTATAACGTATTCACTGGCCACCATCTCACCTTTCCAGATTGGAAAACTAAAAGTGTGTACTTGCAGGGTTAGGATGACAGCTATGAGACAGTCCATGCAAAGAACCAAGCCTGGCACAGAGGAACCCCCTTGGTTACTGTGCCCCTCATCACCGCTGTGGACTAGAAGTGCTTCTAGTCTTGTGATGAATGCTAACACTGCCACTTCCAACTTTATTGCCAATGATACTTACTCTCATTAGCCGGAGGGGTTTCTTTGACCTGCTGGCAGTGTACTGCTGAAGTGGACAGGGCTCGAGCGGCTGGCTTGGCCCCAAATTCCATCATCTTAGGACAGTTTTGGGCATAGAACAACAGAGATTTGCCTGCCTTCTGCAGAAAGGCCTGAGGCACTCGGGACAAGAATGGGCAGCGACGAACAACAGTCTCCATGTCCGAGAGGGTGCACTGATCCTATAGAAAGACAATGAGTGGCATCAACACTTAATAATCAGGCAACTACTATTGCAAGGTCACTGGGTTCAGGTGTTGCCCACCGTTTATAGCAAGGGTAAATAACAAGTCTCACTCAATAATGTCTAAGGACAGCACTCATGTGGAACTCAACTAATTAGTGGTGACCATACTCTACCCAGATCACCAACTTCTACTTTCCTTCCCCAGCTCTACACAAAAGCACCAGCAAAGCAACTTTACCAAATGAAGTAAATGCTGATGATTAACCACCAAGGGCCTGAGACAACAAGGGACAAGTCAGGAACAGGTTTGGGAGGTCAGAGCCTCCTTGAGGGAGATGCACAGTGCAGATAAAACACATTGGCACACACCCAGGTGGAGAAGTGAGGCTAGGGAAGACACTGTCATCCATCAGGCAGAGGATTCGCAGGGATCCTGAACTTCTCCTGGTCCTCACATCCCCAGGCCTGAGGAAGGCACCCAGCTGGGCTCTGGGTTCCTGAGGCAAGGATTTTCCTGAGGTCATCCCCCACAGTTCTAACAGGACTGAACTGAGAAAGGAGGGGACATAAAGAAGGGCAGTAGTACAAGGGGAAGCGCGGCTGGGGCTAACTGGGGAGAGGCAGGAACTATAAAATCGAGGGCGTTGGGTCTGGAGTTATAGTAGTCCTGGGCAGGGAGAGGTCAAAGGTTATCCTTGGGTCCAGGGCTCGAGAATAACGGAAAGGGTAGGAGAAAGGAATTCTAAAGAAGCGGCCGGTTAAACAGGAAATGTAAGGAGGGAGCTGAATAGGGGAAACTGAGGCAGTCCAATGGGCTAAGGATGTGGGAGATGAACGTTGACCCCGAGGAGGCGGGTGACGGGTGCCGTGGGGGATGGGGTCCCACCGCCCCGACGAGTGGGGCACGGGCTGGCAGGACACGCGGGGGCTTCCTTGGCTGGCGCCGCACCCAGAGCGCGAGCTCTCACCTGCGCGGGAGACTGTAGAGGCGGCGGCGGCGGCGGCGGCGGCGGCGAAGTCGGCAGGTACCCAGAACAAACCGAACCAAACCGTTGCCCTTGTCCCCGGGAACCCTCAGGCCGCGAGCGCCGTCACCCTAATATACACCCGGAGTGAGCGCCGCGCATGCGCCTTGGGCGTGGACGTCTTCCGCGCAGGCGTACCGCGTCGAGCTCTTAGGGTAGGAAGGGCGGGGCACCTACGCGAACTCTGCAAGTCGGCTGGGATCTGGGCTTTCCTGGATCGCCAGCCAAGAGGAGGAGGGGCACGATGGTGGATCCTATACCGTCTTCTCGCTCTCTACCAATTGCCCTATGCTTCAGAACTCTGTAAAAGGGCAGAGTGGGTGGGGAAATGTCCCTGAGGACAACTGGGACGTTATAGGGTTGTAGCAGCTGGTGCCTTGGATATAGAAGAAGGAGGGTAAGGAAGGGGTTCCGGACCCTGGTCTAAAGCAGGATTCACCCTGTCTGTGACGAAGGGCTTCCCAGAAGAGGTGGGGGTGTATTTGCCCAAAGATTGATTGGTTCTGGGGGTAATGTGGGGAGAGGATGCGGCTGGAGGGGGCCCCTTGGAGTCCGAGATGAAGGGACTTAATCTGAGGCAGAGAAAGGGCCAGAGGGGCAGGGCTAGATGGAACCCATGTACTACACAGCTCTGAGCACTGGGGGTAGTGTGGAGGCACAACGGCTCACGTAGTTAGGGTTTGACACATATTATTACTTTTTTTTTTTTTCCATCGCGGGCAGTCTAAAGCCCCTTGGTGGCCACCGTGGGCACCAACTGGGTGGCTCAGAACTCAATCCCAAAGTTCAGAGTTGGTCCATGGCTCCTTTGGGTCTCCCCCAATCCACACCTGCAGGGTAGGGTGAGGCAAACGCCTCTCAAGAACACCAACCTGGGGGTGCCTGGGTGGCTTAGTCGGTTAAGCGTCCGACTTTCGCTTAGGTCATGATCTCGCGGTTCGTGGGTTCGAGCCCCGCGTCGGGCTCTGTGCTGACTGCCAGCTCAGAGCCTGGAGCCAATTTGAGTCTGCATCTCCCTCTCTCTCTGACCTTCCCCTGCTCACGCTGTCTCTCTCTCTCTCCTAGAAATAATAAAAAAAAAAAAAAAAAGAAAGAACACCAACCTGGACTCCTTGCACCCTTCCCAGCTTTACTTGAGCTGGGTTGGCCTGGGCCTGTGCCAGGCACAGCTGCCCTCCACTCTTGCAGGGACCATGCAGGTTGCTCCTTCCTCAGTGGGGCATTAATAAGAGGGACAAAGTCCCTTGGTGATGGTGACCAAGATGTGTCCAGGTACTTGTTAATTCCCTCTGAGTCTCCAGCCAGCTGAGAGGCAGGCAAGATGAGTCTCCACATGCAGAGGAGGCAGCTAGGTCCAGAGTGGTGCTGGGACAAGTTCAGGGGCCCAGGAAGAGGGCTCTGGCCTGGGAGTCCTGGGCCCAGCTCTGCCCCATCCTGCTGAAAGGAGGCATGAGGAAAGGTCAGCACTGGACTCAGACCCAAGTGCACCTAGAAGTGGGAATGGTAAAGATGGTGTTGAGTATTTTGTCCATCTCTGGGCCTCACTTTCCTTATCTGGGCAATGGGATCATAATCCCTGTTCTGCCTGCCTCACAGGGCTGTTTGAATGATCAGAGGTAAAACAGAAGCAGAAAGAACTGGACATTGGAACTAAATATGGGTTCCAACCCTGGCTCTGAATCTCACTTGGCCTTGGGCAGGCCACAGCCTCTCTGAGGCTCATTTTCCTCATTGTAAATCTCTCCCAGTCCTGCCACTTGTGGTTGGCAGGAGGGTCAGGTGAAGTCATGAATTTCAGAGGCTTATTGTTTAAACCAGCAAGTCTCCAGCTCTCTGGGAGTTTCCTGTTTAATAGACGGAAAGGTTGAGAAACAAAAGAGACTCACTTGGAAAGTGAAATAGAATGTTGTAAACAATTCCAGATGGAAGATGAGGCTATTACTCCCAGACACTGAAGGAGGGGGGATCCCAATCACCAAGAAACCTTCCGGAAGAGGGGTGCCAGCTGGAAGGGTGGGTCTACATGGGACTGGGAGACTGATAAGTGGAGCCTTCAGTGGGAAAGTCCCAGGCGTGTCCTGGAGGGTTGGTGTGAGTCAGCCTGAATAGCTGGGCTTTGGGATACAGCTAGAATGTGAGGTCAGGAGGTAGGAGAGAAAGGCCATAAAGGGGCCACAGAGATTCCAGTGTCAGGGCTCAGGAACCACCACCAGGGCACTGTTTAAAATGCATATTCCCAGGCAATGCCCCTTTGACTCTGACCCAGGAATCTATGTTTTCACCAGGACTCTCAGTGATGTGGGGGTGGCATATCTTAGGGCCACATTTTTGGGAAATGCTTCCTGAATGGTTTTCAGTTTGAGACTTTGAAGGGCAAGTGCTAAAGCCGTGAGTTCTAATCCTGGCTCTGCACTTTCTGAACCTGAGTTCATCGGCAAAATACCCCATATCCTAAGCCTCAATTTTTGCATCTATGGAGTGAAAGTACCTGCCTCGCTGATGAGTCTGGGTAAGTCCCATTCAGACTTTTTCCTCTCCTTGTCTCTCCCTCCCCTGTTCTTTTTCCTTTCTTCACTCCATGCCTCCCTTCTTTTTCTCCCTCACTGCTGTCTTGCCTCCCACCTCAGAGCTGCAGTACAGACTCCTCTTATCACCCTGGTTCTGGGCAGGGGAGCCCAATCTGCTGGAGTTCAGGCAAGGTCAGGCCCCATTCTGGGGGCAGTGCTGGGGCATGGCCTTCCCCACTTCTTCCTTCCACCCCTGTCTGCGTCATCATCGTCGTCATCGTCAGGGGCTGCTGCACACAGCACTCATCCAGCGGTCAAGGCAGAAGGAAAATGTCAACCCCAGCCCCAGAGTTCGTCCTTTTCCACCCTGGGCCCCAGAAACTACTTGTAGTAGTGCCTCCCTATAAGGGTCAAGGAGCTGACGAGGGACCTTGGACAAGCTTACTGCTTTCCTCTAGGCCTCAGTTTCAACATCTATCAGCCAGACAAGAAATCCCTCCAACCCCCCAGCCCAAGGAGATCCAGATGGACATGGGACAGTTTTGAAAATGAATAAAACCTCTAGCTTGTGCTTCTGATGGTTGGTGTGGCCTTGGCTGTGAGCCAGCCATGATCCTTGGGATGTTAGTGTGTCTGTCTGGCAATGAGTGAGAGATCAGCTTTGCAGAATGGCTAGAATTTCTGGAAACAGTTCCGCTCTGCCCTACAGAGTTGGAAATGTGAGCCCCAGGGTTTACAGTAATAGGGTCCAAGAATTAGCATAGGAGGTAGAATCTAAGGATTGGGCAGGGCAGGAGGGTCCCCAACACTCACCTTGTGCTGGCCCTTCCTTTGGAGCCCTCTTAAGCTCTGGCCCACCCAGAAGACTGGCCTGGGCCTGGGTTTATAAAGCCAGCTTTGGAGCAAGAGGTGGGGTGGGTTCTAATTGGCTAGAGGAGAAAGGGTCTGGATTGGAACAAAGCCATCAAAAATGCTCCAGGAAGTGTGTGTGTGGGGGGGGGGGGGCAGGGTTGTACACAGGGAATAATATCCCTACCCCCAAAGAGCAAACACTATTCTCCAGAAAACCCCGGAGGACCCTTGAACCTAGCCTTCCAGGATAGAGCCCACAAACTATGTCCCAGACATGTTCTCTTTGACCCATACAGTGCTTTTTAAAAATATAGATTAGTTAACAACATTTAACAATCAGGAGATTGTTAAAAGATTTCCCAGTTTTCTTGAGGGATCAGCAGGTCTGGAGCCACTGAGCTGGCCCAGGCAGAATGTGTTCTCCAGTTCTCCACCAGCCCTCCCGTCAGTGGGTCCCCAATCCTAAGGACATGTAATGTCCAAGCAATAACATCTGTCTGGCTTTGTAGTCATCTGAGTATGTGTCTGTAGCCCTAACCCATTTTAGAGCCAGAGTGACTAAGATCCAGAGAGGGGAGAGGACTCGCTCAAGGCCACACAGCAAGAGAGATTTGGGCTGCAAGGGGACCCAGGTGTCCCACTTTCTAAGTCACACACTGGGCTTTTCTGCCCTCACAACCTCTGGAGGACAGTCTGAGGCAAGGGGTTAGGGGAAGGATCAGGCTGGTTATGAGGACTCTCTGGAGGAGACTGACTAAGAGGTGAGTTCCCTAGTGCTTGTCCTCATTCGTGCCCCACCCACAGCCCCTGCATACAAATCAGGCCAAGGCAGGCCCTGTGAGGTGGTGGAGTGGTGATGGAATGGAGCAGGCTAGGCCCCTGCCCCTCTGGCCTGTGTTGGATGCACAGGGTGGAGGAACCTTGTTCCCTGCCCTCCTGGGCTGCTGGGGAGACAGACACCAGGGAAGTACCTATCTGAGACTGTGACCAGTATGGGCAAGGGTACGGGGACAGAGAATGGCAGGGAGGGAGACCCACCTCAGAGCTGGATCCTGGTGTCAAGGAGATGCTGCCTTGGACAGGCCAGCTAGGCTGAGGGGTCCGCAGTGAAGGCTAGAGGAGGCTGGTGGGAAGGGGGACATCAGGAGGCCAGGGAGGCTGGGGCTTAGAGGGAGAAGGAGGTGTGTAGTAGAGGGTGGAGGAAGGTGGAGTCCCAACTAACTGCTGCCAGAATCCCACTGTTATCAACAATGTGATTATCAACCAAGGCAAGGCCCTTAAATTCTCTCTGGTCGCACAGCATTTAAAAGCCTGCTCAGCAACCCTTCTGCCCAGACACGGAGGAGCTGGAGCGAAGGAGGAGGAATAGGGAAAGAGTAAGGGAGGCTCAGAGAAGTGGTACTGGACAAGGGGAACTGGGAGAAGGCCAGGGAGGGATTATAATACAACAGTGAATGGATAATGGCAACAAGAACAGCTCTCCTCAATGTTCTGGCCTATGGCTGTGATTATGTGCACAACCTCAGGTCCCCTGGGAGCAACCCTATAGGTCAGTGGAATGAGGAGACCATCTGTGGGGCAGAAACTCAGAATGGTTAAGTGGCTTGCCCAAGTTCACACAGCCAGCAAGTGGAGAGCGTGGCTCACCTGTTGGCCTTGTGCCTTCTGGTCTAGTGTTCCACCCCAAGGAGGATGAGGAAGCTGGGAAGAATAAGACTGGCGCTGTGTCAAGGGTCAAGGTCTGAGTGGAAGCTTTTCTCTACTTCTCGGAGATCGGTCTGGTTTGAGTAGGCAGATGAGAGTGCCCAGCCAAGGAACCAGCCAGCCTGACTCTTAGTGAAAGCATTTACTTTGGGGGACTTCTGGGCAGCCAGCCATAGCCTCAGGAGGTAAGACTCCATCCAGAACCCACACTCTGGTGGACGCTGTCTTCCCTCTCTATCCCCTGCACCTGGGACAGCAGCTCTGGGCCCAGATGCTTAGCACTAGGGCTCACAGCCTGGCAGAGACCCCCTTCTGCCTTCCTCTCTTTTTGGGGCTCCTGGAAGGAGGAACGGGGGCTCTGGCACTACAGGCTTTCTGTCCTGTACTCCAGAACTTGCCTCCTTTCCTCTCCCAGGCCTCCCAGCCATTCCAGCCTTCAGTGCTAACAGCGTCCCTAAGAATGACCCCGTCGTGCTCAATTCTGCCTCTGCCATAGGCACGGGCCTGGCACTTGGCATGTCTCACACCTAATTCCCGCACATGCCCTCCAAAGTGGTGATGCACTGCCCGTTCTTAAGAGAGTTGAGGCAGGATCCTGCTTGTCTTCAGCTCCCAGATCTGTTCTCTGTGTGCCCCCTGGCCTTTGGCAGATGCCACAACCTCTCTGAGCTTCCATTTCTTCATGCACAAAGAGGGAGTGGTACTTCCTATGATGGTTGAATGTTATGTGTCCACTTGACTAGGCCATGGTGCCCATTGTTTGGTTAAACACGAGTCCAGATGCTGCTGTGAATGTGATTAATATCAACAATTAGTTGACTTTAAGTAAGAGAAAGTATCCTTGATAATGTAGGTGGCCCTCATACAATCAGCTGAAGGCCTTCAAGAGCAAAAACCAAGGCTTTGTGGAGAAGGCCTTTTGCTGCAGGCTGTCTTATAGGAATCCCCCCTGAGTTTCCAGGCTGCCAGACTGCCCTGCGAGTTTCGGATTTGCCAGCCTCCATAGTCATCTGAGCCAATTCCTTAGAATCAGTTTCTCTCTTCATATATCTACATATGTCTTATTGGTTCTGTCTCTCTGGAGAACTCTGACTGATAAGCTTTGTGAAAAAACACACAAGGTTGACATGAGGGCTCACTGAGCCACTGCCTCTGTGCTTGTGGGGGGAAGGGATCCGCACCTGGAAACAGCATCCAGTTAGTATTAGTTGGTGGCTATGGATGAGGGAACTGAGCCTTGGAAAAATAACTTGTCCAAAGTTTCAGAGCTCGCAGCAGTATTTGAGCCAGGCCTGCCTTCCCACCTCTCTCAATGTGTCCTTGCCCTGTCACCCTCCTCCTTGCCAAGAACCTTGCGTGGAGGTGGCTCCTTCTCTCCAGGGGTCCCCTTTGGGTTGAATGAAGGCCCTCGAACCCTGGTGGGGGAGGTGAGACCGGAGGCACTGCAGGGGCCCAGCTGATACTGAGTTAACAGGTTCTTGTGCAAGACTAGCAGGCTTGTGACATGCCAACATTCAGCAGCCCTAGAGCTGCTATGACCCTGCTGTGGTCTCTGGAATCGTTGGAGTGAAATCAGCACAGGATTGATGGCCAAATAACGACCCTTCTCTTTGGGGAAGGCCTCTTAGCACCACCGTCCACCCTGCAGACCTAGCAAGCTAATCCCTGTGCCTCATAGACTTGGGGTTAGCAGCACAGGGGTCCACAGGGACCAGGTCCGGGAGGGCAGTGGGTGCCCTGGGATCCTCTGCATTTCCGCTCTTCTCACTGTCATCCTCAGGACACAACCTAGTGTGGCTGGGCCCTCTTACCATTTTTCAAGAGTAGCCTCGTCCAGATTTTGATGTGAGCACTTGGAATTCTTACATTTTTAAATAACAAAAACTTAGTTGAGTAGATAATATTTGAATATGGCTAAAATGCAAATAGTATGACATGGTAAAAGAGATTTTTCCCTCATCCAAATCTGTCCCTAGACACAACCACTGCTTTGAAGTTCTTATGGGTCTTTCCAGAAAGATCCTACTCAGTCATACAACATTTACCAGTTGATTGCCTACTACAAATGAGCTGCATTTATATAACACATTCCTCTTTGCTCCTTGTTTTTTGTATTTAACACTATAGCTTGGAGAAGGTCCCATAGTGAGCAGAGAGACTTCTTGTGGGCTACCTCCTCTCTAGTCATTCCGTGGTTTCCAGTAGGTTGCTCCTACAAATTCTTGAATGTGCTTCCTTGTATGGGGTGAGGACTTCTGTGGGATATTTAGAAACAAAATCACTAGGTCAAAGGGCAATCCAAAGGTCAAAATCTTTTTTTTTACATTTTTAATGTTTTATTTATTTTTGAGCGGGGTGGGGGGAGAGAGGCAGACAGGGATGGGCAGAGAGAGAGGGAGACACAGAATCTGAAGCAGACTCTAGGCTCTGAGCTGTCAGCACAGACACTGACACGGGGCTTAATTTCACGGACCGCAAGATCATGGCCTGAGCTGAAGTTGGATGTTTAACTGATTGAACCACCCAGGCACCCCAAAGGTCAAAGTCTTTGATCCTAAGGTTGTTTTTTCTCTCATATTGAATTGCATGTGTTCTTGTGAGCAGCCTCAGACACCTGAGTAAGTGAGGTAGTTTTCTGGAAATGGATAAATAGGTTTATTTGAATATTCAGCAAATACTTACTGAGCACCCACAGTTTACCAGGTATTGAACTAGGTTTTAAGACAGAACAAGACAAATGTAGTCCTGTTCTCATGGGATGGATGGTCTAGTGGGAGACACTATATTTGCATATATGTGTATGCAATACATATATGTATACATACACAGATACATGTATATACATACATATACACATGCATGCATAATAAATACAAGCCCATGTCAACATGTGATCACAGAGTGAACACTCACATAGATGGTCTGAGTGACAAGAACAGGGGCTGCTTTATTTGGGGTTTGAGGAGGCCTCTCTGAGGAGCGGATGTTCAAGGTGAGTCCTGATGGATGAAAAGGAGCCAACCAGGTGATGACTGGGGGTGGAACAGGCCAGGCTGGGGAATTCATGCCCTTGGCTGCCTCCAGCCCTGGCCGGTGCACTTTATAACATGGCAAGTTGGGAACACCAGCCGTCTTGCCCAGGGCTGAAGAGGCATGAGTGTGTTTCATTATATTACTGTTACTATGACAAGTATGTGAGCATGGAGACATGGGTGAGAAGTCTATGGGAGGTGGGCTTGCTCAAATGGGTGCTCTAGAACTTTGAGGACCTGAAGAGGGAGAGGGGAGGAGCGGGAAGGCCTCCAAGTCTCTGAGCCCTCACTGAAGTCACAGAAGCTGGTGTAGCTGGTGGGAAGGGGCAAGAAGGGCAGCAGAGGCAGCCTGGGCTCAACTGAAGGGCCATGAGAGCCAGACGAGAGAGGGACCTTGTGTGAAGTTTGGGATTGAGGGACAGCTCTGAAGCCTTGGGACTCGACCTCAACTGAGGCTGGGGCATGGGGCGAGGCCACCCATGACATTTACCCAACCTCTGGACCCCATCCTGCTTAAACACAGCAGCTGGTTGTGACACAAGCTCAGTGCTTCCCTCCAGCTAACTGCCACCATGCTCTCCAGCCCCTAGGTTCCTCTTTTCTGAGCTACCCACATCAAGGTCTATTGGGATTTTGCCTTCATTGCTCTGACTTGGGAAGGGGTTGCTAGAGGGGGTCAGCAGTGCTGGTGGCTCACAAGAGGTACTTAATGAGCATTTGTTGCATGAATGGATGGATGAACGAACAAATGCATGTGTGAATGAATAAATGAAACGGGTAAATAAACGAGGATTTGCTGTGGATTCTGTGTGAATGCATAAGTGTGTGTGGGTTCTCAGGCCCCAGAAATGGGGCAGTTTGTGGGCAGGTTGTGTCAGCAGAGGGGCAAGTGTAGAAAGCAAGAAGCAGATGGCGGCTGGTCGGCAGATAGCCCAGAGATGGGAAGGGGAATCTGCGAAGTCCTTTATGGCACCTGCTTGCTTGTGGGAGCCTGCCCTGGGGAGATTTGTGAGCACCCATATCCTGAGCATCCTGCCACCACACCTCTTCTCATCCATATATAAGCACGCACTGGGGGGCTCCTGGGGAGCTCAGTCAGTTAAGCATCCTACTTCAGCTTGGGTCAGGATCTCACAATTCGTGGGTTCGAGCCTCTCATCAGGCTCTGTGCTGACAGCTCAGAACCTGGACCTGTTTTGGATTCTGTGTCTCCCTCTCTCTCTGCCCCATCCCCTGCTTGTGCTCTTTCTCTTTCTCTATAAAATAAACAAACATTAACAAGCATGCATAGGCCCTCACAGGTGTCCAAACAGCCTCCTCCATGCCCCCCTCTGTGCTTGTCCTGAGTCAGGCTATCTCTGCTCCTGGGCCTGGTCTGTGGACTGTGTGTGCGACCGGGATCCCACTGAGGCCCCATGGATCAGACCTGGGGTGGGGTGGGGGCCGCAGGACAGACCACAGAACAGATAGCAAGTCTTCCCCATCCCAGACCTTTGCCCCCTTTTGTTGTCTTTCTCCCACCGTCTTGTATGGCCAGCACATCAGAGGATGACCATGACCATGCAGCAGGAAGGCTCTCGTTTACCTCTATGTAACTACATTTAGAAAACAGTTTTTCACAGTTTGCCTGCATTTCCACTGGTAGCTCTGAAGTGACACATCAGTTTTGTGACTTCTTAGGGCCAAGTTTCTGCCAGAGCAACCTGCTATTCACTTTCAGAGGTGCACACACTGGAGATCTCTCAAGTTTATGCATGGTCTCAGGCCCACAGGTGCTAGAGTCACTGACACCCCCTCTGCACAGCCACATGCCCAACCACTCTGATCATAGGGACAGTAACACACATGCTTGCAGCCATATATATCTGCAAAGTCACATTGTTACAGGCAGGCATGCTAGGACAGCCACAGTGCACCATGGTTGTGACATTGTCATACATGAGCCACATGTGGGCTGAGCTGTGGAGAGTCACAGGGTTGTGCACATTACTTTGCCCCTCCCCCTTACCACTATCCCAACCTCCCAAGTGCTCACTACCTCCCTGGGATGTGTCATCAGCATCCTTTCCCCCACCCACATCCCCGATGAGGTCAAGGCTATCATGAGCCCCGTCCTTCCCTCAGCCTGCCTTTTCTGTGGTCAACATTCTCACAGATGCCCTGATGGTCCTGTACAACTCTGGAAAGTACCCAACTGGCCTGTGTGGACTCTGGGGCACTACAGTCAAGCTGTGTAACAATAACAGTCTCTTCTTTCAGGACCCAAATTTTTTTACCTGTTTAACGAAGGCATGGACTTGGTGGTTCCGAGTCCTTTCCAGCACTCGTGATAGAGACAGCTGTGATCCTGTGGCCCCTCAGGTACTTCCTGGGCTGTGGGCTCCTTGGAGCCCCCCGGCTCCTGAGTTTCTACTCAAACCTTAAGGCAAATGTCTCAATAATGAATGGGCCCCCAGTGAGGTTTCCTTGGGAACAAAGGAGAGTTCCACCTTGCTTGAGGCCTCAAAGGGGCCTCTCACCACAGACCTGATACCTGGTTGTCTGTCAGGCTCACAGGAGGAGCCATCGAGCTCCTCCTCATCCAGATGGGGCCAGAAAGTCTGACCTCTGGGGACTCACCCAAGGTTCCTACAAGCAACACAGTGGCAAAAAGAACCTTCTAGAAAAGCTGCTATGTAACTCAACTGCATAAGAGACAGTCTGATTTCCAGAACTGATTGTTCTGGAGAGGCCAAAGAGGCAGCCCCTCCCTCTTCCCCTTTTTGTTCCTGATCTTCCCAGACCCCTGGGGTTCCAGGGCAACCAGTATGTCCTCCTGAGCTCTGGGGAGGTCAGTAGGTTTATAAATCACCAAAGTCTAGTCAGGATCACCATAGGGAGATTTGTGTCCTTTCAAAGGGTGGTTGTTGAGTGGCCAGTGTGTGCCAGATGCAGTGCAGAAGCCCAGAGAAAATAAACCAAAGTGCACCTGAAGAGTATTGGTACAGGAAGTTTAACAATGTTCTCTGGGAGAAAAAAAAAAAAAAAAAGTTCTGTGGTCAAATAAGTTAGGAAAGCCTATTATATAATTCAGCTGGGTTGAACAAAGGTAAACCAGTTTCTTGCTTGTGGGTTTTGGCAGAGCCTGTATCAGGCTGTGTGCTGCAATAGTGCTCTGGGCGTGGGTGGGGATAGAGCGTGAGTCTCATTTCCAGCCTGCTTTCTTCTCCAAGCCGCTGGTCGGGTGGTAGACCTTGAGCAATGCTGCTTGAGGGGCACCAGGATTCCAGATTCAGCAGGGTGCTGGGGAATCTGCATTTCTGCAAGTTCTCAAGTGCTGCTGCCAGGACGTCACTCAGGAAACCACGGATCTTATCTCAGAGCAGCTAAGGGGATCTTTCTAAGCAGAGGTCCTCCTCCGCTCAAAGCTCTTCTGAGGCTCCCTCTCACTCAGCAAAGCCAAGTCCTCATGGAATGTATAAGGTCCACCCACCTCAATGACACCCTCCCTCTACTTGTTTCTTTGTCCCTTAACCCTACCCGGCAAATCCGCACCTGGGGCCTTTGCTGTTGCTGTCCCTTTCACCCTATATAGTTCTCCTCTCCCAGATCTTGGTGGGGCAACCCTCCCCCATCCCTTCATTCTCACCCCCAACCCAGCCTTTTACCCCTGCTCTTCTAAGAGGCCCTCCAAGACCACTGCTGTTTCCACACCCCTGCATGTTGGCCTCATGAGGTCAGGGCTGTCTCACGTGCTGTCTCATGACTCTGTTCCTAGCACCAAGCACAGTGCTCAGCAAAGGTTGGGGGGACTCTTAAGTGAATGGAGCCCAGGACCCCAGCAGGGCTAAATCTTGGGTCTTCCAGGCCAGACAGGCCTGAGCAGCTGGGAGCTCTCTCACAGGTGGACTCTGGATGGGGCCCTCTGGTCTGATGCCAGGTCTGGTGCCCTGGGAGGGGCCAGGGAGGAGGGCAAGGGCAGAAATGTCCAGGCTGGGGCCATGGGGAGTGGCCCTATGGATGCCAGGTTCTGTCACTAGCTCCGTGAGCCTTATCAGTGCCAAACTGCGTCCTATCCTTGGAGCACTCTGTGTTCCTGGTGTTTCTCCCCAGAGGTCATGGCAGTGCTGATGAACTTATGATCCTGATGAACTCAGAGGGTGTCTGTGGCAGAAACCAGAAGGTTCTAAGGAACGGGGGCCAGGCCTGTCTCTCCACTGCAGCCTCCAGTGGCTCTGGCTCAGCCTAGAGGTAATCCCAGTGGGCAGCTGGGGGAAGGAGGGTTAACCAGGCCTGTCTGACTGCTAGATGCAAAGGAGGTATAGGGAGGTGTGGGCAGTGGTAGACCCTCCTCTGACCTCCTCTTCTGTAAGGTCGGCAGGGGTGGGGTGGGGTGGGTTGGTAGCTGCCCAGGATTTTCACCAGGGTCCCGGGGGCCTGCCTGATTCTGTGTCTTGTGCTGGCAGTCCCCTGTAGCCCTCCCCCATCATGTCAAGGCTGTGTTTGGGTAGCCTTGAATAGCCCCCCACAGGGACTGTGTGAATTTGCACATGATATCAGTGATGGCCTTGTTCAGGATTCCCAAGGAATTTTCTGGCAAGCAAGGCTTTGACTTTGGGCCTCCTGCCCAGTGAACTGACATTAGGGCCTGAGCCTTGCTCAGAATGGCTCTGCCTGGTGGGTAGACTGAGGGCTGGGGCCACCTGTCCTGGCCTTTCTGGGTGGGTATAACTCCCTAAGCAGTGTTTTGCTTCCTGTGTACTCATACTGCCAAGGCGCACACAAGTGTGTATGTGTTAGTACGTGGGTACCTGTAGGAAAAGCCTGCCAGTCTGAGCTCCTACAGTCCCCCTCAATATGCCCTGCTTTTTTAAACCACCATTTATTGAGAGCTTACTGGTGCCAATCCTGTAGTTTAATCCTTTCAGCAACTCTGTGCCTGAGGGTTGTGTCCCCTCAAATGGGTATGTTGAAATCCTAAACACCCATATGCTGAGCGAAATAAGTCAGGCAGAGAAGGACAAATACCATATGTTTGCACATATAGGAGGATTAGGAGGAACTTAATGGAGGACCATGGGGGAGAAGAAGGGGAAAAATAGTTGGGGAGATGGAGGGAGGCAAACCATGAGACTCTTGAATGCCGAGCACAAACTGAGGGCAGATGGGGTGGGGGAGAGGGGAAGGGGGGTGATGGGCATGGAGGAGGGCACTTGTGGGAATGGGCACTGGGTGTTATATGGAAACCAACTTGACAATGAACTATTAAAAAAAAAAAAAGAAATCCTAAACACTCAGTACTTGTGGATGTGACTTTATTCAGAAATAAGATCTTTGCAAATGTAATCACGTTGAAATGAGACAATATTGGATGAGAACGGGCCCCAATCCCATGACTGGTGTCTTTACAAGAAGAGGGAAATTTGAACACGTAGGGAAGATAGCCACTTGAAGAAAGAGGCAGAAAGTGGAATCATGTGGCCCCAAGCCAAGAACTCAGGGGTTGGAAGAGGCCAGGAAGGGACCCCTTTCCTCCTGCTGCTCCCCAGGTTCAAACGACCTGGGCTGCTCTGTTCTAAGACCTCTTCCTTTTCTGGAGGGACTTCTTGGGGGCTGTCCTGCTGGGACCTCCATGCTCTCTCTTTGCCAAGCACAACTCCCCCAGATGCTCAGACTCCTGTCTTACCCCAGCTCCTTGCCAGTGGCCATCAGACCAAGCCAGTGAGACCTGGCATTTCCCCTTTACCCATTCCCATGAATCCCCGACCCCAACTCTGTCCCAAAAGTCCTGCATTCTTACACTTTTCTGAGACAGTAACTGGCTACCACCTCTCCCCAAAAAGGAATAGCCCCCTGGCCAGTGTCAACCCATGCACGTCCCCCTTAGCCCTGGACTGGTCACCTGTCACACTTAGGGCTTTGCTCAGTCTGCCCAGTTAAGCACCTTCTCTGAGTGTTCAAGTTTCCAGTCTCAGAGTGGTCCCTCTGAAGGGGAAGGCTGACTGCACCCCTCACTGGCACACCAAGCCTCTAGTGCTCCCCCACTGCCTGTAGGATAGAGGCTAAGTTCCCCCTGCGTGGCCTTTGTGGCCTTTCCTGCTACTGTCAAGGCTCCTGTGGGCAGCAAATTTCAGACAGATGAAGTCTGGGTTCTAGTCCTCTCTGCAGTAGGGCCTTCCCCGGTTCCCTGCCCCCAACCTGCTTGATCCCCTGCCTTCACCCTGGCCCAAGGGCAAAACTGTCACTGCCCAAAGCAGGTGCAGGCCTGTTTGGCCAAATCTGACACAGGCCTGGCATGATCTGGCAAATCCTGAGCCAGCCTGGTTGAGAAAGGGAAGGAGGGCAAGGCCAGCACTTGCCTGATATTGTGCTGACCTTCCCTGGACAAGCAGAAGTTTGCACAAGAGAGGTCACCGGAGTCCCTGTGTCTATGTGGCATAATATGGTGCCACACGCAGGGTGTAGCGGCTTGTGTTGGTGCCCTTCCTGGTCCCCTCCCACTTATCACTTTCATGCATACAAGGCTAACTCCCTTGCTGGTACCCCAGGCCCTGTGTGGAGGGCTTTCTTCCCCCAGAAGGCCCTAGGCCTGGTGAAGGAGAGCCCAGAAGTGCCTGACCTCCACCATGGCCATTGGGAATATGGGGATAAACTTCTTGTCTCCCTTATCCTCAGGTGGGAGGGCCCCAAGACACGTTTTGCATTGTGTCCCTGAGCTCTCCCGCATGATCAGGCCCTGGTCACCCACAGTGGTCACTTGCTTAATAACACTTTTCGCTGGCTGCTTTCCTTCCTCTGTGTCACTACCCTCTCCCTACTGCTGTTTCCTAGAATCACCTCCCAAATAAATTACCCCTGAATCCTTTGTCAGGGTGAGCTTCTGGAAGAACCTAAACTAAGATATGCGGCAAACTAAGATATGCATAAAAAGTCTCACACAGGCACGCATACACAGAGATCCTCAGAAGACCCAGCCCCCATAGCCACAGAAGGGGAATCTGAGCCACTTGAACTCCATGGGTCCCTGAGGAGAAGGAGCCTTTCCTTCTACCTGTGGAGGATGGGGACATTTGAACCAAGGGTAGAGGGTAGATTTGCCCCGAGGGGCTGAACACTGGGGTGTCCCAGGCAGAAGGAATAGTGTAGACCAGGCACAAGCGTGGGAAGGTCTGGCCCATGAGGTGAGGTGAGTTGCAAGGCAAGGCTGGAGCGCAGACAGAGCAGATGGGCTGTGGGGAACCTGGCCTTATTCTGACCAGAGGGGAGCCAGGGATGGGTTTTGGGTGAGGGAGCACATGGCAAGGAATACTGACAAGTGTAATCATCTCACATCTACATCAAACCCCTTCTCACCTCCTTGAGGACCAGAAGACAAGTCCCGTCCCCTCTGGAACTCGATGTCTCCCTTTCACAAGGCAGATGCTCAGGCCCCAAGCATGTGAGTAATCTGTAGGGGGTGAACCTACCTGGGACCCAAGGATGACTCACCACAGGAGGCCTTTGTCACCTGGATGAACCTCTTGGCTCCTAGAAGCTGGGATGGGAGGGGCCAGTCCCCAAGGAACAGGGGAACAGATGGGTGGTAATTCGGCAGTGGAGGTGAGTCCACACCAGGAAGGCCTGTCACTGCTCAGCTCAGCCCGGAGGAGCTGTGTATCTCTTCCATCCCATACCTTCCCCTTCTGGGCCTGGGATGCCACAGATCTTTCTCTGTGGAAGATCTGGTTGTCCTTGAAAACCATCTGATTCCCCACATGCCTCCTCCTGGAAGCCTTTCATCTTGTCCACAGAGGGAGGCCCCCCCAGTGCTGAGCTGAACCCCTCGGACGACACTCACTGGGCTCAGTTTGCTTGATGGCTCCTCCTATCTGAGTCCCCTGATGAGCCAGGCACAGGGGATGCTATGCACCTGACCCTCCAGAATGTGGTGATCCCAGGATAGGGCTAGGCACACAGCTGGCCCTTCACAGATGATTGTGGAATTGAATTGCCTGCCCCCAACCCAATAGAAAGCGCCTCCCTAAGTTCGAGCATCACTGGGGCCGTTGAAAGGGTTTCCTGGTTTCCCTTGGACCCAGTGAGTCTGGAGACTGAACTGTCAAAGTTCAGGTGACTTTTCCCTGTGTTGGGCCAAGAATGAGTGCCCAGCACCATCCCCTGTGACCCAGGGAGATGCACAAGAAAGCAACAGCTCATAAGCAGCGTGGAGGCTGGAGGCTGGAGAGGGTTCCTGGGGCAAGGCCAGAAGAGGTGTCTCTAAGAGTTAATGTTCAGGCTGAGACCTGAAGGTCCATGTGTGAAGGAAGCCATGATCTCAGGGAAAGGCAGGTCAGGCAGAGGGAATAGCCAGCGCAAGGGTCCCTGGGAGGGCCTGAGCTTGGAGCATGGGAGGCCAGTGTGACCAGACGAGGAGGGAGAGACAAAGGAGGCCTGGTTAGGCTTGCCTCCAGCCACTTTCCTCAGGAAGTCTGCCCAACTACATCCACACGTTGAGACCAGAAGGGCCTTAGAAATTCCCTATGGATGTCCTTATTGGACAATGGGGAAACTGAGGCCTGAGATGTGACCACAGAGCAAGTTGGGGTCAGACTTGAGACTTGTCTAGTCTTGGGTCCCTGGCCAGAGCATCAGAGGTAGGTGAGAGCTCCCTCTGAGGGTGGGGCAGGGCAGGGCAGGGTTGTCCAGGTCCCCGCTGTGCCCAGAGCTTCCTGGTGAGTTACCAGGACCATCACATAAGAATCACCCAGACCCATGGAGTCAGACTCTACAGCTGGCCTTGAATCAGCATTGAAACCAGCTGTACCCTGGATTCTGGAAACCCTATTCCAGGTCAGTTCACTGCACCACAATTCAGGATTCCCTGGAGGTGGGAAATCCAATTGTCTTCTGACTCTGGGCCCCTGGGCCCAGCTTCTCACTCCAAATGCTCTGTGGGCAGCCAGCAGAGTCCTGCTATGGGGCCCAAGGGCTGTGGCCTGCATCCTTCCATTTGCCCACGTCTCTGGAGTTGGGCTGGTGATTCCAACTACCCCCACCCCTCCAGCTGGGCAGTGGGGCACCAGGACAAGGAGTTACCTTGGCTACTGTGGACTGGGCCTACGTTCCCCATGGCCTCACCAGAAGACTGAAGTCCAAGACGCTCCATGACTTGCCTGAGACCACAGAGCCAATTCATAGTCTTGGGCTGTGCTGTCCAATACAGTGTCCACTGGGCACATATGGCTTTTACATTTAAATTAATGAAAATAAAATACAATTTAGAATTCATTTCTTTAGGCCCAGTGGCCACATTTCAAGTGTTCAATAGTCACGTGTAACCAGTGGCTACTATATCAGACAGTGTAGATATAGAACATTTTCATCATCATGGAAAGTTCTCTTTTACATCATGGTCACTCTCGTTTACAGCAGCCTGGGTCAAATGGCCTCACCTGGGGCTCTCGCAAGACACTAGTGCCTGGCCCCACCTGCCAAGGTTCTAAATGGCAGCCGGGGCTGAATACTGCTTCTCTGAAGCCCTGTCAGCATTATCTACCAGGAAGGTTCTCAGGTTTGTGTTCAGACCTTTCATGGCATTTGCGCCCCACCCCCAGTCCACCTGTGCAGAGCCAATGTCAGGAGGCCTCAGCTTTGTGGGGTTTTGTTCTATCACAGCTGGGCTGCCCTGGGCTCTCCTCTTTTCCTTGGACAATGTGAAACGGAGGGCTAGCACCTCCCAAGGGGTTGCTTGGGGCTGTGGGAGGGAGGGCATTGGTCATGCTTGTGGATAGAAGGACTCAGCACACAGCGGCGTCCCCCTCTGACTTGAGTGTGTGATATGGCATAGTGACTGTATCTTCATACCTCCTGGAAACTGGTCCCAGGTCCAATGACATCACTGCCCCCAGGAATTGCCATAACAGCTCTGGCCATGCCATTCACGGTTTGCAATGTGGTAGGACAGGCTCAAGGTGGACACTCACCTAGAGGGACCCCTCAGTGTCCCCACCAGTGTGGGCTTCTTACCAGAGTGGCCAATGCTGTTGGATGGAGGAGCAGGCCTGAGTGAAGACGAAGTTAAACCTCTCCCTGCTTTGGCATATGGCCTGTCTTTAGAGAAGTTTGCCTACAGGGGTGGCACCATTTCCACAGTGGTAAGACCGAGGCCCAGAACTGCAATGAGACTCAGAGGGAAGGTTCTCCTGCAGGGGTCACTCCCAGTCTTGCTATCGTAGCCTCATCTGTGAGGGGTCTCTTTTGGGTCACCTCAGCCCAAGGAGGGGACAGATATGTGGCCAGCCCCCTGATGCATTGAGACTGTTCCCCATGATTCTCATCAACATTTGTGACCTTACGATCTGGCCCTACTTCTGAGCCCACCTATTTTGTCCCTGCTATCCAGATACTCCACCCTCGATCCTGTCACCAGACCTTTGCCTTGTCTGTTCCCTGCACTGGAATTGTGCCCATCCTCTCTCCTGTCTACCTATGCCCTATTTGTGCTCTGAAGTTCAGGTTTCCCTGCCCCCGCAGAGAAGCTTTCCCCAATTACCCTAATCCCTTCTTCTTCTCTCCTGCTAAGAACAAGTCCTGCCCTTCACAGACCCCATTACCTTCTGCAAGCAATCTTGTCACATTTCATTTACTTAATTGGCAAATATTTACTGTGACCCCACTCTGTATGGGCCCTGTGCTGTGTGCAGGAATATAGTCACATCCTTTCCCTGGAGCTAATATTCTAAGAGGGGAGAAGATAACAAACCAACAAGTTCAGTGTGTGCCAGATGGCAATGCCTCCGGTGGAAAACAAAGCAGACAGAGGGAAGGCAGGTTAGCATTTTAAGTAGTGTTGCCAGGGAAAGCCACAAAGAGAAGGTGACATATAAACAAGGTCCTGAGATGGCTGCTTGGCTCAGGGTTGAGCCAAGTGGACACAGGAACAATAGACAATGCAGAAGTCCTGAGATGGAAGAACGCTTGGCACATTCTTATTCAAGGAACAGCAGTAAGTCCAGTGTGGCTGGAGCAGAGGTAGCCAGGGGAGAGAGGTGGGAGCAGAGGCAGAGAGGTGTCAGCTAGATTATTGGAACAGAGGAGGTATGTGACGTGACTGAGGGCATAGTAAAAAGTCAAATGTATTAAGTGGCACCTCAGCATCAAGCTCTGACATTAATTAATAGCTCATGGAATGCTTCCTCCCCCATTGTTGTGGCAGGGATGCTATGATTATTTTATAATGACGGACATGGAGGCTCAGAGAGGTGGTATAACTCCTGCTAGATCACCCAGCATAGAGGTGGCAGGGCCTGGGCTCATCCCAAGATATGCCTGACCCTGGGACAAGCCCTGAGCTGGCGTGCTGAGTTTCAAGCCCAGGCCACACTGCAGGGCTGAGTGACAGAACTGACGGGGCTTTCCAGGCACTGGTTGGACTGGGCTATGTGGGTGGATGTGATCTCTGCCTTTCCTCCTGCTTTCTCTGCCCCACCCTGAGATGTTGGCTCTTGGACAGGGGGTCTGGGAGTGATGACAGGGGGACAGTCTCTTGCAGGGGTGCCCACTCATGCGCTTTATAATAGGATAGAAACATTCTTGCCACAAGGGGGCTTGAAAAAGAAGCTCTCTTCTAGTCCCCTTCAACATGGAGGTCCCCCCAACATTGAGCAAAATGGAGTCCAATCTGATGGAGGTGGCACAGGGTGGGGGCTATTCGGTCAGAAAGCAGAGGGACCAATCTTGGTTTATGCGGGTTGTGGCAGTGGTGGATCCTGGCTTATCTCTGTGGAGTTGGCGAAATTCGGTGTTGCAATTTTGGGAGATTAAATCAGCTCCTCTTCTGATGGGTAAGGATAGAAAATAGTGGGATCTGGAAACACTAGGGAGAATGAGTGAACTCTTAGAGTGCCTGTTACTTTGAGCAAGCATGACATTTGAAAAAACATTTTACAAAAGGGTTTCTCTAAATTCAATTTTGTAGGTTGTGAGCTTTTATAGACCAGGGGTGTTCCATAGCTAAAATTATACAAACAAAACCAAAAAATACTACCAATAACAATGATGAAACAACTCTAAGTTTAATGGATAGATTTTTCTTTAATTTTTTTCTTAATATTTTCACCTTGAGTGTTTGCATAGCAGGCAGTATAATAGCTGAATAAGGTGAATGTGGGTGAGAAGATTTAAAATTATCCTTTGGACAGTGTTGAACAACTTCTGGGTATATGATACAATACTTGTATTTTTAAAAATGTTTATTTTTGAGAGTGTGTGCATACCACGCACATGGTTGGGGCAGAAAGAGGGACAGAGGATCTGAAGCAGCCTTTGCACTGACAGCAGAGAGCCTGATGCAGGGCTCGAACCCACAGACTGTGAGATATGACCTGAGCTGAAGTTGGATGCTTAACTGACTCAGCCACCCACGGACTCAGCCATCCAGACACCCCACAGTAAATATTTCAAGGAGAATTTCAGTGTCTAAGTTAAATGAGCCTGAACATTTGTAATGTAAAGAAACCAATTCTATGCCAAATCACAGTGAAGATGAGATTAAATGTATCTCTGTTTCTTCTTTATGGCCCCAGACATTCCAGGTCCAAAGGAGAGACCCACTCCTCTCCATGCCAGCTATCTACACGTGCCTTTTTCTGAATATGTTCTGGTTTGGAGGTCCACATAGACACCATCTTAGGTCTCAGGATGTAGTAAGAAACCTCAGGGTTTGGCCAGATCCTAATCAGTGTTGGAGTCTGGCCAAACTGGCCTGTCCAGGGGAGGTGACAGAAGGTTCCTGAATATTGCAAAACATCCGGTGCAGGTCAGTTCCAGGTTGGGAAGGTGCCTGGAGTGAGACAGGGTGGAAAGTCTAAACAAGGACAGCCTGGACTTTCCGACAGCAGAAAGTGAGCAGGGATGGCCTCTAGTGGCCAGGCCCCTAGAAAGTCTCCTTTTCTCTTACTTTTTAATTTTATTATTTATTTTAATCCAGTGTAGTTAACACTGTTATATTAGTTTCAGGTGTATGATATAGTGATTCAACAATTCTATACATTACTTAGTGCTCATTGTGATAAGTGTATCCCTCTACCTATTTCCCCCTATGCACCTCCTCACTGATAACCACTAGTTTGTCTCTTTTTTCCTTTCTTGTTTTGTTCCTGAAATTCCACGAGTGAAATCATATGGTATTTGTCTTTCTCTGTGACATATCTCACTTAGCATTACATTCTCTAGATCCATTGATGTCGCTGCAAATAGCAAGATTTCATTCTTTTCTATGGCAAAGCAACATTCCATTGTATAAATATGTCACCTCTTCTTTATCCATTCATCTATCGATGGACACTTGGGCTGCTTCCATAATTTGGCTATTGTATATAATGCTGCACTAAACATGGGGAGGGACATATGTCTTTTCAAATTAGTGTTTTTCTCAAAATGGATAAAGGACCGGAACATGAGACAGGAAACTATCAACACCCTAGAGGAGAAAGCAGGAAACAACCTCCTTGACCTCCACCGCAGCAACTTCTTACTTGACACATCCCCAAAAGCAAGGGAATCAAGAGCAAAAATAAACTGTTGGGACCTCATCAAGATTAAAAGCTTCTGCACAGCCAAGGAAACAACCCAGAAAATTAATAGGCAACCAACGGAATGGGAAAAGATAGTTGCAAAT
This sequence comes from Hyaena hyaena, assembly GCF_003009895.1. Classification (NCBI taxonomy): domain Eukaryota; kingdom Metazoa; phylum Chordata; class Mammalia; order Carnivora; family Hyaenidae; genus Hyaena; species Hyaena hyaena. The sequence goes on along the minus strand of NW_024080862.1, from coordinate 788,002 downwards.
GACATATCAGATAAAGGGTTAATATCCAGAATCTATAAGGAACTCACCAAACTCCACGCCCGAAAAACAAACAACCCAGTGAAGAAATGGGCAGAAGACATGAACAGACACTTCTCCAAAGAGGACATCCAGATGGCCAACAGACACATGAAACGATGCTCAGCATCCCTCCTCATCAGGGAAATACAAATCAAAACCACACTGAGATACCACCTCACGCCAGTCAGAGTGGCTAAAATGAGCAAATCAGAGAACTCTAGATGCTGGCGAGGATGTGGAGAAACGGGCACCCTCCTACACTGTTGGTGGGAATGTAAACTGGTACAGCCCCTCTGGAAAACAGTGTGGAGGTTCCTCAGGAAACTAACAATAGAACTCCCTTATGACCCAGCAATAGCACTGCTAGGAATTTACCCAAGGGATACAGAAATGCTGAGGCATAGGAGCACATGTACCCCAATGTTCATAGCAGCACTCTCCACAATAGCTAAAACATGGAAAGAGCCTAAGTGTCCATCAACAGATGAATGGATCAAGAAGATGTGGTTTATCTATACCATGGAATACTACATGGCAATGAGAAACAATGAAATCTGGCCATGTGTAGCAACATGGATGGACCTTGAGGGTGTTATGCTGAGCGAAATAAGTCAGGCAGAGAAGGACAAATATCATATGTTTGCACGTATAGGAGGATTAGGAGGAACTTGATGGAGGAACAAGGGGGAGAAGAAGGGCGGAAATGGTGGGGGAAAGGGAGAGAGGCAAAGCATGAGAGACTCTTGAATGCTGACAAAAACTGAGGACTGATGGATGTGGCGGGGAGGGGGGAATGGGCATGGAGGAGGACACTTGTGGGGATGAGCACTGAGTGTTATGTGGAAACTAATTTGACAATAAACTATTTGTAAAAAAAAAATAAAGATAAACTACCTCTTCTTTCTATAAAAAAAAAAAAAAAGGATAACACAAGACTGACTTCTGATCAGCATCTATACTGACTGGCGAGAGTCATATATCCCCCGTTCTCTACATGTTCCCATCCGAATCAAATAAACAACAAGGATGGTATTGTGCTTTAAAAATAAGAGGATCCTAGCACTGCTAGGAATTTACCCAAGGGATATAGGAATGCTGATGCATAGGAGCACATGTACCCCAATGTTCATAGCAACACTCTCAACAATAGCCAAAACATGGAAAGAGCCTAAGTGTCCATCAACGGACGAATGGATCAAGAAGATGTGGTTTATCTATACCATGGAATACCAAATGGCAATGAGAAACAATGAAATCTGGCCATGTGTAGCAACATGGATGGACCTTGAGGGTGTTATGCTGAGCGAAATAAGTCAGGCAGAGAAGGACAAATACCATATGTTTGCACGCATAGAAGGATTAAGAGGAACTTAACAGAGGACCATGGGGGAGAAGAAGGGGGAAATAGTGGGGGAGAGGGAGAGAGGCAAACCATGAGAGACTCTTGAATGCTGAGAACAAACTAAGGACTGATGGGTGTGGTGGGGGTGGGGGGAGATAGGCATGGAGAGGACACTTGTGGGGATGAGCACTGGGTGTTGTATGGAAACCAACTTGACAATAAACTATTTGTAAAAAAAAAAATTAGTGTTTTTGTGTTCTTTAGGTAAATAAAAACATGGCAGATCTATTTTTAATTTTTTTGAAGACATTTCTACTGTTTTCCACAATGAGTGCACCAGTTTGCATTCCCATCAACAGTGCACAAGGGTTTCTTTTTCTCCACATCCTTGCCAACGCTTGTTGTTTCTTGTGTTTTTGATTTTAGCCATCTGACTGGTATGAGGTGATATCTCATTATGGCTTTAATTTGCATTTTCTCTATTGATGAGTGATGTTGGGCATCTTTTCATGTGTCTGTTGGCCATCTCTATGTCTTCTCTGGTGAACTGCCCATGTCTTCCCTCCACTTAAGAATTTTTTTCTAACGTTTATTCAATTTTGAGAGAGAGATAGAGAGAGAAAGCATGAGCGGGGGGGAGGCAGAGAGTGTTGGAGATACAGAATCTGAAGCAGGCTCCAGGCTCCCAGCCATCATCACAAGGCCTGATGCAGGGCTTGAACCCATAGACCTGTGAGATCACGACCTGAGCCGAAGTCGGATGCTTAACCAACTGAACCACCCAGGTGCCCCCAAATTATTTTTTTAATGTTTATTTTTGAGAGAGAGAGAGAGAGAATGTGCGCGCGTGTGCGCTCAAGTGGGGGAGGGGCATAGAGAGAGAGGGAGACACAGAATCCAAAGTATGTTCCAGGCTCTGAGCTGTCAGCCCAGAGCCTGACACGAGGCTTGAACTCATGAACCGTGAGATCATGACCTGAGCTGAAGTTGGATGCTTAACTGACTGAGCCACCTGGGCACCCCCTTCCACCCGTTCTTTTTTTAATGTTTATTTATTTTTGAGAGATAGAGAGAGCGTGAACACGTACACAGGTGGAAGAGGGGCAGAGAGAGGAGACAGAGAATCCAAAGCAGGCTCCAAGGGATCAGTTCAAAGCTGGATATGGGGCTTGAACCCATGAACCCATGAAATCATGACCTGAGCCAAAGTTGGTCGCTCAACTGACTGACCCACCCAGGCGCCCCTGCCCATTTTTAATTGGATTATTCAAATTTTTGGTGTTGAGTTCTATTAAGTTCTTTATATATTTTGGATACTAACCCTTTTCTCAGATATGTCATTTACAAATATCTTCTCCCATTCAGGAGGTTGTCTTTTAGCTTTGTTGATTATATTCTTTGCAGTGTAGAAACTTTTTAACTTGATATAATCTCAATAAGTTTAATTTTGCTTTTGTTTCTCTTGCCTCAGAAGACATATCTAGAAATGTTTCCTTTTCTTTTAAATGGAATTTATAAACCCTCCTCAGAGCTGAAGAGACCAGAGAGGGGCAGGGTGCATCACACTCCTTCCAATTATAAATGGGTAAACTGAGACCTGGAGCAGAGGTATTCCCCTTTCCCATCGCCCCCCACCCCCAGGTCACAGGTCACAGAAGGAAGCAGCAATAACAATAGAATCTAGATTTCTTCACCCGTGAATCCACGTGACTGGTGTTCTTCTAAATTGACACTTGGTGTGCTTTACCTTTTTAAATTTTTTTTTAATGTTTTATTTATTTCTAGGAGAGAGAGAGAGACGGCGTGAGCAGGGGAGGGTCAGAGAGAGAGGGAGTCACAGACGGAAACAGGCTCCAGGCTCTGAGCTGGCAGTCAGCACAGAGCCCGACGCGGGGCTCGAACCCACGAACCGCGAGATCAAGACCTAAGCGAAAGTCGGACGCTTAACCGACTAAGCCACCCAGGCGCCCCTTGGCGTGCTTTATCTTAATGTTTATTTATTTCTGGGGGAGGGTCAGAGAGACAGAGGTACAGAGGCTTTGAAGTGGACTCACCGCAGACAGCAGAGCCTGATGTGGGTCTGGAACCTACCAACCACGGCATCCTGTCTGAGCCAAAGTCACACTTAACCGACTGAGCCATTCAGGCGCCTTTAAATCAACATTTGTTTTAAGTTCAGAGGAGCGAATCATTTAAAGAATCTTTGAGGGACGACTAATTGGCTCTTAAGGCATTGGGAAAAAAATACCTGGCCTCAAGGGCCCTTTAAAAGAACAAGGCCACATGATCCACGTGTCCTCCACTTCCGGGATCCTTGCTACAAGTAGTTAATCCCGGCCCATCCTCAAGGTATTATGGGAAAAGTAGTTCCACATTCCGGCCGACACAAGGCAGCCGTCTTGAAACTGCATTTCCCAGAGGGCTCTGCTCGCCGTCTCGTGAACCGGGATACGGGCTAGTGGAGTGAACGCCTCATCCTGGGTTTTTAAATTTCTCAGGGCATGAGTGACGGTGGACAGAGGCCTTTGGCGGCGGCGTCCGTGAGCTGCCTGGTCTGTAAGCGCTGTACGCGGAGACCGTAGAACCATCCAAGCAACTCTGCTTCCGGCCGGGGACAAAAAGCCGAGGCGCTGCGTCTCCTTTAATCGTTGTGGGCGGGGCGTGGCAACGCGACCCGCGTTGCTATTGGCGGCGGTTGGGGGCGCGGAAACTGAACCTGCTGCAACGGCCGACGCTGTCTCGTCCGGCGCTTTGGGCGCCCCCGGCCCGCCATGGCTGCGACTTGCTCTGTGAGTTTCCGCCCGTGGCGGCTGTCCGGCCTTACTTTCTCCGCCGGGACTGTGGGCGCCTGGCCGGGGCGATGGCTTCGAGAGGGAAGCCGGGTTCCGAGCCAGTACTTTCCGGCCCCAGTTTACCGTCTGTGCAGGGGACACTGGGTGGGGACACGTAGTGAGTACCTTCTGCGTGCCAAACCCTTTGCGGGCTCCCGGGGCCGACCAACCAGTCCCAGCTCCCAGGATTTGCATCCTAGCGGAGGAGACACTGGTGCTGGTATGTTCCAACTGGAGGTCGAACTTGGGGGCATCGCAGGGCCTCCCTTGGGCTCTGTCTCGCCATCCTGAGCAGTGGATGGTTGGTTAGGGGCTTGTTTAGCGTACTCCTTGATCGGAAGGGGCAGCCCAGGTCTGCAGCATCTGGTTCGGATGCCCAGAGTCTCCGGTGCCTCTTGAGGGAAGCACTCCAAAACTCCTCTTTTTGAGGAATTGTTTAAACATGTCTGACTTTTGGGCTGGGTTCAGAGGAAGACTGGGTGGTACCCTTAGGTGTGTGGGGACTTGAACAGAGGGCCCAGGCTTAGGATCCAGGCTTTTTGTCCCCTAACCTAGTGCCCTTCCCATAAGTCCCTCCTCATTTCCTTCCGTATATAATCCACCTTTGGGGGAGATGAGGAAACACAGACCCTGGTGGGATGACGTGGGAAGGGTGTTAGGTTTCAGAGGCCGTCTGATCAGAGGTGCATCTGAACTTGCTTCTTCCCACTGAGCCTAGAGGTGAGCATTATCTTACCCTTGTTCTCCCAAGAGGTTAAGTGCCCTCCCCCAGCTGCCATTCCCTTTCTTGTTGAAAAGGGGACTCTGGCAGGTGTGCTGGGGGTGGAGTTGGGCACAGGGCCTTTATTATGGTTACAGCTTTGTGGAGGTGGCAATGGCCTTGCTCTTTCCCAAGAACATTTTTCCCCCCAGAGGAGGTTTTGCTGGCCTCCCTGGTGTGCCTGAAATGCTTTTTTGAGACTCCCGATATTTGGGGTAGGAGGAGATGTTTGCATGGCAGGGCTGTAATTCTTCAGATGCTAAGGCAAGCTGCTGTTGAATGGAGTCTCTGGAATATTATCTCCATGTCTTCGTAAGTAGTGTCCTAAACTATTGCCTTCTTGACAGTGAGCAGAATGGAAATGGTGGCAGTGCCCCTTGGGGCCTGTCTCGGCTGACCTTTGAGTTCACAGTGGGACTGAGGGTACAGAATCTGAATCCTGGGACAGGGGTGGCTGAAAGACTCCATTTTCTCTCTTTGGTTCTTTTAGAAAAATAGCTTTATCGAAATATTTTTCACACGCCATAGAATGTACCCTCTTAAAATGTAAAATTATTGGTATTCAGTACATTGACAGTGTTGTCTAATAATCGTCACTAACTCCAGAACATTTTTGTCACCCCAAAGAGAAGCCTGTACCCATTCAACAGTCACTTCCCTTCTCCTCACTAATCTAATTTCATTCTCTATAGATTTACCTATTCTGGATCTTTCATATAAATGGAATCCGACAACATGTGGCCTTTTTTACCTGGCTTTTTTCACTTAACATAACATTTTCCAGGTTCATCTGTGTTGTAGCATGTGTCAGTTTCTTCATTCTTTTTTACTGCTAAATTGTATTCCATTGTATGGAGAGATCACATTTTGTTTACCTATTCATCTCTCTCTCTCTCTCTCTTTTTAAATGTTTATTTCATTTTGAGAGAGATAGAGTGTAAGCGGGAGGTGGGGGGGTAAGGGGACAGGGTAGAGACAGAGGGAGACACAGAATCCAAAGCAGCGTTCAGACTCTGAGCTGTCAGCACAGAGCCTGACACGGGGCTCGAACTCACAAACTATAAGATCATGACCTGAGCCGAAGTCAGATGCCCAACCACTTGAGCCACCCAGGCACCCCTTTTTTACCCATTCATTTCTTGATGGACCTTTAGGTTTGTCCACTTTTTGGCTATCATAAATAATACTGCTGTGAACACTTTTGTACAAGTTTTTGTGTAAACAGCTTTCAATTCTTTGGGATATTTACCTAGAATTTTTTTTTAATAGTTTTTATTTATTTTTGAGACAGAGAGAGACAGAGCATGAGCAGGGGAGGGGCAGGGAGAGAGGGAGACACAGAATCTGAAACAGGCTCCAGGCTCTGAACTGACAGCACAGAACCTGGTGTGGGGCTCAAACCTATGAACCCCGAGATCATGACCTGAGCTGAAGTCAGACGTTTAACCGACTGAGCCAACCAGGCGCCGCCCCATCTTTGTTTCTTTCTTTCTCTTTCTTCCCTCCCTCCTTCCCTCTTTCTTTCTAGAATTTCTTTAAGCGTTTTCCATCCAACGTGGGGCTCAAACTTACGGCCCTGAGATCAAGAGTCATATGCTGTACTGATTGAGCCATCCAGGCGCCCCTCTTGTTAAATTATTTCTAAGTATTTATTCTTTCTCATGTGTCATAAATAGAATTGCTGTCATTTTTCAGATTGTTCATTTCTGGTGTATAGAATAGATATTTGTATATCGTTCTTATTTGTATCCTGCAACCTTGCTTCACTGGCTTAGTTTTTTTAGTGGATTCCCTAGGATTTTCTATATCCAAAATCATGCCTTGAGGCCTTGAGCATTTTTTAAATGCTCCTGGCTGCTATTGGAAGACTCTTGGCCCTGGGGCCAAGCTCCATCCTCATCCAAGCTTTCACTCATTTGACCCCGGCTCTCCGCAGGAGGACCCCTCACTGGAGAGGCATTTTAAGGGCCACCGAGATGCGGTTACCTGTGTGGACTTCAGTCTCAACACGAAGCAGCTGGGTAAGAGGAGGCATCTTTTCCTAGGCACTAGGTTATGAGCCGAGAAGGCTGGTTTTCTACCTGGGAGGTGTGGTGTGGGGGAAGTAGGGCACAGAGAGGACTCAGGTGCTTTATCTACACCTGCATCTTGCTTCAACTGGCCAGCTGTCTGGGTGCTCCATTCTGCATGCAGTGTGTGAGACTCTGAGGTGGCCTTGCCAAGGTCACATGGCCTTTCAGGGTGGCACCAGGCTCTGGGATTTTCACTGCGTATATCCCAGCCACCTCTTGGGTCTGGCTTACAGAATGGCCCTAAACAGTGGCTTCTTTTCCTTGGGTCCGCCATTCTGTTGTCCACAGTAATATGGGAGCATCCAGTGAGAAGAGTATGGAGTAGAGCGCCTTCTACCACTGCCCCTGCACAGCAGCTGGGTACCCCTGTTCTTTGGCTCCTTGGGGGCTCATACATAGCTGTCATGGCTGCAGCTTTCTTGTTTCTGTGGACAAGGCTCTCCCTTTATCCTATGGTCAGGGTCCTCTGTCAGAGGCTATTGGCCTTGTGGTCAGTGTAGATTAAGAGCAAACTAAAGTCATTTGATCTTTATTGGGGATCACTAGGCTTCTGATTGACGTGGGCCCTCTCAATGCTAAAAGGCCCATTGGGTTGGACTGGCTCCCCTGTGTTGGGAGGACTTGCTCTCTAGGGCCCTTAGGATGTGACTCTGTGGGACCCTGCGGAGGACAGGTGTTCTCAGAGGCCTGCAGGGTTGCCACCTGGGGCTGGCATGTGAAGGGCATCTCTTGGCCTGGCTCCCATGTGGGCCTGTTACCTGGAGAGCTGACAACCCGGAGATTCTCCAAACCCCAGCTTAGCTGTCACTGGAAGTGTGGCCTGTCGCCTGCCCCCTTAACTCTTTCGTCTTGCTGGAGGCTCAAGGACCACTGGACCTGAGGGTCACAGCGTCCCTACTTTCTCAGCCAGTGGCTCCATGGACTCATGCCTCATGATCTGGCACATGAAGCCCCAGTCACGTGCCTACCGCTTTGCGGGCCACAAGGATGCCGTCACCTGTGTGAACTTCTCCCCTTCGGGACACCTTCTTGCCTCAGGCTCCCGGGACAAAACTGTCCGGATCTGGATACCCAACGTGTGAGTCATAGACGTTGAGGGCTCATCTGAACCTGGGGCCCTGGAGCCAGAGCTGTCCACACTCAGGTCCCCATCCTGGCTCTGGCCTTGTCATAGTGGGACATCTGCCCTCCTTCTGAAGAGGTACCGTCAGAAGCTGGGGCTTCAGCCGGGGTGGGGCCCTCCGCCTGGTGCTGGGAGAGGGGTTCTGCGCTTTCCCCAGCCATCTGGAAGGAGTCCCCTCTTGACGCAGTCTGTGGGGCACTGGGGTGCGCAGGCCTGTGTCAGTTTGGAGGGGTTCCTGAAGGGTGGGGAGAGCTTTGACATGCTCCTGGGCCCTCGTGTCGCCGTTACGGGTTTCCTGAGTCCGAGTACCCACCCCTGCAGCAAAGGCGAGTCCACTGTGTTTCGGGCACACACAGCCACAGTGAGGAGCATCCACTTCTGCAGTGATGGCCAGTCTTTCGTGACGGCCTCCGACGACAAGACGGTTAAGGTGTGGTCGACTCATCGCCAGAAATTCCTGTTCTCCCTAAGCCAGCACATCAACTGGGTCCGCTGTGCCAGGTGAGCACCGCCCTGTCGAGACCCGAGGCTTGAGAGGCCCAGAGACGCTGCCAGGTGCCGGTGTTGTGACCTTGGGCAAACTCTTTCGCTTCTCTTTCATATTCCTGAGTCTCAGCTTCCTCATCTGTGAAGTGGGAACAAAGAAGTTGTTACATTGTCAATTGTTGAGAAGCTTCAAGCTTGTAGGGGATAAGTAAGTTAGTTTTTTGCTAGCCTTGATTGATCACCCCTGACATCGTGCTGGTGAGGCCCAAAGCGAGTCAGCAGGGGCTGTGTATGAGCAATAGCAACAACAAGATGATGTTGCGGCTGCCACTGTACGTTTTCTCGTCACTCTTCACGGCAGTCCTGCAAGCTAAGTGGTGCTTAGTATTCTCATTATGCATATAAGGACGCTGAAGCTCAGAAGAGTGAAGTATCTTGTGAAGTTAATAGCAGAGCTAGGGTTTGAACTCTCAGAAGTTGATTTTGCTTGAACTATCAGATGGGGACCCTGGCTTCTGAGGGGCCTAGTCTAAAGGTTGGCTCTCCCTTGTGTGTGTGTGTGGGGTGGGGGGAGACAGTATGGAGACTTGGGGGACCTGGGAACAGGATAATGGTGCTGATGGTGGGCTTTGGACCACCTTCCCGCTGATAGCATCAGAGGTCACCACGTGCATTGTCGTGTGCCACGTGCAGTGCTGGGGTCCTTGTGTGCACAACGCTGCTCCCTGCTCCCCATGAGGTAGGCGCCATTCTTACCATTTCACGGAGGGAAAGCCGCTTACCCAGGATCACTCGGGGTCCAGGCACGGTGTGTGGCTTTGGCTAGTTCTGGGAGTGGGTAGTGGGCGGTGCAGAAAGGTGGCTGTGGAGGACAGGGTGCAGCACCCCTGACAGTGGTGTGACTTGTGCCCCCTCTGGTTCAGGTTCTCTCCTGATGGGCGGCTCATTGTGTCTGCCAGTGACGACAAGACTGTCAAGCTGTGGGACAAGACTAGCCGGGAGTGTGTCCACTCTTACTGTGAGCATGGCAGGTAAGTCACCAGACCCTGTCTACCACCTGCACAACCTAGTCATGAGGGGCCCCATGCGGAGCCATGTCTCTGCTGCTCTCTGTCTCTGAAGCTTTTTCTGTGTGAATGGGAGGTTCAGCCTCACCCCCAACCCCACAAACAACAGGGGTGTTTAACTTCAAAGCATGTAACTCTTGGGGCCTCTCTTTTTCCCTTTATTTCTCCAGTTCTCCGAATTGTGACATGCCTGTCTGAAAGCAGGTGGCCCTGGACCCCCCTAAATCATGTTAGTATGTTACCTATGGTGATGGCTTTATAAAGGAAAAAGCTTGTCATGTTCTTGTAAGTTCTTGGAGGCTATTCACAAGGTGCCACGTCACCAGGAGAGGGACTCACCTACTCTGGGCTCCTCAGTGACACCCAGCGTCTGCTCTCCTCAGTTAGGCTGGGAGCCCCGAGGACAGGCTCCTGAGAGCTGGCTGTGATATCATCCTGGCTGTTAGGTGTGGGTGTGTTGAGGGCCGTTGGCCTGTCCCCTGGAGCTGGGTGAACCAGCAGCCCTGGGGTGCTCTTGGCCCTTGGGACTGGGCCTCAGCTGGCAGGCCTGCCCTGCCTCCTGCTCTGATGAGGGCACTGGCTCCCAGTCTGAAAACCCCTGAGCCATCAACTGACGTTTGGACTGAAGACCACTTTCTCTACTTGTAGAAGTGGATGTCGGGATTTGCTCCCTGTCGAGGCCACCTCTGCTTATTGCTAGCCTCTGTTCTCCCTCTCCTTGCTATTCCGTAGCCACCTGGTAAAGAAACAGGGCAGAAGAGAGGTATTCTGGGCTGAGGGGGCAGCCTGAGCAGGTACGTAGGGGTGGGAAAGTGCTGGATGTTTTCAGGTCTGTTCTGAGCCAGGACAACCCTCCTATAGCATGCGGTGGTCCCTGTCTTTCCAGCTTTGTCACCTACGTGGACTTCCACCCCAGCGGCACGTGCGTTGCAGCCGCCGGCATGGACAACACAGTGAAGGTGTGGGACGTGCGGATGCACCGGCTCTTGCAGCACTATCAGCGTGAGTGTCCACGAGCAGCCACGGCGGGACCATGTGGGGCCAGGTGTCGGGCTCATTGCCGTGGTGCTTAAATGGGCCCGAGGATGGCCCTGGTCAGTGGGGAGAAGTCCCAGGCCTGCTGGGATCGCCCGGGCGAGTAGTCTGTGTTGTGGCTATGCCAGGTTGGAGTGCTGGCAGATCATGGCACTGCCTGGTGTCCCCAAGCCCTTTGGTGCCTGCTCATGAGCTGGCAGGGTTTCGTGCAGTGCCGAGGAGCTCTCAGTGGCTCTCTGGGCAGGGCTCTGCCCAAGCGCCACTTCTCAGGGGCTGCCCCTGCTATTCGCCTCCAGGACTAACTAAGGTGAAGGGGGGCAGGTCTCTCAAAAGAGGTCAGTGTTCGTGAGACCTTGGCCACTTTTGGCTTCATGATGTCCTCCACAGACATGGAGCCATGAGCCGTATGGAGGGTCAACTTAGGCTAGAGGCCAGGATACAGGCCCTGTAGTTGTGTCCCGTGATCTAATTGTAGCCCTCAGGAGGCAGAGCAGCAGGCACTCAACGTGGGCCGGCGTCAGGCTGCAGCTGGGAGGTGGGGCAGGAGCAGACTCGGGTGTGATTAGGAGGCTCCCGCTCAGGGTACTGGCGTATGGAACTGTCCTGAGAGCAGTGTGACTGGGCAGGGCCATGAGTCACCTCAGTGGTGGGGATGCGGCCAGGGAAGGAAGCTGGTGAGGCGCCACAGGAGGCACTGGGGGCTGTGCAAGGAGCAAATGGAGGCGGGCCTGGGGGCCTGGCGCTGAGACCAGGGAGGGGCGGAGCTGGAGTTGTTTGCAGAGCTGTGGTTGTTGACTTGGGACTGAGTTTAAAGTCCATGGGCCACTTCCAGAATTCACACCTGAAAACAGGAAGGACGCATCTGGACAAAGCTATGGGGCTTGGCATTCAGAGCTCTCCTTTAAGCTCTTCCTACCTGATTCTCAGACAGTGAGGACAGCACTTTCTAGGGTAACCGAGGCACACAGACCTTCTCAGAAGGGATAGAGGCTCCTGGCCTTGAGAAGCACATGGTGGAGGGTGGGCTCCGCAGCCAGCCTCAGCGTTTCTGGTTGAGTGACATTGGACAGGTCACTTGACTCCTCTGAGCACTCTGGGGCAGTGTGATAGGGCTTCTCTCACAGGTCTGTTGGGAGGGTAACGAGTTGGTCCGTATGAAGAACTTAGAGAGTGCCTGGCACAAAGCAGAAAACAGGCACTATGTTCATGATGATGCTGGTGTTGCCAAGTCTTGGTCCTGGAGTCTGTTCTCTGGGCAAGGAGGGCCCTGTCAGTCAAGGCCTGCGCTACCCTACACCACCACCAGGTGGCAGGGGCCAGCCGCATAACTGGTTCCTTCCTCTGCAGTGAGCCCTGGGGTTTGTCACAGATACCATTTCAGACAGAGCTTCTAGAACAGAACAGATATGGGGTCTACCTGTACTTGGAGACCACACCTCTCCTTCCCCTCCTTCAGGCTTAGAGACCTCTCTCTGAGCCAGGCCTGTATTGGAGATTGGGCACATCTGTACAGTTGACTAGGGGAAGTTTGGCAGGTAAAAAGGAGTGCTGGGCAGGAATGCGCCTCTGAGTATGGGGTCAGGAGAGAAGGGAAGGTTAGGAGCATAGGCTGTTTCCTGTCTATAAAGGGGGTGGTAACAGTGCCTTATGGGGCTTGTGAAGAACTGTTGGGGGATCCACATGAGAATTATAGTAGAGTGCTGGAAACATGGTTTGTACCACATAAGACTTTCTTTATTTTCTTTATTATTTTGTACCACATAAGTATTGGCACTGGGGGGAGACGATCTCTAGCTGATCCTGGGAGGGTCCAGCCTCACCTCTGATGGATCAGGAGCCTGGGCCAGGTGTTTGTGGGGTGTACCAGCAGGTACCCATTGGGGAGGACCTTGAATGTCATACTCTCGCCCATGGTCCCAAAGATGCAGCATGGCTGGCAGTGGTGGGACTGTCCCATGGTTTGCGGAGTGAAGATATGTCTGAGAGGACAGCAGTGCTGAAATGTCTCTGTGAGTGGGTCTCAGCACTGCTGAGTGTCTGGATGATGGGCTGCCTGTACCACATGTCTGAGTGAGGGCTGGGCATCCGAGTAGGGCAGGGGTCAGGACCAGGGGATGGGTTTTGGAGATGGAATAGAGTCAGAAGGTAATGCTGTGGGTAGAGGGGCCATTCCTAGGGCTTGAGAAGGGCCCAGGTCATATCCTTGGTCTCTGCGATTGAGGGGCCATGAAGGGAAAAGTCCACAAAGCAGTCAATGTGAGGGGGAGAGCCCCCTCTCCCATCGTGGGAGGGCTGAGGGGGGCAGAGCCAGGGGTATGGAGGAAAGCAGAGTCTCCCGAAGAGGGTGGTCAGGAGGTGGAGTGATGCAGAGCAGTTGAGGGGGGAGACGGGTGCTGGAGAGGGGGGAAAAAACCCTGGGGTTTTTGAGGGAGCAGGCTTGGCAGTGGGGGGGGGAGTCCATGACTGGCAGGGCTGGGGAGGCAGTGGGAGGGCTCAGGTGGCATCAGGAGCCAAGTCCTGAGGGGACTTGGGGTGCATGAGGTTGATGGGCTCTGCAGAGAGATTTCAGTGAGTTTTTGCTCTTGTCCTTTCTTCTGTGACAGAGCTACGCAGTGTCTCGTTTCTAAACCACCCCGATATAGATCAGAGGCCTCAGGTGGCCTGGAGTACCCCGTACACTACCAGGTTTCCTCAGCTCCCTGCCCAGTGCATGGCGCAAGGCGGGTATTCACGGGGCAGCAGTTCTTCCCACTACTTCTAGACTCACCCTCTGGGGCTCAGGGAGAGCCAGGTGGATCTGAGCACATTGGTTGGGGGACGTACCCCTCACCCTCTGTGCTGCTAGAGTGACCCGACCAGGTCTGCTCAGGCCTAGTGGCTCCCCTTAAGAGCTCCTCTACCTGAGAGGCTCTCCCTAGCCCCTTCGTAGCAGCTGCTCCCCCACCCTTGGAGGTGCAGGGGCATTTGTTTGGAGGCTGATTCCCTGAGAAGGTCTTCTGGCCCTCTGACAGCAGACACCTGAGCTATTTTCTGTCCCCGATTCCTGGGAAACCCAGAGGAGAGTTTTTAGGGACACCGTGACACTTGGTGGCTCTGGGTGAGAACCAGGCGCTCCTGAGAGGGCTTTGGGCACATGAACTCTTGGGCTTTTCTGAGACACTTTGATTCATGCTACTGCAGTATGTGGTCAGCAGTTGTAGCTTGCCCGTGTCCAGCTGCCCCACGGCTGTGCTTCCTGGAGGACACTTCCTGTCCCGTGTTAGCTTGTTGGAAGTCGCTTTGGGCAACAGCACGCAGCTGGTGCCATTTTTCTCAGGGAAGGAATTTCTTGGCTCTGGCCTGTCACTGATGGGAGCAGTTTTGGTTTCCCAATTCAGCAAGGAGCTGGTGGGGCTGTTGGAGCCCCGGGAGCGCCAGTCCCCACGGAGGTGGGTTCGGTTCCATATGCTCTGAGCCCACATCAAGGCTGTTTAAACATCTGAGCAGCAGCCCCCATCCGGAACCCATAATGTGGTTTGCGGTTTACAGGCACGTGCAGGTCCTGGGTGGATGTCAGGGCTACTCCCCATTTCACAGATGGGGAGTTTGAGGCTTGCCCACGGTCACACAGCTGGGAAGCTGGGAGTCTGAGTCTCCCAGTTCAAGGCCTCTGAATCTGGCATTCTGTTCACCACTCCTTGCTGGCTTCTTACACTGTGTTGATTCTAGTCATTTACTTCCTGAGGCCTCTGGGAGGCCTTGGCCTGGGCCTTTCCAGAAATTCCAGTTAGAGCTCAGAGTCCCAGGTTCTCTGTCCATTGGTTCTTTCTTTTTTCTTTCTTTTTTAAATAAAAAAAATTTTTTTTGATATTTATTTTTTGAGAGAAAGAGACAGAGCAGGAGTGGGAGAGGGACAGAGAGAGAGGGAGACACAGAATCTGAAGCAGGCTCCAGGCTCTGAGCCATCAGCACAGAGCCCGACATGGGGCTCGATCTCACGAACCTTGAGATCATGACCTGAGCCAAAGTCAGTCGCTTAACTGACTGAGCCACCCAGGCAGCTCCTCTATTGGTTCTTAACACACCCTTCTGTCCTACCCCACATGCAGTCACAGAGGATTTTAAGGCATCTGTGCAGCCAGTGCGGCAGACCTGCACCCTTTGCTTGGTTTTTGAGACCAAAAGCATTGGTCAGGAGGCAGTGTACTGTCCCACCTGTCTGGTCAGCTCATTGCCTTTTCCCCCACCATCCCCAAGTGGGCATTTATGTGGCATTCACAAAGAGGAGGGTTTTGAGCACCCTTCTCTGCCAGTATCAGCATGTTCAGTGTATGAATTCGTAGCCCCTCATAAACCCAAAGTCATGGGACATGCCAGTTGTGCATTATGAGAAGCCACCCCGGGTGAAGTGAGCTGAGCCCTTTGTGATGAGGGTGGGGTAGGACTTGGTCAGGTGTGGCCCGCTGTAGAAAGGCACCTCCTACTTGGGTAACTGCGGGTTCTCTGGGCTCCTTGGGCAGTGAGCCAGATTTGCGAGGGCTTGTACACACGGAGCCATGTGGGAAGAGTGGATTGTGGGTGCCCTCCTTAGGCCACGTGCTAGCTACAAGCCATGGCCAGTTCCCAGGGCAGGGTCTGCAGTGGCCTCAATCCCTCCCTCTCTTGGCTCCTGGTGGCCTGTAGAATCTTGATGTTGGTATATCTTTGACCTTGAGTTGGAGTGTCTCCTTTGCCAGAAGCCCACAGCCGTGCCCAAATGTCAATCTGCCGTCAGTTAATACCAATAACTGCCATGGAAGCAAGATGAGGGCCTATGAGCTTTGGGCTTGATGAAATGTGGATTAATCCTGCACAGTCACTGCTCAGGACTCAATGGTAGGAGCCTACCTGGGGAACTATCATGCAGGGTTGACTCTTAGGACAGGGCCTCCCTAAATGGCTCTCCTGCCTCTATAGAGCCCAAGAGCCTGCCCCAGGCTGGTGGGGCTGTTGGGCAAGGCAGCAGAACAAGGAGGGAAAGGCAATAGGTCCTGGCGCCTGGTACATCTTCAGCCCCCAGTCTGAACCCTCTTCTGGAGTGAATGGTTTCAGATGTTTTTGCCACAGCTAGGAGGCCTTTGATAATCCTGCCATTTATAGTGGAGCCGGGCTCGCGGTGTCCTTCCTCTGTGGGAGAGTCCCTCCCCTGGTGAACCTGCCCAGGTGGGAGGGCCTGGCATGGTATGCACCTCGTGACCCCGCTGGCCTGGTGGTGCTGGGAAGCCTGGGCTTCCTGAGCTCACCCTCTTTGATCCACCCTCCTGACCCTGGCTGCTCCTCTTCCACCTTTGTCTCAGGTGGGGGGGAGAGGCGTGGCGTTCTTTTCAGTACAGGCTGCCAAAGGTCGCAAAAATGAGAATAGAGTGCCTTTCTCCAGGCTCAGGGAGGCAGACGTGCCAGGAGCAGCATTTGAAGAGGCCCAAGGGGAGATGGGGCATGGGGTAGTTGTTCTGCTGTGGGACTGGGGGGTCAAGGGTAGCAGGGCTCCCCGGGGGGACAGCTCACAGTGTTTTGGCCCTCCTCGCACCTCACTTCACCACCCGTGTGACCCAGCAATCTGGTGAGCACAGCTGGCCCCTTAGGAGCGCGGGGCACTAGTCCTTAGCCTATAGACTCATAACCCGAGGTGCTGGCAGATGCCAAGCTAGGCCTGGGCTCTGCCTCCCTGGACATAACTGTCTGTTGAGGGGAGGGAAGGATCTGTTTTGTTTTGTTTCTTAATGTTTATTTATTTTTGAGAGAAGAGGGAGAAGACAAGTGGGGGAGGGGCAGAGAAAGAAAGAGAGGGAGACAGAGAATCTGAAGCAGGCTCCAGGCTCTGAGCTGTCAGCCCAGAGCCTGATGTGGGGGTCAAAGCCATGAACCATGATTATGACCTGAGCTGAAGTCAGACACTTAACTGACTGAGCCACTCAGGTTCCTCCCACCCCCACACTTTTTTTTTTTAAAGTGTATTTATTTTGAGAGAGACAGCACATGTAAGTGGAGGAGGGGCAGGGAGAGAGAGGATCCCAAGTAGGCTCTGCCCTGTCAGCGAGGGGCCTGATGTGGTGCTTGAACCCACAAACCGTGAGATCACAACCTGAGCTGAAATCAAGAGCAGATGCTTGATGACTGAGCCACCCAGGCGCCCCGTTAAGGATTTGCTTTTTATCATTCACCCAGTTGTGTAATCACAGTGACTATATACTGATGGTTAAAAAAATTTCTGGAAGTATGTGGAGTAAAAATTCCCTTATTTCTATCATACCTATAGGACTGTATAGGAGGGCCCTACCTGGAGCTGCTGTCCACATCCCTCTGCACATGTGTGTGCCCCTCCACATGTGGGTGGTGACAGTCACACTCTGCATTCCTAATGTTCTTTCTGCTACTGCCTGTGGCTGGCACCGGTTCACTTCCTGCTGGGGTCAGCTGTGGCTGTATTCTTTTGCTCTCTGTGCCCCAAATCTAAGTAAACTGAGGATGCTGACCTCCCCCGCCGCAGACCCCACTAGTCCCTCTGCAGGCTGGCTTCTGGAGTTCCGGTGCTTAAAGAGTATTCAGACATAAATATCATGTTATGTAAAGCCTTGGCTGTCTCCCCCTAGTGTGCTTGGGAACACGTACTCACATTCCCCAGGCATATGAGCGTATCAGCTGGGCTGGTGTCTGAGGGGCTCCATGCACCTCTGTGGGTTCCACTGAAGTCCATTTTGTGGCGGTTGTGTTCATTGGCCTTCTTGCAGCCTCATGGGGCCAGGATGAGCGGTTGGTTTTAGAAGTTACCTTTCTGTTTGTGGCTGTTCTGATTTGGCAGGCCGCGGTTATCTTTTCCCCGCTGGTGTCCCCACCAGGACTGTATGGTGGGTGTGAAGGCACCAGGGTCTGCTTCGGCAGCTGCTTTAGAAGCTGCAGTGTAGCCGGTCCTCACATTGCCATCCCCATGTGACATGCCTGGGTCCAACTCACCCACTTACCCACTGCTTTCTGAGTCCTGCTCAGTGCCTGACACTGAGGCAAGGGCCCAAAGCAGCCCTTGCCTGACAGAAGACACAGTCTCATGGGGACCAGCCCTGAATCAAACAGCTACACGTAAATGTAAAACACTGCTGTGAGGCGTGAACCCACCGGAGACTCATGGTGCTTCAGGAGCACAGTTCAAGGGGGTGGCCCCAGGGAGGCCAGGAGGCTTCTCGGAGGAGGTACCTGAGCAGTGAGCTTTAAGGTCAGGGGAAGAGGGAGGCAGGAGTCCCCCGGGCCCATGGGGAGCACCTGGAGAGCTGACAGGGCTGGGCTGGCTGGATCTTGCAGAGTGAGGGACACCGGGATGGATGGTGGGGCTCGGGTCAGGCCAGTGAGGAAAAGAAAGTCACAGATGGGGTCTTGCTGTTGTGTGTTGGGTACGGTGGCAGGACCTAGAAGCTGCGTGTGACACCAGGGGCAGCAGAGAGGCATATCTGAGGGCTCACTCTGTACAGAGGCTTCATAGGCAGGCTTATCCCCTCAGCACCCCTAACACATGAGTGCCATGATACAGCAGGAGAAACTGGCTCACATGTGTCAGGGTGCTTGCTCAAGGTCATAGGTGGGCCAGCGAGGAGGCCAGGATTGGAACCCGGGCCTCACTAGCTCCTGAGAGTGTCTTACCATCTGCCCGCCTGGCCCACACTCTTGTAGGGCAGAAGCATGGTATTGGCCCTTCAGGGGCTTTCTTTTCCATCCACTGTGCTCCGAGTAGCAGTCTGACAGACAGATGGAGCATTGTGTTTGAGCTCGACACTCTGTGTGGTGAGTGGTGGAGGAATCACCTGATCCCACCGGCCTTGACACCTGTGCGCCCGCCTGTCCTACGTCTCCCGCTGCCGGTCCTCGCTCTGGACGAGTCTGCTCCTGTGCTTTGGCTGTGCTGCTCTTCTGGGAAATCCTTGTGGGGCTCCCTACAGTTTCCTTAGAGTTGTGGCCACCCTGGCCCAGCCCTGTGCCGAGCCTTGGTTGGCCCCGATTGCCCGTCTCTGGGCTTCAGCTGTATCCCCCGGCCTCCCAGCCAGTGCCTGACTGATGTCCCTTTCCTAGTGCACAGCGCAGCAGTGAATGCACTCTCCTTCCACCCATCTGGAAACTACCTGCTCACGGCCTCCAGTGACTCGACCCTGAAGATCCTGGACCTCATGGAGGGCCGGCTGCTCTATACTCTCCATGGGCATCAGGTGAGGCCATTAGTCTGGCACTGAGTGGCACAGAGAGAGACAGAGGTGCTGCCTTGAGACACATGCAGGGCTGGGGTTCACCTGAGGTGGGCCTTCCCTTGGAGCCCATTGGGGATGGCTTCTGTGGTCCCTTACAGTCTGGGCAGTGGAGCGAAAGGCAGAAACAGGTTTGCCCTTCATGGGACCTGTGAGCTCCGGCAGAAGTGCTGGGCCTGTTATGGCAACTGAGAAGGGGGTGCAGGAGCTAACTTGGTTGGGAGTGGGGCGGAGCCATCCAGACATGATTGGCACACTTCCCCCCAGGGAGTTGCATGGAATCTGCCCCCAAGTGACCTCAGGCATCCCTTGGTCTACTGGTCAAGTAGAGAGACCCAGACCCCATGCCCTGAATTGCCATTGGGGTCTCCAGGGGATTCTGTAGACGTTGATGCCTTGGAGACAGACCCTAACAGGTGTTTCTCAGAGGCAAGTGCTTAGGGTGGACATCTTCCTGTGTGTGTGTTTGGGAATTCCTGGAATTGAATCAAGGGACCTCTCTGAGTGACCTTCACCAATGCAGCTGGTGCCCTGGACTCCCTCAGTGGGCAGTGGCCAGGCACTGGACCATGGTGAGGTGGGCTGCCTGCCATGCTCTAAGCAGCTGGCCTTGGAGTCACCCTCTCACCCCCTCCCCCCAACTGCCCCCCGATTACAGCTGAGCTGTCTCCTGCTGGGCACAGCAGTCATTGGAATGTCCCCTGTTGGGACATAGTTGCCACACCCAAGTTGGACATGGGGTGCAAAGACCAGAGCTTTCAGTTTGTCCCCTTATCCACCTGTGAGCAGGGGGGCAGGCAGAGTGGAGGGTAGGGACGGGCTCCCGAAGGCTGAGGGAGGCCATGGGATGCCCATGTATCTCTGGCAGGAAGCAAGGTGTGAGGTGTCTGACCAGGGTTCTGGATCCATGGCCATCTGAATCAGGCACATGTGGGCCAGTGGCCATGGCTCGGTGTGGGAGCACGGGCCTTTTCTTCTGCTTCCTTGGGACCTGGAAGCCTGCTTGCTGCCCTCAGCCCGTGGTGGCCCCTTGTCCTCCATGTCACATGTCTGGAGTGCAGGACACGTTCCATCCCCTGTGGCTGGCACATCCAGGTGTAATATCTGGTCACTGGGCTGGGCGACCTCTGTTCTTGGTGCAGAGCCACCTTTGTCAGTTCTTTGGCAAGTCAGTTATTCAGATCTGTGTGTGACCAGTTTGAGATCTTACAACCAGGAGGCCATTTGAAAACCACACAAATGGTGCTGTCTCTCCTGCTCCCCATGGAAAGAAAGAGAAAGCAATATCCAGAAACATCATGCAAACAGATACATGCCAAGTGATCTGTTGTGCTGTGTGTGTGTGTGTGTGTGATTACAGGGTTCTTTAAACAGCTGACTCACCTCTTAGCCTCATAACCCTAGAAATGTGGTGTCTGAATGCCAGTCCCGCGTTTGGGCACAGCATCAAATACATAAAGGAAACCCACTGACATTGTTCTGGAGAAGTGAAACAGGGACCAAATGAGACAGCGCGGTTGCTTGTCTGCCGTTGAACCTGGAAATGTGGGAACCAGGCCGAGGGACAGCTGGGTTCGCATAGCCCCTTGCAGATGTATAGTCCTCTTGGGCTCCCTGCTCGTGAAGTCCATTCCCTGGCCTGTCTCTCCAGGAAGATGCGCACCGGGGCTATTTGGTGACGAGTGTTAACGTTCTGTGCCCCCATCAGGCCCAGCTGCCACAAGCCACTTCTTGAAGTGTGTGACTGAGCAGCCCCCGGGATCCCCACTGGATCCCCGGTGCCCAGGGATTCCATCACAGATGAGGACGGCTGATTTGAAAGTACTTTTGATCCAGGTGGGGCAACTGAAGCCCAGAGAGTGGTGTGAATTGAATTGCTGGGTCCCATGCAGCTTGGGGTGGCAGAACTGGGACAAGTATCCAAGTCTCTACAGTTTCTACCCTACTCACTTGCCTCACACACCCACTTTTATTTTATTTATCTATTTAAAGTTTATTTTCGAGAGAGAGAGAGTGCTCACACGCACAAGTAAAGGAGAGACAGAGAGAGACAGGGAGACACAGAATCCGAAGCAGGCTCCAGGCTCTGAGCTGTCAGCACAGAGCCTGACAAGGGGCTCAAACCCACGATCCGCAAGATCATGACCTGAGCCGAAGTCGGACACTTAACCCACTAAGCTACCCAGGCGCCCCGCCCCACAGCTTTTAGATGTCAAACTGTGATTTCACTCTTGTTTTTAGATCACTGGTCTGTGGAGGAGGCCAGCAGGCCTTGTGGCTGCTGTGTCCCAGCCTTGCTGCTACATGACCTCGTAATGGTTCAGCAGGAGGGAACCCCATGAAACTTTGGTTTGGACTTGGAGGACCTCCTTGTGACTGTCCCTGGGCGCGACCCAGAGAGAGCTGTGGGAGGGAAGACTATTGAGTTTTTTGGCCAAGTGGAGCACACCCCTCTTGCTTTCAGTTCCACACCTGGGAGAAAAGCAGGGCTGGCTGGGTGGGGGGCGGTGCACCAGCTAGAGAAGCTAGCCACAGGAAGCCGACGCTGGGGGTGAGACAGCCCTCAGCTGGGAGGGGGCTCTGGGTGTGTGCCAGGGAAGTGCCTGTGTCCCACATGAGGGCAGGGCCCAAGCCAGCTCCTCTGGGGGAGCACCAACAGAGCGTCAGGGAGAAGGGTCAGGGGAAGCAGTGCTATTGGGCTGACACTGTCTTACCTGGGTTGAGGCTGCCAGTCTGATATACCATTTAGTTGTCTTTTAATGTTTATTTTTGAGAGAGAGAGACAAAGTGCAAGCAGGGGAGGAGCAGAGAGGGGAGGTGTACACGGAATCTGAAGCAGGCCCCAGGCTCTGTGCTGACAGCACAGAGCCTGACATGGGGCTTGAACCCACGAACCGTGAGATCATGACCTGAGCCAAAGTTGGATGCTTAACCGACTGAGCCACCCAGGTGCCCCATCTATTTAGTTGTCTTTTAAAAGCACAGGGGCACCAGGATGGAGGCACTTGCCAAGTGCCAGAGCTAAGATCAGGGTCATCCAATGCAGCCCGGGTCTTCTGTACTGCATTGAGGGCAACTTGTCAACCCAGGCATCTGACCATAGCAGCAGTTTGGTGGTTCTCCGGCATGCAGTTGGTCACACCTCCTCTCGGCCCATGTGAGGCTGACTCACTTGGTGAAGTTAGGGGTGGACGTCAATTATAAGTTTATCGTGAGCCTCAAGGATTCTGGTGCTTTCCTTCTGAAGTCCTGGCTTTGGGACTCTCAGCTACAAAGGGCCGTTCAGGGGATGTAGCTGGGGACAGAGAGGCTCTTGCCCCATGGGAGCCTGATGCCACAGAGGCTGTTCCCTGGGAATAGTTCCTTGGCTGCAGCTGTGGCCCATGTGGCCCTTCAGAGGCTTCCACACGTGAGTGTCTTCACCTTATTGGCTACTGGATAGGGGGCCTAAGAGGCGAGCAAGCCCTTTGCTGGCTCCAGCCCCCCAATAGCTCTGCTGCTCCATCTGTGAGGGGCCTCAGCAATGAGGAGGCAGTGGGCGGCAAGTTTCCAAAAGCAACCTGGGCAGACGCTGACCCCTTTGCCAAGGCAGGGGTTGGGCTGAGCAGTAGGGTAGCTGTCTACCTCCAGCCTGATCTGCCCAGCTGGAAAGTGGACAGAGCAGGGAGGGCACTGTCAGCCTGGCTCTGGTTCATTGCCCTCTTCTGCCTTTGTCCCTGGGAACATGGGAGCAATTTCTCTCTCTATGGCTTGAGCTGTTAAAGAGCCTGCACCAGTCACCTTTGGCAACTTCTTTTTTTGAGGCCAAGTGCTAGGAGGAGGGTTCATATAGCCTTATCTGGTAGGTGATGGTGCCCAGCTTTTTAAGGAAACACTCCAGTATTTCCAGGAAGAAATAGCTTGTACCCACCTGTTTCTGGTTTGGAAAAGCCATGGGCACTCTCGCGTCTTGTTCAGCTGATAAGTCTGAGCTTCAGGAGGCTGCAGATAGAAGGAAAGGCCTTGGGCATCAAGGTCAGACCATTCCAGCATTGCCTCTTACCCTGGGACATTGGGCAGGACCTTGACTTTGCTAAGACTTTACTCATTTGTAAGAACTCCTCTATCTGCCTCATAACAGGAGAGGATGTGTCTACAGTCCCCAGCACCAGACATAGTAGATCCTCACAGATGTTGGTCCCTTTCCACTTCAACTCTTGGAAAAAGATCCCGTGTTTTAAAAAGCAGTTGAATGGGATGCTTGGGTGTCTCAGTTGGTTAAGCTTTCAACTCAATTTTGGCTCAGGTCATGATCTCACCGTCCGTGGGATCAAGCCCCACATTGGACTCTGCCCTGACTCACGGAGCCTGCTTGGGATTCTCTATGTCTCTGTCCCTCCCCTGTTTATATACTCACTCTCTTTTTCTCAAAATAAATAAAAGGCTATTGAACGTTTCTGTTATGGGCATGGTCCTGGCACCCTGGGTGGGCAGTCTGTCTTTGGTAGGAAAATGAATCCACGGTAGGGAATCTGATGACTTCACCCCCTTTGATGGGCACAGGGCCATAGCCATCAGCCCCTCCCCCACTGGGATGGGCGTGCCTGTTTTCCTTCCCACACTCACCCACAGAGTGTTTCAAGGGTTCATCTGGCTTTTTGTTTTGTTTAGGCTTGTCCTCATCTCCCCCAGAACATCCTCTTGCTTTGGTTTCTCTTTTGTCACTCAGCTCCTGAAATCTGTCCCTGTGGTGACTCCTCTGAATATACTTGTCCCCACCAGTTGCTCTGAGTAGGTGTGGCCTGCTGGTGCCTTGGTCCACAGATCTGTGTGCCATGCCCTTTATTAGTCCCGCCCACCAGGCCATGTTCTAGGGCCCGACTCCTGGAGGAGAGGCCAGGTATCTGTATCTGCTGGCAGGGGGCTGGCAGGGGTGCCAACGGCCTCTCAGGGGGTCTGGAAGGTCTTGCTCTGGGGATCTGCCATAGCTGGGACACTTAAGAGGAAGAGGAGCCCCGGATTCTTGCTGGATCCAGTATAGACTTAGGGGTGTCAGGGCACACAGGGCCCTCCCCATCCTGTCCCACCCCTCACCTTTCAGCAGGGAAGAGCAGGAGAAGGAAGGGCTTCCCCAGCAAGTGCAGCTGTTGTTCGGAGCCTTGTACCCTGAGCCAGGCCCCCACAGCTCTGGGTGGCAAGTGTGGGGGCAGTGTGCTAGAAATACAGATTTATTTTTCTGTATTTTCTGAAACATAATCTTGAGCCATGCTCATTTGGTTTAAGTCCCCAGAGCTATTTGGGAGAGGATGGTGGGCGGGACGTGGGTGGGAGTTAAATCTGGTGTTTATGGCTATGCAGTTGGCGTTCAGGTTCCTGTGGAGTGACTGAGCTGCACCGGGATCACTGGGCACCCCAGCTGGCTCACGGTGGAGGTGAGCAGCCATCCAACTAGGGGCCTGGAACCCAGAACTAGGGCTGCTGCCTGCCCCTGGGGCTGTGCTCCGAGGCTTGGTTGCTGTGAAACCACGGGCTCAGGGCATAGGATCCACCTATGCCCCTGGGAGCCTGTGCCATGCCAGAGCCTAGGCAGGAGCTGGGGAAGTGTCAGGAATGGGGTGCACACGGTCAAGGAGGAGAGGTGACAGTGTGACAGAGGCCTGGGATGCGTGCGTGGGCTGCCCCTTAGGCAGCTCCCAGTGGAAGGAGGTTCTCAGACCATGCTCCCCCACCCCCCACCCCTGCCACTTCGTTTCTTCTAGCGCTCTGCGGCCCTTGTGTAGTCATTTCATTCTGGAGAATTGTATTTATGCTTGGGAAGCTCAGACGTGGTTTGGATGGTTGGGCACCTCCTGGGAGACGTGAGGGGACATCACAAGGGAGAACAGCTCATCTACTCCAACCTGAGTAAACCAAGAGGTCTGCCTGGCCTTCTGTCCCCTGCCGGCAGCCCAGGGTTGAGGATTGGGAGCAGGTGTCCTTGGCCAAGGTCGAGAGAGAGCCTCAGCATTTCTGGGCACTGCCTCTTCCCAGAGCCCATTCCTTGTCCACAGGGCCACTACTCAGACATAGGAGCCAGCCCACAGGAGACGCTAGTGGATGAGTGCAGGGGCCTCCCTCGTGTGGGGGCTTGTGGAAGAAGCAGCCTGGGGAATCCGAGACCAGAGCACCCATGCCAGAGGCCGCTTAGGTCTCCTTGGTCTCCTCGTCTTTGTTGAATGGCCATACTTCTGTCATTTTTGACTCCAGCCATGTGTTGTGACCTTACTGTTTGTTGGCTGGTAGCTAGTGAAAAGCATTACAAAGCCTTGTGAGGCAGTGGTGGATGGGGTACCTGGCTGGGTCTTTGCCAGCATAGCTGTTGTGGGCACAGTGGTCAAAATTCAGGTGTGCAGGGGCCTCAGGGAGCCCAGTGGAAGTGAATGAGGAGAATGGAAGGGTCTGGACCAGCTGTAGGGGCCCTGGAGGGAAAGTCACGCAGAAGCTATGGGATCTAAACACCATCTTTCTTTCTTTCTTCCTTTCTTTCTTTCTTCTTTTTTTTTTTTTTTAACTTTCTTGATTGACACTCTGCTGTTCAAGAGTGAAGAAAGCAGACTTTGTGGGGCCCTTGGGTTTGGAGGTTGTCAAGGCAGAGATGGTATATGGTGAAGTGACCGTGTACGGATCGAGCCAACCTCAAGGGCCATTTGTGGCTGCCCAGGAGGGAGAGTGGGGTGGGAGGTCAGGCTGCGTCCAGGGCTCATGACGACTAAGCAGGATGAATGGTCTCACCAAAGACTGGCCAGATCTGGAGAGAGTGGGAAGGATGTGGTTGAGCCTGTGCAGCATCCCTGCCTGCGGACGTGACCTGGAGCCAGAGGACACCAGGATCTCAGGCAGGTGGACACCTCTGGCCATCAGACCACACTGCTAAAGTCTCGGCCAAGAGCTCAGAGTCATACTCAGGAGTCTCTGGAGAGGCCCCGGGGTCTTGCCTGGGAGAAGAAACAACTTGGCAACATTCCTGCCCTGAGCTGGTGAACTAATGCGTTGAGAGTGACTAATTAACCAAAAAGAATGAGCCACCTTGAAGGCAGAATGATCTCAACATGTATCACGTTGAATCACTGTCAGTGATAAAAGCTCCTGTCAAGCCCTCATGGTTTGGAAGCTAAAAAGCGCTCCTAAATGTAGCTGCTGGGCTAAAGAGAAATCGCCGTG
The DNA here is from genome assembly GCF_003009895.1 of Hyaena hyaena. Classification (NCBI taxonomy): domain Eukaryota; kingdom Metazoa; phylum Chordata; class Mammalia; order Carnivora; family Hyaenidae; genus Hyaena; species Hyaena hyaena. The sequence continues at coordinate 761,825 of NW_024080862.1, read as the reverse complement.
GAAACTAAATGTTCAGAGGTGGCCACCAGTGACAATATTGTGTATTGGAAGCTTTGGGGATGTATCTAGGGTGGTAATCAGAGGTAAATGTGTAGCCTTAAAGGAGTTTATTTAAAACTGAGAGAGATTAAAGTAACTGAGTTAAGAGCTCAATGCCAGAGGTCACAGAAAGATCCTGAAGCAAGAGAAGACTGTCTGGAGCTCCTGGTGAGGAGCAGTGAGCAGGCCGGTGGGGCTGGAGCACAAGTGAGGGCAGGAAGAAGGGCCTGGCGAGGTTGGTGGGGGCCAGGCTTGTCTGGGCACCAAAGGGTTGGGATGATGATTGTCAGTAGTGGAGAAGCCCGGTCTGCATTCCGGTCCCTGCTGGTTTTGTCCCACAGCAGAGCCCAGGGCCAGCTGCTCCCTGGAGCTGCTTTTGTGGGCCACAGACAGACAAGAGCCTTTGTGGAATGTTGCTCTTTCCAGGAACACCAAGGTGCCTGGTGCGGGAGCAAGCAATCCTCTGGGTAAATGGGCACTGCTGGGGAGGACTGTGGGTCTCCCCCCTCAAGACTCCCCTTACTGCTTGTATGTTGCTGGCATCCTCCCCAGAGAGTTTCCTGGCATTTGGACTCTGGGGAAAGCTCTAGCATCTGCTTTATGGTCCCAATCCCCCACTAAGCCACAGGCTACCGGCTGCCTTCTTTAGTGGTACTGCCACTGCTTGGCCTCCAGCAGTTTTTTTGTTTATTTATTTTGCGAAGGGGAGAGAGAGAGAGAGAGAAAGAGAGAGAGAGAGGCGGGCGGGGGGAGAGACAGAGAATACCAAGCAGGCTCCACTCTGTGTCAGCACAGAGCCTGACACGGGACTAGATCCCACGTACCATGAGATCATGACCTGAGCCAAAATCAGAAGTCAGACACTTAACCAAGTAAGCCATCCAGGTTCCCTTGACCTCCAGAATCTTGTCCCCAACTTGTCATCTGGTGGTAGAGTGACAACAGGAAAGGAGACTGGCTGATGAATATTTGTTTGGTTCCTTAGTTGCTGTGACTTCTTGGAAACCCGCTATTCCTCAGTGAGCTCTGGGCAGGCAAAGAGCCCGTCTCTGTTGACACTCCGTGTCCTGGTTTCCTTCTTTTTTCTCTCTTCCTTTTTTGTTTTTCCTCAAAATGAAAATAGCTTTGTTGTTTTGTTTTTATATTAACATAGCAATACCATATACTCATTGTTTAAGAGTTCAAAGTGTGGGGAATTAGCAAAGAGTTCCAAGAATCAAGGAAAAATCACCTGAGATTTCCTTCCTGTGCCCCCCTTAAGTCCTGTTTACCTTGTTAACCCTTGGGGATTGTTCACCCAGAAGAGTATTAGAGTGATGCCTGACCTGCCCTCCCCCCTCCCTCCCCCCCCCGGGCCCCATACTCAGCCCTGTGCTTAGAGCCCGTGATGCCTTGCACCTGGCATTTCACACTCACTGGTGTAATCAATGTTCCCCATCATAAGAATGGATCTCCTTTGTCCTGTTGGATGGCCATGTAGGACTCCCGACTGCCCTGAACCCCAGGCCCTTGGAGACCCATCTGCGAGAGAAGGCAGGGAGAGGCACAGGCTGGAGGCTTTGTCTCTGACCTCTCAGGCCTTGGTCTTCTCTCTGGGACACGTCACCTGTAGGAAGTGTAAGCGTGCAGACCATCCTCTGAAGATGAAGTGGGTTAGTGCAAGTTAGTGTTAGCTGGCCTTGTACTTATTTTCTTTTTCACCACCCTCATTCTGGGCACCTTGGAGAGGAGGAAGCATGGATAGATTGGGGAAGTATGGGGGGACCTATTCCTTCCTGACTGGTGTGCCCAGGGGAAGCTTTCCACCTCCCTGTCTCTTCTGGGAAGGCAGAGACTGGTCTTGTTCCATGACTTTCAGATCCGTTTTCTAGCCCAGAACTTCCCTGGTCTCCTCCAGCATCGAGTGGAAGGGGTGTCTGTGTTCCTCTTGTCCCTGGCTCCACCTCTTATGTCTGCCCCATGGCCGGAGGCACCTCATCTGGGCAGTTGGGGCTCTTGCTGCTCCCCACTCTGGGTCTGGAGGAACCGAGGTGGCCTGTGTAATAGTGGCCATGCTGTCATCAGTTAGGAGAGAATCTCTTTTATCTGGTTTTGCTTCTGGAATGCCAAGTACTGCCACGCTGTAAGTTTGGCCAGGAGGAAGAGATGGTTCACGGTGTTGTGGGAACATATTCTTGGCTCCGTGCATCTTTCTGCAGTAGCTTTCAGGCATCTGGAGAAGAGCCCTCCCTCTTTACTGGGGGATTATGCCCCCCCTGCTCCAAGCCTGGATGTGCTCATGCACCCTCAAAGCACTGCATGGCACAGGTCTCGCATCTCCCTTCCGATGGTTGTGTGGACCTTCAGCACCTGGGAAGCCAGAGTGGGCACTTCTGCCCCCAAGATCCTAACATAAAGAAAGTTATTTGCACATTAGAGGGAGGTGTCTCGTTGCTCCTCTGCTCAGACACCTTTCATAACCCCTTCCCAGCCTCCTTCCTACCCTGACTCTAGCCTCTTATGTCACCTGGGCTCCCTGACTGCACCCTGTTTCTGCTCATTAGCTCCTCCTCAGGGCTGCACACTTCTCTGGTCAGCTGCAGGGCGGTGTGGGGGAGGAGCGTGGCCTGGGCCAGAGGGACCCAAGTTCTGGTGCCAGTGCTGGGCCTGGGATGGGTCAGTGCACCTGTCTGACCTCCATGTTATCCTTGGGAGGTGGGCACAGGGATGGCAGTCCAATAGGGCTGTCAGTGTATAGTGTCCTGCTCACTCCTCTCTGCCCACCCACAACCCCCTGACCTGGCCTTTGTGCTGTCAGTGGTGCTGGGGGACAGAGGCCTCAGCAGTGGCACTCAAGGCTGAGCTCTGCAGGTGCCTCTGCCAAGGGGAGGACTAGGGGCTCAGCGAGGCTCTCAGCCCTTTGTCCTGCTGCTGCTCCCATCCGGGAGCTTCTGCCTTTCTTCCTGTGCATTTAGCATCTACAGTGACCTTTGGTATTTGTTTTTTTGTTTGTTTGTTCTGACAGGGTCCAGCCACCGCTGTTGCTTTTTCAAGAACGGGAGAGTATTTTGCTTCTGGAGGTTCTGATGAACAAGTAAGTTGAGGCATGTTGGCTGATACTTATCAGGAGAGAACAGGCGACCAGAGCATCTTGAAGATGAGCCAGGTTTCACTAGCTTGGTGGCTTTCAGCAACCATGAAGGCTGGAACTTGGGGTGGGGTGCTCGGACCCAGGGTGCTCATCTCCCTAAAACAGGTCTCCTAGGGATGCTGACCCTGTGGCAGCACCTTAAAACCCTCACTGCTCAAACCAGCATGGGTTGGAAGGATCCCAAGCTATCGTTCCCATGAAAAAGTTAAAATGAAGGTTCTTAGTAACTCTTTTTCCTGATTAGAAATGAGTAATGAGATAATTAGGGGATACATACATAGCCTGGCGATGTGGGCAACGAGGCCGAAGCTTCATACTTCATTCAATCCTTATGGTGGCCCTGTAGGCAGGTTCTCTGGTCCCTCCATTCTATGGATGAGGAAACTGAGTCCCGGCAGACGACAGAGCTGAGGCTGCCCTGGGCCCCCAACTCTGTCATCTTCCTCCTTTGTTCTTATTCTACTTGTTCACTATATGAGGGGTCAGATTTTCGGACTGCATGGCTGCAAGGAGAAGACGTGTGAGGAGGTCCTGTCCCGTTTTGTCACCTTGTGTGCTCAAGCTTTCTGCCTGTCATCTCAGGTACCTCCTGCCGAGAATGTTCTCTCTCTTTTTTTTAATGTTTATTTATTTATTTTTGAGAGAGCGAGAGGGTACAGGCGGCAGAAGGGCAGAAAGAGAGAGAGAATCCCAAGCAGGCTCTGTGAGAGCTCTGTGATATCATGACCTGAGATGAAATCAAGAGTCAGATGCTTAACCAACTGAGCCACTCAGGTACCCCTAGAATGTTCATTCTCTTAATGCTGGGCCTCACAGCTCTGCTTAGCCAGGAAGGTCCCATTGGCCTGCCAGTGAGCCCCAGCCCCAGCCCCGTGGCCCGATCTGGCTTGAGTTTCTGCCAAGAAAGCAGAGGGTTGTTGGAAGCTCTTTCAGCATGGCCTGGATAAGAAACAGTGGACGTCTCCCCCCACCAGCACTGGTTCCTTTGCTAACCAGACAAGGGAGGTGGAAGACCAAGGAGACCCTTGAGCTGTCCCTGGGTGCGGAGGCCTGGTTCATTCCTTAAGCAAGGGAAAATAGTACAGTAAAGTCACAGTAGAAATAGTCATGGTAAAAGAAAGTCACATAGTACAAGAGGCGACCTGGTAGAAAGTAGGGCTTCCGCCCACTCTGGGCCCTCCTCAAGCGGCCACTGCTGTCAGCTCACTGGCTGCTTTATTAAAGTCTGCTCTGAGTCTTTTTGGAGACATTCGAATCTTCACATTCGTAATACTGTTCTATTCCTGGGAATTTTTCAAGACTAGTACAGTTACAAATGGCCCTGTGAACAAGGGGGTGTGTGCTAATTCTGTTTGTGGGTGGGAGGAATGGGAGGCCTTAATGGCCATGATTCAGGGAGGAGTAAACGGTAGACTTCTCTGGGAGTGGCGAGCAGCCTCAGGAAAGTGTCCTAGGTATGCTGAATTTTCATCTTACCTGAACACAGGCCTTTTCTGTGGTATCACTTGAGCACTGGCCACGCTGTACTGGAAGTGACCCTGTCCCCTCTGTACTGGAATTCCTGCTGCACTGGAAGTGACCCTGGCAGAGGGCAGCCACGTGGGGCTGATTCCCTTCAGTAGGAACGTTCTTGCTCCCCAGCAGAGCTGTTTGCCAAGCTTTTGTTGGAGGAACCTAAGGATGTGAAAACCCTTCAAGTGGATCGTGGAATAATTGTGTGTTGCCCGTGACTCCCTGGGTACCAGTGTCTGTGCCAAGCTGTCTCTTGTGAGGTTGGAAGATCATCCCCTTTTCACAAACGAGGAAACTGAGTCACAGAGAGGTTGAGTCCCTTGCCTAGAGCCACACAGTAAGGGACAGAGCTGGGAATTTGGCCGCAGTGGTCTGGTGTAACAGACCAGGCCACTACCCTCAGGAGCTTCTGTTTGAGTGGGGAGACAGATGATAAATGAGGAAGAGGGACAGAGAAATTAAATAACTACCAAGTCTGATGCTATGAAGGAAATAAGTAGAGAGCTATGATAAAAGGTAGTAGGAGGCCAAGGAAGCTCTCTCTGAGAAGATGCTGTGGAAGAGGACAATCTAGTTTGAGGAGACAGCTACACTTGGGCTGGAACGCTGCAGGGAGGGACCAGCAAGTGCAAAGGCCTCATGGCAGCATGCAGTGAGGCCGTCCTGATGGCGTACCCAGGTCTTCTCAGGGCCTGTCCAGAAAGCCTGGGAGGCGGAGCAGGTCCCCTAGTTGAGCTGGGGTGTATGGTGGGGACTCTCCTGCCACTGGCCTACAACTTTGGGAGTGGCCTCTGGGCTCGTATTTTCCATGAAGTAGGACTGGCAAGGGTTTTTCTCCCCCTGATTCTCTGTGCTTGTGGGTCTTGGCAGGTGATGGTTTGGAAGAGTAACTTTGATGTTGCGGATTATGGAGAAGTCATAAAAGTGCACAGGCCCCCAGCCACCCTGGCCACCTCCTCCGGGAATCTGGTAAGTGGCTCACCAGGTGTGTCCTGAGCCTAAAACTCTGGTGGTTATGGTGAACAGCAATAATACTTTGGTGCTTATACTTTGTTTCAAATCTAGAATGAACAAGCAAGACATGAGGACTGCGGGTGCCAAGGTCCTGTGCCATTTGATCAGGGGGTGTTTCCATGGTTGAGGAAAGGAAGGACCTGCCCCTGCTAAGCCTTGGGCCACAGGACCCAGTGGAGGGTTCCTAGAGGGCGTGGGGCCTGGGCCACAGCTGGGACGGATGGGAAAGGCCCAGCCCTGTTGCTCTCACTTCCCTTTTTTTTTAAACCATGGGAAGGAAGTTCCTCAGCCACAAGCCATTTTTAGTACCTTTGTCGGTAAAAGGGCATTTGGTGTTCCTGAATTAAAATAGTTAACAATATATTTTGACAAATATTTTTGTTTGAGAACTCATATGATCTCATTGAATAAAGTTGCATTCAGCTTTGGCTGAAATAAGCTTTAAAGCTAAGGCTGTGGAGCCCTGAGGGTTTTAAGTGCCAATGGCCGTAGGCTGTTTGAATCTCTCCCTCCTGGACCCTAGAGGCAGTGTAGCCTCTCCCACCCACGGAAATTGGCTTGAACAACAGGAAGCGGCTTGCCCAAGGCCCCCAGCAAGCCAAGGCTGGCCCAGAATAGAACCAGGAAGTCTGAGTCCATCCCCAGCTTTCTTTGGCTCCAGCAGAGGGATCCCCCACCCCAGCCTGAGACACTCACGTACCCCTACACCCCTCTAAACATACCCATCCTATGTGTTGGGTCTCCCTCTAGGAATGGGCCAGCTTGAGACTTAAAGTTTTCTTCCAAGGTTGCCCTTGGCCAGGAGGTTTTGTTCTCCTCCACATTTGCTAATGAGAAGCTGATTCTCAGCTTTGGGGTTTGTTGGCAGATGACTGGGTTGCATGGTGGTCTTTTTACTGCTGTTTGGTCTATCTAGAAAGACATTTTTCTTCTTTTCTTTTCTTTTTTTTCTTTTCCCTTCCTTTCCTTTCCTTCCTTCCCTCCTTCCCTCTTTCCTTCCTTTCTAAATGCTTATTTTTTTAGAGAGTGCAAGCCAGGGTGGGGCAGAGAGAGAGAGGACAGGATCCCCTGTCCCCTGTGCTGACAGCAGCAAGCCTGATGTGGGGCTCAAACTCAAACTGAGATCATGACCTGAGCCGAAGTCGGCAAAGTCCGACGCTCAATCAGCTGAGCCACCCAGACACCGCTAGAAGGCATTTTTCAAACTGCAGGACTGGGATCCTGCGGGGTCTGTGCCATCTCCCTTACAGCGCCCTGCCTGTTGGGCATTTGCACTGAACCAAGTCCAGCCAAGGCCTTTAACGTGTGCTGCCCTGTTAATCCCCTACCTCGTCAGGCTGAGTGGGCAAAGTTACTACCCTTATTCACAGATGAGCCATCTGGGCTTAGTCACTTGCCCCGGATGCCTAGACCTGCAGGCTCACCATGTTGGCCCCTCTGAGCAAGGCAGACTGAGCTAGAAGCTGCAGGTGGCAGAGGGCTGCCTGGCAGCTCTTCCCCATCCCAGAGAAGGGTCACTGCTACCTGTCTCTTGGGAATGGTCAGTAACCATCAGCAAGGGGAGAATCCTGTGCTCCTTTTCTTGTGGCTATTAGGGAAGTAGCTTAGGCAAGCTGCCTCTTGTCTCTTCAGTCCTGCTCAGATATGGGGTGTGGAGCACTCTTGCATCCCAGATCTGTGGGCCCTGATAATCTAGCATGAAGATGTTCAGGGTGAGGGAAGCCGGCAGGACAGGGCAGGGCTTGGTATGGATGGGCTAGCCCCTCACCAGTGCTCGGGAAGACCATTTCTTCCCCTACTACCTTCAGGCCCATGACAGAGCTGTAGTCACAGTTCCACCGGGCTGCACCACGTGGACTCAAACAGAGGAAAGGATATGGGCTCTAGGGCCAGAGAACTGGGTCTGAACCCTGGCTGTCTGGTCCCAGACAAAGCACCCAGCTCTTCCCAAGCCTCTGTTTCTACGATGGGACCCGTGTACCCCTATAGGCAGGCTCTGAGGACCCAACATACGACATAGCTGAACTCTGCTGACCCACATGGTGACTTATTAGTCCTAAAATTGTTCTTTGTTTATGGCTCTTCCCTTATTTGTCACAAGCCCCTTTGGGATGCTGAGGAGATGCATGGGCCCTCATCCAGACACACACCCACACCAAAGCAGACCATGTGGAGTACACTTGTAGGAGTGTCTCTGATCTCAGGACTTCCAGGCCAAGAGGAGAGCTAAGGGGTTTTTGTTTGTTTTGTTGCGTTTTATATACGTGACATAAACTGTCTCCTGTTAACCATTTTTACGCATACAGCCGAGTGGCATTAAGTACTCTCATGTTGCTACACAGCCATCACCACTAGCATCCATAGAGTTTTTCCATCTTCCCAAGCGCGGGAGAGCCAGTTGGTCCAGCACTGCCTGGTGGTTAGATTTGCCGCCGTGGTGGGTAGGGAAGCTGACAAGTATAGTTTCACCTTCCTGCCCAAAGGCTTCCATGGCACTGAGATACAGTGACTGATTTCATGCCTGGCAAGGGCGTCTCAGCTCCTCCGGGAGCCCAGGTGTGCTGCAGCCATGTGCCAGGGGCCGCTGCATCCGATGAGCCCCTGTCCCTCCGTCTGTCCACATACTGCCCCTCCAGTAACCCAGGGCTTCTCAACCTCGGCGACAGACAAATCTTTGCTACAGGGGCTGTCCTGTGCATTGTAGGGTGTTTGGCAGTATCCCTGGCCTCTACCCACTAGCTGCCAATAGCATCTCCCCACCCCCCTACTTGTGACAACCAAAAATGTCCTCAGGCATTGCCAAATGTCTCCTGGGAGACAGAATGGCCCCCAGTTGAGAGTCACTGCACTAATCCCTGCCTCAAGAATGAGCCCAGCAGGGTGGCTGCTGCAGCGGCGGGAGGAGTAGGGAGGAGTGTGGGACCACGGCTGGGGTTAGGGATGTCCTTGTGGCTGGAGGGGCACAGAGATGGTACAGAGGGCGAGCTGCCCCGAGTGTGAGGACCCTAGAGCTCCTGTGCCTGCTCAGTCGGGCTAGATTTGGGCTTGCCCCCACAGCTGTGGCTCAGGTCTCTAGCCTATTTCTAACACAAATCTGTTTTATAAAAATGTCATTTGGCCTGTCACACTTTGGAATCTTCCAGAGGTGACGGTGAACAACAAAAAAAGACCTTTAGCAACTTGATATTCTTCACTTACAATTGGAGTGTTCTTGCCCTTCCTGCCTGCTGCCTTCTCTGGCTGAGATAGTAACCGGTGAGTGGTTTGGTGGCTGGCCAGGGTGCGTTGGCTTGGCCTGTGCCCTGGGAGCTCTTAACTCTTGTGACCCCTCCCCCTCCAGCACCCTCGGACCCTAAAGCGGCATGAGACATGCCTGGGCATTTGGGGAAGCCACCAGAGCAGGTACCGCGTGTCTGGTGGAGTATGGCAATCTAAAGCCAGAGGCAGGCCCACTGACAGAGCATGGCAAGGGCAGCCCTGCGAGCACGTGATGGCCCCTCTGCCCTGGAAAGCCCCCTGGCCAGCACCCTGCTCGGGCCGCAGCATTCAGCTCTCACTCCTGGAATGAAGGCCATCCTTGAGCGCACTCTGAACAGAGCTCTGTTCACTGCCAGAGCTATTTTCACCCTCTGGTTGAAATTCACAGCTTATTTTTAGGCACATTTCATGTTGAAAAGCACAAGCCATTTCCCAGTCCTCTAGAATGAGAATAATGGGTTCCGTTTTCCCTCTGTTCTTGGCTGAGTTGTGGAGGAGAGGGTTGGGGACTGTGGCTGGTGGGGGGGGGGGGGGGGGGGCGGGGGCTTTCTCTGCTTGGAAGGCTGCAGAGGAAGGACTCCAGCCTAAGAGCTGAGCCGAAGAGGGCAGGAATCTCCATGCTCTGCCCTGTGACATACTGCAAGGCCAGAGGGAGGTTGGGACGGCTGCTTGTAGGCAGATGAGTGCCTCCCGGAGGGGCTCATGTCAGGGCAGGGGGTGGGGCCCCCACAAGTCATCTGCAGCAGGTGCTTGTGCTGGTGTTTTTAAGGGTCTGGTGCTTAGCTCTGTCCTGTGCTGCAGCCCCGGCCTCTCCCTCTTTCCTCCCTGCATTCATCTGCTCAGGTCATAGCTCCCTCCTGCCATTTGTGCTTTGGAGCCATCCCTGAGGTATCAGGGCCACTGTCTGTGTCTTGGCTGACGTTGGGTTTGGCCATTGACCGCCAAGTCCCAGTTACCATAGGACTGGTTTTTACTTCAACCATAGAAGCATTTTTAAACCACTTTTAACAACAAGGATGCATTTATTCTGATTTACTCTTACTCCCTTTCCTCCAAAATACCTGAGAGCCCATTATGCAATTGGGAAGGAAGGTTGTGCTCGGAGGGTGCGAAGAGAAGAATGCAGAATTCTAGGTAATTCAGGAAAACTGAAAACCACTTCCTGAGTTGTCAGGGATAGCTCCTTCCAGTTTAGAAAGTAACCTTGAGTTCTGGGGCCGAGGGCTTTTCTCCCTGAACCTCAGATGGGGAGGCACCAGGCCCTCCTTTCTGAGTTTTCACGAGGTGGGACACGCCAGGCAGGCACTTGGAACTGTGCCTGGCACATGGCAAGTGCTCACCAAGCTTTGGCTATTTTTAAAATGTTCCTCTTCCTTCCCCTGTCAGACTGAGGGCTGAATGAGCCCCTGCCCAGTGGGGTGATTGTTGGAGTTGGGGGACAACATGCCTGAAGGGGGCGATTCTGATCTAGATCATTTTTGATGTTGACTCTGCTCTGCATGTCATCTTTGTGAGGTCCGGTGAGGGTTTTAGACCTTTGCAGGAATTGGTTGTGCTTCCTGATAAGAGACCCAAGTCCTCTGTGGCCCCCACCCCCATGACTCCTCAGAGTAAAGTGCTGGGGGCCCCCAGAGCCTCAGTGCTGGAACTGTCCCCAGGAGAAGGAGGCTCGGTTAGCTAACAGTATCTGACCCGAGGCCTCAGCCTTCCCTGAGGATGGCCTGTTTCTTCTTCTTAATTCCTCTGGTTCTGAGGGTGAAGCCCCCACCACCTCCCACACCCATGTTTCTGCTCCTGCATTTCTGTCTTGGGGCACTTACACGGGCTTGGCTTAGGGGCTCATGGGCTCTGATCCCAGGCTTGGCACTGTGTCTTGCTCCATGCTGAGGATCTGTAGGTCCCTGGTTCTCACCCCAAGCACTTAGCCAGAGGAGTCATGGGGTTGAGGCAGGAGATGGGGTCCATTTCCACCTGCCTTATGGGTTTTCATCTGTTTGTCAGTATGGAGGGCTGGGTTCTCATGCTGACAACACAAATTTCTGGCTGGCATTTGCTTTCAATAGTGGAGAGAAGTATGGATTCAAGGGGGCGCTTGGCAGATAGGGTGTTGTGGGTGTTTATAGCAGGGGTGAACCCCAAATTTATGTGTCTTGGAGGGGAGCCTCTCCTTTCTCCCACAGACCCCCATTCTGGCTCTGAATTTCCCGATTGTTGTCTGGCTCTTGTCAGCAGGTGAGTCAGAATATGCTCACACACTGTGTGTCTTGGAAGAGGGTTGGGATCATGGGACCCAGATTCTTGACAGCCTATAACAACTTGGTGGGCAGTTTAAGAGCCCTGCTGGCCCTGTGTGTTGGTCCAAAATGAAGCTGGAGCCTGGCCTGGTGTGGCAAATCTCTCCTGTATCCTCAGGCAGTTGTCTTGATTCTCTGTACTCAGATTTCTCCCCACCAGCCTACATTACGTTCTTCAGGCATTTTCCATTTTGGGGGCTCACTGTGCAAAAGATCATCCTGCAGGCATAGGGATAGGGTGGCCACGGCAGCTTTTGCTGACTCTGGGCGGCAGAGGCCCTTAGACAAGATGTCTCACTTCACACTCGAGTTTCATTTTCCACACCTTTACCTGAGAGGAAGTCATAGAAAGTGCTCTGGGCTTCTAGTTTCAGTGGGAAGACAGAAGACACTAGAAATAAAGAAGATTCAATGTTTGTTACCAAGCTACAACTTAGTTATTGTGCAAGTGAGGGAGGGGCAGACAGAAAGGGAGAGAGAGAATCCCAAGCAGAGTCCTCACTGTACGTGCAGAGCTTGATGCAGGTCTCCACCTCACAAGCCATGAGATCATGACCTGAGCCGAAACCAAGAGGTAGATGCTTAACCGACTGAGCCTCCCAGGCACCCTATGAGTTACAATTTAAAGGCAGTTTCTGCTTGAATCAGAGCATCCTTGTACAGTGGCCAGTGGGTAACGTGGCTGTGTGAAGTCTAGGAGCACCAAAGATTCTGATGCTCCCTGCAGAGGGGCTCCCTGGGCCCGGGTATCAGTGTGGGGATCTGGGCCCCTTTCCTCAGGGTCTGACTTGTTGTGTCTGCTACTGGGAAGCAGGCAAGACCTTCTCTCCTCTTCCTTCCAGAGTCTAAAACTGACTTTACTGGGAGTTGGGACAGGGCTATACCAGCACATGTTAAATAATTACCATGTTTACCAGAAGGGAGAAGTTACCTTTGGCAGTGTAATGAGGAGTCAGGCCTTTTAACATTTGACATAGATTGTAGTCTCTTGCAACGGTTCTCAGACCTTAATGTGCTTCAGAATCACCCTGAGGCCTGTGAAACAGCCTGCCCCATCCCCAGAACATCTGATTTGGTAAGGAATTTGCAGTTTCTAGATGATGTTGGTGGTCCAGGGACCCACTTTGAGAGTCGCTGGCCTACTGGAAGACAGCCTAGCCAATTGTGACCATGGCATCCTGGGCAGGGATATAGGGGGAAGAAGAGAGTCTCTGTCCATCTTGGGAAGTTTCCATGGCTCCTGGGGACTATAGTTTGGGAGAAGCACTTGGGGGATTGGGGTCCCTTTCAGCCCAATTTGGAGAATTGTGGTCTGCTTCTTTCCAAAAGAGGAAAAGTGGCATAGCTTTGGTTCTAATCTCAGTCTAGTGTTAAACCCCACTGCTCCCCTGTGGGCTCTTTAAACCCAGAGGCACCCACTAGGCCCTGCTTACAGTTGAGCAGGCAGATATGTGGTTTTATTAGCAACCAGGATGCACAGGAGGGAGGATGGTACCCAGAACAGCTCTCTGAGGGCCTTCTGCCGCCTGTCTTCCTGTCTCGGCTCCTGTTCTGCCCGTCAGTGCTGCTGCACCAGTCCAGCCAACCTGCTCCTGAATCCATGTCCTGCAGGTCACCTGCCTCCTGCATTGTCCTCAGTACCCCTGACTCCTGCCTCTTGCCCTACAGACAGGGGTGCCTGTGTCAGCTCCTGTCCTCCAGAGCCTATGGGGCCTTTAGGGAAGCCAGCAGGTAAGATCTCTGGCACCTGCACCTGAGATGCACTTGGCCCTGGTGCTTATGGCTCAGCATCTAAGCCCCCAGGTGAAGGTCTTCTTTGCGGAGCCTTTTGGGGAAGTGCCTCCAGGCAGCAAGAGTAGGACCAAGTGCCAAAACAGCAACGGTAGTGGGGGCAAGAGGAGGGGTTGTGGGATGGGACAGAGGCTATGCCCCCTCTCTGAGTGGCCCCGTTGAGTGGTAGTTTTCTGTCCCTGGATAATTCTCATCCACTCCACAAGCAGGTAGGTCCTATCCAGAGGAGACTGGCAGGAAGGCCTATCCAGGAAGGAAGGAAGGCCTGTTTAATGACTTAAACCAACAGGAGGCATGGTTTCAGAAATCCTGGGCAAGCATGGTATTCCCACAGTGTCACGAAGTTGAAAGACCTGACTCTGGAATCTGCACAAGGCCCAGAGGGCCCTTGTATCTAGTCTGCGTGTGTCAGGGTACATCTGGAGCATAGACCTGGGCGCTCACACACACTTTTGAGAGCTCTGTTATCTCATTCAGGGCTCTCAGAACTGTCTGTTTTCCTTTCCCTCTGGCAGCCATAGTGTGGGTTCAAGGTCAGTGGAGATTCCACGTTGCATGTGGGGAAATGAGCCTAAATCATGGGACAGTGGGCAGTGGGATCCCGATACCGTGATGCCTTACTACAAAGCACGCACGACCCAGGACCACTGCTGTGATGCTGCCATTTTGCTGACAGCGGTAACAAGTGTCTACAGCCCTGTCAGGCCACGCTGATAAGTCTCCCTTCACACAAGAGCCAGCAGAGACTGTGTTTGGTTGCAAAACAGAGAGGGTGGGCAAGAACTGATGGGATCTGAGAGTCTTCTTCAGTTCTGTGCTACTTTTTCCAAACCCAGAAACCTGAAAACAGAGGAAATGAGCCACAAGTGGAAATAGACCCAGTTGTTTAAATCTGACTTAAGACTTTGGGCTGCACCCCCTCTTCCCCAGCAGAACTGTACTCAGCCTTTCAGCTTCTTTCCAGATGACATTTCCTCCACGTGGCCTTCCCCGGGAGGCCCGCGGGTGGTGAATTCTTCCTGCCCCACCTACCGGAGTGCTCGCCCTGCTTGCTGGAGTAGCCCCTCTCTCCTGTAGTCACTTATTCGCTGGTCTGTCCAGACTCCCCGTAGCGCTGGGGCCTTGGTCTCCTTGTGATGCCCAGCATGTAGCTAGAACACAGAATGCTCTGGAAATCAGCTCAGTGGACACATGCCTGCAGTCTGTGGGCAGTAGGGGTTGAACCTGTGAGGCAAGAGGCAGGCTCTGGCTCTTTTGGCATTTTCAATGGCCCCAGACTAAACGAAGGAAACTACTTTCTGGCCTGGTTTGCCAGTTTGGGACAGGTGCATGGAGTGGTATGGGCAGTGACTGGGCACTGAAGCGTGGTAGAATCTGCATATCTGGACTAGAAGTTTTAGTACTTCTCATTTTCAATGGAAAAAAGCCCTTTGCAGTTTATATTTTTCCAGATTGGATGGCAGCGTTGGCCCATGTGGTGTAAGGGTGTTAGATAGTGCTTGTGTTTATGTTCTCATTGGTTACCATGGAAAAAATCAGAATAGATGGTTTCCATGGAGATTATCTTAAAATTAGTTTCTTTGAAGGTCTGGACATTGCTGCAGGGTTCACAGAATGCTTGTGGTGCCCCTGCGGGCTTTCTCTATGGCATTGCCAAAGGCTGGTCTGAACATTCATGGATTCAGACAGATCTACCTCCTGGGTTTGAAAGTGCCAGGATCCTTGTTGGCTTCTTCCTGGGGTCCCACTCACCTGGCCTCAGCTCCACTGCTCATTCCAGTCACCTGGGAACTCTTCTTTTTATTAAATGAAACAAAACAAAAAACCTTTGTATTGTGGAAAATTTCAAGCTCACACAAAAGGTAGAGAGAATAGTAGAACAGACCCCCACGTACCTTTCATCTAGCTTCAGCATTTTGCCAGTCTGTTTTGTTCATCTCCCCCACCCCCACCCCACACACATTTTTTTAGAGGAGCCGGAGTATTTTTGTTTAATCCCAGATACATTATTTTACCCTAAATAAAGACTTTCCTTCGTTATGTAACTGCAGTGCTCTTTTCATATCCAACAAAATTAATAATTCCTTACTATCAAATGCCTAGTCCATAGTCACATTTTTCCACATTGTGTCAAGAATATTGCTTTATGCTTTTTGTTCAAATAAAGGTGTGGGAGGCTTTGAGAAAACCCAGTCTCTGCTCCCCACCATTCTGGTGCATGGAGGGATTGAGCAGTCTTGGCCCTGAGGCGCAGTTAGGCTGGGGTGCTGCTTCGCACTGTCCTTAGGGATATTTGTACTGTGAGCTGCAGGGCCCCCCTGCTCTGGCCTGGAGACGTGTCAGCTGCTACCAGCTGTCCTGGGGCGGGCATCCGCTGGGGGGCGCTGTCCCTCTTTGCAGCCTGCAGGGGGAGGCAGGCGGAGAGGTGATGTAACCTTGGTTCACAACAGCTGTGTGCAAGTTAATTTTCCAGGAAGGGGAGGCTGAGAGACCCCACGGGATGCAGCCTCCCTCGACTCCTCCCTGGGGGTGAGGGCTTTGGCCCATGAGAGACCTACCGCCTCTGCAAGGTGGGCAGAGCTAGCTGGTTATCTGTCCTGGCAAGCTTTGCTCGTGTCCTGAGATGCTACACAAAATATGAATTGCCAAGCCTGGGAGTGATGCCCGGGTGTGGTCGTTGCCTCTAACACTCTCCATTGAACTAAGTGCAAGGAGAGTTTAAAATAGCCAGCCTTTGTTCCCGAGGTTTTAAAAATTCAACCCCAGTAGTTACAATGAGCTGTCTTCAAGTGGATCTATAAATAAACTGCTACTGTTCCTCTTTGTCACCGAGAGCTTCGGCGTCTTCCAGAGACGTCGGCTCTGCCGCTCATCTTCATTAGCTGCCTCTCATCTGTGGGGCAGCTGCAGCCAGCAGCAGGCTGCACTGACGGCGTGGAGTTTGTAATGACAGCAACACGCTCCCTTTTAAAAAGCCACATTTTAAAAGCCAAGATTAACTACACAGGGAAAGATGTATTTTCGCATAGGAGAAACCTGGCAGAGAGGTCACCATCACCATTGATCAAGGTCAGCACCACTAATAATACATCCTGTTCACATGAGTTCTGTGATGTCAGGTGCTTGGCTTTTGTGGTATTCTTGTCAAAAATGGATAACCTCGATCCAAACATGAGAAAACATTGGACAGACCCAAATTGAGGGACATTTGACAACATAACTGATGAGTACTCTTGGAAGTGTCAAGGTCATGAAAGACCAGGGAAAACTGAGGAGCTGACCCAGGTTGCAGGAGACGAGGAGAAATCACTAAATGCAGCGCGAGGTCCTGGATGGGATTCTGGAACAGCAGGATCCAAGGACATTAGTAGGAATGCTGGTGGAGCTCAAATGGGGTCCTTAGTTTGGTTAATGGTATCGTCCCAAGGTTAATTTCCTGGTCTGATCATTATACTAATGGTTATGTAAGATGTTAGCACTGGGGAAGCCTGGGGGGAGGGATATATGGAAATTCTCTGTACTATTTTTTGCAACTTTTTTCTGAGTCTAAAATTAGTTCAAAGCAGTTTAATTTTTTAAAAGAAAATCTCCAGTCTACACTGGGCTTTAGCTCCCTCCCAGGGTGCCTCAGTTCAGGTGTTTGCTGTGGGAGGTAGGTGTTTCTGGCTCAAGGGAGGGAGTGGGCAACCCTGAGGTGCTCAGTGCCCAGCCTGGAGTGGACCCCCAGTAACATCTGTGGAACAGAACTGAGAAAGAGCTGGCCCCAGGAGGAGCAGGTCGCGTTCAGAGGGCACGCGCTGCCAGAGGCGTTGGTCACCGGCATGGAGAACGGGCAGCGGCTGCGCCTGCTGGTCTGTGTTGTCGCCATGCGAACGCTTCAGAGGTGCATCAGCTCCAGGAACCACGGGGCAGGCTCAGCGGATGCTCTCCAGCACGAGCACAGGCCTGTGACTGGCCTGCCTTCTCCTGAGGCCTCCTGGAGTTTTGTGGAAGACTCCACCCCCACTGCTGCCCGGTTCCTTCTTGGCCCTGGCCCTGGCCCCGGCCCCCCCGGCTTTGCCTTGAGGCCCCACCTGTGTGTGTTTCTGGCTATACCAGGTGTGATGGCCCGGAGGGCTTCAGCCCCTGAAGGCCTGGGATGTTTTCCGGCTCCCCCAGAACCCTTCCAGGGAGGAGGGCCAGGGATCCCCTCTATGCCAAGGAAAGTTCTTGCTGCGCAATAGCCTGCTTGCTTTTGCAAGGCCTCGCCTAGTCTTCCTCTCCTGGCTCATCCTTGCTCCTTTCTCCCCAGAGCTTCCCTTACCTGGCTGTGGTCCTGCAGTGAGACCTTTCCAGCTCCACTGCTTTCTCCCAGGGGCATATTTGGATGTTGGAATGACTTCCCAGGTCCTGCGTATCAAGGCAGTGCTTTCACTCCTTTGAAAACTTCAGCTTTTACACGTCAGGCCTCTTGTATGTGGGGCGGTACTTGGAAACTCCTAGAGAGTGGGGCTGGAGCCTGGGAGTGGTGGTTAGGCCCTGGGTGAGGGGGCCTCAGTCTGGATTTGGGTCTGGGTGAGGAGAGGGGGCACCTTGATTTGTGCATCTCCCATGTGCCAGGCAGGTCTGTGAGTGACACAGGTGTGATAGGATGCCACCTGCCTGAAAGGGACTGCTCCCTGAGGAGAGGACTGTGAGGTGAGAGAGTGGCCCTGAGCTATCTGCAGTCCCAGAGTGGGGCAGGCACATGGGTCCCTCATCCATTTTGGACCCATCCTTCAACCCCTTCACAATTCTTAGTTCAAAGAACACTCTGTCCCCTTCCCATCAGTGGGTGCCTGGAGTCAAGGGTGGCTTTTAACCCAAATGTGATCCGTCGTCATGGAGCATTTGATTCCGTTCTGAGACTGCCCTGTTGGCCCCAGGCCCCTGTGTTGCTGAGCCTGTTGGCTCCCTCTGTGCACACAGATGACCCAGCACCCCGCCTTCCTTGGGAGCCTGCTGTGGGTAGCACACGAAGGCACCCTGCACATTCATACTCTAGATGCAGGCCAACCCAGTAACCAAATTCCATACTGATACGTAGACTGGCTTGGAAGAGCATTGGCAAGAATACCGAACAATTAGATGATTTTAAGACACGAGAATTCCTCTTGGGTTCAGGGCTATGTTTAGAACCAGAAGTTTTCTCTCTTGTTGGACTCCAGGCCGGAACTCTAAATTATAGGGCAAACAAGACTGTTGTATATCTAGTCCACAAATATGTGTGGTGGATTCAGTACCAGGTTTCTTTTGAGCTCTGATTTGAGAAAGCGGCCATGCCTTTTTCCACTTGAAGAGCTGGAGAGGAGGGTGAGCCCAAGTGAGCTCTGTCCTGTTTTCTGCTTTCCCTGCCAGCATCAGGTTTAGCAAACAGAGGCAGGCAGACGTAGACATAGACACCTATTAACTTTTCATGAGGGCAAATTGTCAAAGCCAAAGGCCTGAGGCAAAGACGATAAGAAACGTGTCCATGAAACTCTGTACCTTCACTTAGCAGACTGTGCAATGAGCAGTTGAATGAAAGATTAAGTTGAAAAGAGATTTAATCATGGTGCGTGTGTCTGTCCATTTCTTTCAGTTTTGTGCTCAGCCCTGCTTTAGAAACACAGTGACACACTTTAGTGTTCTAAGTGGGCGGTGGCCAGCCGGGCTGGGTCTATATGAGTTGGGTACCAGTGAGGCAGCCTAGATCTTGGGTCCAGGGAGAGACTACCTTCCTCTCCCTTTTGTGGCCCAGAGTCAAACCATGGATACTTTTGTCTATTAAAGTTTCCAGAACAGACTGAGCAGGGGGCAAGGTCCAGTGTTAGAGATTAAGAAAAAAGGAGAAATTTCCATCTTGAGCAGATGTTAATAATTGACCACCCACTTACCATAGCGGGGTGTTCTGTCACCTCGGCTCACAGCATCTCTATGGTAAATCTCCAGCCACTCCTGGCTGCTGGCTCCAGGTTTGCAGACCTTGCGTGTTCATGACTGTCAAAGTGCATAGGGACCCTGAAGTGCCTGGGGCCTAACATTCCATAGACCTGGCAGCCACTGCTTGGGAAATGCTTCCTGGGCACCTCTGCTGATAACCAGGGAGATTGAGGCTTTGGGAATTGAACTGCACTGAAATGTGAGTCCGCTTTGAGACTATAACCTCATCTTGAGTCTTCAGCCTGGGGTTTGCCCACTGGTAAAGTCCAATGGAGAGGTAGTGATTTTTCACCTTGAATACAGAGGGACTGTGATGGGTAATGTCAAGCGCGGTGTCATGATGGGCAGGTCGGACTTCCAAGAGCATTTCAGTTGTAACTGCATCTTTTTTTAAACTCAGACTTGCTTATTTATTTATTTTAAAGCTTATTTATTTTGAAAAAGAGAGAGAGAATCCCAAGGCGGCTCTGTGCTGGCAGCATGGACCCCAGTGCAGGGCTTGATCCCAAGAACTGTGAGATCATGACCTGAGCCAAAATCAGGCGTTGCCTGCTGTACTGACTGAGCCAGCCATGAGCTCCAGCATTCACCATTTTAAAAAGTGAACGCTCTAGGAGTTTGGACAAACACCTACAGTTATATAATCACCACCATGTTCAAGGTGCAGAATATTTCCATCACCCAAAAGTTCCTTTTTGTCACTTTATATCAATCCACTCCTTCCACCTCCAGCCCCAGGCAACCACTAATCTGCTTTCTGACACTACAGATTAGTTTGTGTTTTTCTGGATTTGATATAAATGGAATCATGTAGTTATATATTTTTTTTGGTCTGGTTTATTTTTCGCTCAGCCTAATTATTTTGAGATTCACACATGTTGTCCATGTATCAGTAGTTCATTTCTTTTTATTGCTGAGGAGTACTCCATTGAATGGATATACCACAGTTGGTCTGCCTGTTGGTGAACATTTAGGTCATTTTTAATTTTTGGCTTTTTACAAATAAAGCTGCTGTTAATTTTATGTGCTTACCTTTCTATAGACGTAATTTCCCTTTTTCTTGGGTACATACCTAGCTGTGAAATGGCTGGAGCATATAGATATATGTTTAGCCTGTCAAGTAATTTCAGACTGTTTTCCCAAGTGGTTGTACCATCTTACATTCTCCCCAGCGGTGTCTGAGTTTGAATTTCTCTACCTCTTCACCAGCATTTGGTATGTTCAGTCTTTTTAACTTTAGACTGTTCTAATAGGTGCATACTGCTATCTTACTGTGATTTTAATTTGCATTTTCCTGACGACTAATGATGTAGAGCATCTTTTTATATATTTGTTATTTTTATATGTTCTTTGGTGAAGTATCTGTTCACATCTCTGCTTATATTTTTTTGAATTAGGTTTTTTTCTCATTGGTTTTGACAGTTCTTATATATTCTTGATATGTGACTTTCCTCCCAGTTTGCAGTTTGCATTTTCATTTTCTTTTTTTTTTTAATTAATTTTTTTAATATTTATCTTGAGAGAGAGACAGAATGTGGGCAAGGGAGGGGCAGAGAGAGAGAGAGAGAGAGACAGAATCCAAAGCAGACTCCAGGCTCTGAGCTGTCAGCACAGAGCTTGACATGGGGCTCAAACCCATGAACCATGAGATCATGACCTGAGCCAAAGTCAGACATCCAACCAACTGAGCTACCCAGGTGCCCCTCTTTTTTTTTTTTTTTAAGTTTATTTATTTATTTTGAGAGACAGAGAGAGAGAGAGCATGGGGAAGGGGCAGAGAGAGGGAGACAGAATCCCAAGCAGGCCCCATGCAGGGAGCTTCTAGCCTGATGTGGGCTCAAACCCACGAATGATGAGACCATGACCTGAGCTGAAGTTGGACAGTTGACTGAGCCACCCAGACATCCCGTGTTTTCATTTTCTTAACTGTCTTTCAAAGAGTAGTTTTGAATTTTAATGAAGTTCATTTTATCAGTGGTTTCTTTTATGGGCCATTCTTCTGGTATCCTATTGAAAAAATCTTTGCCTAATCCAAGATTATAAAGATTTTCTCCTATGTTTTAGAAAAAAATATGCAAATATTATAGTTTTAGGTTTTACATGTAGGTCTGTGATCCATTTTGAGTTGCTTTTTGTATATGGTATGAAGTATGTAACAAAGTTCATTGTTTTTTTACATGTGGATATCCAGTTATCCCACAACTGTCTTTACTAAGTTGTTTGTGTAACTTTGTTAAAAATTAATTGACCAGATATCTGTGGGTGTGTTTGCAGACAGTATTACCATGCTGTCTTGATTGCTGTAGCTGTAGACTAAGTCTTGAAATCAGGTAATGTGAATCTTCTAAATTTCTTTTTCTATTTGGAATTGTTTTGGTTGCTTTATCTTTTCTTACAGATTTTAGAATCAGCTTCTTGATTTCTATAGTTGATTTCAGGGAGAATTGACTTCTTACCAACATTGAGTCTTCAGTATATGAACATGGTACTTCACTTATACTGTTCTTCTTTAATTTTACTCATTAGTCTATGGTAGTTTTCAGCATACAGATTTTGCCTGTGTGTTGTTAGATTTATATCTAAGCATTTTGTTGTGGGTTGAATGGTGGCCCCCACCAAAAGATATGCCTATGTCCTGACCCCCAGAACCTGCAAATGTGATTCTGTATGGGAAAATGTTCTTTGACAATGGAATTAAAATAAATTTTGAGATGAGATTTTCCTGAATTATTTGGTTGGACCTAAATCCAATGACAAGTGTCCTTATAAGAGATACACAGAGGGGTGCCTGGGTGGCTTAGTTGGTTAAGCGTCCGACTTTCGCTTAGGTCATGATCTCACAGTTCGTGGGTTCGAGCCCCGCGTCAGGCTCTGTGCTGACTGCCAGCTCAGAGCCTGGAGCCTGTTTCAGTCTGTGACTCCCTCTCTCTCTGACCCTCCCCTGCTCACGCTGTCTCTCTCTGTCTCCTAGAAATAAATAAACAAAAAAAACAAAAAAAAAAGAGATACACAGAGAGAAGAGAAGGCCATGTGAAGATGGAGGTAGAGACTGGAGTTATGCAGCCATAAACTAGGGAATCCTGGAGCCACCAGAAGCTGGAAGAGGCAAGAACAGATTCTCCCTTAGTGCCTCCAGAAGGAAGGGATCTTGTTGATACCTTAATTTTGAATTTCTCTTCTCTAAAACTCTGAGAGAATAAATTTTTGTTGTTTTAAGCCACCAAGTGTGACAATTTGTTATAACAGCCATAAGAATGTAATAACAAATTCCCTAAGGGGCACCTGGATGGCTCAATCAGTTAAGCATCCAACTCTTCATTTCAGTTCAGGTCATATCTCAACAGTTTGTGAGATCAAGCCCTGAGGTGGACTTTATGCTGACAGCTTGGGGCCTACTTGGGATCCTCTCTCTTCCCTCTCTCTCTGCTCCTCTCCCACTCATCCTCATGCTCTCTTTCTCTCTCTCTCAAAATAAATAAACTTTCTAAAAATTCATGATTTTTGGTGCTATTAGAAAGATAATGACCAAGGATTTTTGAAAATTAATGAAAGATGTCAAACCACAGATCCTAAAAGCTCAAAGAAAGGACAAGCAAGATGAATAAAAAACAGAAACAAAACCCTGCACAACTTATATTCAAGTTTTTGAAAATCAAACATTAAGAGAAAATCTTGAAAGTCAAAAGGAAAGAGACATTATATACAGAATGATCAAAGTTAAGAATCACAGATGAATTCTCATATGAAACTACACAATCCAGGAGACACTGAAGTAATTATCTGAAAATATTGAAAGAAAAAGCTGTCAATGTAGAATTCTGTCCTTAGCAAAAATATCTCTTAAAAATGAAAGAGAAATAGACTTTTTTTCAGACAAAAGCTGAAAGAATTCACTACCAGAAAATTTGGTCTATAAGAAATGTCTCTTTTCTTTCTCTTTTCCTTCTAGGGATTCCACTCATACATGTTAGACAATTTGATATTGTCTCGCAGTTTATATGGATGCTCTGTTCTGGTCTCCTCCCCCACCCCCCATTGTGTTTCAGTTTGAGGAATTGATCAATGTTTTAAGGATATTGATTTATTTCCCTCAGCTGAGCTGAGCCTACAAATAGCCTGTCAAAGCCATTCTTCATCTCTGTTACTGGGTTTCTTATTTCTAGCATTTCTATGGACTCTTTCTTGTAATTTCTACCTCTGGTGGAATTTCCAAACTGTTTATGTGTATTGTCCACATTTTCTAATACAGCCGTTAACATGTTAGTCATTGTTATTTTAAATTGTATGTCTGATAGTACCAACATTGAAGTCATCTGATTCTGCTGATTACTTTCTATCTGACAGTGCGGTTTTTTCCCTTGTCTTGTGTGTCTTGCTATTTTTTATTAAATGCTATACATCATGGTTAGGACTGTAAAGACAGAAGTAAATAGTTATCAGGAGTTGAGCTGAGTTTAGTGTTACTGTGTACTTAGGGTGAGGTCTGGATGTTGGGGGGTTTTTCTCAATGTTTCTGCTTCACCCCCCTGTTTTCAACCTTCCCTGGAGGCCTGTCCCTCAGAAGGCATCTATTTTCATGCTCTTACACCTCCCCTGGCAACAGGCTGCTGGTGGCAAGGTTGTTGGTGCTGGCTGACTTTGTTGCAGGTCTTCTCTGTTATCCTGGCCCCAGCTTTAGTCTTAGGCAGGTTCTGTATCCCTGGGTCTCAGAAGTAGGGCATTCTTAGCAATCCATCCCTTCCCTCAGCCATAGGAAGCCTGAATGATCTTGGCTCAGGGTGGTTTTCTTGCCTCTCCCCACCAAGGGCAGAGGGGTTTTATCTGTCTTTGCTCTTCTCCTAATAGCTTATGGGTTTTGTTCTATAGGGGAGAAGGGTCCTGTTAGGGTTTTGTGCCTTTTCTGTGTCAACTGCCTTCCTCTGGGTCTGTACCCTCAAGGATGGTTTTCTCCCATCTCCTACCCTGTCCCCAATCTTTTTCATGAATTCCCAGTGGAAGTCTGTGAAAAACTTGTGAGTGGGTGCAAACTCCCCTTGTGTCTGTGGCTCCCAGGGGTTCTTCACTCTCACCCTCTCTACATTCACCTCTAGCAGTTTGTTGCTTAACTCCGTTCTTCCTCCCACGTGTCTAGCACCCAGTGTCCCTTCCTCCCATGCTTTGCCAGAGGTGAGCTGATGTTCACTTCCTGTTTTCCTTAGATGAGTCCACTTTTCCTTAGATTTCAGGCTAGCTATTTGCTTTCTGACTTCAGTTCTCTGATTTAACAAAGTTATGATTCTTTTAGATTGTTGGCGTTTTTCTTGTAAGGATGCAGTTAATGTTTTACCCAAGATTCTACATCCTAGACAGAGGCTCCTTATCCGTATCTGTATCTTGAAGTGTGAGTTCCTGGTGGCCTGTGATAGGCTGGCAGCAGAAGAAACTGAGACAACCCACTGTGAGAGCCCAGGATCCCACACCAGGGTGGAGTGAGAGGGGACACCTACAGACCCCAAGTGATATTTCCACAGAGTTAAATAGATTTGTCTATCCTGAGTTTTCACCTTTTTTAAAAAATATTTTTTAATGGTTTTATTTTTGAGAGAGAGAGAGCATGCAATTAGGGGAGGAGCAGAAAGAGAAGGAAAGAGAGAATCTCAAGCAGGCTCCATGCTGTCTGTGCAGAGCCCAGCGCAGGGCTCTATTTCACAAACCTCGAGCTGAGCTGAAATCAAGAGTTGGACGCTTAACCAAGTGAGTCACTCCACTTAGGTGCCCCCCCCTTTTAATGTTCATGTATTTATTTTGAGAGAGAGAGTAGAAGCGGGGGAGGAACAGAGAGAGGGCGAGAAAAGAGAATCCCTAGCAGGCTCCAGCACTGTCAGCATAGAGCCCAATGCGAGGCTCGATCCCACAAACCAAACCATGAGATCATGACCTGAGTTGATGTTAAGAGTTGGATGCTTAACCTACTAAGCCACCCAAACACCCCACTTTTTTTTCTTTTGTTGTTTAGATGTTTATATTTGGGGTGCCCGGGTGGCTCAGTCAGTTGAGTGGCTGACTTGATTTCGGCTCAAGTTATGATCCTAGGGTTGTGGGATCAATCCCTGTGTCAGGCTCCTCACTGAGTGTGAAAACTGCTTAAGATTCTCTGTCTCTGTCTCTCTCTCTCTCTCTCTGTCTCTCCCCCCCCCCCCCACCTTTGCCCCTCTCCCCCACTGGCACAGTCTCTCCCTCTCTCTCTAAAATAAAAAATAATAATAAATAATAAGGTGTTTATATTTGGCAAAAGTGAAAGATGACATCTTGGTGTAGCTCTGCAGGTGTGTACGTGTGGTCTGATGTGACTTTACTTATGCGTGCTGTACCTGCGAACCACCAGGCAGGGCCCCGGGACCCTTTGATGTTGAATGGGCAAAGCACTGATAGGATTTTTCTCCTTCAATGTTGCTGCAGTTATTTCGTCACTGTCATTACTCACGGCCCTGGCACGTGTGTCCCTTCCCACTCTTGTTCGTCATCTTATCTCTTGCTTATTGCGTGTTTGCCATGCTCCGGGAAATGCCACATCTCCAGGGTGCTGGAGTGTAGGTGAGTGGCTGTGATGCTGTGTCAGGTGGGGCTGCTGGCCCTTTGCCTTGGGAAAGTTTCATTACACAGGAATGTCACCATGGTGGGCTTGGCCCTTTGAGGCGTCCAGTGTGTATGGAGAGCCTGCTCTGTGCCGGGCAGGCATTCCAGGGCAGGCGGGTGGGGGAATGATGTAAAAAGTGTTTAACACAGGATGTAAGAGAATCTGGGCCCATGGAAGCAAAACTGCAGGCTCTGTCACCTGTCAGAAGCTGCCTGTCAGGGAACTGCCTGTACTTTGGGTTCTGATCCCAGCTCTGTCGTTTCCTGGGTGACTTTGAGCAAGATTTGAACTTCCCTGAACCTGCTTCCCTATCTGAAAAATAAGGTCAAGGGCCACCTGGGTGGCTCAGTCAGTTAAGCGTCCGACTCTTGATTTCGGTTTAGGTCATGATCTCACGGTTTGTGGGTTTAAGCCCCACACTGGCCTCCATGCTGCCAGCTTGGAGCCTGCTAGGGATTTTCTCTCTCCCCACTCCCCCCCACTCTCAAAAATAAATAAATAAACTTAAGAAAAAGAAAAGTAAGGTTAATAATACCTGCTGTGAAGGGCCCCTGTAAGGATTAAGTGAAGTGACACATGGTAGGTAACAGGTAGACAGCAGTGACCGCCATCTTTATACGTTGGCCTAGTGGTGTGTTAAGTGTCTGTTCTCAAAAGCAGACAAGGAAGTAGAAAAGGGCTATGTCCTGGTGGACAAGGACCAAATAGTGTGGCCAGAGGAGTAGCCTGGGGTGGGCAGGATCCTGGACCTCGTGAGTGAGGCTTGAGGCTGGGAATCTTCCAACAGTCACTTTCTTTCTGAGCCTCAGTCTCCTTGATTGTAAAATGGACGCAGCCTGTGAAAGCTTGGAGTAGGTGGGAAAACTTATAGTGGCTCCTGCTTCCCTTTCCTCCCAAGCGTCCCTGGCTTGGCCCACGGCTGCTGTCCTCAGTGCACTTTGGGAGCTGGCTCAGTTTGGGCTCAGAAGGAGGGTTCCTGTTGCGAGTCAGTGGTGCTCACCCCTCCTCCCCCCACACCCCCTCATCACTGGGCATCCAGAGACTCGGCTCAGCACTGTCAGTTTCTGGGCCGTTTTTCAGAAACACTCAGAATTTCCATTCCGTCCTTCCCAGGCAGCAGGCAGCGCCCGTCTGACCACTCCTCAAGGATGCTGCTGGCTGTCGGGACAGAGGGCTTGGCTCCCACCCTCCTCCTCGTGGCCTTTCCTGAGGGAGCCACAGGGAACTCACTGTCCAAAGGAAGAGTGTGCATGTCCGAAAGGTGGGGGTCCTTTGGAAGTAGTGGGCACAGGGCTGTGGCCACTTGTCAAGAAAGGCCCGCTGGTGATTTCAGATAAGTGCCTTTCACAGCCCAGCCCTTTGAGGGGCAGGCCCAATCATCACCCCCATCTCGTGGATGAGGAAGTGGAGGCCCAGAGAGGCTGAGCTTCTTGCCCAGGGCCACCTTGCGGGTGAGTGGAGGAGCTTGATGTCAGCCCCACCTATGTCTGGGGGCTGCTGCCGTGAGGAAGAGACTGGTCAAACTTTCTGAAATGTTTCCTTTTCGGATGGACTTCTGGATAGGTGTTAGGATCTAAATTGTGTGCCCGTCTGTCAATAACTAGTGCTGTGGTTGAACCGCCCCTTGTAGTTCTTATATGAAACAAGACGCCCATCAGCAGTAACCATCAGGAAACTTTGAAAAAATAAAGGTTTATTACTTACAGGACCTAGGAATAGCACACATGAGGCCAGACGGCGTGGTGGAGGGTGGAGGGTAGAGAGGATGGGTGTGCATAGACCTGGGGTTCTACTTTTATTGGGGTTGAGAGTAGGGGCTGGGAGTTTTAAGGGCTTACTATTGGTATTTGAAACTTAAGAGTGGGAATTTAAGAAAAAACAAGTGGCCCAATGGTCAGTTATCAAAATCTGCCAAGATCTCTAAGACAAAGGAGCCTCTGTGGTGGGAGGTGGCCTGGCTCTTTATCTAGTCGTGTGCTGCCAGTGTGTTTATTCAAGATAGCACTCTTCCAGCGGATGCCTCTTTGAAGTGGATGCCTGAGCGATCAAGCTGAAGTCAAGCACTCGCCTTACAAAAGAGAAGAAAAAAACAAACAACAAAAAAACCAAACCTATAACTGTCAGGACTTTCACTGGTGAAGGGCATTGATTCCTAGAGGCCTGGAGCCCCAGCGCTGGTGGACTAGGGTCTTACATAATGACTGTGGCACTACAGCAGACATGCCCACAGTGGGCTTACGCCCATGGCACTGTTCCTTTTTTCAAGAGTGTCTCACATTCAAGTTCTCTGTTACCTCCAAAGCCTGTATTTTCCCAGGTTCAAATGGACATGCACTAGAGAGTTTGTTATTTCTGAGATTGGAACGCTTTCCTAACAAAGGAAGATATGCAGTAGGGTCCACATGCTAAACTGCCCGCCTTGGCTGGGTGGGAATCCTCTCCTGGGGTGATACTTTTCAAGGACTCTGATGCCCACTCAGGTGAGCATGTCCAGAGCAGGTCATCTCTTTAGGGCTCAGCCACTGTGGGTTCATCCAAGAGATAAGCAGACTCAGAAATGGAAGCTAGTGCTGGTGGCAGGTATGCAGGCAGTCTTTTTGGGACCAGACATTAGGCCGGTGTGTAGGCATCCTAGGTGAACCCAGTCATAACCAGTATACTACTCCACTGGCCATAGCATTGGGGGTTGGAGGGGTGCCGGGTGGAGTAACCTCTCTGTGGGATCTGGGTGGTTGACAAACTTTGAACTCAGTAATGTCCTAGATTCAGAAGGGAGAGGGGTGATGAGTGTGGGCAGGAGAAAGAGGGACACAGACGCCTGGATGGGCAGCCAGCGGGCCCTGTGGGCAGGCCGGCATTGGTTCATCCCCCTCATGTGTCCTGGCCCTTGAGATGCAGTGGCTGGGGTGGGGCACAAGGGTGTGGGAGCACAGGGGAGCTTCTGATCAGGAGTTCAGGGTTGCAGGGGTGCCTGGGGGTTAAGCGGCCGACCTGGGCTCAGGCCATGATCTCACAGTTCATGGGTTCAAGCCCCATGTCAGGCTTTGTGCTGACAGCTCAGAGCCTGGAGCCTGCTTCAAATTCTGTGTCTCCCTCTCTCTCTGACCTTCCCCTGCTCACACTCTGTATCTCTCTCTCTCTCAAAAAACTAAATAAACATTAAAAAAAAAAAAAGATTTAAAAAAAAGGAGTTCAGGGTTGCAAAATGAGTAGAGGACAGGATGCTGGGGGCATGGGAAAGTAAGGGTGGATGAGGGGCCTTCCCAATAGGGAAGACCTTGGAAGTTGGGCGAGAGGGTGCAGAAGCAGAAGGGGAACTGTGAAAGGAGATAGGCGAGGTGCCTTGTCAAGGGTCTTGAATTTTCTACCAAAGGCAGCGGAGAGCCCTGGAGGACTAGCAAAGTCAGGGAGTGAGGTGGTGACATTTGAGATGTCTTTTAGTGCTGTTAGTGAGGTCATGGTTTAAAGCCCTGAGCCCTAAGTATGGCTGCATTTATGGGTTACTGGTGCTTTTGGACCAGGCCAAGAGTGTGAGCCTCACCAAGTACGTTGTGTCCGCAAAGGAATTAGAATCTCCAAAACCAAACTGGAGCATCTGCTGACTGTGTCCTTGGAAATCCCACCCTGCTGAACACGTGTGCAGCGCTTCCTAGGCTAGGAGAACCATTCATCCATGTGTAGACTGGTGCCTGAATTTGGGGGGACTCATGGGGGACTGAGATGAGTCCCCATAGGAAATCACTATGCTCAGTGGTTGCAGAGGTTAGGACGGCTTCTGCATTTGGGAGCGGAAGGATCTTACACAGAAACACTGATTCCTCACATTCTCGGAAGGAACCCCGTCTAAAGAGCCCAGGGTGCCTGTCCTGTGGATTCCGACTCCCACCAGCCATCTGGCCAGGATGTTCACACAGCATGCCTATTTTCCCAGGGGATGTGCACTAGGACGGATTGGAACATCCCCCCCAGTGCGAGGCTCTCCCCGCACGGGGGGTGGGAAATTGGCATTGAGCTGACCAGGAAGAGGGGTGGCTTCAGAGCCAGGCTGGACTTTGGGGTCTCTGGACTCTGAGATGCCTGCTGGAGAGTGTGGGCGGTACAAAGAGCCAGCAGCTGGCCTGGCCTCCCTGATGGCCCCCAGGAGCCAGCGGAGGGCGCTCACTGGCCCACCACACGTCGGTCCCAAACCCCTCTGGCCCTCACTGCCAAATGCTCTGATTGCGGTCCTCACTCAGCCTCTGCTCAGAAAGGAAGTCCTGGAAGGGGGCATGGGGCCTGGATGTGGGAGTACAACCTCACTGTGTTTCTCACCAGTATTTGGAACTCATTTTCTCTAGTTTACTGGTGGTTTTTTACTTAATCCTTCGGAGGGGCTCCTTTCTCTGTGTTTCTTTAAGCACTGAATGAGGACTGAAGGGCTCCCTTTCTTTTCGTTGTCTTTAGCCAGAAGTGGATTTTCCTGTCCCTCCAGGCAGAGGCAGGAGTCAGGAGTCGGTGCAGAGCCAGCCCCAAGAGCCCACCAGCATGCCCCAGACGCTGACCAGCACGCTGGAGCACATCGTGGGCCAGCTGGACGTCCTCACCCAGGTAGGCCGTGACGCGCGTGCATCCCCCCCATCTGCACTTGGCCTGGCATTTGGACCATTTGAAGTTGGCCAGCAAATGCTGGATTTTTAAAAAACATAATCATAATAAACCTACTTTCCAAGCCAAATTAATAAAGTGCAGTGCCTGCCCTGAGATCCTGGATCTCAGAACAATCCAAGCCCCGGCCAGGCCACTGGACCCTAAAATCAGCCATGCTGGATCCTGCCAGGGTGTACCCTCCCGGGGCTGGCCAGGGCTGCAACAGAGCTCTGAAAGAAACACTGTCCATCGCCAGGTGGGCACCCGGGGACGTGCCAGGGAACCGTAAGCGTGAGTCAAGGCGTCTCGGAGCCCAGGCTCTGGGTTCGAGCTGGCACTGCTCCTTATCCTCTGAGCAACCTTGGCGAAATCCCTTCAGCAATCCAAGCCTTGGCGTGCTCCTGTGTGATGTGCAGTGGCCGTGAACTCCATGTCCCACATTTGTGGTTGGGATTAAAGGAGATGAATCTGTGGGTAGTGTTTTGCTCATGCCTGGCTCTAGGTGGATGCTCAGTAAATATTACTGAGCATTATAATAAATTATATTGAGCATTATATTGTGGTGCTGACCACTGCCATCAAGATGAACATGGGCCACGGCCTCTGGAGCATACGTCCTAATATAGAATTATAGTGCAGCAGTTTCCGTGAGAGCAAAATGCCCGGGGAAGAGGTGGCAGCCAGCACCGTGGGCGTAAGAGCGGCCCTGGCAGAGGGAGCAGCCTGCCTGCAGGACTGGAGGGGGCCACGGGCATATTCAGGAAGTGGACAAAAGGCCCAGCTTGGCTGACTTGGGACATATAGGTGGTGGTGGTGGCGAGGCCAAGGCAGGATCCTCAGACCCCTTCTCCACCTGGGCTGTGGGTGCAGACCACCTTCTTCTGTGCCAGCTCACGGGTAGAGTAGGGCTGTGGAAAGAAGCAAAGGACACTTGAGTCTCTGACGGGAATGGAGCTGAAGTGGCGTGGTGTCCTTTCCCTCCCTCTGGATCTGGGGCCAAGTAAGAAAAGCTCTTCTCCATCATGTCACATGGTCCACGGTGTGTCCCAGCATCCCGGCTGGTGCTGCACACCTTGGGCCCAGTGAAGGAAGGACATTTGAAGGGAAAGGTCAGACATCAGTGGCTGGGAGCTGGGGGACTGTGGGCACATCATACAGACATTTTGGAAAGCCTGTTCACCCTTAAGGAGAAGGCACGTGCTAGGAGAGAGGTATGAGCAGTGTGCACATCCCCCACCTCAGATGCGTCAGAAACTGCCAGGCCCGCCTCATGTTCTTCACAGCCTTGTCAAGTGAGAGATCAGGGGAGGTGGAATCCATTAGAACTTTATAGGATAAAATTGGAAATTAAGTCTGAGAAGATGGTTAAAAATAGCTTCATTGGATCACTTCATTGGAGTGTAGCACTGAAAGCATTTCCCATCGCTGTATTTCAGGAGTGCACATGGGAGGTTCTGTTATGTGTTAGCAGTTCAGCGTGTGATCATAACTTTGTAAGAAACTGGCATCACGGAGAATAATGAAGGCTCTCTTGTGGCCTGGGCCGCTGGCCCACGGTCTGGATGGCTCTGGGGCACCCTTGTCCTACCTCGCACTGTCCAGCCCCATGGCAGATCCAAACAGCACTCCGCCCCAACCAGATGCCAGGCCCATCAGCCAGTCACCTGCTTTGCCAAACAGTGTGCATTCCTGAATGCCACCAAGTGAGACATGTTCCTGAAGGACTTGACACATCCTGAGGAAACTTGGGTTCCACAGATAAAGCCCCCAGTTGAGGCCTCAGCCCATATTCAAAGCAGTAAGAGGTGCATTTGTGCTAATTTGATGCTATCTTTGAGCTTGGGCACTGGTTTTTCCAGGCCTACCTCCTCTCCTGGATTTGGGGCTCTAGCTGAGGTATCCTAGCCACAGCCAGAGCTGTCCCCAGTGGCGCTGGGAGTTCCCTCCTCTTCTGACTAGCCTGGCCGTGGGCAGTCTCCTCTCTGGAGGCTCTCCTGAGGCCTAGAGCCAGGTAACTCCGCTGTATATAGCTACCTATGCAGGTCACTCAGCAGGCTCTGAGCCTCCTTGGTCTGTGGGTATTGGCCTCACGTGCTGCCTCCTCAATGAGTGCTCCTCACCATCCCGATGTGCCTCTCTGCTCTGGAGAGGTGCCGTCAACCACCCCAATCCCGGCTCCTACTTCAGAGTCGGCTGAATCATGCTGTTCTCCTCTACCTCACCCCTTCGCTGCCCCTCCTCTCCCCCACAAGGAAGTCTACTTCAAAGAGGCTTCTGAGAGGCAGACTGCCTTCCGGGTCCTTTGGTCCTCCATCCTGCAGAACATCCTCCAGGGAAGTACTGTGGGGGCTGCAGTGACTGGGGGTGTTTGCCTAGTGAGTCACAGAGCCTCCAGCCCCTGGGTGACACGAGCAGGACGCCCTGTTACGGAAGCCCCCTGTCCTCGGAGCCTAGCCTCCTGCTAAGTAGGCTGGTGTGGCCCAGGGATCGAGTCCCCCTCTCTGGGATTTCGTAGCCCGTTGACACCAGTGTGAAGGCCCAGGACCCCAGGGCCCAGAGGTTGGGCAGCTGAGTGTGCCCATGGAAAGATGTGACTCAGCTTGTTTGGGTGCAGATCTCAGTAACCTTGGGCAAGGTATTTAACCTCTGTGCCTCAGTTTCTAAGTCTGGAACACAGAATGATAATAGTACCCACTTCGTGGGCCTCTTGTAAGGATTAGATGCATCAGCTTGAGTGAGGCTCTTTGAGCAGTGCCATATGCTGCCCCTTTACATTATTCAAGGCCTGGCAGGGGTTGCGGGGGGATCACAGTGGCACCAGAAATAGCTCTCCCAATTTCCTACTACCTCCCTGCCCAGGAGAGCCATTCCTCAGCCTCACAGTGGGGGTGGCGAGTTCCCTTTAATCCTTGAGCCCTTTCTGTGTCTGAGGCCAGTGAGTGAGCTGGGTGGCTTCTCTCCCAGGCCAAAAGGCCTGTCATCCCAAGGAAAGCAAACTGTCCATAGGGCATGTGCAGCATCCAAAATACAGCCCTTTGACTCCCAGTTTGGGGTTGTACTGTTTTTTGTTTTGTTTTGTTTTACCTTTTAAAAAATATTTATTTTTGAGAGAGAGAGAGAGAGAGATTGCATGCACAAGCTGGGGAGGGGCAGAAAGAGAGGGAGACAGGATCTGAAGTGGCCTCTGCACCGACTGCAGAGAGCCTGACTCTCTGGGCTCGAACCCATGAACTGTGAGATCATCACCTGAGCTGAATTCAGAAGCTTAACTGACTGAGCCACCCAGGTGGCCCTTTACCATTTTATTTCTTTAGGAACACCTTTTCTATAAAATAAATACATTGTCTTTTCAAAAATGTACCCATTTGGGGCGATAACTTTGGAACATGTTGCAAGGGTCCACAGGTCTTTGTCCATCTCTGGAGTGGTATGCTCTCTGGACTGGCCTGGTCTGGCAGGTCTTCCTATGGTGTGTTTTAGATGGGAGGTCTACAGAGTGTGGAGATCACGTCCTCATTGTCATCTTCCTCCCCTGCTGTCTATCTGAGACCTACAACTTTCTAAGGGCTGGTCCTCATGGCCCTCATGTCATCCTCCCACCTGGTGCCCAGCAGCCGGTATCACGCCGGGTGCGGATTGGGTGAGAGTAACTGCTTGTGCCTGGGCCAGGCCCCAGGGGTCACTCAGCCTGGGGCTTCTCCGGGATGCTGGGTGATCCCGAGCTCAACCCGCTGTAGGCTGGGGCTTCCCACCTTCCCCTGCTAGACAGTTTTGGTGTAGTCAGGGATGGCTTCATCAAGGAGTCCCTCTGTAAGTCAAACTTGATCTTCCTGGAAGTTAAGGCAAGACGTTCTTGCTTTGTGATCACAGAGCTGGGCAACCCTTTGGTCCCTGGCCAGAGAGTACACCCCTTGCCATGGCCCTTCTTTATAGAGGAGACACCCCTCTTTATTCCTGTGAAGTTGCTTTTGGGGGCTTTGCGGATTCCTTCACTGAGGAATCCCCTCCTGGGGACCCTGATCCCAGCTGGATGCCATATTCTGAACAGCCGGGGTCTCTCTGACCTTATACACCCCTACCAGCTCGGGAGCAGAGTGAGCCACCTGCCCATCAGCCTGGACATACCTGCCCTCCTGAATTTGAGGACCAACCCCACCATTCATCACCTGGGTGACTTGAGGCAGGTGACATTGCTCCACAGAGCCTTAGTTTCCTCCCTTATAAAGGGGACAGTCAAGCCAGCTCGTGTCCTCTGAGCACTGTTGTGAAGCTCCTGGTTAGCTAGGCCGGCACCAGCCATTTCATGAAGCACAGCACGAAGTCGATGTACTCCCAGGAGAATGTGGGAAAGCACCAGGGAGGCCAGGTGACACAGGAGTGCCAGGAGTGGACATTCCACAGGCCTCTGCACCTGTTGGACTTGAGTCCCAGGAATGCTCTTGAGCTGCCAGTGAGACTCTAGGGGTCCTGGTAGGTGCTAGGACAAGAGGGAGAAAAAGGAGAGATCTCTCCCCAGGTCCAGGAAGGGGAGCCCAAGAGGTGACAGGGAACTGGGGTGCCCAGGGGCTGGTGAAAATCAGAGATGGTTCATGGGGCCCATTAGATGGGAGCCTTGAACCCAGGCACTAGGCCAAGACCAGGAGTCAGAAGCCCCAGCTGCTCTGGCCCAACTTTGCCTGTTTCCATCTGTGTGAATCTGAGTGAGCCTTAGGCTTACTCTATACAGGGGAGCCTTTAGGCACTGCCCATCCACCTGTCCCATGGGTCAGCATCTCACATGGGGCCAGGACTTCCCTCAGGGCCTTCTTTTCATGAGTCGCCTTTATATCTCCCTTCCCTGGAGGAAGGACTCCAGGGTGGGCCCTGTGGCTGCCAGGCCTGTCTGCTTGGTGATGGACATTCAGCATGTATCCAGACAGAGGCCCTGACCTTTCCCCTCATGTTTTTGTGGGGGTGTGTCGGGTGACCTAGGGGACCCTTTCACAGATGCTGGAAAACTCACCAGTGAGCAGGGAGAGGCTGCTTTCCACAACTAGCCCTGCTGCATGAGCTCACCTCCCGCGTTGGCTCCCTTCGCTTCCTTTGCGGACTCGTGAGTGACAGAGGTTTGGGTGGTGTCTGAGAGTTGCAGAGTCCCTCAGTCTTCCTCAAGGGCAAGGGGTGGGGCGCAGAGGCGTGGACCATGCCCAGGAGCTGGGGAGGCTGCAGCAAGGGGCCCTGGCCCAACAAGCGGCTTGGTGGTTTTGCCTCAGAAGCCCACAGCAGAGTTATTTTCGACTCCAGTTTCACATCTTGCTGCTTTTTAAAAATACCAAGCCATGAAAATTCCTGCTCCAACTATGTTTTTTTATGGCACCCGTGCTTCAGGCTGGCCACAGCGATGCTGTGATGTCACGTTTGGGTTCCTGTGACTCACCAGGGGCTGCTGGGCTCCGGGACCAGAACATGCATGCAGTGGGAAGCAGGGAGTCTGGGTCCCTGACATTTGAGTTTGTGAAATATCCAGGTTGTTGTAGCTCCGCAGACCTAACTCAACAAGGCTAAGGACTTTTTCTGTGTGCTTTGGGGAATTGGATAGAATGTCCTGTTTGTTTTGAGACATCCTGACTCCTCCCCCCCCAAACCCCACAGTCCTGGGGGTTCCCTATTTGATGTGCCGCCTGTGTGAGGTGCCTTGTTTCATGCTGGTAGGGAAGGCGGGAACGCTGGGCCTGCCCTCGGCGTGGGCCGAGTTGCCTGACCGCTCTCTGGGACTCTCCTCAGTGCTCCTCTTCCCTGGGCAGGCCAGCTGTTCGTGCAAACTCACTCCAGGTTTTAAAGCAGTTCTGCCTTTTTAGCTGGGGGCCAGCCCTCTCAGGTGCGCCCAGACTGAATTTGTTGGGAAGGTATAGAGTGAAAGGCACCCTGCCCAGCCGCTCCCTGCCTCCCGGTCAGGATCCCTGTTTATAGGGTGTGTGTAGCTCCTCATCACTCGCACACACTCACATGGGCAGTGGCATGGGGTGGTGGTTTCTACAAAAGTGAGCCCACTCCCCACATCAGCACATCTGGCCACCTGGCCTGCATAGTGCAGTGGGTGTCTAGCTGTCCTCCTCCGTATAGACATTCAAGAATTACCCTTGGGCCAAAGTCAAGTTCAGAACAGCCTGAACTCCCGCCACTTGGGGTTTGGAGACACGAGACTTGTTTTTCTTCTGTCAAGAAGCTGCTTCCTGGGGACAGGACACTCTCTGGTCTGTGTCAGAAGCATACTTGGGGTCTGACTCTAGCCACTTGCAGAGGGGCTGGGCCTTGGCCCTTTCCTAACCCTGTTGCTCTTTTTTGGCAATTCATCCACAGGCTCCCATGGCTAGCAGCCCGCAAAGACAGGACAGGCTCAAGCTCCATCTTCTCTGCCATCTGTAGTTGTGGTAAAAAGCACCCCTCCGCAGAGAAGCTGAAGATGGAAGGCCCCCGCCCACCAGATGGGCCTGGGATGGCTGCGGTTACCTCTAGGGCCTGGGAATGTTCACAGTCTTCCGAGATTTCTCCTGTGAGGCCCTGGCAGGCCTGGGGCCAGGGGAGGGGCATGGGGGCAGGAGTGGGATAAGAAGGTTCATGCAGGGACATCTCATTCAGACTGACTCTGGGATTACTCTAGAGGAGGGAAGGAAGATATGGACCCCCAGGTGGTTTGCTCTCTCTCCTCTGTGGACCCACAGCCATCCAAGGAAGGGTTAAGTACAGGCCACAAGAAGGGGCCTGTGAGTATTCTGGTTGTAAAAGGCAGTCCCAAGTAGGCCTTCATGACTCTGTGATGAACCAAGTCGCAGCTGACCTTGTGGCCATTTGGCACTCTCCCGCCACTAGAGCAGCATCAGGGAAAACTATAGTCAGGTCTGCCACTTCCTTCCACCCGCCCTGTGGAGGGCCCTCTCCCTGGGTGGAGGAGAAAAAAGCAGAAAGAAGCTTTAAACTGAGTGGGACATGCCTTTTGGGAGAGCGGTTTCATGTCCCCCTTTCTGATCTGGGCCCGGCTGGTGGCTTTAGCAAACCATCCAAGATGAGAGGCTAGGTTTCCTCCATGGATCGCTGGCTCCTTAGCAGGGCAGGGGGAGCCCCTGAGCCTTTCTTCCCTGGGGTGGTCCTGTTTGGCCAGGGCTATAGCCTGACTTGCCAGGCTGTCCTGAGGCCTCCAGCAAGCTACCTGACAGTCTCTCTGACTTGGGATGATTGTGTTTTATTAAGTTGTGGTAAATTAACTAACACTTTGGATTATGGATTATTAGGAAAGGCAACCTCTGAAGAAATGGAATGTAGGAGGTGAACAAAGCCAAGGTTCACAGCCCATGCTCAGCCCTGCTTGGACTCACCCCGGAGTCAGAGTACAGCACAGGCGCTGGGTGAGCAGTGACTGGCCTCCTGCACCTTAGGGCCTGTCCCTGGCAGACCCTTGCCTCCCTGGTGGCCTGCCCAGGGCTGACAAAGAGATGAGCTTGGACTCAGGCCAGTCTGGGCAAGGTATACAGCTCAGAACTTTTGTCCTGGTGTGGGTAGCACCCCCTGGGTCCCAGGAGCATTTGGTTTTATGGATAGTGGTGAGTGGATCTACTTTTTATAGCTTCTCTTTTGGGGGTAAGCAGTAATATGGAAAAGCCTGTGTTCATTTAAAAGGAGTTGCTCTAAAGCCACAAGGAAGGTAAATTAGCCAAGATTCTTTAATCCCATGGCTAATTCACCAATAGAAAATAGTGTTTCATGTACTTCCCGAAGAGAGCTAATCCTCGGTAGAGGTGGGGGCTGGGGGATGCAAAAACGTCAGAGAAACCCTATATCCCTGAGATAATGTGAAACAGAAACATGGACCTGTGGACTCGAGGAACAAAAGCTCATTTTGTGTTGTTAGCAAACATTTGGGTGAAGGGGGTTGGTTAAAAAGACAGTTGCTGAGCCCAGAGAGATTGGGAGGAATTTCTCTAGAAACATGTTTTGTTGTGTATCAGCTGTGTGTGATCCTGGGCAAGTTAGCATGTCAGACGTCAGCAGGAGAGGGAATCTCCCATTTCTTCCTCTCTGAAGTTCAGGCCTTGAAGCTGCTAGCCCTCATCAAATCAGGTCCGAGGTGGGAAGGAGAGGAAGTGGACTGCTTCCTGGACTCCCATCCTATTTTGCACACCCCCACATCCTGCTGTGGCCCAGCTGACAAGGGGTCTCTCTGGCCTACCTACCCTCTAATTCCTCCCCTGCTGTCCCCTCAAGCCTGCCAGGTCCAAGGCCCAAGCTGAGGGGAGTGTCCCTCACCAGCCAGGTGGGCTCATCTCCAGAGTAAGGCTGCCCCTAGGCTTGGGGACATGGGCTTGCTGGTGCAGTACCTGAATTCCTGCATCTTCATGGAACTCAGGGCCTGGCATTTGTCCATCCAGCACTTAGCGTGCACCTACTATGTGCCAGGAGCTGTGCCTAGAAGCAGGAAGACCACAGTGAGCAAGAATAGACAAACACCACTGTCCTCATGATGCCGGCATGATGGATGTCAGCAGGCTGTTGAGGGCCAGCCATTTGCACCTTTGACTTGAAGGCCCCTGTGCCTCGGACCACTGGGTGCTGGACAGAGGCTGGGGTGGAGAGGCAGAGCCTTGGCTGGTGGGAAGCGCTGGGCTCAGACCAGCAGCACCCTGAAGCCAGGCTGGCCCTTCCAGCCCCCATTCACCCCTGACATGTGGCAACTGGCTGGCCAGGGCACCATCAGCAAGACAGGGCCCTGCGTGTGTACACATACACACATACACACTGACATACACCAACAGACAAAGCTGGAGCTGGCAGGAGACAAGGCAGAGCTGTGCAGGCGCTGAGCCCAGCAGCCCCACTTTGTTTTGATAGCTCACAAGACCCCACAGCAAAGAGATTCCCCTTTTATTGCATCTGTTTTAGATCTTTAGAATCTGAGTGAAGTCAAAACCATGCTAGAGGGGAGATTAATTCCACATTTTTCCATCTTTGCAATGAAACGAAAGGAAAGTTAGACATTCTGTGCGGCACAGTCGAGATGGGCATTGAGCCGATAGCCAGTGCCAGGATGTTCCCCGAAGCCTGGCACAAGGGCCCCCAGCAGTGTGGCTGGGCAGCTGCGCCCTCTCCCTAGCCCCGGGACACCTCGGACACTTACCACCAGTACTCTGGCTTCTGTCTAGGGGGGAAGGGGTTGGGATGCCCCAGCCCCTGTGGGAGACCGTCTAGAGGAGCCAAATCAACCACAAGCCTGGAAATGATTAAAAGGAACTTTCCGTCAGAAGAGAACTTTAAGGAGCAGCCAGACCACCACGTGCCCTGATGGCTCAGACCCTACCAGGACTGACCACAGGCTGCCTGATGAGGCCCCGTCTGTGCCCGAGACCCCTTCCACTCAGAGCTCAGCCATGGGCCCCGTGAAGTGGGGAGCCATGTTGCCCACAGTGCACCCCCATGTCCAGAGCAAGGGCCACATAAATATTAGCTATTGATATAGTATTACAATGGAGCCTTGAGAGATGCAGTGTATGGATGAGGAATCTAAAGCCTTGAGTCAGATAACTTGTCCAAGGCCACTCAGTAAGTCAGCAGTCAAGTTCAGATTCAAACTCAGGCAGCGCAGCTCTGGAGCCTGTGCTCTTACCACACAGGACGAAGGTAGGGACCAAGGGTCTGCACTTATGCTATGGCCAGGACATCCTGGGAGAGGAGCAGGGCAGGCACCAAGTGTGGAGGTGAGCCGAGGGGGACTTCTGGGGAAAGAGGGCTGGAGTGGGGCTTTTGGTCGGTGGCTTTGGTCAGAGCAGTAGGAACAGGCAACATGAGTGTCATAAGAATGCTATGCCAAGGAGTTCGGCCTTTATCCCAGAGCTCCTGGACAGGAAAGGGACATGGCAGAAGCAGCATGGAGGTGGAGGGTGACCCAGGAGTCCCAGGAAGTTGAGGCGGAAGGTGGAGCCTGAGCAGAGTAGTCACCAAGAGGGAAACACCTAGAGCCTAGGGCACCCATCTCATGTTGGCCCTGGGGCAGGCATAGCCTGCCTAGATCTGGTGAGGACACTCATCAGACAGAACCCTGATGTGAGCGTGCTGCCCAGCCTGATTCAGCAGCCGGAGGGGTTGAGAAGGGCACGGTCCAGTCATGTGATTGCCTTCCTGCACCCCATCAGCCCTTCCCGCAGCGCCCACTGCTCTGGCGCCCAGGGGTGCTCACCACCAGCACTGCTCTCTCCCGACCCTGACCCAATAGCTCTCTCCCTGACTTTCCCCACGCCGTTGCAGCCCTGCCCCATACCTGCTTGGGCAACACCCCCCACCCCAGCTACTTAACCCTCTCACCTTGCTGGCCCCCTTCAGACACGGGTGGTCCAGTGTCCTGGCTTCCTGCTACACTGCCGCCCATTTTAGTTCTCCTTGCCTCGGTGCCCCCAGCCTGGCAGAGTGCTCAAGGGGACCTGTGGCTGGATGTTTGCTGTCTGGCCCAGCCACCCTGTCCACCTCTGGGCCACGTTCCAGGGAGGCCCAGGAGGGGATTCTGACCATAGAAACCACCTAAGAGGGCTAGGGCTCTGCTCAGAGCAGAAAGTGGACATGGAGAAGTGTCCCGGCTGGGGTTGGAGGGCCCCGGGATAGAAGGGCTGCGCTGGAGACAGACAGGAGTGGAGAGTGCTGCGGGGAGGCCTGGAGCAAGGCCTGCATGTGCAGGAGCATTCCAGAAGGAACTGGCCGAATATCTGAGAAATGCACATAGAATGGCTGGCTGGTTACCTTCCGTCTTTCCCCTTTCCTCCAAAACGTTACTCACTGTCGCGGTCGAGCAGCTTCGCCAAAGCCAGCCCAGACAGGACCAGTGCTGCGGCCATGCCAGTGCCCAGAAGCCCCTATGAGCCAGAGTCTCTTGGCTGCTGCATGTGGCAGACCAGACAAACGGGTAGGGGGGTGAGGTTGACAGGAGGGCCCCGCTGGTGTGCTGTGGCCCCTCAGGGCTTTGTGGAAGTTATGGCTCCAGTCTTCCTGCTCCATTTGCACGTGGGCTGTACAGGAGAGAGGCTTTCAGCAAAGACGATAGTAGTGGCAGTGCTCTACGAGGAGAAGCAGCTGCTGGAAGGCCCCTGGCTCACAGGGACTGCCCTTGTTTGGTGTTCTGAAGTACCAGTTCACTCCCTTCCGTTGCACCTCTGGCTATGGCACCTGGTGGCCGTGGTCAGTTCCCAGGCCGAGCCTCCCAGACTTACTCTAGAACCAGCTCTGAAAACTGGTCACAGGCATGCAGGAGCAGCACCATCCTACTGGCTCTACTTGCTCAGACCTGTGAGTGTGATAAGGCAGTGCCAGGGTGGAAGCTTCCCTGTTCCTGCCCCTTTTTGGCTAAGGGCCCAGGGCCTCTCCTCCACCTTCCTTGTGGCCACCACACACTCTTCCCTGTTCACCTACTCCAAACCAACCACAATGACCTCTTCGGCAGTGCCATATTCTTCTGTGCCTCAGGGCCTTTGCACCTGCTATACCTTGTGTTTGGAACACATTTCCTTCAGCCTGTCTCGGGTTGTTGTCTCCTCACGGAGGCCTCCCAGACCCTCATCAGAGTCAGAGCTCTCCTTCCCAGATCTCTCAGCCCCAAAGTAGGTGAGCCATGTCAGGGGTCTGGGCTTCACTTGGAGCTCACTCTCTGAACCCATCCTGCTCCTTTTCTTCTTGCCTTCTCCCCAAACACAAGTGAAAAGGGGATGAAAGAGACTAAAAAGGAGGTAGAGGGGCGCCCGGGTAGCTCAGTAGGTTAAGCATCTGACTTTGGCAGCTCAGGTCACGATCTTGAGGTTTGTGAGTTTGAGCCCCGCGTCGGGCTCTGTGCTGACAGCTCAGAGCCTGGATCCTGCTTTGGATTCTGTGCCTCCCTCTCTCTCCGCCCTCCCCTCCTCACACCCCGTCTCTCTCTCAAAAATAAATAAAACATTTTTTTTTTAATTAAAAAAAAAAAAGAAAGGAGGTAGAAAAGAGTACTAGGGGAAAGAGCTGAGGGGAAAAGAAATACAGGACGAGCCTGCCTCAAGAGAAAACCAGTTCGGGGAGAAAAAAAGAGACCAGCAGGGCTGAAAGAAGGGGAGGTCATGCCATAGGAAGTGGGGGGCTGGGAAGTAGGCAGTCCACTGGAGAAAGAAGGGACAAAGGAAAAGCCCACCAAGCCCGGGGAAAGTATGATGGCAGAACTGGCAGGGGGAGAGTGGTCATGAGAGGAGCATAAAGTGCTCCAGGAAGCGAGCGGGGCCTCCATGCGCTGGGTGAGCCCCACCTGCCCTTCTTCTGCTTTGTTGCACCACTTTCACTTCTAAGGGTGGGGGATTCATTCTCTCAGGGAATTCTGGACTCGCGCCTCCTCCATGCAACGCCCACACAGAGCCCGTGGGAGCGTCATGGCTTCCCAGCCCTTGCACCCAGCCCTCTTGGGCAGCACAGTCATGCAGAGGCCCCGTAGACGCACTTTGGCCTCTGGCAACACTTCAGATGCCTCAGTCCCTGTCACACATCAGGAGTAGAGACTCTCCCCTTGGCCACCTCAAAAGTCAGTGGAGATACATACCCCCAGGCTCTGCCCCACGCAGGGCACCTGGACTGGCCATCGGTGGGCATGGCGCCAGTGTGGGAGCCTGGCTCGAATCTTCCAGCTCCCAGAGCCCCGCAGCCGCGGGTGGGCATCTGATACTTTGGTACTGGTAGGGAAAAGGCGTCCAAGGCAGCGAGGTACAGACCCACAGTGTCTGTCGAAGTGTCCCTTGTGTTGTATTGTCTCCCACTTGGAGCTGGGGGCTCTGGGTGCCAGACGTGTGGCTGAAGACTGGCATTTTGATGCAACCTTGTCAGGTATCACTACAGTTTTTAGGGGACTAAAAAAACAAGCCTGTCACTTTAAAATGAGTTATTTTTAGACCCCACTCAGAAGGCCCTTCAGGGTGTTACGTGAACCGTCTTACACATCATGAACTGCTTGAACTGCAAGTGAGAGAAGCCACTTGCCCTGTTAATGTTGCCCTGACGGGACAGATCAGTGTCTGCTCTCCCCTAGGCGGGAGGGTGAGGATTTGAAGAGGATGCCTCTCCCGGAGGAGGTTCCTCTGGAGCCTTCAGGCAGCCACGCCCGCCTGGGAATGCTGCCCCGCCCCTCACACTTCAACTGTCCTGTGGGAGCCCATTCTGTGCCACTGGTACACACCCCCCTGTCCTGTGTTCTGTCCTTTGTTTGGGGCCTCAGGGAATGGTTCCTTCTCCCCTCTGCCTCTGGCTTCCCACCATGTGGTGGGGGTTCATACTTCCTTGGTTATCTCTGGTGAGGCCTCCAGACACCTAACCACAGCCATGTGCAGAACATCCCCTGGGGCAGCCAGAAGGGTCTGCTCCCCACTCGGCCTAGGACCACCAGCACTGTCCTCTGTTCTGAGGCTGAAGGCCTCCGCCACCACCTAGCATGGCCTGGAGGCCCCGGCCCCATCTCCTGCCTCCACGGGGCTCTTCCTCACTCCCGCACACGCACCCCCTTTGGTCCATCCCTCCTGCTCGTTACCTTCCCTGCTGCTTCAGGGCTCCGTGCTCGGTGATCCTTCGGCCCCAGCGCCCTTCTTGCCC
The DNA here is from genome assembly GCF_003009895.1 of Hyaena hyaena. Taxonomy (NCBI): domain Eukaryota; kingdom Metazoa; phylum Chordata; class Mammalia; order Carnivora; family Hyaenidae; genus Hyaena; species Hyaena hyaena. The sequence continues at coordinate 717,997 of NW_024080862.1, read as the reverse complement.
TGCTCACCTGGTGAACTCCTCCTTAGCCTTTAATCACCCCTCCGTTCCTAGGGCTGTTTGCCCAGGCCAGACCCCTCGGTTCTCCCCAGCACACCCTGCTGGACTCTACCGCCACTTGGTACTTGCCCCTGCAGACTGGTGTGCACCCTGCAGGCCCAGCCGAGTCTGTGTGCACCGTTGTCCCCCCGGGTGACACGGCCAGCGCAGGGGTGCTCAGGGGGGATGGATGAGTAAAGAGTCTAGGGCAAAGGCCGGTAAATATCTTAACGGTAAATATCTGGCCTTGTGGACCATAGGCTCTCTGTCACAATTATTCAACCCGCCATCATAGCCAGAAAGCAGCCATAGGCAATACGTAAACAAATGGGCATGACAATAAAACTTTATTATTTACAAAAATAGACAGCAGGCCAAGTGCACCAAGCCTCGGTCTAAAGAAACAACAGAGTACATTCAAAGCAAACAGGAATGTTTCTAAGGGTACTGTTTCCCATGACAAGAGCTATGGCTTCCTGGAAATTGCTGGTAACAGCAGCAGAAGGTGGTTCAGAAACGAGCCCCCAGGTGACCCTCTGACAGGTGTGACTTTGAAGATGAAATTTCTGAGTCTCCTGTTACTTTGTCCCATGAGGCCTCCCCATGGCTGGCAGGTGAAGGCCATGACCTTGAAAGAGGACAGTGCTGGGCAAGGGTGACAGTGTCCAGGTATGGGGTCTGAATTCTGCTTCCTGTCCCCATGGTTCAGGGCTTATTTAGTTGAGGCTGGTCTTGTGAAGGGCGCAGCACCCAGCAGTGACCAGGGCAAGTCCTGGGGGTGGGGGTGTACATGTGGGCCTCGGGGGTTACCTCGCCATAGCCCTCAGGCATGGCCGGAGCGAGTGGGGAGGAATAAGGCCTAATCTCACCTTATGTGTGCTTGATGGGGACAAAGTGAAGGTGCAGCTCCCAGTGCCTTAGCCCAAACCCTGGATCCAGGCTGCCATGGTCACGGTCTGATTTGTCATTTATAAGCTGTGTGACTCTAGGCAAGTTGCTTAATTCACTGTGCCTTGGCTTACTCATCTGAAAACTGGGGATGATAAGGCTCCTACCCTGAAGGATTGTCAAAGAGGGCGTGGCATGATCCTGAGCACCCCCATGAACTTTGGCTGCCGAGAGCAGTGTGTGTCAGCAGTCATCAGGATGAGCCCCCAGGGCCTGTCCTGGGTCCTTCCATCAGTCTCCCCTGGAGTCTGGGCTCCACATCTCAATTACAGAGGGGACTCCAGAGTCAGCTGCCCGGATGGCACAAGGGCCGGGGAGAGGGAATGAGTTGCCTGGTTTCTCCAAGGTCAACAGACAGGAGGGACCTTTCTGGAGGTGTTTGGACCCCATCCTGCAGGAGTCCTGGGAGATGGGAGATGGCCCAGACAGGTCTGCCCAGCAGCCAGAACGCTGGCCTCCTCAGCCCTTTCTCCATGTTTCTTTTGCCCTGCCGAGAAGGCAGAGGTCCATAAACGCCCAGGTCAAGCACGGCTGCTTCCCTCATTGCCATCTGCCACCAGACCCAGCCTGTAGCTGCTCGGGGACTTTCTCTTGCCCCCTGCTCCTCTGGACAGAGAAAGGTGAGGGGCCGTGAGGGCCCAGGGGCTGCTTGCTAGGCCGGCTGTCATTTGCCTGGAGCGAAAGGAGGGTGAGAAGGCTGGCTGGGAGTGGGGGGTTGTGAGGAAGACTGTGGAGCTGTTTGTCCCAGTAGTACTCCTCCCCCAGGTCCGGGGCAGGCGTGCCTTGTCTGCAGACACTGTGTGGCAGGACCCAGCGCACAGGGCAGCGAGAGCAACATGCTTGGCATGGCCCTGCGCAGCAGAGAGGAACGGGCCACGGCCTCTGCCCTCTGGACGCTGAGGCAGCACATGATTCTGGGGCTTGCTGTGGGCCTGACACTTGGTGCCGGCACATTGCTCTGAAGCAGCAGGTGAGGTCACATTGTGAACAAGGCCCAGCTATATGTCCCAGAACCAGTCCTTGCTGGGGATGCCCTCGCCCACCCACACACTGTCCCAGATGCTTTCCCCTCCTCCCACAGGCTCCAGCAGCTGGGAAGCCTGCAACACCATGGTGGCCCAGACCATCCCTGCAGGTGGCCCACCTGCCCTCTTGCTGTCTGCACCCCCAGCCCTGAGGGTGTTTGATCTCTGGCAACCTTTCCATTGCTGTGGAGACCCTTCCCGTGGTGGAGGGAAGGCACATCAGCAGAATCAGATGTTGGGATTTCTAGGTTTCACTTTATCATGAGAGACACCATTTTCCATGAAAATTAAATCCAATGTTTCATTAGAGTAGGCTTATTCAAGAAAACTTGTGGAGCAGAGAATGGCCAGACAACATTCTAACGTACAGAAATCCAGAAATCGTCCTCTCCCTGGCCCATCCTTCTGGCTCAAACGGGGCTTGGGTGGGATTAAACGTGAGCTGGAAGGGCCTGGTGGACTTCATCCCTGGACGCTGGCTGCCACCCAGCATCTTGGCAGAGTATGCCGGGGGCACAGGGGAGACAGGAAGTAGAAAGAACACAGAGATGATGACTCTTCCAGAGACTTTCTCAGCTAGAAAAGGGGAGAAGTGAGAGAAAGGGAGAAGCAGGAGCTGTGGGGTTGAGGAGTAGTGGACTTGTGAAAGCCTTTTTGTCTACAACATGCCACAAAACACCCCATCAAAGCTCCCCCAGGAAGGGCCCAAAACTGGGCTGGCACCCTCCTTTCAGGGGTCTGGATATGAAAAAGGTGAGTTCATTTCTGTTCAAAGAAATTTAATATTGACAAATGGCCCTGTTTCTACCAAGCTAAAGTATGGGCCCCCCCATGGAACTAAGTGGAGGCCTCATGAAATGCGTGGCACCCCTGGTATTGACATTGGCTCAGCACCCGCTGCCTCCACATTTGAAAATTCAGTCCCTGTAAAAAGTTTAAAGGGACGGGGAGCGGGTGGGCAGAGAGGAAAAGCAGGCCGGCTCCCCCACTGTGGCCTAGAGTCCGAGACCATTGGAAAAAGTCTGGATGAAGAATGATTTTGGAGCTTGGCTCGGCGCGAGTTTCGCAGCAGCCAGTGGAAACTTCCAGGAATGCTGCTCTGGGCCAGCCAGGGGCTGTTTCCGCCACCACTGTTACGAGGTACAGACCCCTCGACGGCTTCTGACCAGCACAGGGGAGTGTGACTCTTTTTCAGCTCAGCTCTGCCTCGCAGGGTGCAGCACACCTTTTCAGAGCTCTTGCAGCCCAGACCAGCTCAGTTAGAAAGGGCTGGCCGCCAGGAGGAGCAGCCTCCGTGAGCGGCTGACGTCCGTGCGGGATGCTGTGAGAATTTATATCAGCCTTAGAGGGGAAACTCCCTCCCAGAATGTTTCAATGTTTTATTAAATGTATGAAAGGAAAGTTTCCTTTTCACTGGACCAAGGCCCATAGCCTCCATGGAGCCTCAGGGAAGGTGGTAAAACCTCTTGGGAAAGCCCACAGACAAATGGGTAAAATTAGTAGAAAGTATTGTTTCTTAATCTGAGCCCTTTCTGCTGGCTGTAGGCACAGGAGCCGAGCCTGCCTCGCTCGCAGCGGACTCACACAGTGCCCGTGCGGGCCTGACACGCACAGGCATTCGCCCAGCTCTTGATGGGGTGAATGTGAGCTCAGCCATAATGGCCAGCATGGGTCAGGCTGGGCGAGGGCTGGGGTTGGCTGTGTGACTGGTGGGCAGGCCCGGGGCGGGAGTCCTTGAGGGCAGTGGGCCAGCTGCTCCCTGGGGAGCACACTGGTTCCCAGATAGCAGCTGCCCCAAAGCCAGAGGACGTGGGCAGGGTTTTTGCAGCCACATCTGAAGACTGGCCCTGGCCCGTGAGGCGCGTGCAGCCCTAGCAGCTGGGGGCATGGGCAGGCTGGACAGCTAGGTCCGCGGGCCAGCCGTCATGCTGGGTGTGCAGGAGAGGCCACGATGACAAGCATTGCCAACATGGATCAAGCTAAGAAGTGCTGAGCACCATCCTGAGTCAACCCGTAGTCTCCAGGACTCCTGTGAGCTTGGCGTTATCCTGCCATTGCAGAGGGAAAAAGGGGCTCAGAGGCAGAGTTAGGGCCAAATTCCCAGATGACATACTCCTCCAGTGGTCCTCACCGGACTTGTACAGGCAGAGGCCCTCCTAGGCTCAGGGTCACTCAGTGGCTCGCCTCCCGGTCTGGGAAGTCCCTTCAGGTGTAGAGGTGAAGGGCCTGAGGCATAGGCAGGACCCTGGTGGGGTGTCGTTTTCTTACCTTTGGAATGGAGATGGGTGATGGTCTCCAGTTGGTTATGGACAGAAGCCTGGCCCAGATGAGGAAGTGGTTCTGTTCCAGACCCCAATCTAAGTGCCAGACCACCAGGGCCAGGGATTCTGACCCAGGTCTGTGGGACCTGCTGCCGGCCTTCCCTCACTGTGCCCTCCCGCTGCCTGCAAACGTCAGAGAACAGCCATCCAGAACCAGGAGGAGACACGAAGGCAAGAGTGGACCCAGCCGCCGCCAGAGCCAGGGACCAGACAGGACAGCAGGCCAAGCAGCTGAGCAGGACTGGCTGAGGGGATCCCTAGGGCAACTCTGAAGCCTGTCCACCATTTCTTTTGCAGACAGTCTCCATCCTGGAGCAGCGGTTGACACTGACGGAGGACAAGCTGAAGCAGTGTCTGGAGAACCAGCAGCTAATCATGCAGAGAACAACACCATGATCAGGGGAGCAAGAATCAAGAGCTCAGTCGATTTTGGGGGAGGGGGTGGCAGGCTGGGGATTGGTACTATGCGGCTTGGGTAAATAAATGAAGGGGATTCCGCTCTATGGGCATCACATCCATCCCTGAGACCCAGAGATGATGCCCCTGTCTCTGTCCTCTGCCTGCTCTCTGCACCTGGAGGCTCTCCACCTGGTGGTGGGAGCCCCCCATGGGCAGGGCCCACACGTGCAGAATGGACTGTGTTTGATTCAATGTGAAGGAGTCACTCAGAAATGTTTGCTACCTCAGAGTCCCAGTGAGCCCTAAGATCACAGCTTCCCCCGCCTCGGGAAGAGCCCATTCCTGGGCTTTGTCCACCTTTCTGTCATATGACTGGCTCTTCCCACCCATAGCAATGGACTACATTGGATGGATGAGCCAGGAGTTTTCCCAAAATCTGACAAAAGGCCCAGTGAGGGCCCATCGGAGGTTTATCCAGAAACAAGCACTTGCGGGGAGGTGGGAGCTTTGCAGTGGCCTTGATTTCTGCCTCACACATGTTCACTGGGGCCTGGTGGCTTCCTCCTCTGTATGCATGAGGGTGAAGGAATCTGAAATTAAAGTGGACTTTATTGAGCTTCTAAAAAAAGTGGCTTGTTCAGAGTGAGACCTTACCAGTGCCCTCATCCCCAGGGCCCATAAAGGGAGAATGAAAGTGGTGACTTCAGAGAGCCCCCGCCAGGTCACCTCAGGGTATTGGGGGAGCAAGGACAGCCAGAGTCTCGACACAACACCCACCACCCCCTGGCTGCCCCCCAAGCTGGCTTCCTCGATTGGATCCTGGAGGACTCAGGCACCTGCATTTCCACTTACTCCTGAGGGTTCCCATAGGCGCCTTCCTCTGCATCCCTGCAGGGAGAGCCAGGCAGTGTTTGCCATATGTCTTGGTGCTGTCCATGCTTTCAGCATTTGGCTTCTTGGGGCCCAGCCAGCCAGAGAGGTATTTATCCTTCAGTATACCTGCCTTGCCCTGAGAGCCCTGGGGGGCAGTGTTAGATCTCGGGAGCTGTCAGTACTGTGCAGCTAATGAGGTTCCCGGACTCTGTGGCTTCCGAGTGGGAGCAGAGCCTGAATGCCAGGAGCTTGGGCTGCCGAGGAGGCATCCTTTATGGAGCTCTGATACACGACGACGAGAATGGGGAAGCTGCCTCCTCCAGCTGTGTGGAGAGAGCCGCAGTCCCAGGTCAGGCTACAGATTCTGCCTTTAGCCAGCTGTGTAACCTCCACATGGTGACATAACCTCTCTGAGCCTCAGGTTCTTGTGTTGTGTGGTAGTGGTAACCACCCCTCCAGGGGCCTGTGAGGGAGGCACGCTCCCCATGAGCTGGGAGTGGCAAAGTGGGGAAGAGGCTGCTGGCTCAGGCCCTTCTAGAGGTTCCCAGGGACCTGCTGAGGCTTCCCACGTGGCCCTGCATGTGTAGAAGAGTTGGGCGGGTCTGCTGGTCAGAACTGGCAGGTGAGGTGCTCAGTTGCCTCTTTACGGGCTTCCCTTCTATAAAGGCCTTCAGGGCCTCGGCACCGCTAAGTGAGCCTGCTGAGAGGATGCAGCTTGTGGGACCAGCGCTGTCATCCCCTCCCATGCTGGCTGGCCTGCGGTAGCTTCCAGTCATGAAGCTGGAGGTCCCAGTGCTGGGGCTCCAGTGATTTGAGCAGCCATCCCAGGGTGAGGTCATCTCGAGAGACACAGATGGTACCCCCTCATTGGGGACAGCAGGACGGGAGCCAGGTCTCCAGGCACTGTCTGGCAGCTCTTGCCCTCGGGCCAGGCCTAGGCTGCCATCTCCCTGCCTTCAGTTTACCCCAGGATTGCGTTTTCTCTGTGAAGAAAATGTAGATGGAGAGCCTGCTAGGGATTTGGGAAATGGCCTGGGGGTGATGGTGTAGCATTTGACCCTGGGAGCCTCGCCCTAGTTTATCAGCCCCCCTCACCACACCCCTTGTAGGCCGGTGTCTGCGTGTTCTGAGGCAGGCCCGCCTGGGCTGTCTCACACGGAGGCAGCCACGGGCTGGCTGAGAGGACTCCGCTGGAGTAGCCCATGCAGGGTCTCCTGAGGGGTTTCCCACACAGTCACACAGCTGCCTTGATGGAACCACCAGCCAGACCCAGAACTGGGGGGAAGAAGGTTCTCGGAGGGCTGCATTTGTCTTTGAAACACCACAGAGAACCCACCTCCTCCAAGGCTCAGGGTCAGTGTGTCACACACACAAGGGAGAGCAATGAAAGGGCTAATTTCTTCCCCAAAGAGTTCCTTTTTGAAATTGCTCATGTGGGGCCTGACTTGGGACCTCACTGCTCTGAGTGAGGATCTAGGGGCCCAGATTGTTCCTGAGGAAGAGGGGACAGGAGACCCTAGGGTGCCCTGACCCCAGCCCATGAAGGTGCTACAGGACCCTGAGCTGGGCAAGACCGACACTAGGCTGTTTGGCTGTGGGGAGTCTCACGAGCAGGGGAGGAGTGTGAGGCCTAGGTGGGCTTGAGGGGGCTTGGCAAGGTTGGGGGCCACATGACAGGGCCTTTCTTGTGGTGGTGTCTCCTGCCAGCCCTTGCCGCTGGCCCCTCTGTCATAGGGGCTCTTACCAGCCCCCAGGCCCCAAACTGGTGCTGCTAAGCTCAACAGCAGCCTTCTGAAAATGCAAATGGCTCTGCTCAGCCACTGTATTTTCTGGTTGTGGATTTTGATAACAGCTCCCAAAAATCCAAATCGCAGCCATCTCCCTCCCCACCCCTCCCTCTCTCTGTCTGTGCTAGGAAGGTGAGATTATGTTAGGGGGGTTTTTGTTAGGAAGTATATCCTAGCGGCAGTTCCCACCGCCCCCTTCTCTCATGCCCTAATTTTCCGAATGTGAAATAAAAGAACAGGTGTCGGTGATTGGTGATTTAAATTGTGATCCCCCCACCTACCCTTTGCCAGATTCTTGGGGTTCCAGGATGAACCTGTACTTCTGCCAGAGAGACTGAAGGAGGCAGCTCAGGCGGGCTGGACCACCAAGCCAGAAAGCAGCAACTGCGTCCTGTCCTGGCCCATGGCAAGCCTGCTGCCCTTTCTCCCGAGTCTCCACTCCCCACGAGCCTCTGACCATGGCCTTTCAGAGACTCGGGTGGCACCAGCCAGCCTGCCCTGGAAACTCTGCTGTCCTCCCACCCAGCACCATCCTATCCCTCTGTCCCCGGATCCGCTTGCCACGATCCAGGACTTCTCCGTGGTGGTGGGCTGTGTGCAAGCAGGCTGCCAAGAGGTCAGAGCAGTGGAGTCAGGGGTCGCTGTGGGAGTCGGGATCCCTGGCCCACTGCCCAAGTCCAGATGCCAGATTTGCCACCTGCTAGCTCCGTGGTCTCGAATCAGTTCCCCAAGTTTGTAGACCCTCTGTGAGATTATATACCTGTGTCCTCAGGTACATGAGGTGCTCAGAGCAGTGAATGGCCCAGAGCGAGAGTGTGGTCAGTGTGTGACTCCCTGCCCCCGCCAGCCCAGGGTGACACTTCTGACAGGTCAGGCCCCTTCCCTGGAAGTTGCTCCATGTGTCAATGGGCTGATGGTCCGTCTGGCTCTGGAATTCTAAAATGGCTACACTCACGAACTCCTGATCCTGTGGCCCAGTGGTAAAGAGGGATTTGGGCCAGCAGACAGGGAGACTCAGGGCAGCCCCTCCCCCACCCGAGGAGGCAAGCACTCTAAGGCCACCTCTCTGCTGTCACCAAGGCCGCCACCAGGGCTAGCACAGGCTTGAGGGTGGGCGTTTGTGATTACCCGGAATCCCGGAAACCCAGCCTGCTGAGCGAGCGGGAGCGCGGTGAGTCACACCGGCCCTGTTGTCCTGGCTCCCTGTCATTAACCTCATTTTCCTAAATGATTTGCTCAAGATGGGTCCCTCATGGCTTCCGCCTTAATTGGTGTATGGCCGTTTAAGGGGGCCAGAAATCCACCCGGGCCTTGTCACTGAGCACCCCTGCTCCGCCCCACCCACCCCAGGCTGCTGAAGAAACCACTTTGCCAAGACGGCGGCACGGCGGTGGCAGGCTGTTGGCGGCCTGATGTCCTGGAGTGTCCTTCCACTTCCTGTGAGCACCGCACCCAGACGCGGGGCCTCGTCCCATTGGCTGGTGGGCTCCAGCCCACCCTCGCTGCGAGGCCCTGGCAACCCGGGCTCACTTACTTTCACTTACTCGGCCACGCAAGTCTTTTAGAAGCTTCACTCCTGACTCCCGACCCCTGAGGGCCCAGCGGAGCTCAAGATAAGACTGGAGCCAGGCCAGAGAGCCTGGGGTGAAGCCATTAGGAAGCTTTCTTGCCAGCCCCTCCTCGGCTGGGAGCTGCCATCCACTCTCCCAGAACCTATTTATAGGGCAAGGAGTGCTTTCACTTTAGGTGAGGCCACCTTAGCCCCATCTGCCCGGGAGCACTTCTTGCTGCAGGAATGCCACCCCCACCTAATGTCCTACCACTGATGAGAAATCTGAGTGCCGGGACAAGGAACCTGGGCAGGAGAGGAAGTCGGGTTCTGCCAGAGCTTCCCTTTCTCGGCCTCAAGCTTCTCCTTCGGGCCCAAGCGGGTGCCCAGCAGGAGCCAGAGCCCGTGCTGGCAGGGTTGTCCTGCTGCGTCCTGACATGCCCCAGCCTGTCTCCATCCTCCTCCCACTGGGTGCTCAGTGACAAGGCCTGGGTGGATTTCTGGCCCCGTTAAACTCAGCCTTGGAATCAAGACTCTCTTGGAGCCAAGGACGTCCCTCAGCATCGGGGCCCATGTCTTGCCAGTCTTTGTCGCTCTCTTGGTCTCAGGCCTGGCCAAGGGCACACGCACCCCATAGATGCTCTACTCAACTGGCCTCTTCCAGACCTTTGCCTTCCCCCTGCCCTCCCCTGGCAGGTCTCTAGAACCATCTAGTTCTCCCAGAAGAACTGTGATGCCCCATCCGACCTCTGCGCTGAGCCCCATAAATCCTGACCCCAGCCAGAGCCACCCCAAAGACATGCCCTCCTGTCCAAGGTTGGGATGGAGATGCTGGCTGTGCTCCTCACTCCCAGCTCAACCCCTAGAATCTTTCTCCCGTGACAACTGCTCCTGGATTGGCTCCTCAGAAGCCTCTGAAACTTGGAGCCAGAGAAGGGGGGTAATTAGTCCTCCCAGACCCTCCAGGCAGCAGCTCACATGCGCCTGTTAACTGGAAACAGAAGGTGCTTTCTGTCACAGAGGCCTGGGCCAGCCCATGTCTGGGCTGCTTCCAGGGACTTCTTAGCTGAACCGGGAAGCTGACCTTTGCTCCTGGGGTTGCCCTGGTCCTGGGGTTGGGTCTAGCTCCCTTGGTAGTTAGGGTGTGTTTGAGGTAGAGCCATTTGTGAGACCCCACAAGGATGCCCATGCCTTTTGAGAGGCACCCTGAAGTCTCCTGTTGGTCAGTAGATGCCTCTGGCCTGGGGTAGCTTCCACTCTATAGCCCCCCCGGTGAGGGATGGAGCCTCAGGCTTGTGCAGGTCAGGTGAAGGCCCTGTCAGCCTCCCCCAGAAGCTCGGGCCTGCCCACCACTCAGGCCATCCCAAAGCTAAACCCCCCAAGGAGCCAGGACCCGCTGAGATACCTGATCGTTTCCTGCCTGGTCTCCCACTTTCGCTCTCGTCCCACCCCATCTGTTCTCAACAGAGCAGCCAGAGACGACTAAGCTATCAGAATAAAAAGTAATAAATAATGAGAGAGCTGGTGAGATAGCTTGTGCCATCCCTGCTCCACCACTTCCAGTGGTTGGTTCCCCAGCCTCCTCCACAGTGAGTGGAGGCCCCAGTGCTCCCCACGATTCAATCCTGCCTATCCCCTACCCCGTCTCTTGCCACCCTCCACCCTCCTCTCATGCCCCTCCAGCCACACCGACCTCTTTGCTGTTTCTTGGACACACCAGGCACATTCCAGCCCCAGGACCTTTGCACCCTCTATTCCTGATGCCAGGAATGTTCTATATGTACCTCTCTGTACCTCAGCCTCCTCCTCCATGATATGGGGTAAGAGCAGGAGTGACCTCATAGGGCTGCTGGGAAGACTCACCAAGGCAATTCACACAAAGCTCTAAGAACAGGCCTTGTCCTTGCTGGGCTCCAGTGCATGGCCTGGGGAGAGGTCTGGAGGTGGGGGATGAAGGGCTGGGCTCCTGGCATCTGAGTCCTGCAGGCTGGCCAGCTGGCTATAAGGCCCACTCCAGGCTCCATCTTGGTCAGCTGGCTGGAAACCTGGGGCTCAACCAGTGCTCCTGGGGAGGGGGAAATCTGTCATACCCCGCAAGGCCCTGAGATTCTGCTCCCTACCCACCTCGGGTCTCTCTCACCAGACACCCCCACCCCACGTGTCAACATGGCTCCCACACAGCCCTTGTTTTTTTCTTCTTAATGAGGTTTCCAGCTACCAGGCCAATCCAGGTGTCCCACGTGAGTGGGGGTGGGGCGGGGCAGCCAAGAGGGGCAAAGTAGGGGGTCAGAGTTGACAAGTCAGTGGCCTTGCTGCACCCAGGGCTCTCCAGTGGAGTAGGGGAAGCCGGGTGGACTTTTTTGCTGCTGGCTGGCACTGGGAGGGGGCTTCCTTAGGTCCCCATGGCCCCTCCCACCCAGCTGGCTCTATCCTGCCCCTAGTGGCTCAGAACCCCCACTAAGCAGGGCTCGGAGGCTGGGGCTTTTTCCACCCAAGTAAAGGAGTAGGCCCTCTGAGGTCCCTCCCACCACTCTCCCAGCAGACTGGTGGCCTGGGGGCCTCTGACAGGGGCTTGGGGGCCTGGCAGTCAGCCTCGTGGAGGGTGGGCACCAGGACTTCTGGGAATAAAGTCTCCTCTTGCTGCTCCCCCTCTTTCTCCCCCACCCCTCCGTCATCCTCCGCATCCTCCTCCTCCTCCACACATGTTTCCAATCCTCAGGTCCCTCTCCCCTGCCCCAGCCCCTTCCCATTTCCTTTCTGAGGCATCCACTTGCATGTGGAACTCATTAGGAGACCCTCAGGGCTCGTAACCCAACTCTGGCCTGGGCTTGGGGAGGGGGGCCTGTCCGCAGCTCCCAAGCTGAGACACCACAGCCCTTCCATCCACCCCGCCCAGCCTGTGCAGCCTCGAGCTAGAGGCCACCAGAGCTGGTCAGGTCCAAGAGCTGGCAGCTGCTGGTTGGGGAAAACATGGCTGGGTGTCTGGCTTACCTCCTTCCTCTCCGGCCCATTGCCTAGCGTCCATTTATCACCCTCACCTTCCCACCAGGCTAGCTTCTGATCCCACGGGGGTGGCTGGACCTGCTGGCAGAAAGCAGACCACAGGGCCCTAAAGCAGGCCAGAAAAAGGGTATGGGGTTCTGAGTAATCACCTTGATGACCCTGAAGATGGGAAGCACAGTCCAGAGAAGAGAATGTGGTATGAACAGCAACTGGACAACATAAGGCCACTTTCTCCCCTGAAGGACGTGCTGAGGGCACAGTCCCATGAGCTGAGAGTGGAGGTTATGTAGGAAACTCACACTGTGGTTGCCAGACTTTGGAAAATACTAGATAAATAAATCCAGCTCGATCCTTACAGGACTTGTCAGAGCCTTCAACACACTCCTATGCTATGCAGCTTGGGCCAAGAGCTCATAGTGTTTTCCAGACATTTGACCACTTAACCTTTCTTACTGAGGTGTGCTGGGCCAGCCCAGTGTTCCATGGATCCCATTTTGGACAGCTACAGGAAAAGCCCTTGAAGAGGCAGGAGGTATAGGTCAAAGCCCCATGATGGGAAAGGCTCTCTGAGTTAGTTCAGAATAGGGGCTGTTGTCTGCTGGGTCTAAGCAAAAGGTGGGAACTGAATGGGGGTGACAGCTAAGGAAGGGTGAATAGAAGGCAGCAAGGGGCTGGCATGGCCGAGGCTTGGAGGTAGGACCGTGTTTGAGCCATGTTCAGGTCCTGATGACTCCGATTCCCTCCCTACCCTTCATCATGGGAGGGCAGCCAGGAGGGTGGGCAGGCGTGGCCGCAGAGTCAAAGGCAGGAGACCGGCAGGCAGGGCCTTGCCCCACGGGATGGAACCTGCACAGGCAGGCCCCAGGTGTTGGGAGCGCTCATGCCACCGCCCCTACCACGACATCAGCCTCAGGACAGGGCAGCCACCAGCTCCAGCATCAGAAGAGATGCTCTGTCTCCTCAGTCTCTGTTTCACCTCCCGGTCAGGCCCAGCCTCTCTGCTCAGAGCCCATTCTGCTCACATTCCCTGGCACAGCTGCTACACGCCCCCTTCTCATCCCTCTGCTCCCAGAGGCCTTCCCTTGGGGGCCATCACCTGCCCCCAGGGCCCTCCTCCGACTATCCAGGCACAAGAGGGTTGACCCAGGGAACGCGTGCTCAGCCCTTGGCTGGACTCTTCAGTGGTGGGCTTCCTCCTGCCTCAGAGCAGTTTGCCTGGCACATTGGACTCCCGGTTTACAGAGGAGGAAACTGAGGCCCAGAGAAGGGAGGCTGGTGGTAGAATCAGGATTAGAACCAGGTCTCTTGGTCAGGCGCCCCGGCCTCCACCCACCACCCTCCTCTCACTCCTGCCCTGTCCCAACACACATGACACACTCACACTTTGGCTCCTGCTCAGAGTCCCTTAGACTTCTCTCTCCCAAGAGACCCTCGTCTTTGCAGATTCTCCCAGGTCTTGGGGCACGTGCCCCTGTGGCAGGAGTAGGGCTGGGTAGGACCGGGCCAGGAAGGGGGGGCCTCCAGACTGTTTTCTGTTGCTGATACTGGTGCCCGTGTGCCTGGGAACACAGTATATCCAGCTCCGGGAGGGCAGCCTGACAGCTGAGCCCATGTGGGACGGCGCAGGGCAGGAAACCCTGGACGCTGAGGCCTCAACCCAGCAACCTCGTGCCTGGCCCAGGCCAGCTGGCTCCCAGACCATTTCCCCAGCCTTGTCATGATCATGTGGTCACCGTCACTGTCACCAGTGCCTCATAGGAGGGATTCCTGAAAAACAGGGCTGTGTGGGCCGTTGGGGAGGGAACCAGACAGGCCCGGGCGGGCGGCAGGCAGATACTAATGAGGCAATTAGGCCTGGCAGCTACAGAGAGACCTAGCAGTCTCCACCCCTTGGCCCACCCGAAGCAGACCCAGCCCAGGCCCCTGGCACTTCCGCCCTACTCAGATACCCTGGGAATTCCCAGCCTCCTCCACCCTCCCAGCCTCAAAGGTTGGGCTGACTTTACTGTCAGGAGCCTGCCGCTGCTGGCTCTCCCAATCATAAACCTACAGGCCGGTTCAGCAAAGACAGAACCGGGACACACACACACACACACACACACACTCACACACACACTCCTGACTCCATCACTGTTTCCTGCCTTTGCTCTGACTGGGAACCCCTGTCCAAGATGCCCTCCACCCTCCCACCCCTGCTTAGGCCCTTGGGCTCCAGGCCCTTCCTAGTAGAGGTTGCCTCAGAAGGATCAGAAGCCTGGAGCCGGAGGTCAAGGGCAACATGGTAGACAGATGGACAGGTTGTTAAGGACTCCTACTCCCAAGGCCCTGGCTTCCATCCCTCAGAGCCTAGGTGGGCTCATGAGGTGCTGCCCTTAAGCCCCGAATGTCACTAGAGGGAGGGGGGGATCAGTTCAGGGTAAAGACTCAAAGGAGGGAACCTGTGGCTTTGGGGCAGGGAACTGGCTCACCTGGGTTTATCTGGACTCTCCCTCTCTTCGGCCTTCTTCTGAGCACCCAGGAAAGCAGGCCCAGCCTGCCTGGTTTCCTGAGGCTGTGGAGCAGTTTCTGGCCCTCTAGGGATGGCCTAGGTGTCATTGGACGGGGCTCCCAGCCAAGTCTAGCCCCCAGCCCAGCCCCTCCTCCAGGGTCCAGGCTTAGGACCTCTGAATCCACCAGGAGGTGGGAGTTTGGGCTTAATCTTTGGAGAAAGTGTAGGCGGCACCTAGATGGCAGGGTAGGAGAGCCCTCTCTGAAACAGGGAAATTGAGGCCAACAGCCTGAGGATGGGGACGAGGTCCTGCTGGGCAGGTTGAGAGCAGGAATCCATCCCTTCATGGCAAGGAGCCTCTTCTGGCTCCAGTTGATCCCACTGAGTGACTCGGCAGGTCATGCAGGACAGGCTGACGCCCAAGTGAGAAATGGAAGTGAGAGGCTTCCAGAACCATCCAGCATGCAGGGGAGAGCCAAAGGCATTTTAAATCATAGGGCCATCAGCTTGGGGCTGACAACACAAAGTCTAGAAGGAGAGGGGCATTCCAGTGCTGGCCCAGCCACTTCCTAGATGCCCACCCTGGCTCTGGAGGACAAATGGGTTTGGGGAGAAGGGTAAGAAGGCATCTAAAGGCAAGAGCTGGAGGAGGAGGTTTCCAGCACAGGGACAAGCGAGTGCAAAGGCCCTAAACACAGAACAGGAGGACAACACAGGGACAGGGCTGGGCTGGGAGAGTGGGGGCTGTCAGAGAATCTCGGGCCCTGAGAAGAGGCAGGGAGGTGGAGAGAGGGGCAGAGCCACACCATCAAGGGCCACACTGGCCACAGTGAGGAGCTGGGACTTTGCCAGGACAGTGGGAAGCTCTAGAGCAGAAGGAGGCCAAGTCTGATTCACATTCTCAAAAGATTCCTCCGGTTGCCATGTGGGGAATGGAGTAGGGGCTGGGAAGGAGGCTGGGAAGATGGACCAGGGAGAAGTAGGAGGGCCTGGGAAGGCAGATCTGAAACTGTGCCATGGATTGGCCAAGTATGCCATGGAAGTGGAAAGAGCGTTTAATAGCACATAAGCTATGTGCTATAAGATATAGCCCCCTCTCTTTGGGGGTGAATAGCTGCACATGCCTCCCCCCCATCAGTCCCCCACCCTGCTGGCATTGGCCCCCTTCCACCCCAGGAATGGGGAAGAGCAGGTAAAGCAAGGGCTCCCTGTGGGCCATGCTTGGGCTCCTCCTACAGGGGCCTAGAGCCATAATAAGAGCCAGCTGGGAACCCCTCACCTAGGGGAAAGGAGCTCTGGGTTCTTAGTCTGGGGCCCAGCCCATTGCCACAGCTTGAGTGGTAACCATGGGCCTCAGTGTCCCCATCTGTCAAATGTGTTGACAGCCTTTCCAGAGCTGATGCAAAGCCTGGACACTCAGCCAGAAGGAAGAGGGTTTGAGACTGTCAGGCGTGCACCTGCCCAGTAAGCCCACTGGGGCCTGTGTGTGGCAGCTCATAGCTGGGAGTCCCAGGGAGCACTAACTCCTGTCTCCAAGATTGCCCTTCCCACTTCCCCGTGTTTATGTGTTTCCTTCCCATCACCTGGGCCACCATGACTCACCCCAGGCCCAAGGGGTAAGTGAGTAACTGGCTGGGCCTGCAGTCAGGCCCTTGGGCAAGACATTTCCCTTCCTAGGCCTCAGCTTCCCCACCTGTAGAACAGACAAGCCCTGGGCTCCTCACTGAAGAATCTTGCTGCACGCAGGGCTGAGGATGTAAAAGCTGCCATAGGATGAGGGCAGCACAAGGTGTGGCTTTGTGCCAGGACAGAAAGCAGGCCTGCTTGACATCAATCCCAAATCAGCCCTGAAAAGAGTAGAACCCCATCTCCCTTAAGGGAGCCCTCATGCTGGGGAGAGCTTGGAAGAGAGGGAGGGCAGGGCCACGAGGAAGGCATGGTTGGGCCCCAGGACTCTGGGTGACCACAGGGGGACCCCAGTGATGAAAGAGGAGCTCACATAGGTGAGGTCACAGGTGAGGCTCCATGGCTGGACCTGCTGTACCACAGATCCTTGCAGGCTGACCTGCCCTTAAGTGGGGAGAGGGCAGAAAATACACGGGGAGGACCAGAAGAAGGAGCAGACTCCGCTGAGATCAGGCAGGGCAGGCTTCCTGACACTGAGGCCCCTCAGAAGCTGGAGATGATTTCAGAGGGTGGGGTGTGGAATGAGGAAGTGTGTGGAAGCAGAGGTGTTGTGTCTGGGCACAGAGTAGGGAGCAGGGGGAGGTCAGGGTGAAGTGAGCTGGGGCTGAGGACAGAGAGGCCATGGCTGGTCTGCCTGTGTATTTAAGCCTTAGCAAATAGGTTTTATCTCCCTTGCCTACCACAACCAATCAGCTGGTCATGCCTGCTTGGAAGGGTTTTGAGGCCAGAGAATGGCTCAGCAGGAGAAAGTGCTGTGATTGACTAGTAATGCCTGCCAGGGACAAAGTAAGGCAGAGCCCTGTGTTTGTGTCCTGTAGTCTCTCTCCTAAGGTTGGCCCCAGTGGGCTGGGTATGCAGCTGGGAGAGGCACACTCTCAAGTGAGCGACGGGGATCCACATGGGGAGGTGGGCTGAGGGCCTGCTCCCGCTGAGTGGGGAGCAGGGAGAGGGAAGAATTACCTTGGCCCAGCTTCCCTCTCTGGTCCCAGTTGCCTTGCCCGCACACTCCCTGGCCCAGAGCAGGTGCTTGGAAATGTCTGAGCGTGAATGGTGGGGAGGTTCCACGGCGGCCTGGCTCTCCTCACTTCTTCCCCTTTGCCTTCTCCAGGCAGCCTTGGGGAGTTTCATCCTGCCGGGTCTTGTTCTCTGCTTATCCTGGGTGTGACCCTCTCCCACCTGCTCCCCAGGGCCCTGTGCTCCCACCCCTCTGGCCCACACACCTGGGCAGGGCAGGGGGAGGATGAATAGGCACGTGGCTCCCCAATGCTAGCTCCGTCCCGGCCACAGCTTCCCCATGCTGCACTGCCATCACCCAGGGCCCTGCAGCTCCCCACTAGAAGGAAGGCAGCAGCAAAATGGTGCCATTCAGAACTTGTCACCGCAAGAGACCCTAGCAATAGCCAATAGGACAGGGTGAGCCCAGGTGACTGGAGGGCTGGGGAGGGGAGTGCAGATTCTCCCGGCCTGTAAGAACCCTTCCAGGCTACGTCCAGTAAGAGCGGCAAGTGCCCCGACAGGCAGAGTCTGTGTGTGTCCACATGTATTGTGTACTTCTGCACACAGACATCTATGCTTGTGAGGATATGATACAGCATAGGTGTGTACAGTGTGTGTCCTTGCGTGGGTGTGTGTACACGTACAAGCACAGGACTGCACAGCAAGAGTTCTGTCCAGGGCAGGGGAGTTGCCGGGGCCTTGCCCAGTTCCCTTCTTACCCGTTCTGACTACAGGCCACACAGGCACCCCACCAAGGGATGGAGAAGCTGTCCCAAGGTTCGGGGACAAGCACAGTGACCCTCAGTTGGGCTGGAGTGCTCGGCTCTCTCCCCAGCCCCTGCTCAGCTCTCATGGTGGGATGTGAAATCCATCCTTATGCCCTCCTGGAAGCAAGCAGGAGCTCACCCTAAATTTGTGTTAGCCTTCTTAGGCCAGGAGGGCAAGGAACTGACCCCCCACACCCCACCTTCCTTGCACTCTGGCATATGCTGTTCAAAACGTATTGGCCCATGATCTCCCAGTTCATGGGTTCAAGCCCTGCGCTGGGCTTCGTGCTGACAGAGTGGAGTCTGCTTGAGATTCTCTCTCTCTCTCCCCCCGCCACATTCTCTCTCAAAATAAACTTAAAAAAAAATGTTGGCCTGTCTCTAAGAAATCTATGAGCTCCAGTGGAAAAAGGAAAGTTTGCTTCCAAGATACTTAAATTATTCTTGGTGACATAGTTCCTGGGTTACCAAGCCATGTGAATGTGCGTGTGGGGGGCAGGTGCATATCCGTTCATATCTGCTCAACTCACATCAAATGTCCCACTGTGGTAGCCAAGCCTTGCCCTGCTGAGAAGGCCCCTTCCCTGTGCTTCTGGGGCTGGATTATATGTAGACGTGCAGACAGGGAAGGTAGCTGCAAACACGCCTCATGGACTTAGGCCTGGCACCTCGGAGGAACAGGGATGAGGCAGATGGCGGGAGGAAGAATGGTCTTGAGGAGAGGTAGACATGCCATTGGGTGTCCAAAGGGAGAAAGGCTGGTGGGGAGTGTTGAACAGTGACAGTGATAGATTCCAGAGCAAAGATGAGGGCAGGGATCCCAGGGCCACCGAGCAGGGGGGTAATTCTAGCCTGGAGGATCAGAGGAGGCCTCCCTGAGAGTGACACCTGAACTGGGATCTTCTAGAAGGCAGGCAAAGGTGAGGTCAAAAAATGTGTGCAAAGGCCTGGAGGTGTGTGGGAAAAAGGGACGGCCTTCTGAGAGCTCAAACATACCCCACCTGCAGTTCCTCTCCTGAGACCAGCTCACCCCCCAGGAACCCAGAGGTTCTGGGGGCCCAGCCCCCACACTGGCCCTCAGGGAGACCCTGGTGAGAGGGGAAGAAGGGAGGTACAGCACCTCTCCTGGGGGCTACAGGGAGGGCCTGAACCCTGAAGGGCAGGAAAGGCCACATTCCTGAAGAGGAGGAATGTCTTTGATCCCAAGACCTTGCCCAGGGCACCAGGCTCCCTCTTCCAGGTACCCTTTCCCAGCATTCTTGAGGGAGGCTCACTGTTAAAGGGCAAGGTCCTGGCAGAGGCATTTCTGGTCTCTTGCTGCCTGAACAAGGGCAAGTTTCTGCTACGCTCTGTAAGTCAGAGGGTTCTGCATTCCCCCCCTTGCACACACATGCACACACATACACATACACATACACCCAGGACGTCCCTGCCCTACTCCACTTTATGCATAGTCGGTCAAGACTGGAGGCGGGGCTCCCACTCAGGAACCAAGGCTCCTCCCTGAGTGACGGGGCCCACACCCCCCCACACATGGCAGCCTATACAGCCATGCTAATTCTCTTCCACTCCTTTGCTTTTAATGTCACCCTCTCAGGTGCCCCCCTCCTCCTGTATGCATCAGAACCCTGCCTCTTACATTCCTGCTGGAGGATGCCCCCACCTCCTGGAGAGTTTCTCCATTTCCACACCCGGGTCCTCACAGGTCTCTCCTCTAGCGTTTGGGTACCCCCTGGAGCGGTCCTGAGGGGGAGGCAAGGGAGACATCACAAGTTAATTGGAGGGGTGGCAGGGGCCGCCTTTCCTCTATCCGGGGAGGTTCTTTCTCCTCCATGGGGGGGGGGGACAGGGACCTTGGGGACACACCGGAGCTCCCCATTTCAGTTGTGCCCCCACTAGTGAGAGCAGAGACCAATTTTCTCCTCAGGTACTGCTGTGTGCCTGAAGCTCCAGTAAGCCCTCAACAAGCCCGCTGAGGAATGTCACCAGCCAGCAGGTCCCCTCAGCTGGTGGTCCACTCAACCTTCTTTCTCACTCGTGGCCTCCATCTCCAACAGCCAACACCTGGACTGCCAGCCAAGGGCCCTCCCCCAGAGAAGTCCCTCACAGCTGGACAGATCTGCCATGGGCTTGCTGGGCTCCATCCAAACCAGCACTTCCCTATAATCCAGAAAACTGAGGCTCGGGTTGAGAACCACAGTCACAACTCATCAGCAAGTGGCAGGGCAGAGTCTGGTCTGGGCTTCTCAGGCCCTTGAGGCTTTTCCACAGGTCCTAGGACCCCAAGGAAGCAGACTCTCCCTGCAAGCCCCCGCCCCCCGGACAACCCTGGGCAGAGGCCAGAGACACGATTCTCCTTTCACCTCCTGGCCAAGGTATCCCGGGTGGTAAGACCATCTCTGGCTGCAATGGTCTGAAGTTTCTGGAGTGTGACTGAGAGAAAGACCTCTGCTCCTTTGCGACACAGCCCTGTGGCTCGGGAAACCCTTCAACGTCCACATGGAAGACTGGGGGAAGCGGGGACTGCTCTAGGGCCGCCCCTCTTCATGCCTTCCTGTCAGCGGAAAGCTCAAATCCTCCGGGTTCCAGAGGCCCTCCCTTCAGGAAATCTCAGGCACCTCCGGCCCCGCCTCTGACCCCGACTCCCCCCAACAAGGGATAGGTAGAGGCAAGGTGGCTGTTTGCCAGCCTCGGGCAGAGTGAGAGGGTTAAGCCGCAGGGAAGTTGGGACACTCCGCCCGCAGGGAGCGGATCGGGTGGACAGCGGGGCCTAGCCGCTACTTCCCTCCCGGGGCAGAGGACACCGGCTCGGTAGGGAAAGCGCGGCGGGCATTGCGCACGCGCGCCGCTCGAGTCAAACCGCTTTGTTCCAACGCTACCTGCAGCTCCATTCACCTCCTCCGCCCCGCCCTCCTGCGAGCCGATACACCGCGCTCGCGGAGACTCCACCCACTTCTCCGCGCTGGGTGGAACGGGTGATGAGTCCCCGCCTCCCTTCCCAGCCACCTCCTTCGGTCACGATTGGCCATCTGCGCGACGCACTCCCGCCTACCG
Organism: Hyaena hyaena; assembly: GCF_003009895.1. Taxonomy (NCBI): domain Eukaryota; kingdom Metazoa; phylum Chordata; class Mammalia; order Carnivora; family Hyaenidae; genus Hyaena; species Hyaena hyaena. The sequence continues at coordinate 697,065 of NW_024080862.1, read as the reverse complement.
CGAAACTTGATTGGTACATTGGGAAGGAGGTTGAAGAGGTAGAGCTGATGATAAAGGAGAGCTCCCTGTCCCACCCTCCCCAGTGAAAAAGTCACGTGGCGCTTCACTCGGCGCCTGTCACCTCCCCGCTTGTAAAGCTCTCTTAAAGGGCTCGCTCTTTCTTCCCAGGGCTGGTCCTTTCCAGGATTTCTCCAACTCTTGCCCGCGGAGTGTGGAACGGCCCTGGGTCCTCCTACTCTGCCCGTTCCCTGGTTGCTGATTCCCCATCAGGCCTGCTGGGGTAAGACCCCCTTTCAGGTCGCGGAGCCTATGGACATCATAAGGACTAGGCAGTCGCGTGAAGCGGTGACCTCCTAAGCACAGTGCCTGGCACGTAGTAGGCGTTCAGTTTCCAGTTGTTGAATGAACTCACTGAGAAAATAAATGAATGGGGTTGATAGACAGGAGTGGAGGAGGTTGGCTCAGCGTGACTGCCCCCACCGCCCCATCCTTGGGGAGACTCTGCTTCAGTGAAAGTGGGGAGGGGATGATAGGCGCAGGAAGCCTCTAGGGCAGCCCTTTAAGGTAGGACTCGGAAGACCTGGGAGCGCGGGCTTAGGGGGAAAGGTCTTGGCAGGGCACTCCCAGGCGGGTCATAGCCAGTTCCAGGCTGAGGCAGGGCGAGGGCCCAGGCAGGCGCAGGTCTCCGGGCGCACGGGGCCGCGAGCGCGCCCCCGTACTCTGTGGGGAGGGGCGGCGGCGGCGGCGCGGCGCCTTTAAGCCCGGGCGCCGGCCCCGCGGCCCCGCCTCCCGGAGAACGCCTCGGCGCGCGGCCGCCAGAGCCGCCGTTTAATTGGGGCTGTCAGGCCGCGGCGCGCGCGGAGGGCCGGGCGGGACGGAGGCCGGGAGGCCGGGAGGCCGGGGCGGCGGGCGCGCAGCTCGGCGGGCGGCGGGCGCCCGGAGACGCGGCTGGGGCCCGCGCGGCCGGGGCGCCGTCCCAGGGCAGGGCTGCCCGGCCCCTGCCCCGGGCCGCCCGGGCTCCCCATGAAAAACCAGCTCCGCGGCCCCCCAGCGCGGGCGCACATGTCGGCCTCGGGGGCGTCGGCTGCTGGGGACACCGGGGCGGGGTCGGAGCCCGGTGCGGGGTCCGGGTCCGGCGCTAGTACCGGCGCGGGAGCTGCGACGGGTGCGGGGGCCATGCCCTGCAAGAGCGCCGAGTGGCTGCAGGAGGAGCTGGAGGCGCGCGGCGGCGCGTCCCTGCTGCTGCTCGACTGCCGGCCGCATGAGCTCTTCGAGTCGTCGCACATCGAGACGGCCATCAACCTGGCCATCCCGGGCCTCATGCTGCGCCGCCTGCGCAAGGGCAACCTGCCCATCCGCTCCATCATCCCCAACCACGCCGACAAGGAGCGCTTCGCCACGCGCTGCAAGGCGGCCACCGTGCTGCTCTACGACGAGGCCACGGCCGAATGGCAGCCAGAGCCCGGCGCTCCTGCCTCAGTGCTTGGCCTGCTCCTGCAAAAGCTGCGCGACGACGGCTGCCAGGCCTACTACCTCCAAGGTGAGAGCAGCACTGAGACCCCTGTCCGGGATTGGGGCCCTCTCGCGACTCCCTGACGCCCCCGCCGGAGGCTACTTTCTCTCCCTGCGCTTCGCCTGCCCGGCCGGCGCCACGTCGCCCCTGGCCCGCATCTGCCTCTACAGGGAGCCCGGCCCCCGCAGTGAGCGCTTAGGCTGGCACGGGGGTCGCCTCTGCACCGCCTTCTCGGCACGAATCTAGTGGGCCGGACAAACTTTTCCTGGCCTGGGCTTTCCCTTTTTTTTTTTTTCCCTCTCTCCCCCTGTTGTTGGGGCCATGGCAGCGGCCAGTGTCCTGGTGAGCCCCTCAGAAGAGGAAAGGGCCTTCTCTGGGACCCGAAAGGCCACCGGGCACCCAGGTCCAGCTCCTCCAATCTAGAATGCGTGTCCTGGAAGACCAGGGTCAGGCTAGGGGAGTCTCTGGCAGCATTATCCACACCCCCAAGGTATAGGGACTGTTTGGGTTGGGGGACTCTGGGCATCTCGACATTGGTCTCACTCCATGAGGACTCGGCCACTGGGGGCAGGTCTATAAGCAGTGTCCCTTTCCCTGGCTTTCCAGGACCCCCGAATCCCCAGCCTCCTGCCCTAGAACTTGTGGAAGGGGGAGGTAGCTGGGGGGCGAGTGGCTGCAGCCGGTGTTTCCAATTAACATTCCAAAATGGCCTCTCGCTGGCAGCAGGCGGGCAGGCGGGGAGGGGAGGCCTGCAGCACCCTCGGGCGCAGGGCCCATGCCTGGCTGCAAGACGTTCCCTACATCTCTCTGTAAAGCCCCCACAGCCCTCCCCCTCTGTGTTTCCAAGGCTGGGGGTCTTGCGTTCTAAGGGAGAAAGGTGGAGTTTGGGACCCCTTTTACGAACTTGCTACTGTTGGGGGAAAGGGCCAACCAAGATTTCACACTGCCCTTCCTGACTGTTGGGGTGGGTGGCAGGCACTGGACTCCCAGTCCAGAGGCCCAGGCCCTCTGTGCCCGACTGACCTAGACGCAGCACAAGCCCTAGCAGTCTCATCTGTAAGAGGGGCTTGCTAACACACAGGTGCTGACCCGGGATGGGGTTGTCTGCTTTCCTTTACCATTTAGCAGTTATTGAGCACCCGTGGGTGCCAGGTATGCATGGGAACTGTGGAAGATGAATGAGCTGGGGCCCTGCCTTAAGTGGCCTAAAGCTGGTGATATGGCTGGGGCTCTGAAGCCTATGGGTAAGGGAATGGAGCTCAGGCATGTTACTTCACCTCCTGAGGCCTCAGTTTCCCATTCTGTCCAGTGGGTCATAGGATAGATATAGAGAACACAGGAGAAAGTACATGTGTAACAGACTTGGCCTGGCGCATGTTGGCTGTTGTGTTACGGTGCTTGACATGGGCAGCTCTGGCCATCTTTGGTCTCGTGCACCCCATTGGTCTGAGGGCATTGGCCAGTGGCATGGGCAGTCTCTCACCCAGGGCCTCTCATTCTGGCCACAGGTGGTTTCAACAAGTTCCAGACAGAATATTCAGAGCATTGCGAGACCAACGTGGACAGCTCGTCCTCACCAAGTGGCTCACCACCCACCTCAGTGCTGGGCCTGGGGGGCCTGCGGATTAGCTCTGACTGCTCAGATGGAGAGTCAGACCGAGAGTTGCCCAGCAGTGCCACTGAGTCGGACGGCAGCCCTGTGCCATCCAGCCAACCGGCCTTCCCCGTCCAGATCCTGCCCTACCTCTACCTCGGCTGCGCCAAGGACTCCACTAACCTGGACGTGCTCGGCAAGTACGGCATCAAGTATATCCTCAACGTCACGCCTAACCTGCCTAACGCCTTTGAGCACGGTGGCGAGTTCACCTACAAGCAGATCCCCATCTCTGACCACTGGAGCCAGAACCTCTCCCAGTTCTTCCCCGAGGCCATCAGCTTCATTGGTAGGTGTTGCTGTGCTCTGGGCAGGGTGGATGGGCAGGTGCGTCAAGGTGTGTACAGGACTTGGGTGTCACCCGCGCCCGACTGGGTACCTCTGGGCCTGTCGGAGCCTGTGTGTGTCCTGCATGTGCCAACGTATGCCCATGGGTGAACCCGTGCCTTCTGTGAGTCACCGAGGCCCTCGGTTCCCCCAGTCCTGGGCTCCCCGCAGCTGATAGCACCCCGTGGACTCTACTGTCCAACTTGTGTTTTTCTGGCTCTGCTGTTTTGGGCTTGGCTCGCTGAAACACCGCAGCTCTCAGGCCTCCCACGGGTCTTGCTCGCTCTGCATCACGCCTCAGCACACATGTCTCTCCAGGAGGGGGCTGTCACGGTGCCTCTTTGGGCTTTATTTTGTACCCAAAGGGGCTGAAGGGTGGCCCTGAAGCCAAAGGCCTACCCCAAACAGGCAGCTTTTGGAATGTGGTGACCCAGAGTGACTTGGTGGGGCCTTGGATGCTTCCAGCAACTTAGGGGGCTTGCTTGGAGTGTAGAGGCCCTCCTCTAGAGCATTCTGCAATTCTGCTGTTTGGCTTAGAGCCCTCAGCCTCCTGCATCCCCAGCTGACTCAAGCTCCACAAGTTGCCTTATCTTTGACCTCCCCATCCTGCTTCCTCCATGGCCAGCTGGAGGCTGTTAAACTACAGGTCATGTTCTCGGCCGTGGCTCTTCCCAGGGTGTGGGGAAGGGATATAAGATCAGGGTGTACGTAAACCCTTGGTTCTCTGAGCCAAGTGACCCCATGTTTCTGCCCAGCCTCCAATGGCAGAGGGGAGGTAGCCCGGACAGTCCTCTCCTGCCGGCAGCCGTGTCCAGTGGAGGGCGTTTTGCTGTCAGCTGGGCTGGGCTAGCTTTAATAACAGGAAGTGGGAGGCTTCCCCGCCTCATCCGCTTACTGGGAACCAAAACTAGGTGCCTGGCTAGGAGGAAGGAAGGAAGCTGAGGCCTGGGGGAGGGGCTGTGACCGGGCCTTAGGGAGCTTCCCAGCTCTGCCCAGAACGCAGCCAGCCGGGTCACCGTATGTGGATGCCGCCTGAGCATTCGCTCTCCCTCACTGAGAAAGGGGAGGGGAGAAGGGGACCCGCAGACAGACTCCCAGGGCTGAGCCTGGCTCACGGATGTCTTTATCCTTCTTGAAGGCCCCTCTGCATCTGGGGGTGTAGGGGTGGGGGAACACATGTGAAGGAATAGAGGCCCAAGCATCCCCTAGGACTCAGTGGGATAGGATCAAGCCCCAGCCCCCACACTGCTCAGCCACACCCTGAGAGTGCTAAAAATAAAGCCAGCGGAAGCAGTTTCACTTTGGATCACCCAGGAGTGGGTTTGGGGGCCAGACGTTCCCTATATCCTGGTGTGTCACCACTGGAGCCTCATCTCCACCGCCCCTTTAGCCCCAGGTCTCAAGGTCAGACCACAGGATTCTGTGCAAAGCCACAAAATCTGTCTCTTGCCCTGCTAGTCTTGTCCCTAGTCAGTCCCTGAATCTACCCATGCTGAGCCCTGGGTACCCTCATGGGGGTGAGGAGAGGAAGCTCTGCCAGGCCAGAGGGAGTGAACGCCAGAAGCGGAACAGCTTGTGAACCTGCGTGTCATCTTGTGCGAGTGCACTGATTTAGCACCGCCTGTGTGCCTGGCTCCCAGTGGTCTTAGAATCAGAGAGGTGGTGACCTTGAGGTCTCCAGAGGGCTGCCTCTGTTAATCTACATCTTTGGCACAGAGAGGGGCTGCTACCCTAGGGCCTAGGGGAGGAGGGATGACAGGACTGAGTTGTTCAGTGGCTCCACCAGTATTTATTGAGCTCCTACTGTATGTCAGTGGAGGTGCCTGGGAAGCTGGGTGGGTTGGCTGAAGCTGGCTGGCTGTGGGGGGAGATGTTACTGACGTGTGTGCCTGCTGGGAGAAGTCTAGTAAGTGAGGTGGGTGGGCTGCACTTAAGCAAACCTCACTTGTGAAGCCTTAAGTGTGCCCTTCCTCCCAGCCCCTGGCTATTCACCGGTAAGGCTAAGGAACTGGGGATGGGGCAGAACTGAGTGTAGGGCTGGGCCCCCGATTCCCTATTGAGGGCTTCCCTCGGCCTGTTTCCCAGGAGGCTGTCAAGGGGTACTCATGGGAGCCGCACCAGGAGAATAAGCTCAGCCCCCACCACCGGGTCACGGGCTGACTGTGTGTACTGTGCGTTAGGAGGAGCCTCTGTGTGGCCTTGGGCTGGTCACTTTGTCTTTGCGTCTGTGTCCTCATTTATAAAATGAACTTGCTAACAGTGGTGCAGATGGCCTGAGAGGACACGGGTGACACCCTCAGCACAAGCTGCATACTCAGCTGTAGCAGCAGCAGGACTAGCCGTGACCACAGCCATCACTGGTGCTGGTGTTTGTGGAGCCCTTTCTTGGCTCAGCTCCTTATACGAGCACTGAACAAGGGGGCCCATTTTATAGATGAGGAAACTGAGGCACAGGGATGTCCAGTGACTTGAAGGTAACTCCACAGTCACACTCTTGACTTCCACACCAAGTTGCTGTTCTGCTCGTGTGAGACTTCACCAGGTCCCTCAAGAGTCAGGCAGCACCAGCCAGTGGCCATGGCACCCTCTGTGCCTCTGCTCCACCTCTTACTCCCTGGAGGAGGCACCTCCATGACCCATGCTTGTGTGTTTCAGACGAGGCCCGCTCCAAGAAGTGTGGTGTCCTGGTGCACTGCCTAGCAGGGATCAGCCGCTCGGTGACGGTCACCGTGGCTTACCTGATGCAGAAGATGAACCTGTCACTCAATGACGCCTACGACTTTGTCAAGAGGAAAAAGTCCAACATCTCGCCCAACTTCAACTTTATGGGGCAGCTGTTAGACTTCGAGCGGACGCTGGGGCTGAGCAGCCCATGCGATAACCACACCCCCAGCGAGCAGCTCTACTTCTCCACGCCCACCAACCACAACCTGTTCCCACTCAACACCCTTGAGTCCACGTGAGGCCGGGGCACAGGTGGGTGGGGCCGGCCCCTCCCGACCCCACCTTGGGCCAGGTGGGCTGCCCACTCCTGCTGTGTCCGGCCGGAACCCAGACATCGTGGGACATGGCCCGTGCCCAGAGGCCCCGGCTGGTGGGTGGCCGAGCTTCCCTCGCCGCCCTGGGCAGGGCAGAAACCACAGCAAGGCCTCTCTCTGCAGGACTTTCTGGAGAGGCCCTGAGCTCTGGGACACACGGCCTCGGGAGTCCAGCAGGGCCTCATCCTTGTCCCAGGGTACTCAATCAGCCAACGGCCCAGCCGATTTGGCTAGTTTTTAAAGACACATCCACGGACCTGAGTTTACTTTTTACTTTGGGCAGGTAAATTCAAGCTCCCTGGAGCACGGCGAGTGTTCAAGCTCTTCCTGATTTTTCTTTTTTAATGAAAAGTGTTATTTTCAGTCTACATACAACAGTGGGTTGTACAAACCAGTATTTCATCCCTTCCTTGATCCTACGAGAGAGAGAAACGTTTCAGTTTTTGTTTTTCTTCCTATTTCAAAAAGCAATTCTTGGTTTTTGTTTTTGTTTTTAATGGAAAAGACAAACCCCGTGTTGATCTTGACCAAATGCGTTTTGCACATGTGTGAAGCCTCTGCTTCTGCAGCAGGTCCTTCTTGAAGGGGTGGCTTGCTGCTCTCTTAGTGTCAGACCCCCCCCAGTCATGCACACGTCTCTTGGCCCAGCCCCCGTGGCACTGCACTTGCCTGTGATGACCTCTGCAAGGCATGATCGGTGGGCTGCCCTGGGGGGGCTTCTGCATTCTCTGCCCTCCAGCTGCCCCTGCAGCCCCCCTGAGGCAGGAGATGGGAGGCCCTGCCGTTACCTGCTGGAGGCAGGGTCACGGGGGGACTGCCAAGCAGTAGCATTAGCCCTCTGGGCTCAGCCCGTAGGAGGGTCTGGGCTCTGGGCCCTTTCTATACCATACCTACGTACCCACTACTTCTGTCTCTCTCTCTCCCTGTTTGTTTGTGACTGAGAATGGAGGCGCAGCGGCTGGGGGAAGCTTCAGTGGTAGAGGCCCAGCCCTACCTCCTAGTCTCTGTCCCTCCGCCTGGCTGCTGCTTTGGTCCAGCTCCACTCCCAGCACCCTTGTCCCCTGGAAGCTTGCCCTGCACTCATCTTGCCCATGCCTTCTACTACCAGGAAACTCGCACCCGTTTCAATCCCAGGGCAGGGACGGAAGGGGCGAGGATGGACAAGTGAACGGGGTGTGGGGCTCTGTCCACCCCCTTCCTAGGATCCACAGAACAAAGCCACGGATTCCGTTATCTTCTCCAGTTTTGTTCCTTCTCCAGCCTCAGTCCCTCCAGGTGTCAGGACTGCAGGGACCCAGGGAGAGGTGAGTGGTCAGGTTGGGGTCCCTGAGCAGCCGGCACTTGGCATGTGAGTGAGGTCGCGGAAACTCTGCCCCACTGCATCTTACCTCATGGGGCGGTTTTCAGGGATTCTTTAAGGCAGCAGATTAAAATCTTGCCACAGTCGAGAAATTGACAAAAAGCTTCCATGCTGTACATGGTTCTTTCTCTTTTTTACTTTTAAAAAGAAAAATCCAGAAAGATGCATCAGATTTGTGTAAAGGAAAGTATGCCAAGAGGGTGGCCAGTTTTGCTTTATGATCTTATGAAGGAAAATTTGTGACCCTACATATATATATATACACACACACATACATATATATATATCCCGAACCAGCAACGGGACTTTGTTTATATTGCAAATAAATATTATTTTTTCTTTAAAACAAGTTGTTGTGTCCATTAAGGGGCTGGGCCTGGGCTGGGGGGTGACTAGGACAGGGGCTGTGGCCAACATCCCAGCACCTGCTCTGTGCAAAGTCTGCTAGGCCCTCACTGGGAGGAGCAGCCAGGCCTCACTGGGAGGAGCTGAGGTGTGGCATTTCCCCAGCCTTCAGGCACTGCAGGCAGGGACCTCAGGGCTTTCTCTGTGGCCTTTTCCTATATGGTTGACAGGAGATGGAGGCTCAGACAGGTATTGTGGACCAAGGTCACATAGCTGGACTTCTGCCCACCCTGAATTGCTCAGGGCTGTCCACTCAGGCATCACCCAGATCTGACCAGGGGCCCTGGGGCCCTGACATTTTCTCTTGCTGCTCTTGTGCATGGAACAGAGGATGTGCAAGTATCACCTTCTTATGCTCCCAACCCCCGGCCCCACAGTCCCTGGGAAGCCAGTGGGATGTAAAACCTGCCTGGTGGTGGGTCGGCACTGCTTTGCTCCTTGAGCTGGGTGGCCCCAGGTCCCTCAAGCCTCCCTGAGCCTCAGTTTCCATCTCTATAAAAGGAGAGCCAATCACACCCAGATACGCAGTGCTTTTCTGTGTGATTGGGACCCAACGAGTATGTTATGTTCACTTCCCGGTCTGGGCCTGGCCCTACAGGGAGGAACTGGCCATGCCTGACTTCTTCAGAGCAAGGGAGCATCCACCCACCAGGTAGGCCCCCCCCCCCCCCCCCCCCACTGGAGACTCAAAAACAGGGCCTGGGTGGAAGCACAGAGCAAGAAAGGGAATAGGCCTGGAGAAGGATGGTGGCCGTGGCCTGGGGGTGTGAGGCCCTCAGTGGGCAACACAGGTGCATATTACAGATGGGGAATGGAGGCTCCCAGAGGGTTTATGTTTCCTTTGCCTCTGGCTGGGTTGAGTGAGCCCTAGTCAGGGACTAAGTGCTGACTCCGTTTCCTCATCTCTGCCTCTCATCTGGCTTCACCCCTTCCACTATGACCAGCACTGGGATGGCCCCAGGTAGGCAGGCAGGTGTGTAGGCAGGTAGGATGGGGAAGAGCGACTTGCCTCCTTTCTATAGACTCCCAGTTGGGCTGTCCAGGAGACTGCTTTTTTGGTCTCTGCCCCATCTCTGCCTGTGAGTTATGTTCAGCCAGAATACAGTCATGCCTTCAGGCATATGATGAGTGGTCGAGGGCAGGTTCTTCAAGCAAAGGGACCTAGGTTCTAATCCCAGATATACGGCTACCAGCTCCTCACCCCTGTCACTCAGCTTTCCCATCTTTCAAATGGGGGAAGCTTTGTGCAGCCAGTGGGCCTGTGGAGGGGGGAAGGGGAGTCTCGCAGCCTCGGCAAAGGGGCAGGTGCTGCTTTTGCACTTGGGCTCCCTCGGGGCCCTGGTCCGTCTGTGCCAGGGGCAGGCAAGGGGGTGGGGGCTGAGCAGGCAGAGACTGGGCCTTTGTTCCCTCTTGCTGCCCTTGGCTGGGGCTGGGGAAGCCCGCGGGTGCTGGCCTGGGGGCTGGGCCCTCCACAGGCCGAGTAAGTGCCTGGCAGTGCCAGTGTGCCCCGGCACAGGGTGGGGGGTGGGAGCAGCATTGCCTCCTGAGCCAGCTCCTCAAATGGAGGACCCGGGGGCTTTACATCCTGTGTAACCTCAGGCCAGGTGGCCTCTCTGACCCTCAGTGTCCCCATCTGAGGAAATCACCTCAGCACCATATGCCTGGCTGTGGTTCCCTTCTGCTTCCCTCTGGTGGGGACAGAGGGCCAGGTCATAACTAGGTGGCTGGGACTCTAGGTCCTCACTCTGTGACTTTGGGCTAGGCCATGCTTACTCTGGACAGCTGTCTCCACCCTGGCTCCCAGGTTCCTACCTCATGGTCCCCCAATCTGTCTCACCTTCCACTCTGAGTTCCTGTTATTCTACCCTGTTTTGGCTGTGCTGTACCCCCATGGGCCCTGTCTGTCCCAGGCCATCACTGACCCTTGATGCCAATGTCCCCTGAGCTCCTACACACTGGCTCTCAGGTTGATCTGCTTAGTCTCTGTGCCCCAGTCCCATCTCCCCTCCTGACCCCCTGTTTGCCTCCCTTTGGATTCCTGTCTCTGTCTCCATCTCAGCCCAGGCCCAGGAACTCCCCCATTCACTTCTTGGCCACTTCCTAGCCTTCTCATGGGAGGGAGATCTGAGCCACTCACTCACTGGCACATTCATCCAGCAGCCATTTCCTGTACGGGCTGGGCTATCTCAGGAGTGGGAACATGCCCGAGGGAAGTTTGGTGATGTCAGGCTGGGTGGAAGGATAATGGGGCCCTCAGCTTGTCCTCTGATAAATGAATCAGGTGCAACAGCAAGAGTGACTAAGGCCGGACACGAGAAAGAACTTGCAGCACTATGAAGCAGTCTCCCTCCAGGGCATCTGACAAATGAGTATTTCCCTAGGGTGGTCCTGCTCTGAGCCTAGGGGAGGAGCAGGCAGCCCTTGGGAGGGGGGCCGCCCACGAAGGGCCTCTCCCCAGGGTGCAAACGTAGTCACCCCTCATGAACAGGGCAGAATGGAGGCGAGCAGTGAACCCATGCCAGAACGTGTCCCCTCCCCTCCCGCCACGGCCTTGCACATTCAGTCCTGCTCGCTGACACCAAGTCTGCATGAGGGCTGCCCTTCATGTCCGTGGGTCTGGATGTGGCTGGGAACACCAGCACCTACACCAAAACCCTTAGCCAAAGCCAGAAAGCCCGATGCTGGAGGCAGGTGTCCCTGGAGGGAACATGCTAACATACTGAACTCTGGACACCCCAGGAACCTGGGTCACATTGGTGGAGTGTCTGAGTCCTGATCTCTGACATAGTTCCTCTGCTGGTTCTGGACCCCACCTGAGCACAGCCCTGTCACCTCCTCCCAAAGATCTGGGATTGGTCCCATCAGTCTCCTGATACCCAGCAGACCTGAGAGCCTCAGGAGGACTCAGAATCATCCCACTACCCTCAACCCCACGCAAATAGGAGAAGTGAGGCTTAGATGGGGTCATAGAGTGAGTCACAGTAGAATCTAGGCTTCCCTACATTGCTGCCCTGAGTCTTTTTACTCAGGGCCTGCTTCCCCAGTGGGGCTGGGAGTCTTCTCTCTCTGGCCCTGTGAAGGACCAAACACATATGCATGTGCCCGCGTGCGTGCACTTGCACGTACACACACACACACACACATACACACGGCCCCCTCATTTCTCAGACAGGACAAGCCCAAGCAGGTCCCATAGTGATGCAGGAGCAGCCTGCCTCTGACTCCAGCCTCCTCTCATTAGGGCGCGGTGGGAGTGAGGTCATCCCTTCCCAGGCATGGCCGTTAAAGGCCATCATTAGCAACCCTCCAGAGGTAAAATGAGGCCTCTGCCCCATTGTCTCTGGCTGGGTCAGATTAACCCCCACAGGCAACATGGGGCTCCAGTAGTGCCTGCCAGAACATCCTATGCTCAGGCAGCCAACCCCCTTCCGTCACACACGTCCAGGGTCATCGTGTATCCTGTGGTTTCTGTGCACCTGTAGTCTCCCCATCGGCCCCCTCCATACCCACACCTCCTCAGGCCCCAGGGCCCTCCCATCCCTGCTACGGGTGAAGGAGAGGCTGCGGCCCCTTCCCCAGAGCTCGATGGGCCAGGGAGGAACCGGGTGTGGGCTAGGAGACAGGGGAGCCCCTAAAGAGCCCTAAGTCTAGTGCTCCCAGGGTCTGGTGGTCACTAGAAAAGATCCCCTGGCTGCTAAGTGGAGAACAGCCTGAGGGGCAAGCATGCAGGTGAGGGGACAGTGAGGCGGCTGAGCTGGTCCTGCGGCAGGGTGGGGGTGGGGGGGCAGTTAGGGGCCTGGACCACTGTGGATGACATACCCACAGGACTAGCAGTGTTCGAATCTCATGGGAGGCAAGACCCATGGTGTGGACAGAGCACCTGACTCCACGCCATGGCCTGAATGGCAGATACCACATCAAGTAGAAGGATGGGTCTTAGCCAGGACTTGTGTGGGTCCATGATGGAAACTTGGCCACTGGAGTCTGCGTTCCCACTCACCTGCCCCTCAATGTGTGCCCACACATTGAATACCCAGAGGGCGGCAGGGCTCCCAAAGGTCCTCCCTCATACTAAAGACTTTCCCGGCACAGCACGGCCCTGGTGGCCCCTCTCAGAACCTTGGTTTTCTTTCTGTACAACAGATATAAGAATTGTAGGTCTTAGGGTACCTGGCTCAGTCGGTGGAGCATGCAACTTTTGATATCGGGGTTGGGGGTGCGAACTCCATGTCAGGCATAGAGATTATTTAAAAATAAAATCTTTAAAAAAAAAAAAAAAGAACTATGGGTCTAAGAGAAGAAAGCAGGCTGTAGGGTCTTCTTCCCAGTGAAGCCTTGGGAATGTGAGTCATGGTGATACCAATGTAACTGTGACCACCCCCAGAGGACCACCTCCCAGGGCCAGCTATGACAGATGGCTGTGTGACCTATTTGTACAGATTCCCTATTTGTACAGGTGAGAAATGAGAATAATGATTCTGAGCAATCCAGCCCTCAGACTCGGGACTTGTGGATTATGGCCCAGATCTTCTCTTCTGTCCCAAGGCTTGGACAACCTGGCATCCGGAGTAGCTTAGGAGCCAGTAACCAGCCTGAAAGCAGAAGGCTGGAGTTCAGGGCTGGGAGACCTTGGGCAGAGTGCCTGGCTGGGGAGAGGTGGGGCAGGCTGGGCCCCTCTTTGATCCAGGAGACTCTTTTGCTGCAGCCCCTTGAGAACACTGTCTCCTTCCATCTACCTGCCCTAGGGACTCCCCCGCAGTGTCCCCTGGTCCTGAGTGCCTGAGAAACTTAGAGTGCTGCCAAGCAAGAGAGTTCCAGGTAAGCTGTGGCCCCTGGCTGCCCCTCCCCGCTCCAGCCCTGCCAAGGGATGGTCTGTTCAGGTGTTCTAGGTGTCTTCCTGGGGTTTTCAGAAAGGGCCTTGAGCTCAGTCCCCTCCCTCTCAGTCTATTGCTTTGTTCAGCCTGTTTTCCTACATTACTTGTCCAAAGACCCTCCTCAGCAGCCCCCCGCACTCCCAAGTCCTGCCCATCCGCAGGGCCTCACCTGTGTAAGCCTGCCTCCCCCATTCACGCCTGCCTGAGATCTCGCTGGCTGGAGCTGCTGCTTTTCTCTCCTCCACAGAGCATGGTGTGGGGGCTTGGGGCGGTGCCCCAGGTTGGGGCATAGCAGGAACAAAGGCCCGGCTCACACTGTCCCAGCCATCCCCGGAGCCAGGCCCCAGCAGCCCTCTCCCCTGCCCCTGGGAAAGAGACAGGCTGGACAGCACCGCCCCTCCCTGGCCGCTGGGCACTCAGGTTGTCTCTGTTCTTCATTGTCCCATCAGGACTTCTGGCCCTGCATTTCAGGTTCTTTCTCTGGGCCTTGTGCCCAGAAGTGGCATTTCCGGGGCAAACACCTGTGCTCCATTTTTCCAATTGGTTTCCGAGAGGAAAGCAGGATCATTTATCTTTTACGTTTTGGCTATTATTGTAGCTGCTTTGGAGAAGCCGTGTGTCGGTGGTGCCAGGCACCCAGCAGGGGCCCAGCCGAGCACGGGGGGCCTGAGCCTTTCCTCAGCCGCTCCAGCTGTTCCTCAGGTTGCCCTGCCGGGGAGTTATGCTGAGTAGCCGGTCCTCTGGCAACTGTAAGTGCAGTAAGAGTAATAATAACAACAAACGTATGTGGCCTTTGCTCTGGGCCAGGGTGCTTTGCCAGTTTTACATAATAAACTCAACTGATGCCACAGCAGCACTCAGAGGGAGGTGCTGGATTATCCCCGACGAACAGAGGAGGAAGCCAAGATGGAACAACGAAGCCTGGGGTCGGGAGTCCCTCCTCTCAGCTAACCCAGGCCTGAGGAAGGGGCGGCTTTGATCCTTTGACCCCTCCCAATCCTGATACCACCTGGGCTCCTGCCTGTGCCAACCCCAAGAAAGCAGCATCTCAGAGGAGCGAGTCTATAGGCCTTTCTGAATGGAGTGGGGTGCAGGTGTGGGTTTCTCAGGGCCGGGCAGGGAAAGCAGAGGGGGAGAGCTGGCCATTGCTCAGGAAGCAAGGGAAACGAGTGTTGTGTCAGGGCTGTCCTGGAGAATGAGAGCAGGGGGGTGGGGAGGGGGGATGGGCAGAGACTCAGGGACATCAATTCTAACCAGTAAGGCTGTCAGGGAGGCTTCCCAGAGAAGGGGACATCTTGTGGTGAAGAACTTCCTGCTGTTCCTTGCCTCTTCTGGAATGCTCTCTATCACCTACACCCCTCTTCAATTGGCTACCTCTCTCTACTCTTTTCCTGAGCTTGCCTCAAATGCCTTCTCCTCCAGAAAGCCTTCCCAGCCTCTTCCCCTGGCTGGGGATCTGGTGCCTCCCCTAGCTCCCATGGCCTTCTGTGCAGCCCCATCCCCTGGAGGCCCAGCTAGCCAGGGTGCTGGCTCCAACCGCACATCACCAGCCCTTCTGGCCATTGTCTGGGGTGCTTCTAGACATCTGCCCAGCTCTGGAGGTCAGGCCTGTGTGACCTGTGCCCGTGGACATGTACCTGCAGTACACGCCGCACTGTGTAGCCTCGCGTGCTCAGGTGTTGTTGATCCTGCACCCGCTCAGGCCTTTGGCGGTGCCCAGGAGGTGGGCCTGAGCGCCTCTGCACCACTGGCTGGATCTCCAGCCTCTGCAGCCCCTGTTCTCACTGCCTCTGTGCCCACCGCGATTGCCTGCTTTCCCCTTTGGATCCAGCCAGCCGGAGAAGGGTCTGGCAGCTCCTGTTTATAAATATCTGCTACTGCCACAGCTAAGTGGAGGGGTCTGGAGGCCACGCTAATTGATTAATTAAACCCTCTCGGTTAATTAGCTCCATCCCTCTAGGGAAAAACGTCTAGAGCTGGAGCCAGAGCCTCGCCTGGGCTAGGGGAGGGTTTAATTAGCCTGGGTCAGGCTGAGCCCGATGCCAGCTGCTGGGGGCAGTGGAGAGTCAGAGAGGAGAATGGTTCTAGACTTTGGAGCCAGCTGGGCCACCTGGGGAGAGGAGATGGGGCTCCAGCTTGGACCTGGACCACCTCTGCCCAACTTCCTGGCTCTTCACCTGAGCCCCGGAGGCTGGAGGCAGCTGGACCTAGAGGAGAAGGGGACCTGGAGGAGTGGCACAGAGAAGGCGGTCCCACAAGAGGGCGGGATCTGTGGGAACAAGGAATGAAGGTTGGATCTGGGGAGATAAAACAGTCTTTACTGTGGTCAGTGCTCCTACACAAGGGCTAAGGGACACTCCAGACTCTGGACAGGGCTTCTAACCCCTGACTGCTACAGCACAGTGAGGGCCTTGAATGCCAGCACCAGAGCTTGAACTTTCTCTGGTTGTGGGAGACCATGACAGGTTGGAAGCCAAGGAGGGACCTAATCAGTTTTGGGTTTTGGAAAGATCTCAGGGTCAGCTGCTCAGGGGAGAATGGATTGGAGGAGAAGGAGGATAGTGGCAAGGAGGGGGCTTCAAGAGTCCAGAGAGAATGGAGGTCCCTCAGGCGTGGGGACTTGGGAGCAGCTAGCCGGCGTCAGCCAACTGGCTAGTGTGCTAGTGCTGTGTGGCCTAGGGCCACCCAATTCTCTTCTCTGGGCCTCTTTCCCCTCATCTGGAAGGTTGAGGGGAGGGTCCCTGAGGTCACAGTCCCGGAATGTGAATGTCACTGGCAAGTTTCCTTCCCCCAGGACAAAGCAGCTTCTTCACCCCCCAAGCTCGCAGGCGTCCTGCCTCACATGGTTCACATATATGTTAAGAGCAGAATCTTGCCTCTCACACTGGGGGCAAACCCCATTCATGGTCTGCCATATCATTCAGGCGGGAGAGCTCCGTGGAGGGAGAGAACAGGAGGACTTTATGGTCAGTGGACACCTGTCGCCAGTCTGGCCCTGCGGGGTGGTGGCCCTGGGTAGGAGTCTGAGAGCCCAGGATACTCCGACTGCCGCAGGCAGCAGGCAGGGCTGCAGCCTTGGCATGAAGCCTGCTCCGGGTGGGTCCTCCAGCTCCCTGAGTGGCTGCCCAAGTGGGAACAATGACCCTTTCACGTCACGCCTCCTCCAGTCACAGCAACTTTGGCGCCGCAGGACAAAGGGGCCATTTCATCATTGTTGGGCTGGATCAACAGCCCGCCAGCCTGAGCCCTACTGCCCCCACCCAGCCCAGGCCCCGGCAGGGAGGCCGACTACCCAGCCTGGCCAGAGCCCGACACCCTTGCGCCATCTTGCCCAGTCACATCTGTCCCAGAGAACCTCCTTGCCTTCCTTACCTTTCCCTTCCAGCTCAGTCACAGCTGGGGCAGAGCCAGCCACAGTGAGGGCACCAGACAGCGTCCCTGGTTCTTTCCCTCACTGAGCCTTGGTCGCCCTATCTGTGAGCAGGGGGCTGGGTGTCGGTGACCCTAAGGGGTAAGACTTCCCTCTTTTGTTCCTGCCTCAGCCAGTGCCGGCCCCAGTGAGAGCAGAGGCAGGGAGGGGCCCCTGGCTCAAGGGGTGGGAAGAGCCGAGAAGGTCTCTCCAGTTCAGTCTCGACCAGGCCCCTGCCTAGCCTCTGCTCCCAGTGACCTTCCATGGTGTGGGCTAGCTCAAGGCCACCTTTGCTTGTCCTTGGGCTAGTCCCAGCCCCCCACGAGCACCTGGCTGTACAGGGCTCTCTCTCAATGCACACAACCTCACCCTCTGCCTCTCTTTATTTAGGGGCTGGAGGTTGGAGCCCTGAACCCTCATGCTTCCTCTTTGCTCTATATGGCCAGGGTTTGCTGGGCTTCTCTAGCAGGAGAGGGGTGGGACCTTGGGGAAAGTGTCCTAGACCAGGGACCAAGACAGAAACTGCCTCTCCTACCCACTGTGATCAGAGCTGGGTCACAGAAAGGCCTGAGAATCCAGACATCAGGGGTCCAGCACACTCTGAAACAGGGGCTGTGGGTTGGGGAGCAGCACTGTGGCAGGTGCTCACAGCCCAAGCCTGCGGGGGGCGGGGGGGGGCATGGTGTTGACAAATCACCACCCTGTGGAGGGCAGGGAGGCTCATTCGTCTGGGCCCAGCCAAGGGTGGGGATGTAGACAGCTCAGCCAAGACCAAGAGCTGGAGTATCACCACTGGGCACACCTGTACGACATAAACGTTCAAGCAGGCACTTTTGAGAGGGCCCTGCATTCTGAGCCTGGACCGCCCCTCTGTTCAAGTTGGGCAGAGACTCCACCCTGGTGGGCTCTTTCCCCAGGACCCTGAGAGTGGGCCAAGCTGGGGGCGGGGGGGAGGCTCCTGATGTTGGGGCAGGGAAGCCAGGATCATATGAGTTCCACAATTTTCCCACTTCACAGATGAGAACCCCAAGGCTCAGAGGGTTGAAGTGATCCATCTAAGCCACACAGCAAGTGAGCAACAAAGCAGAGACTCAGCAGCTGGGGAAGAGGGAGCTGGAGTCGGGGGTCGGGCCCTGGTCTCGGGTGACCTGCTTGGGTGCTGGGCAGTAGGCTGGCTGTTGAGGGCAGACATGATGTGTATGGCTGCAGGGGATATGCAGGCCCAGGGCCACTCCCTGGCTCCTACAGCTGCCGTCTTCCCAGCCCAGCCCTGCCAAGCCCAGCGGCACTGCACATACATTGCCCATTTGCCCTGCCTCACTTCCTCTGACTAAGGCTAAAGAATCACCCCTTCAGGGGACTGGAGCCTGGCACCCATCGGCAGGAAATGCCCGGCCCATCCCTCCCTGGAGCCTGCCTGCCCTGGCACCCCTTCTTCTGGGCTCCCAGGAGCATGTGGTGGGGGTGGGGCTGCTGTCCTGGTTACGGGGTGCTGGGTTCAGCCTGGGTCATGTCAGGCAGCCTGGGAGTAGAGGTGGGTGCAGTTGGCCAGGGGCCCCTCCTGTCCCAGCTACCCTCCTCAGAATCCCTGGTACCTCTGGCCTCCCTCTGCCTACTCAAGCCCAGGGCCTGGGAGGGGGTTAAGGGCTGAGCCCCTGCTATAACTCCAGCTGCAAAAGGCCAAGACCTGGCCTCTGAGCACAGTTTGCCTCCTTCAACTCCAAGGAAGCCCCTGAACTGTGCACCTTAAGGGAACAGAGAGGTTGAGGCTGCCTCGAAGTACCCGGGGAGAGAGGTAGGGACCTGGCCCATTGACACTGAGGGCTGTTCCCAGCAGGATCCCAGAATAATCCGCTGCAGCTGCCAACAGGGTGAGGTGGGGGGCACAGGGATGGGGCTTTGGGTAATTTTCAGATCCAGGCAGGGCCATAGTTCCAACGTAGCCCCCAGTCTCCAGGCTCTGCCCCAGTCTTGGGTCCCAATCGTGGTCAGCACCTGCCTGAGCTGGGCCTGTACTAAGCAGAGGAGGCTACTGAGGTCTGAGGGAGAGGCACCTGGCCTGGATGTCCCTTGGCAGGGCCAGGAGGCTATGGCTCTGGATTCTGACTCTGGCTCTGCTTCTGAAGGTCCTTGGGCCTATGGCTATGTCCCTGCCCTCTCTGGACTTCAGTCTGCCCAGCTGCACCCTGGCCTGACCCGTCGAGGATCTGCTCCCAGTTCAGACCCTCTGACTTCTTGTGTAACACCTACCGGACCAAACCCACCAGCATCTGTTAGGCAATGGGACCCCGGATGGCTGCCCCATCTGCCTCAAGGATTCCAGGGTAGAACCTGATCTGTCCTCAGCCTCCATTCTCTCATAAAGTGTTCCTCTGAGGAGGACATACAGTGCTCTGATGGCACCTTCCCTCAGCCCAAGACTCGCGGGAGCCTCTCTCTGTGTAGGTGTGCATCCCACTGCACCCTGGGCTCAGTGGGGCTCCAAGCTGTGTGATCCAGGGCCAGTCCTGCCTTCTCTGGGCCTCAGCTGCCAGTTCTATGCAGCGAGTCCACCCGCTTCTCAAGGACTGAGGTCAGGATCAGAGAGCTCTGATTGAAAAAAGCTCTGGAAACAGCCGAGCAGGAAGGTATCACACAGGGCTCGTGTGTTCCAGTGGGATGGGCTGCATGGCACAGCCACGTCTGGCTTTGCATTCAGACCGGCCTGTAGTCCCACCTTCAGAGGGGAGCAGCCGTGTGAACCTTCCCATCTCCGAGCCTCACTGAAATGGAGATAATAAAGATACCGGGCTCCTCAGGTGTGGGAGTAAGTGTCTAAGCCATCAGGCCCTGGGAGGACAGGTGTAGCTGTCATTGGGTGTGGCTGCTGGGAGCAGGCTGGAGGAGCTCCCGGACACCCCTCAGTGCCCGCTGACCCTGGGCCGGGGTAGATTCCTTCTGGATACACCTTCAGTTGCTATCCAGGCAGCCACACTCTGGAGGACTGAGGGGGCGGAAATGCTGCCTTAAAAGTCGGAAACACAGCGTGGTGACCATGCAGGTGAGTGGGAGGAGCAGGGTGCTGGACTGAGGGCAGAGAGAGAGGCAGGGGTCAAGTCCTCGGGG
Organism: Hyaena hyaena; assembly: GCF_003009895.1. NCBI lineage: Eukaryota > Metazoa > Chordata > Mammalia > Carnivora > Hyaenidae > Hyaena > Hyaena hyaena. The sequence goes on along the minus strand of NW_024080862.1, from coordinate 677,380 downwards.
AAGGTGGTCCCCGAGGTCTCTCTGACAGCAGGACTCTGCATGCTGCGGTCTGAATCTGAACTCTGGTTGGGGGTCTTCCTGGGGCCTCAGCGAGTGGCCTGTGGGCTCAGACACCTGCTCCCAGGAGCCTTTTGCTTCCTGGGTGTCCAGGGCCTGGATTCTTGTTCACAGCTGGAGACTTCACGTGAGTTCTCCAAACTCCTCCACAAGGTTCTCGTTTTACTATAGGAATGGAAGCTGAGGTTGGGTAAGTTCAGTCCCCTGGAGTGTGGGGGAGGGGCCACCCAAGCCCTGGCCCTTGTCTGGGCAGGAAGGATGGAACTCAGTGGAGGTCTTCGTCCTGGGGTCAGCCCCAGCCCCAGAGAGGCTTAGAGACAAAGCAAACCCAAGGCCTAGCTGCAGTGAATCTCCCTTCTATCTCCAGCCAGCTGCCTCCTGCTTGAGCTGGCATTGCCTCTTTCAGGAAGTTACCCTGGCCCCAGACCAAGTTAAATGCCTTCACTGTGCCCACCACCCTGCCCACCAGTGCTGGAAGGCTCTTCTATCTGTGGGGTCCCCGTGAGACTCCAGGAGGGCACAGCTGGCTTGAACACTGCTATGTCCCCACAGAAGGAAGGGGCTGGTGAGGCTATAGGCCTTGATGTCCATGCAGGTGAGTCCTTCTACCAGTATGGTGGGGGCCCAGGTAGCTTTATCCTAGGCCACAGGTATAGAGCCTCCAGAGAGGATGAGGTGGCCTCTCCCCTTGTAACTGCCTCATAGCCCACCGAAGTCATGGGACCTGAGATACTTTCTGGAGGCCATGTGGCAACCTAAAAATACACATGACCTTTAACCCAACAGTTCTGTTCCTGGGAATCTGCCCTAAAAAAATCTCCACTTGAAGGAAAGTAGAAGCAGTTAGCCTCTAACTTGCTCTGGTGATCTTAGGAGAGCTGCTCTTTGGACCTCAGTTTCCCCATCTGCATGATGAAGGGCTGCAAGCACACAGCCATCAAACCTCATCTGGTCCATGGTCCACCTTTGGCAGACATGGCTGATCAACCTGACTTCTGTGTCTTCTAATGGGCTCCAGATGCCCTGTACCAAGGAAGCAGGAACCCCCTTTTATTCCCAGTATTGTCCTTCCAGTGCCCTCCAGCTCGGGTGTGCTGTGGGTCTAGAAGCCTTTGGGGGACTCAGCAGACCAGGCCTTCTCTGGGGCTAGAGGTGGGCTGGGCAAGGCAGCTCTGCAAGCTGTGGGAAGAAAACTGTCCTTCCAGAAGAAGCCCCTGTCATAGTGGGGGGCATCAGAGCACCATGTCTAGAAGCAGGACCTGAGTCTGTAACCCTTAAAGCCACCCACCATGGGCTCATATCAGTCCCAGAAGCTGGTGTCCAGAGGCCCCCGAGTGGACTGTTTCCTCCCACCAGAGGTGGTGTTCTGGTCCTGCCCACATACTACCGCTACTTGGGCCCGTGTCCCACATCCACAGCCCTTCCCTGTCCTCCCTCTCTCCTCTCTGGGACTCAAGCCTTCTCTCTCCCCAGTCACGGGACTTTCAGAGCCCTCCCTCCTCTAGGGAGCTTGCTCAGACTTCACCCCAAATCCTATACCCTGTTGCTCCCCACCCCCATGGAGGTCACCGGGGGACTGTACCCTGCCTGTGGGTCTTGATCAGGGCTGTGGTGGGGGTGGTTGACTCTGGTCTCCAAAGAGCTGTTTTGCCACTCCCTGCGTAACTGTGAGAGTTTCCGGGAAGATGTGAGGCTCACGTCCTTCTCCAGGAGGGGCTGGTGGGCCCTTCGACAGCACACCCCACAGGGATCCATTTAATGGTCACAGGGACCTGCCCTCCTGTTCCCCGTCTTTGGCTACTCCCCAGCCTTGACATGGCATTAGCCCACTGCTTGGCCTACCCGTGTAGGCCCTGAGAAGGCTAGGGCTAGACGGGCCCTCAGGAGGTCATCTGTCCCTCCCTTGTCTCCAGGCCCTGCTGCCTACAAACTCTGTTTTCCTCACAAGAAGTGAGTGGAGCTTCTGGCCCGGGTGCTCTGTGTGGGTCCATGAGACAGAAATACTAGCTGCTGGACACGGAGTACAACCCAGTGATTAGGTGATTGACCCACCAGTACCATGGGCTACACCAGATAGTTCAAGCCACGGCACTGCTCGCAGACCTCACAGGCCAACTGAGTCAAGGAAGAGGAAAGTACATGGATTCACGTTCCCATGTGCTGGGCTCTGCTCCAGGCACACATCACCCCACTGCATCATCATGGGGAGGGATTATCTTCCCCATCTTTTGGGCAACGGAAGGGAGGCTTACTGGAAGGCTGAGGCACTGAGCCACAGACCTGAGCTGTGATCCTGCAGGCAGCGGGGAGGGAGCCCTGGGAGGCATGAGAACAGGGGTGAAGGCCAGGTGGGGCTGACGGTGCCGCAGCAGATGCTGGGGGGTGTCTGCTCTGGCCTCTCTCAGCCATGCAGCCTTGGCCCTGGCTTCAACCCCACAGCCTCTGCGGCAGCCTCCGGATGTGCCTGGAATGCCAAAGTGGGGCTGCAGCGTCCACTTGCCCAGCACCTCCCCGGCTCCTGGCCAGGTCCGGCGCGCCTCCTGGCACCCCACATGCTGCAGTAGCATCGGCCTGACCTCAGGGATCCCTGTGTCAATGCAGCTGCAGCCTCCACCCCTGCCTCCCCTGGGAGAGGGGCACTGGGGCCCGAGCAGGCTCCTGCAGAGCCTGGCATACCCGGCTGGGTTCAGAGCCCACTCTGGAGGGCTACACAGAGCCATGCAATGTGCTTCATGTCCTGTGGGTTCAGACGCTTTGAGATGAGGCACCAGAAACCTTGTGCAAAGTAGTTTGCCCTCTGATGAGGACCACAGATGCTCTCCCTGGTGGGCTGAGCAGGTCGTGGGAATGGAGTTGTGGGTGCAGGTGCAAGACAGCCTGGATTTGAACTCCAGCTCTGCCACCTCCAGCTGTGTGACCTCAGGCACATTACTAACCTGGCAAAGTCCCAGATTCCCCATTGAGACAATGGGGATTGTCAGATCAATACCTCTGAGTTTTCCACGGGCAGTGCAGGGCCTGGCGTGATCATGAGAACACTCCCATTTAGTGTGGCTTTGCATCACACAGGCCCTGCACCAAGCATTATGTACACGTGGTGTCACTTCATTGTCACAAAGTTCCCATGAAATGGGCCTCACTCTCCCCATCTTACAGATGAAGAAACTGAGGCTCAGCAAGGCTGAGACACACCCTGTTTTCAGAGTGTGATGGGAGTCAGGATGTGAGGGAGTGAGTCTAGAGGGAGTAGCCTGTTGCAGCCACAGGCTGAGGGCAGGAATGAGGTGGGGTCAGAGGCAGGGGGCCTGTTCAGGCTACAGGAACAGGGAGGAAGCCGATCAAGCAAGGGCTGCTGCTGGATCAGCTTGTTAAGAGTCCAGAGTGGGGCTAGTCCCAAGGGACCTCTCACACTGCTGGGGAGGGAGGTGGTACAGGCCAGAGCTGAGGTCCTGGGTCTAGTCTTAGCAGACATCCCCCGAGTCCCCAGCTGTCAGAAGACCCTCATTCTCACTGCTCATTAGCGTAACTCAGCCTGGCCAGGGACAGACAAGCATGATCAGAGCTCAGGAGGAGGCAAGGAGACCCCGGGAGGCCAGGGATGAGGCCTTGTCCCAACCCGGGCTGCCCCTGAGCCACCATTGCAGTCCCTGCTTCATCCCCAACTTGCAGCCCAGAAGGACCAGCAGCTCTCTGCCTGCACATAGTAGCTGGCCACGCCCCCAGAGGGGTCATGGAGCAAGAAGGGACAACCTGCCACACCCCTTAGCAAAGGGAGAAATAGCCAACACCGGGGACTTCCTCTTGGGTCACTGCTGTGAATAAGCACCTGGAGCCGGAGACCCCAAGCCAAGCGCCCGCCTCACCTTCTCTTCCCAAAGCCCTGCCGGGCAAGTGTTCTGAGTTAGGCTCAGGGAAGGCACACAGCAGCTCTTCTCACGGTGTGGCATCGTCTTTGGTCCCTTGGCCAGTCACAGTCTGGAGCCCCACCAGGCTTGGTGTCAAGCCCCCGAGAGGCCCCTGTACACCTGGTAGGGGAATCTGGGGCATGGGAAAGGTGCTCTCCGGAAGAGCTTCTAGGAGGAGGCCTTGGAAGGAGGTGACAAGCTTCCATTACGGAAAGGGAGCAGGAGGGCAACACACCTGGGCCCAAAGAGAGAGAGAGAGAGAGACAGCATTTCCCCCGGGAGTGGTCCTTGTGTAGGCAGGCATTCTGAGGCACCAGGAGGTAATGTTCTTGGGCTCGGTCTGTGCCCTCCAGCACGCATGTCGGAAGGTGTCCCAGTAACCCCCGGTGCCAGCCTGGATGTTGTATCTATAACATATACACACATAAATGGGTTCCTCCTGTGCTGACTGCAACTACCTCCCCCCGGTGATGGGCTTGGACTGCTTTCGGCACCAGCTTCCACATCCTGTGCGTGAACCTGACCGGTGGCCATTTCAGGTTACCCAGTGATTCCTCTCACACCCCACCCTCTGCCCCATTCAGGATTCTGCTATCACAGATACCCTTGCACGGAGTGTGCTCATGTGCGACGGGACATGTCCTAGAAAAGCGCCATGGCCCCTCTGAGTGTGTGCACGTGCGCCTTTGGGACTGTCGATGCTTTGTAACTCTGGGCCTGGACTTCAACCCCTCAAGGCCTTGGCTCTTGTCTGTGAAACACGGACAAGCAATTGTGCAAACTTCAGAGGGTCCTGAGATTGCAATGAAATGAGAGAGAAGCCTGGCTTACGCATGTCTGGGACACACCAGAGACCAGCAGCGCTACTCTCCAGGGCTTTGGGGTTTCTTATTGTCAATATTATTGTCATATGTCTGCACTGTCCCTCTAGGGGCTGGAACAGCTCAGTGTGGGATTGGCCAACCCCCGCCCCCTCTCCCCTCACACAACCATCAGAGCTACTTCCAAGGGTGGCAGTGTTTCTGGAGGCTTCCCAAGGCTGGTCTCTGCTGGTTCGGGGGGCAGCCTGGTGCTTCTCTCCTGAGCACTGGGGGCCTGTATTTTCTCCTGGGTTGACATGAGGTGACCCAATCAGTGTCAGAGGGTGAAAAAAACCCTTCCACAACTGAAGTTCCACAGCCCCCAGATGGATTCAAGGAAGGGCCCCTCTGGCCGTGGGGACTCCTGCATTGCTGGGTGAGGATGCTGGCACTGCTGTGACTGTTTGTCATCCTCCCCTCCCCAACACAGCCCCTGTGGCCTCCTCTTTGTACAACTGTCATGTTCACAGGCTACCTCCCCAGACCCCAGAACCCTTCCCTGGGCCATGCATGGCCCAGACTCTCTCCATGCCCAACATGGCCCGGGCTAAAGGCTACCCAGAACGCCCCATCCCACCTTGAAAGGTGGCTATGGGCCGAAGGGCCCCAGTCATCTCAGAAGCCATGCCCCTCCGCCAGGGCCTGCCAGATGAATTCCAAGACCCCCTAGCGTGTCTCCCTCAGCCCTTTGTGTAGAAAATATTTTCCAGAAAAGTCTCTGCAGTTCAGGATCAAATCACTGCTGGGACCCTGGGGCTAAGAGAGGAGAGCCAGGGGTCATCCCCAGACTGGCCCTGCGTCTTTCCTGACACACCAGCCTGTAGTGCTCCCACTGGCGAAGGCTGCAGAGCTGCAGAGGTCTCCACGTGGAGCACGAGGAGTCCAGGCCCTGCCCAGGAGAAGGGTCTTCTCCTTCTTCCTCCCCCTTCTCCCCATCTCTGCAATCCAAGGTCTAGGCTCTTCTCAGCTTCCAAGGGTGGCCACATCTTTTCTGTTCCAGCATAGACAGACATGTCCCAGGCAGGGAGATAGCAAGACCAGTGTGTACAGCCCCCGGTACACCTGACCAACCCTAAGAGCTCATAAGGAGCAAAAGGTCATTATTTATGCTCCTGTGGCAGCTCATTTCCGACTTAATCAATTTCAGAAAAATTTACTGAGCCCTCCTGAATGCCAAGTTAGGGACTTGGGGTGAGCAGAGCAGCCTGGGGAAACTGACGATGTGAGGGGGTCAGATTTCAGCTGGGCAGAGGGATTCCAGAGCTGCTCTCTGCCCAGGGGGTTTGCAGATAATGCTGCTGAAGCGAGGGCTGCTCATTGGGCTTGTTCTGGCCTCTGCCAGGCACCAAAGGCCCCTCTGGGCAGACAGCAAAGTCAGTGGCCAGCTCAGGCTCTGGGTGCAGCTCTGAAGCCCCAAGTTTAAAGCCTAGTTGAGCCACCTCCCACTGGTTCAGCCTTGGCCTTGTGACCTCGCTCTCAGGCCATTGCCCTCATGTGGGAAAGGCAAACAAGGCAATGCCTTTTCTTCCCTCAGGGGATTGGGCACAGGGCAGAGGCCATGGGCCAAGTCACCCAGGACATAGTAAATGCTCACTGACACAGTGCCCTGTGGATTTCCCCTCCCACCCTGTGCAGGAGGGCTGAGGGCAGAGTTGGGACAAGAGCAGCCCAAAGCTTCCCCCTCGGCCTCAGCGTCCCTATCCATAAAGTAGGTGAGGCAGAACCATAGGGGCCCTGCTGTGGTACAGAATATGAAAAGGAAACATACTCCATGCCTGACTGAAGCCCGAGCTCCTTGTTCCTGGAGGACAGCAGATTTTTCCATGAGGTCAGACAGGCGGATGTCCGAGGTCAGCAGGCTTAGGGGCAGGTGTCCTGAGCGGGGTCTGGGGTGGCCTAAGGTTGGGGACAGGAGCCCTTCCGTGTCCTCTGAGTGACCGCAGGTTATCTCCTCCAGACAGCTCCTTCCGCCAACTCTGCCCTCTGGCTACTGCTTATCTCCCTGATAAATGGCCCCACTGTCCTGACAGAGGAAGAGCTGTCTGTGTCGTTCAGAGCCCTCCCTGCTTGGGCAGGGCACAGCTGGGTGAGGACTGGAGCCTCCGCACGTCAGCACAGTGCCTGAAGATCCCAGGCCACTGACCCGAGAGCCCGGCCAAGCGAGGACGGGGGCTCTGGCCTCACTTTCAGTCGTCGGGGACCTGGTTTAGGCCCTTGGGACTACGGGGCCTCTGGTCCGAAGCAGAAGACAAGGCCCTGTCTTGGGGAGTCTGAGGGGAAGGCAAAGCCTTTTTCTTCCAGAAAAAGGCTCTGTCTTCTGTGTGTCCTTACCCTCTCTGTGTCCATACACAGCAGGACTCACTGAACCATGACTTGGCAGCAAGGAGGGGCTTCTTTGAGCTGCGACCTGTACATGACCCTTATGTGACCCTCGACAGAAGCTGACTGGGGGCCAGATCCCAAGTACAGGCCGTGGAGTGGCATCCTGTGGAAGGGGGAGGCAGCGAGCCAGCTTCTGTGGGGCCCATTGGCCCATCCCAGCCCTAACAGCTGCTTGAACACTGGCTCTGGAGAGTGAGGGCAACTGGCCCAGGCCCCCAGCAGGGGCTGCAGTCTCCAAGCTCCCAGGCTGGCCTGGGTCTCTCAGGGCCCTGCAGGACAGGGCCCTGTGCCTCTTTGCAGGCGGCAGCTACACTCAGAGATGGCCTGTCCCATGGGAGGAAATGTCTTCCCTTCCCTTTGGTCAGAGGGGCGAAAGTGAGGTCCGCTGATCCTGCTCTTTCTCCTGGCTTCAGGCTGATGCAAAGGCAGGTCTGTCTGTCCACAACCAAACCCTCAGTGCTCAGCCAACCCCTGGCACATAGTTGGTGCTGAAGAAATATCTGCTGATGAATGAATCTTGGCTCCACATGAATGTTTGATACCCTGGGTTCTTGCATCCAAATATAATGTTTCATTGAAAAAACATTCTGTACTTATTTGGTACTGAGGTAGCTTCCAACACTCGGCCAGCGTCACTGCCGTTGCTGTTGACATCAAGGCTGCCTGGAACCAGACGCTGCCAGGGAAGCTGGCGCGGACCAAGGGTTGGTTACGTTTTAGGGGCCAGTGTAACCATCTTTGCCCCGTCCAGCACATGCATTTTCAATCTTGCTAGCCCCATGTGCCTGAACTTAAGTTTCTATTAATAGAAACACTGTGGTTTTTACACTCATTTACTCATCACTCAACATACATTGATTAAGCATGCGGTCCAGGCTCATCTGGGAGTGAGGCAATGGGATACAGCCGTGACCAAGAGAAACCGGCCCCTCTTGCTCTCCGTGGTGGCCGCAGATGCCAATGGAATAAGCACACAATTACAGATCTCATCGCAGGGGCGCCTGGGTGGCTCAGTTGGTTGAGCGTCTGACTTCAGCTCTGGTCATGATCTCATGGTTCTTGAGTTTGAGCCCCACGTCGGGCTCTGTGCTGACAGCTCAGGGAGGGCCTGGAGCCTGCTTCAGATTCGGTGTCTTCCTCTCTCTCTCTCTCTGACTTTCCCTCACTCACACTCTGTCTCTCTCTCTCTCAAAAAGAAATAAACTTTAAAAAAAAAAAAGAAAGAAAATCTAATCACAGGTTCCGTGAGTGCTCCAAGAGCTGTATAGGGGATGCAGGGACAAGCACCAGGGGGCCGGCACAGTCTGGAAGCCGGGAAAGCTGCCCAGGGAGAGGGCTGGGAAGCTGACTCTGGAGAGTGAGTGGGAGTTAGCAAGTGAAAGGGAGAGGACATTTTCCAGGCAGACAGAACTACCTGGGCAAAGGCCAGAGGGTCAGGGAGACCATTAAAACCTGAGAGTGCTCATGCTTTGAGTCGAGTTGAGTTCTGGGAGGAGCAGGAGGGTGGAGGGAGTGCAGAGCACACGGGGCCTCATGGGCCTGGCAACTGGGAGCCATGTCAGCTCGAGCACAGGGAACAGGAGACCAGAGGTGACTTAAGGGTCCCTCTCTAGCTGCTGGGTGGAATCTGGATTATGTAGGATTTTGCTCCCAAGAAGTCCAGAGCTGATTTTGCTGGTATGGCCAGCAATGCAAGCTTTTTACTGTGGTCTCGTGTCTCCCCCATGCCTGCTCAGACCACGGGCTCCGGAGGGCAGGGGTCAAGTTTGTGACAAATTTGTTCTGGAGGGCCCAGCAGCCATCACAAGACCAGACAGAGAAGACTGAGGGCGTGTGCGGATCCGGTGCCCTGCCCGTCTCCTCCTCCATGCCCGTGGATCCGTCTGTCAGGGCCTTCCTCTACCCACCGGCCCACATCCTCAGCCAGGCCAGGCTGGGTCATGCAGGATGTGCTGGACGCCAGAGCAGGCAACCAGGAAGCAGATCACGCGCCTCTCTTCACGTCCCCACGCTGGCCGGCAGCGAGGGAGCCTCTGGGCCGGAAGCCCTCCCGGCACCAGGCACAGAATTGCAGGTACCACCCACTCAGGACAGCCCAGCCCCATTGCCATGCAGTCTGTAGAAGCCCAGGGCCCATGGAGTCCACCCTGGACCCAGCCTCACCTCAGGCAGAGGTGAAGACAAGAGATGGAGGGCTGGTGGGGGGCGTCTGGTGGCTCAGTTGATTGAGCGTCCCACTATGGCTCAGGTCACGATCTCATGGTTTGTTGAGTTCGAGCCCTGTGCTGGGCTCTCTGCTGTCAGCACAGGGCCCCTTTGGATCCTCTGTCCCCTCTCTTTCTGCCTCTCCCCCACTCATTTTCTTTCTCTCTCTCTCTCAAAAATAAGTAAACATTAAAAAAAAAAAAAAAAAAAAGAGGTGAAGGGCCAGGCAGAGGTTAGGATTCAGGGAACCTCAAGTGGGTACTGGAAGCAGTTCAGGAGGAACCATAAATAGCTGCAGCTGGGCGAATTCATCACAGCCTGGAAGCAGTGAGCTCTCCGTCCCGGGAGGTGTGTAAGCAAGACCAGAAGCTGAAGGAACCCCCACCAGGTATCCTCTGCTCGACTGAGCCCTCAATGCCACCCCACACCCTCCTGCTCCTGGGAGGCCAGAGCCGAGGTGGTGGGGCAGGTATGTGGCCTGGTGCAGTGTCCCTCCCTCCCCACCTCACTCCCCTGTTCTGTGACACAAAAGTGGGCAGGTTCAGGGAGGTGGTCCTTTCACTCTGCACTTGGCACCACACAACAATTGCGTTTATTCTCAGCATCTACAATAATTTTCTTCTAAAACAAAACCACGAAAAATCCCAATTTTTAATTTAATCCCAATTAGCAAAAATATAGAAAGTCACCTTAAATTCAGGATACAAAGAAAGACCATCATCCTCCTATGTTTCCCTTGCAGCAAACTGGATTATTTCTCCAAAGACCTGAGCTGGAAGGGGACTGAGGGTGGCCAATGTGGGAGGTCACAAGGACCCCACCTGCACCCCTTTCTACCTACCAGGAGCCGTCGGGGTGCGGCGGTGCGACTCTGCCTCTGCACACCCATCCTCCTCCACTCTCCTGCTCCCAGACCTCCTCCCCTCCTAGTCCTGATGAAATCCAACCCCCCCAAACACGGCTGGCAAGGCCCCGGAGTTGGAAGAAACCAGGGCCCCCACCCACTTGTTGATGCCCACACACTCTCGCTATTCCCGGCCTTTGCACTTGATGTTCTTTGCTCGTGGAATTGTGTCCTCTTTTCCTCTGGCTCAGGACACACTCGTCCTCTGGGACTCTGCTTATATACCCCTTCCTCTAGGATGCTCTCCTTGACCTCATCAGGCGTTCCCACAGCCACTTCTTGCCCCCTGCCACAAGCCCGCTCACTGTCCCATACCTGCCTGGTCACACGTCTGTCATCTGCATTGCCACCCAGTGTCTCAGGGCCCAGCACAGTGCGTGGCACAGAGAATGTGTCTAGAAAGTGTTTATTGAATGAATAAGTAGTCCCCAAAATGTCCTCAGAACTCTGAGCTGGCCTTGAATAGATGTCCTGATTCCAAGCTCATTGTCAAATTCCAGGAGAGCACAGCCTTGCCCTGAACCTGGATGCTGGTCTGGGACCTAGAACCCGGGGTGGGAGAGTTGGGTGCCCAGAACCGTTTCCTAACGCGGTCCTGTTATTTGCGGATGGGCCAACTGAGAGTCCTCCGTGAGCAGGAAGTGGGAAGCAGAGCTGGGCCTCTGTTCTCCCACCCGATCCTCAATTTGGAGGCTATGCAGCCTGTAATTTGGAAGGCTAATTTGGTCTGGGGTTAGGAGGGAGCTCGCTGTGCGCTGGATGATGCCATACTCTCCCGAGGGAGGAAGTGTCCTCTCACTGAAAATCTGGGGCCTCTGCTCTCAGGCACAGGCCATGTCGCCCTAGCGTACCCGCCCCCAGGCCTCAGCTGAGACCCCCTAGAGAAATGGGTAGCCAGTCCTCAGCCAGGGGAGAGGGAGGGAGGAAGAAAGCTGGGTCCCGCCTCCTTGGCCACTAACTTCTCAGACAGGGTTCACCGGGATCAGTGGGTCCAGATATCAAAAAGAGCTAGCAGAGGGTCTGCAAGGACCAGGCCACATGGCAAACAGTGTCCTAGGGGCACCCAGCAGGTCATGCTTCTTCAGCTGCTCAGGAGAAACGTGGGGAATTGGCACTGTAATGACCCGGTCAGAAGAGGCCCTGCCCCTCACCCACCTCCCGAGCTGCTATTCCCAGAGCCCAGCTGCAGAGTCACTTAAGGTGCCTCTGGGCATGATAGACTATTGTGCTTTCTCCACCCTTTGAACCTCTTTTACCTCTTCCCCTATGAAGCCCTCTGGGACCACCAGGCTGGATCAAGAGCCACTTCCGGGCTCTCACAGCCCTGTGCTTCCCCCTTTGTGGCACTGGGCATTCTGACCTACAGGTGCCTGGTTGCCTCCCAAATCAGGAAATGGGCTCCGTGAGAGGAGGGCCTGATCACCGTCACCTCAGTGGCCCAGGGCCCTGCCCAGGGTCTGACTTGGCATAGTTGATGTGACAGGACAGGCAGAGAGACTTCTCCACTCATAGCTGTATAGCCTTGAGCCTCAGTTTGCTTGTCTGAAGGCCAGGCACAAGCAATATTTTAGCATTTGATGAACAAGTGAATGAATGAATGGGAAATAGACCTCAGGCAGCTCAAACCCTTTTCAGGGTCTCCCTCCTCACTGGAGCTGCAGGGTCTCTGCCCAGGTCCATGTCAGCAAGCACTGGCAGTGGCCTTCGGGTTGAGTGGGCCAGAAGCCCGGGGGATGGGCAGGCAGGAGCTGCAAAGGAGCCAGGAAGCTGGGACCTTCATAAGGCAACGGCTGACAAGTCTGGGGAGAGAGCAGGAAGACTTTGGGGTGACAGGTAAGGTCTCTGCCCCTGAATGCGCCTTGTGCCTGAGGACCCCCGCCTGCCCGCACCCTGTCCCCAGCTCACCCACACCCTGGCGGTTTCGCCCAAAACTTCTGCTCAGCGCTAACAGTCTGTCACCGGGGCTGGTGATTCACACGCGCCGCTCTTCTTTCCTCTTACCAACTAATTATAGCTCTTGGGTGTTTTTCCCCCTGGAAAATGTCTTCTTAAAAAAGTATATCCCCAAGCCAGCAGTAATTAATTTGGTGAGCACCACAGCATGCAATTCAGACTGACTCTGAGGACAGGAAGGTCCCAGGTGTGTGGGGATGTCTTCCATCCCCCAGAGGAAGGGATAAGCTTAGGACTCAGCAGTGGACATTGGGACACTTCCAGCAGCAGAGGTTCAGCCCATCCCCCACTCCACCCATCATGGCTCTGGGGACCCTGGGGAATTATGGTCCTGGTAACAGTAATGGGGAGTCTACGGAGTACTACTACGTGCTGGGCATAGTGCCAAGTATCGGCCAAGTGCGTTAACATGTCATCGTGTGGCACACGCTGAGGCAGGCCCTGCTGGCCCTGTAAAAGAGGAAACTGAAGCTCAGAGCTTGCCCAGGATCTCATAGCTGTAAGTGGTGCGGGAGGTTGGGAGCCTAGGCACAGACCGCGGCCAGTGGCCTGAACAGAGGGAGGCCCTCCAAGGGACAGGCAAGCACACGGCCCTCTGGCTGGTCTCTGCCTCCTGCCTTCTGGGAATCACAAACTCTCCCTGGGCCAGAACGGGGGTCACAGGTGTGGTCTGAGCCCTTACTGGGGCCCAGCAAATGGATGTCAGAGCTCAGAGCAGATGTCTCAGCAGCCATCCTGGCCAGGTAGGGAGAGAAGATACTACCAGGAGAGGGTCCCGGAGCAACAGTGACAGTAAGGTTGAGCTATCTGAAACCGGATGGGAGGGAGCCAGACAGAGAGGGCCAGAGATGGGCACTGAGAAGAAGTCACATCTGAGTGAGCAAAGGGCAAAGAGAAACGCAGACAGAAGGGACAGAGACCCAGGGGAGGAGACTGAGCAGAGGGGGCAAGCAGAGCTCAGGCCGGGCAGCAGGGACAGCTGAGATGGGAGCACCCCCAAAGCCGGTGTGCAGGGGGGTGGGTTTGGTCAGGGAACCAGAGGCCTGGGGGTCCAGGAGACAGCCATGTGGGAGGGAGCATGAAGAGGAAAATGGGAGAGGAGAAACAGAGGCTCAAGCCATCATAAGGTCGGGGTCTGGTGGTGGGAGCTCCAAGGAAACAGGGCGGGCAGGGCAGGGACACTCCAGGCCTGGTGTGGGGGCTCATCTCTATTAATCCAGGAAGACTGCCTGGGGGTGGGGGGCAGTTCCAGAGGAGTGACCACACGGGCATTTGGAGAGATGAGGGTGCATGGGGATAAGCGAGGGGCGGGGCCCATTCTGAGCCTGGCCTGACATCCACCCTCCGGTCCAGTGCAGAGGCAGAGACCCTCCCTGGGGATAGGAAAACTCCAGGCAGGGCTAGTCCAGCTCCTCTCCTGGATGTGCCGAAGGGAAGCCCTGGGGCTGTTAGTGTGGTCAGCCCAAGGCCAGAGGGCCCCTGCCTGGTCCTGCAGAGTCGTGCCCTTTCAGCTGCCTAGGAGAGACACTGGGGAATGCAGAGCTCCCGGCCTGGCAGCTGAGTGAGAACAGCAGGCCCCTCCCCCTCCAGGTGTCAGGCAGCCTTCCCTGTTGTGAGACGGGGACAGCCCCCACACCCCAATCCCCACCAGCCAGTAGGAAATATATCCCCTGTACCAGCCCCCCAGACTAGGGGTCTCTCCCCCTTCTCAGATTTCTCAGGCAAGGCCAGGTCTCTCTCAGTGTAGGATAGGACCAGCTTCCTTTCCCAGACCCTCAGGACAGGGCCCCATCTCTCCCCCAAACCCTCCAGGCCAGGGCAGGACCCCCACCACCAGCCCCTGGCCCCTCTCTGCCTTGGCAGCCCAGCAGGTGTCGATAGCCTCCACAACCACAGGCAGAGTGCCCGTGGCTCTAGCCATCCCCTCCCCCAACTCCTCTGGACACCTGACATGGCCATAGCCAGCCTGGGGTCAGGGCCCAGTGCCCAGGACCTGTGAGCCAGGCAGCTGTCAGGATTTCCGGCGCAGGGGGCCTCTGGGGCTGACACCTCTCAGCCACTTTCTCATGTAGACTCTCCCGGCCAAGTCTGCACCCTGCTGGGGTCTGTGTCTGGATCCTGGGGCGTCTACCCTGGGAAAGGAGGGGGACACAGCAGGGAACAGGTGGCCTTGGGTGGCCTTGAGCCCAGAAAACCAGCACAGACCCCCAGGATGTGCCCTTGAGTCCCAGGAATGAGGAAGAAGTGGCCGTAGGTCCCCGGGAGGGGTTTCACCAGTGCAGGAGGAAGGCACCTGGGAGAGCTCCTCGTGCTTGCTCCAGCCACCCCAATGGGCCTGGGACACTGTGGCAACTGGGACATTTTGATGAAAACAGCTGTTTCATGGATCCCCAAACAAACCAAGAAACCCCCTTTTATAATGATGTAATAAGAGGCAACTCCGGGTAGGGTTTGGAGTCTGACAAACCAACCAGGTTTATCCAGCTCAGCCTCCAGGGAAATAACTGAGCCTCAGTTTCTTCATCTATAAAATGGGGCTACCAATAATTATTCACAGCTGTGAATAATTGAGACTTCACACACGAAGCTGAAACTTGAATGGCTATGCTTAGGGGGCTCAGCACCCATGAGAGGCTCCGAACTTCCCCCTAAAGCCCCCTTTCTCCTCCAAGCCCCTTCTGGCAGGAGGAGACAGGGGCCTCCCTGTCTCACAGCCTCACTGCAGCCCGGGGCAGACCAGGCTAAGGTCTGAGGGGAAGTAGAAGGCCTGGGTGGGGCAAGGAATCAGGAGAACTCGGTGGGAGTCCCCTCCTGGGTGGGACCACTGACAAGCGCCTGCCCTCTGAGCAATGGGGCCTGGACTGGCCAAGCACCTTCCTACTCCAAGCTGAAATCCTCAGGCCACCCCTCGGGCTCTGTTACCCTTTGCACCCCCACCCTGGCTCCACCCCTTTCCAGGCCAGCCTGGCCTTTGGCCCCTTCTCCTCCAACAAGAAGAGAAGGAGAAGGCCTGGCTCACCCCCATCTCAGACCGTTTTTAGCCCCCGAGGAACTCGGCGTCCTCCCAACAAGGGTGCGTGGGTCGTAGTTGGGTATTAATAGCTCAACTGGAGGAGGTGACCGGGACTTTCACAGCCAAACCCTGGAGGCCTTGCACCCTGGGTGGGCAGGACAGCCCTCTAGCTGTCCACACGTCCTCTGTGGGCTCCACCACCCTGTCTCCTAGGGTTTCTCTCACCTTCCTCCAAACCGCCCGCCCCCTCACACATGCTCGTTTCCCCCCTTGGTTGACTCTCCCATGGTGCCCTAGGGAGGGGGGACCTCTGGTGTCAGGGCCCCAGTGCCGAGTGAATGGCCTGAGACTGGTCCGTGCCCAGGCCCCGTGGGAGATGAGAACAGAGAGGCCTGTGATAAGGCTTCCTCCTTGGCACCCTTCTCCTCTGCCTGCTGGCCTCTCATTCCTGCTTGCCTGCTCCACCCCCACATTCCCCACTGCTGCTGTGTGGGCTTGTCTCCACATATCTGTCCATGCTGGGCCCGGAACAGGGAAGAGGCGGGAAAACCCAGCCAGCAGAATGGAGGCCTGGAAAACCTGTGCCTGGACAGGCTGCTGTGTGCCTACTGCTCGGCTGGGGCAGCTGAGGCCTGGACGGCTGCAGGGCCATCTCTCAGAAGCAGCTTGGGAAGTGACAGGGCTCTGGGCAGTGACCGGGGACCAAGAGCCCTGGTGCAGTTCTGTCCGTGAGCCCCCCCCCCACCTCTGCCCCACGCCATGGAGGCATGGAAAGATCATAGATCCACACTGGGCATGTCATGTGGTTGCCTCGATGGCGCAGCCTCACTGTCAGCCCATGATCATGTCAGAGATGAACAGCTCAGGCTCCCATTCCTGAAGCAGGGACAGCCCTGCTCTAGTGATCTGGACACCGGATCTGCTCCCAGTCCTTTTCCGAGTCTTGTTGAATCCCTGGAAGCCCCCATCTTGCTTATCAAAGGCATCCCTCTGTCACTGGTCCTGCCTGGCTCATTTCCAGGATATAGGAAAGCTTCTTGGTCTTTGGGGACCTCCTCCTCAGCCAGCTGTGGCTCTCAGCCCCAGGCTGATCATGACTCTGACCTCTGAACGTACATCAGCCTGAGAGTCCCGACCCTGACCTCAGACTGAGCTTGGCTCTCCATCCTCATCAAGTTGTGAGCAACGGCTCCTGCCCTCTGACCTCGACTCCAAGCTAAGTTTGGACCTTTGACTGCTGGACAAGACTGAGGCCCAACCCTTTGATCTCTGACCTCAGCTTCAATTTGTCTGAACCCTTGGCCCCAGGTTGAATCTGGGCCACCAAGCACTGACTCCCACCCCAGGCTGAACCCCGGCCAGCGCCCAGGCCTAATGAGGACTGGCCCTCACTTCCTTTCTTGAGCCTCCGTCCCCGGCTCACCCCAGCTCCCAGCTTCGTCTCTCAGTGTGGAGGAGGCCCTGCACGTGCCTTACACTCACTCAGCCACCCCCTCCCTGGGTTTTGAAGCAAGGAGCACATCACACCAGGCAATTTATGACTTGGATGAGCAGAGGCTGGAAACATATGCTATTTCGGGGCTGGATCCTGTCGGTTTGGACTGCAGGGAAAGCAGAGCCCACAGCAGAGGGGAGGGAAACATTCAGGCAGATGGACCCTTGTGCACACAGACACAGGTGTGCAGGAGCCCTGGTAACCTGGCGGGGGGACCACACTCTCCTGGGGCAGAGAGGCAGGTGTGCCTGCACGCGCTGACCTGGGGTCAACAAGTTATGATAAATGTGACATCCCCTCTGACTCCTACACCTGGTTTTCTTTCCAGCCAAGGGACTCCTATGCCCTGGTGGCTCAGAGTAGAAACTGGTCCAGTCCCAGCTCCCCTTCCCACAGGCTGTGAGACCTAGGTCAGGCTGCTCAGCCTCCAACAGTCTCAGCATTCTCATCTGTAAAATGGAAATGTGATGCTACCTTCTTCACAGGCTTTTATGAAGACAAAATACCATTGTGGAGGCTGGGCCCCTGTGTGTGCCCGGCACGTGGCAAGAGCTCACAGAGCACCAGCTACTAGTATTTCATCAGAGATCAAAGTCCAGCTGCTCCAGTTGGGGGTCGGTAGCATCTCCCTTCTGTTCCCACCTAAGGGCTCCTGGCGGGGGGACACAGTTTGGAAACCCTTGACCTAGATTCTAGGCTGGCAGTAGGACCAAAAGTAGCATTAGCTGATGATTACAGGGGCCCGAACAGCATGGAATTTGTCAGCAATGGAATTAGGTCACAGAATTCTTAAAACAGAGGAGCCACAGAAGCCAAAAAAACTCAACATCTGAAGGCACAGTGCTCTCCCAGTTTAAGAATGGAGTGCACCAACCAGGAAAGGGTGGCTTCCTGCCTTGGGCGGCAGGCTGGGGCGCTAGGACTCACCATCAGCTTCTCACTGGGGGGCCTTGCACTAGGCGTTAGGAGAGCCCTTCGGCTCCACTAGGAGCTTCAAAGCCCCCATTTCCTGGGGAGTTGGGGATTTCCCATTTCCCCAGCTCTACTAGGCTCAGGTGCCTGGAAGATCCAGTCCCTCCTAGGCCTCCTTCCTCCACCCAGCTGCCTCTACTGACCCCTCCCAGACTGCCTGCCTGGCTGCTGAGTCCCCTGAGGTGAATCCCCGGGGCCCATCCCTGCCGCCTCCAGGAACCCTGCAGAGTGGGCTCTGGACACAACAGTGACTGGTTGGACACAATGGTGACTGGTGACCGCAGGCCCAACCATCTTTGGGTTCCCTCTCCTCAAGAGTGACGTAAGGGAGTTGGCAGCATGGAGGAAGGTGGGCGCCCATGCGCTGAGCACCTGTGGTTCACCAGGTGTTTTAGGTCCCTCATCTCTGATTCAGGAAACAGAGAGTCGGGGGGGGGGGGGGGGGGGGACAGGCCCAAGGCCACATTGCTGGGAAGGGCTGAGGGAAGATTTCATCTAAAGCTGCTGTCCTGAGAGGGGCGGCAAGAAGTGAACTCCCAGGNACGTAAGGGAGTTGGCAGCATGGAGGAAGGTGGGCGCCCATGCGCTGAGCACCTGTGGTTCACCAGGTGTTTTAGGTCCCTCATCTCTGATTCAGGGGGGGGGGGGGGGGGGGTGTGTGACAGGCCCAAGGCCACATTGCTGGGAAGGGCTGAGGGAAGATTTCATCTAAAGCTGCTGTCCTGAGAGGGGCGGCAAGAAGTGAACTCCCAGGTGTGGGATGGGCTACCTGTGAGCAGCAGCAGAGATCTACGGGCCTGCACATCCTCACCCTGACCTCTGGGGGTGGCCCAGCCTCCACCACGACCAGCTGAGCCCCGCCCTCTGTGCCATTCCACATGACCTTTCCAGGTGGCTAATGAGGGCCCGGGCACCACTCAGTAATTGGCCTCATTAGACGGCTGGGGCTGCCCGGGGGATGGGGTGGCGGATGCTGGGCCCTGTGGGGACAGGCCAGACAGCCTCCCGTTAATTACCTGAAAAATCAGACAATTAGGCCTCCTGCCACCCGCCTGCCCACGTCCTGCTGGCCCCTAATTACCGACGGCCGCTGAGCAGGCCGGGAGTGACCTGGATTTGGACCAAGGACCAGCCATTGCCATCTCCCCCATCCCCCTACCCTGCGTCCATCACAGGCCGTGGACCCGGAGGGGTTGGGGAAGCAGGGGAGTTGTCGGTCAGGGACCCTCCTGTAGCCCGTTTCTGCAGCCCTGGACCCTGCTTGCCCACAGTCTCTGCCAACAAGGGCAGTCCTGGGAGAAAAGCGACAAATGCCTGTGAGGTCCTGGAGGCCCGCAGGGAAGACGAGTGGATTGCTGGGGCAGGGGCAAAGACTCAGACAGAGGGGTCCAAGAGCGTGGGGAGTGAGGAAGTGACTGACCTCCTCCTTCTGCCTGGCTCCTCCAGGGGAAATACACCGGACTGTGTTCAGGAATAGGAATGGCCAAGGAGACAAAGCAAAGAACTCTCCTGTGGGCCCTGACCCAGCCCAGAAAATGCTGAGGCCCTAAAACTGCCCTTGGGGAGTCCCCCCACTCTGGAGGGGGGATGGGCCTAGACAAAGCACAACCAGAGTAAAGCCTATGGTGTTGGGGGAGGTGTGGAGAAAGGGGTCTGGCTTGGCTGGGGTAGTTCTGGAAGGCCTCCCAGAGGCAATGATCTTTTAGGTTGAGCCAGGTGAGGAGTGCACTGTTCCAGGCAGAGGGAACAATGATTGTGAGGGTCTGGGGTGGATCTTCCCCCGCTGAAAGACGCTGCAGGCACCAGGCAGTCTGATGGAGGCTTCAGGGAGGCAGACGGACACAGTGGGGGTGGGTGAGGCAGATGCACTGTCCCTTCCCCCTGAGAGTGCTGGGAGCCGCCACCTTTGCAGACAGGGCCTGAAGGAGAGAATCTGATCTGGGAGTGCTCCTTAGCGGTCCTGTTCCTTCCTAGCCCTAAAGCAGCTTGCAGGAAGTGCGGGGGCTCCCTCCCTGACTTGTTTCCTTTCCTGGTTTCTGTGCTAGGATTTCTCCTCCCTTGTTTCCCTGGGGACTTGGAGGCCCAAAATTGCCCATTGCACAGAGAAACCGTTTCCGTCCAGAGACGCCAAGAATCTAAGCTGAGGTCACGCAGCCAGCTGGCTGGAGTGGGCCTCAGAGGCGTCCACCCTGGTCTGCCAATCGAGATCTTGGCCCAGACAAGGATAGAACCACAGCAGCCGGATAGGAGAGAGGCAGGAAGAGACAGGACCTCACGGGGTGGCTGGACCCTGCATTTGGGAGCGAATTGCCCTGGCTGCCAAAGTCATACCAAACTCCTCTCCCAGCCTCGTTCCACCTCCAGTCTTCTCTTTCCCCAAACCGTCCCTGAGAAGAAATGGGGGGAGGGGAGCGAGACCAGACCCTAGAGGGATTCTGACCCTGAGTGTTTCCAGGAAATAGGACAGAGTCGGGGCAGGGGGAGGGTTGCTGCCTCCTGTGGCAGTTATGAGATAGGGAGGAGGTCCATTGGGACACCCTAAGAAAGGCCTCAAGGCAGACAGTTGTGAGAGGGAGGTTCAGAACATCCAAGTATTCCATGTAGGCAGAAATCGGCCAGTTCTTGTTGTTGCTACTTCTGTAAAGTACAGGGTAACAGGGTGTTTTTAAGTGACTCCTTCACATATTAGTTATGTGAGCTTCACATCTCAGACCCTCAGTTTCCTCATCTATGAAATGGGGGTGTGAAAAGAGCCTCCCTGGTAAGTTACTGTGCGAGTAAAATGAGACAAATTGTCAGTCATTGGAGGTAAGCTGTGTGTACCTGCTCTCAAGTCCTTCTGTTTCCCCATCTGTGAAATGGGCCCCACAGCCCAGAAAGTCAGAGGCAATTGATTTCGAACATTCTGCCTTTCTGGCCTTGGGCATCACTGAAATGTGCCAGAAGTTCCAGATTCTGGGCTTCTGAATGGCACCTCTCAGGGAGCTTGCATCCAAGAATGCAGCAGGGAGTGGGGGTGGGGAGTGGGCTTGCAGGCGTGGGGGGTCAGGGACAGCCAGGAGAGGAGGAGGTGGGGGGGGGAGCCCTTGAAGAAGGCAAAATAGGCCTTGGACCAGCAGTGGGACAGAGGAAGGACCTTCCTGGAAGGAAGCTTTCTGAGCAGTCATGAAGGCAGGAACGAAGCTGGCTGTGGTGGAAAAGGTGGCTTGGAGATTTGAGGAGAGAAGAGTAGACAGGTGTCAGGGTAGAAGAGTAGAATCTTTTTTTTTTTTTTAAAGATTTTATTTTTATGTAACCTCTACACTCAACGTGGGGCTCAAACTTACAACCTGTGATCAAGAGTCACATGCTCTACCAACTGGGCCAGCCAGGCACCCAGGAGCAGAATATTTCATACAATCAGTACTGTAGCAAGGATGGTATAGTATGTGCTGGGTACTTTACACACATGCTGAGTCCTCCCAAGAACTGATATGATCATCCCACTTTACAGATGCAGTAACTGAGGTTCAGCCAGTCAGTCACCTCCCTGAGGCCACACACGAGGAAGCAAGCAGAGCTGGGCATTCAAGGAACAATGTATTTATCCAGCAGGCACTGTGCTGTGTGCCAGGGCCCACGAGACAGAAGCATCAAGATGGCCTTCAGGGGGCGCACAGGTCATAGGTCTGGTCATAGGTGAAGCCCTGGCTTGGGGACTCCAAATGTGGGCTTAACCTGGACTTGCCGCCTTTGCCTTTGCTTTGAAGCCAGTTGTCCTGACTCCCTGAGCCGTGCTCCTTCGCTGGCGCCATTCTAAGTCTTGTGAGAAACCATCTTTCCAGCCGGGGAAATGGGAATGCACTCACTCTGCA
Source organism: Hyaena hyaena (assembly GCF_003009895.1). Lineage (NCBI taxonomy): Eukaryota > Metazoa > Chordata > Mammalia > Carnivora > Hyaenidae > Hyaena > Hyaena hyaena. The sequence goes on along the minus strand of NW_024080862.1, from coordinate 655,780 downwards.
GAGAATATTTGGAGCCAAACAAGGGTTGGGGCCCAGCAGTGCCCCTTCTAGGCATGTGCCTTTGACAGCCCTCACCTGAGCCTCAGTTTCCCCATCTTTCCCATGAGGCTGGAGCCATGGAGAAGCAGCCAGGAGGCCTCATGAGCTTCCTATACCTTGAGACTCGGTGTGGCTGGAGGTCAAAAGCTGCAGCAAAGTCTCAGTGACAAAGCAGCTGGAGTGCCTTCCTCTCTCTCCATCCCTTTCCACTGGCCTGGGTTTGCTGACAGTCACTGGTGTGACTGCCCTCTGCTCCATGATGCTAATCGCCATAGCTACCTGGGCATTTCCGGCTAAACACATTAATTTGCTGGGTGGCAACTGCTATAGGGATGTGGGGCCCCCAGGCTCCTGCCAACTGCTCCCTGAGAGTCAGAGCGCCATGACACACACACACACACCCATGCACACAAATATGCACCAAACCCTATAGACTCACATTGTCTTGTAGTGCTTCCTGCCCTGTTCCTGCTACCACCAGCCACCAAGCCATGAGTTCTCCCATAATCCTTCCCAAATGCCTTTGTGTTCCACCATGGTAACACTGAGGGTCCTGGATGGTAACCCTGTGGCTGTCTCCACAGCGGATGGGGAGCTTCTGGAAAGTAGCAACTGTTCTCTTTCACAGTTGGGAGACACTCCTTTAACACGAATATTTGTTAAATGGACAGATGGATCATTGGTTAGATGGACAGATAGATAAATGGATGGATATTTGGTGGCCTGACGGATTGGATCATTAGATGATGCATTAGTTTCCTATCTCTGTTCTAACAAATCACCACAAACTTAATGGCATAAATCAACACAAACTTATTATCTTCTAGTTCTAGAGGTTAGAAGTCTGAACTGGATCTCAGTAGGCTAAAATCAAAGTGTTGGCCGAGCTGTGTTCCTTTTGAAGGTTCCGGGGGACACTCCACTTTCTCGCTTTTCCGGCTTCTAGAGGCTGTTCATTCTCCTTGCCTTGGGGTTCCATTCCTTTATCTTTAGAGCCAGCAATGCTGCTATCATGTTCTCTCTTCTGATTCCCTCTTCCACCCTTAAGGAACCTTGTGATTTCATTGGGTCCACTCAGATAATCCAGGATAATCTCCCTATTTTAAGGTCAGCTGATTAACCACCTTAATTCCATCCATAATCTTAATTCCCCTTTGCTGTGTTAAGTAACATATTCACAGGGTCTGGAGATTAGAATATAGTCATTTTTGAGGGTCATTATTCTGTCTACCATAGATGGTTGTTCGGATGGATGTATAACATGTACGAATAGGTGGATTGATGAGTGGATGGACAGATGGATGGATGGATGGATGGATGGATGGATGGATGGATGGCAGACTGAGCCCCCCAAGTAGAGATGAAGAGCTTGAGACAAGGCAGACATGTTAACCTCCCCACTTCTGCCTTCTCTGCTTCATTAATGTAGTGCAAAAGCCCTGGGCCAAGGGAGAGATCTTTCCCAGGTTCTGTACTCCTCTCCATTGCATTTAGTCTTCCCAACCAGCTCTGCCTCTCCCAAAGGTCAGGTATCCTGCCCCACATATCAACTTGGGATTCCAAACCAAATTTCACCCTTGCCTTCCAATGAATGAGACAGTGATCTTGTGGGACATTCAACTGGGATTAGAGATTGGAGGGGAGATAAGGGTGCAGAAGGAGACTCCTTTTAGATGAATGTGATGGAATGTCAGTGAGAGGAGGTAAAGAGAGTAAGTCAGCCTCCAGAGCTCACCGGCCTTGGAATTTTTTTTTTTTTTTGAGGGAGAGAGCAATTAAATTTGTGTTTATTCCTTATTTATCTGTTTAGACATAATATCTGTTTAATGTAAAAGAATATCTGGAAGTGACAATGCATCATAATATAATGGACACTGGTGACCTATCACACAATACAAGAAGGGGAAGGAAATTTGCCTTGTAAGACTGTAAGCTCCTGAGGCCTGGGATTCCTGTCTGTCTTGCTCAGGTCTGCATCCTCTCCAGTATCAACAGTGCTTGGTACCCTGTGGGCTCCTGAGAGACGTTCACTGATGGAATTTTCCTGTGTGTACCACTCTACCCAACTCCTGCCTACCCCAGTGTATCAAGAATCTCACCTCCTGGATTCTGACACAGCCCCCACCTGCTCTGAGGATGGTCACTCTCTCAGCCTTGCACCAAGGGGGTGATGGGGAGCCCAAGGCTGCCTCTCCAGACTGATGGAGGAGGTGGGATTAGGAGAAGCCTCAGCAGGCTCAGGAGACAAGTACTTAATTTTGCATTTGCACCCAGTTTTCAAATGAGGCTCAGTGTCACAAGGCAGGGAAGGGAGAAATAGGGAACAGGAGCCCAGATCCAAGTCCCTGTCTGGGCAGGAGTGACAGTATATGGGGGGAGGGGGGTATCTCCTCCAAACAGACTATTGTGCTGGAAGGAGCAGGAGCCCGCTGCCACCATACAAGCCAGGCTGGTCCCCTTTCATGATGCAAGTCCAGGGGCAGGCCAGCCTTGGTCCCCAGCTCTGCTCCATAAACACTACGCTCTGGGAACAGGCCTGGGGGAAGCGGGTGAGAAAGGGCCACATTCCCTGCAATGACCTGTACCCCTTCATACCTGCCAGCACCGCTTTGCTCCATCTCCTCTCAGGGAACCCCCTCTCCAGGCTGCTGCCACGTTCCCACCCCCGCAGCCCCCAGGCCCCTCCTCCCGCCAGGGTGGGAGCACAGCAATTCAAGTTATTTTTAGCCAAGCCTCATCCTCCAGGAGAGGCAAGTCAAGGGGAAGCCGCCCCCGCACCACCAGGAGCTGCTTGTGGAAAACGATTAAAACCAGAGTGGCCAGGCCTGTGCCAGGCGGGCAGCCTGTAGAGACAGGCCCAGTCAGGATCCCTGGGCTCTCACCTGCTGGCTTCCAGAGCTGGGGCCTTGTCGCCAGGAGTGGTGGGGGTCTCACCTGCCCCTCATAGCAGCAGCTGCTCTTCAGCCCGCCCTCTCCTGGCCCTGCCCCCACCATCCCGGCCCAGGGTGAGGAGGGCATCCCAAGGAGAGCATCCCGGGGCACCCCTGCTCTCCCATCTCCCTCTGGACAGGGCACCTCGGGGGTGGGCAGTTGCCCTGTTTCCAGGAAAGATTTGGGGGGTAGGGAAGGACCCCCATAGCGCCTGCCAGGCCTCTGGCTGCTTCAAGCCTGGTCTCAGCAGGATAGAGATGGTGGCCAGGCCCAGCAAGAGCTTGGTAGGAATGGGTCCCTGAAGCCTTACCACAACCTGCCAAGTAGGTAGTGTCCTCATCTACCTGAGACTGAGACAGGTGGGGACACTGAAACACAGGGGGTTCAGTATTTGCTCAAGTTCACCCAGCTGCTACGTGTCAGGCAGGAACCTTCACCAGTGGATGGGTTGGGGGTGCCTGAGAATGTGATGGCCAGCTGATGGACAAGTGTGCGGTGGACACAGGAAGGAAGTACCCACCAGTGTTGTGCTGGGCAGATGAAATAGGCTCTCCACTCTCTGCCGCTTGCTGTGGATGCCAGGGGACACTCTATTGCTGGCTCACTCCGTAGCTGAGACATTGTCCTCCTTTTCCCTGTCACTAGCATGAGAGTCTCAGGCAGGGTCCAAGCCCAAAAGACCTTCCAAGAGTGGCTTTGATGGAGGAGAAGAAGCTGGTGACCCTGGGCAAGTCACTTCACCTGTCTCAGCCTCAGTTTCCCTATCTGCAACGTGGGAGGAACAACAGAAGCCGTGCTGAGGGTATAGTGAGGCCCGACGGTGAGCAGTGCAAAGCTGCTGGCTCCAGACCCCCGCAGAGCATCCTTTTCCCTGCTGAGCCCTGGGCTCAGGGCTGTGTGCTGGGGAGGCAAGGAGGCCCACTGTGGGCCAGGCCTCAGCGTTTTGAGGGTGCAGCTCAGGGAGGCCTGGGTCAGCTGGGGTCTCTTGCCAGATAACTTCCCATCCCCTCCTCACTCCTGCCTGATCTTTCACAGCTGCTTTCCAGCCAACAGCATGCCTCCTCTCCCAGGAAGACTTCCGGGTCCCTCCTCCAACCCCTAGAGGTTCCTGGCCTGGACAGACCCTCTCTGTTCTGCATCTCTGCGTGCTGTGCCTACATCTTCCTCTCCACCCAGCCCTCCAGGCTCTGTGCACAGTAGATTCTCCTGTTGATCATGGCCATAGCTATGGCCCAGCAGACATAAAGGGTTTCAAGCTCAGGGCCTCCCAGGGTCCATCCACAGATTTCCTGGAGAGGTCATCCTTTCTCTTTGCTGCATCACAAGAGTCTCCCCCAGCCTGCATGGCTGACCTCATGTTACATGGGTTGGGGGCAGAACGGGAGTAAGGGTTAGCCCCCGGGAAGTTGGGTGATTTACCGGGACACAGCTTGGAAAGGGCAGTGCCTGGGCCAAAGCTTCTTGTCTATGACCACAAGCCCTTCTTGCTCACAGGGCGTTTGATGGGACCTTTCAGGGCTCCCAGCCCTCCTGAGTGTGCTGCTCCTCCCATCCCCGGCTCCTTTTCTGGTGTCCCTTGTGCCTCCCTAAACAGGGGTGGGCTTCCTTCTCCCTCATTTCATCCATGGTGCACTGGGTCCTTGGAGAGGGTTTTACTAAAGGACTAAATGGGGAGCCGACAAGGGCAAGCCAAGAGCCTTCCCTAGACCTCCCCCACCCCACCCCCCTGGCTTACAACCCTCCTCTTGGCCTATCTATCCTTCAGCCCGACAGTAAGATGCTCCCCCCACCCCAGGCCTCTCTTTAGCCTGGGCTGGGACGGTGGGCATCCAGGCAGGGCGGGGTAAAGGAGAAAGGGGAGCGGGAGGGGCTATGGTTGCCATAGCAATGACATTGCTGACTCCCTGGAGGCTGCTGGGGAGGGAAAGGAAAGGGTCCCTCCCAGACCTCTGCTTCATTCTTCCTTTTCAGACCCTCTTTGTTAAAAAGGAGTCCCCTTGGCTGTTTTGTGTTTTCCGCCTCAAAGGCGGGGCGGGAGTGGGGGGAACCACTCAGGGTGCAGGCTTGCCCTGTCCAACCCTCTCACACGCACCTACTCCCCCTCCACGTCCGGCATGTCAGTTCTTTGAGGCACTGAGCTTCTCCTCCAAACACATCCTGCCAGTTTCTGGCTGCCTGAGGCCGGCTGACCCCTGCCTCCTCCCAGGGTCACTGCCAACATCACCAACACGCCCTCCTTTCTAGGCCTGTTCTGGGTGAGTGAGTCTGAGCAGAGGCAGGGGCTAGCACAGAGAATGCTCCCACTGGGAGCATCTGTTGACTTGAGAGGCCAAGGGCTTCTCCTAGATCACCTGAGGTGGGGCAGCAGGGAAGGGGTCAGTGTCACAAGGCTCCCTGTATGGCCACACCATCCCATGCTTCTCTGGGTCCCACTGGGCATCTGGACCACGCAGCCCTCCTTTTGGCCGTGGGAACTCTAGCAAGTCATGCCCAAGGACTCTCGTCTCTCCATCTGTGAAATATGGTAACGAGAACCCCATCACCTCCCAAGGCTGCTGGCCGATCTCATGAATGCACACCCAGACCCTGGGAAGCTTCTCTCCTGCTCAGCACTGGGTCCTGCTCTCCCCTGCTGTTACAGATGAGGAGACTGAGGTTCAGATATGTGAAGTCACTCTGTTGGTAGGTGGCAGCAGATTTGAACCCAAGCCCACCTGATGCCAAAACTGTGGCCTCCTGTAACTCTGAGGTGGACCAACAGAGGCGGTCCCCATAGGCTTTGCTTTCTCTGCCCTGAACCCTCTTTGGGGAAAACACCCACTCCCTCCCCCCCCTCCCCCCCATCACCACCAGGCCCTTGGATGGAGCCAGGGAGACCCAATCCAAACCAGAACACCTTCCAAGAATGGCAGATAGAGGCTTGATCCACAGATAGAGGTGGGTGGAAAAGTGGTGTGTGTGTGTGTGTGTGTGTGTGTGTGTGAGAGAGAGAGAGAGAGAGAGAGAGAGAGAGAGAGAGAGAGAGAGAGGAACAGAGGGAGAGAAAGGGATTGGAGGCTCAGAGGGCTCCCGTGAGAGGGAGCCCCAGCCTGCCAGCTGCAGCATCACTCCATTCCCTGGGCCTGTGCTGCCCCCGTGTGGACAACAGGCTCACATTCCAGCCTGGGGACCGCGCAGCACGCCTAGGCCAGGGGCCCCCCACAGAGGGAAAATGGGTGGCCTAGGGCTGTTGAAGGCATATCCAGTGACCTGAGGGATGGGCTGCACCTCCAAGCCTCTGCCTGAACTGTCCTCTCTCTTCCTGCCAGGCCCCGAGCCCCAGGCTGGCATCACGCACTGCCCACCACCTTTCCTTCTCCAGGAACTTGGAATCCCAGACTCCCAGAGATAAGTGAACTTAAGGCTTATCCCTCTATCCCACACTCCATCCTCCATCCCCAGGAATTAAGTCACTGCTTGCATACCTCTTGTACGAGGGAACTCACTGCTTCCAGGAACTCACTGCTCCGTGGTTCCGAGGAAATTCTGACTGATCTGAAATAATCCCCACCCAAGGAGCTGGTATTTGCCTCCCTCAGTCACAGCTTTGCCTTTTGGGGCCACGCAGAGCCAGGTGGCCTCTCACTTGGGAATTTCTAAGCAGATCCAAAGCCCAACCCACTACTCGGGGGGCTCCTCTTCTGTGCTCCTACCTGCCTGCCCCCCCCCCGCCCCATCTTCTACAGAGAGAATATCCTGGTTTCTGATAACCCACTCACAGTCCCTCTTATCTGGTACATTGGGGATCCCTGTCCCTCTGGAACTGCAGGACTGAGGGGAATCTGGGCCCGTGAAGATTGTCCCCTCCCTCCAGTCTGGCCCTCCGTTGGATCCTGTCCTCATTTTTGGCATTCACTTGCCTCTGACATTCTTTCCCTGAGCCCTCTCCCCCTCTCCAGAGGCCTTGTGGGGAAAAAAGCATAGATGGGACTGACAATGATTGAGCACCTACTGTGTACTCAGCACAGTGTTCATGGCTAGCACAGTGTTCAGGGCTTTACTCAAATTATCCAGTGTCACCCTGTGAGGCAATTACTGTTTCTGTCCCCAGGTTATACTCAGACTGAGGCTGAGAGAGCAGAGATCTGACCTGGTCGAAGAGCTGACTCTTCTCCCTGTGAAATCCTTCCCGGATGACTGCCCTTTGCCCCCTGGTTCTGCCATCTGCCTGGGTTTGTGACGTGTGTACATTTAATTCCTCAAACATTTATCAGGCCCCCCCACGCACCTGGACCTGTACCAGGCACAGCAAAAATAATCCCAGATGTCTCCAATCCTGTCACTTGGGTGAACGGGCCCTCCTGGATCCCTGCTTGGACTGTGGCTCTGGACAAGGCCTGAGCAAGACAGTCACTGCAGGCCAATGGTTCAGGTGGGTCACATCCAGCCTCCCCTCTCCAGCTTGTGCCCAAGGCATCGGCAAGGGGCATGGGTGATAGACGCTCTGCTGAGGCCAGCTAATGGCTCTGCCCTGGGCTATGCCACTGAGGATGGCAGGTGCACCCAGACCTCCACATGGACCTGAAATGGGCAAGAACTGCTTACTCATCAAGGATGGAAGTGTGTCAACCCTGGAGGAAGGGTTACGTTCTTCACCTTTTTTGTGTCTGAGACTCCTTTGACATCTGGTGATATTTACTGACCTCTTTCAGAATAATGTGGTGGTGGGGTTTTTTTTTTGTTTGTTTGTTTACTTATTTATTTTAAGTACTTTCTATGCCTGATATGGGGCTTGAACTCACAACCCCTAGATCAAGCATCACATGCTCTTCAAACTGAGCCAGCCCCCAGCATAATGTTTTTAAAGGTTGTTTTTTTCTTTTAATAAAAAAATTATTTACTTATTTTTGAGAGAGTGTGAGCAGGGGAGAGGCAGAGAGACAGAGGGGGACAGAGGATCCAAAGCGGGCTCTGTGCTGACAGCAGTGAGCCCGACATGGGGCTTGAACTCACACGAACCGTAAGATCATGACCTGAGCCCAAGTTGGATGCTCAACCAACTGAGCCACCCAGGAGCCCAAGGAATTTTTTTCAAAAAGTTTATTTATTCTCTCTCTCTCTCTCTCTCTCAGAAATAAATAAAACATTAAAAAATAATTTTAAATAAAGGGGCACCTGGGTGGCTTAGTCGGTTAAGCATCCAACTTCGGCTCAGGTCATGATCTCACAGTTCATGGGTTCAAGCCCTGTGTCGGGCTCTGTGCTGACAGCGAGGTCAGAGCCTAGAGCCTGTTTGAGATTCTGTATCTCCCTCTCTCTCTGACCCTCCCCTGCTTATGCTCTCTCTCAGAAATAAATAAAACATTTAAAAAATTAAAAGTTTATTTATATATTTTGAAAGAGAGAGAGAGATAGACTATGAGTGGGACAGGGGCAGAGAGGGGGAGAGAGAGAATTGCAAGCAAGCTCCTCAATGTCAGTGCCAAGCCCAATGTGGGGCTCAAACCCACAAACTGCAAGATCATGACCTGAGCCAAAGTTGTATGCTTAACCAACTGAGCCACCCAGGTGCACCCCCCCCACACCCAGAATAATGTTTTTAAAAGTGCAAGGGGCACCTGGGTGGCTCAGTCAATTAAGCGTCTGACTTCGGCTCAGGTCATGATCTCATGGTTCGTGGGTTCGAGCCCCACGTCCGGCTCTGTGCTGACAGCTCCGAGTCTGGAGCCTGCTTCAGATTCTGTGTCTTCTCTCTCTGACGCTCCCCTGCTCACACTGTCTCTTTCTCTCTCTCAGAAATAAGTAAAACATTAAAAAATTATTAAAAAAAAAATAAACGTGCAAAATAGGACCACAAAGGATTTTCATGAACAGGGAAGGATGTCCACAAATTATGACTGAATGAATCAAATTGTTACAAAAGAGCTTTTATTAAAAAAAAAAAAAAAAAAAGAATGAGACTGGGGCTCCTGGGTGGCTCAGTCGGTGGGGCATCCGACTTTGGCTCAGGTCATGATCTCATGGATTATGAGTTCTAGCCCCACATTGGGCTCTGTGCTGACAGCTCAGAGCCTGGGGCCTGCTTCTGATTCTGTGTCTCCCTCTCTACCCCTCCCCCATTCGTGCTCTGTCTCTCTCTCTCAATAATAAATAAATGTAAAAATTAAAAAAAAATGAGAGAAAGAAAGGGAGTGAGGGAGGGAGAGAGAGAGAGGGCGAGGGAGCAAGAGAAAGAGAGAAGGAAGGGAGGGAGGGGTGGGGAGGGGAGGGGAAGAAGGAAGGGAGGGAGGGAGGGAAGAAGGGAGGGAGGGAGAGAGGGAGAAAGAGTGGGAAGGGAGGGGGGTGGGGAGGGGAAGGGAGGGGAGGAAGGGAAGGGGTAGGGAGGGGAGGAGGGAAGGGAGGGAAGGAGGAAGGGAGGGAGGAAGGAAGAAGGAGGGAACTATCCCTTACATAAGGCTGGCCCTACCACCTTTCCTATTGAAAAGCATGGCAGGCCTGTGGCTCCAGGTCGTGTTCCCTTTCGGCCCCTGAACAGGTCCTTCGGATCAATCAAAGCTCCTCACTCTTGCCACTGCTCCCCCTTTGGCAGGCAGCCTGGACTCCACCCTAGGCCAATCCCTATATCAGTTCCAGTGTTAATGCATGGCCATCACCTGTCTTTGAATCTGCCTCCCCTGTCAGACTATGGCTCTCTGCTCACTGCTTGCTCTGCCACTGTTATAACAATCTGGCAAAACTAAGTCCCAAGCAGATGTCCATCTCTTCCTTTCCCCCTTCGCCCCCCAACTCTGTAATATGCTCCTGTCATCTGTAAATCCACCTTGCCAAAGAATGTCCATTCAGCGGGTGTACTAAGTTCCTGTTGTACATCAAGTGCTATGTCAAGCAATGGGAGAGAAAAAGAGATCAAACCATCCTGAACCCATTGCACTTGTGTCAGTCGACACGTACACAAGTAAATATAGAACATATTCAGAGTCTGGAAAGTTCTATGAAGGAAGCAAAGACAACGAGAGGCCACGACATAATTGAGGAGACAGAGTGGAGTGTACCTATTTTAGATAGGGTGGGCAGTCTTGGGAGGCCTCTCCAAGAAAGCACACCATCCAAAGAGCATAGTCCAGAGAGAAGGTAGTCCAGTCAGGATAGCAAGTGCAAAGGCCCTGAAGTCGGAACAAGCATTTGTGCTTGGCAGGAAAGAAAAAACCCACTTCTCTCCATGGAGAGATACGGAGAAGGCTGCCAGGGTTAGGGGAGGTAAAGAGTTTATTTCCAAATGCAGGAGGAGGCCTTTGAAGACTTTCAATGACAAGGTCTGATTTGTGTCTTGAACCATCCCCTCAGATCCCACTGCTGCGTGGAGACTGAACTGGGGGGGGGGGGTTTGTCAGGAGGCAATGCCCAACTCATTTTGGATGTCCAACAGGCTTATCACATTTAATGCATCTAAACAGAAACATGTGGCTCACTGGGAACCTCAAAGCAAAGCAATAAAAGCCCTGTCCTTCCCAACCTTCCCACTTCTGTGTGAACAGTACCAGCATTCATCCACAAGTTCAAGCCAAAAACTTAGCGGCCACCCTCCCCTCCCTCATCTTCTGCATCCCAAGTCCCGTCTACTGATCACTCTTCCCCATATCCGCTGCCCTAGCTGAGTTCCAGGTCCCTCCACTCTCCCGTGGTGCTCGGCACCAGCCTCCCCAAACCTCCCTCGCTTCACTTCTGCCCCCTACAGTCCATTCTCCGCACAGCAGCAAGGGGTACTTTTAAAGAACACAAGTCGTCGCATGCATTCCTCAAGGACTCCCCTCGCCTTCGGAATCTTTAACAAGAACTGGGCCGCAAGAGCCTGGTCCAGGAGGAACAAACATGCGTAAAACCTGAAGGAAGTTAGGCTAGGCTCGCAGGGCCGCCTTCCCGTCTGGCTTGTACCCTCCCGGGCTTCGGAACCTTTCTTCCTGGCGCTGGGGGAAGCTTTTCCGCAAGTACCTTCCGGCCTGGACGACCCTATTTCCCGTGTTGCACAGCGGCTTTCCTCTTTCTCTTCCGGTCCAAGGCGCTTCGGGAGCCGCGGGCTTTGGTGAGTTTTGGCCGCGCGGTATCCGGAGCCATCCGCGCCTCCCAGCCAGATGCCGGGCGCAAACTGCGGGAGGGATAGGGGGACCGGCCGCATGGTTGTGGGGAGCGGAGGGCGCGGGGCGCGCGTGGTGCTTATGGGTTCTCAAGGAGTGGATGGGAGGGGGGAGGCTTGGGTTTGGGGGTAGAGCGCAGCCTTGGGAGGAAGGGGTGGTTTCAGTGCACTGTTACCCGAGTTCGGGAGGCGGGGACCGGTGTCGGGCCGTGCTGAATAAGTTGAGGACGGTGGAGGCCGCAGATGCAAGGCATCTGTGTGCAGCTTCATTCCGGCTTCTGGCCCACGTCCTTCCAGCTCAGGGCGGCGAAGATATGCCCGGCGCTGTGAGCCCCCGGGCCTGAGATTCACTCTGCTTTTCCAGGTGCAGACATGGCCAAGTCCAAGAACCACACCACGCACAACCAGTGTAAGTTCCCCTGGACTCATGCTCCAGACCCTGACAAGGACTAGGGATGCGGGGCAGGGAAAGGGGGCACTTTTCTACTCTGGACCTGTGACTGATTTTGTTTTCAGCCAGTACTACCTTTGGGTTATAGTTTTAGAAGCCAGGCGTCCACTTGGGATACCCACAGTGCTTTGCATTAAATGGTAAGAGTTATTACAGATCTCAAGAAGGTCTGTTCTGGGAAGTAATGGTTTTTCCCAGGCTGGCCAGCTGTGATGTTGGGTGGTCTTACTAGAGTAAATCTCATTTGGTCTAATTCCTTTGTTTCCCCATAGCACGAAAATGGCACAGAAATGGCATCAAGAAACCCCGGTCACAAAGATACGAATCTCTTAAGGGGGTGAGTGTGTGCCGGCCACATCGCATACAAGTGTGTCTGTTTGGCCCCAGTTGTGCAACCAGAGCCTTTCATGAATCTTTTTCTGGCTTCACCATCTGCCTGAGCACCGATATGAATTGTCTCGTGTATTACCTGCACTACTAAAGCCCACGGTTTCTCTATCCGGCCACCTTTTGCCTGGACTTCAAGTTCTGCAGTTCTGCCAAACCCATAACAAACCTTTACTTGGCTTTTCCCAGCCCAGATCATAGCCCCCTGATCGGCTGTAACCTGCCTCCTGAGGGTAGCTTGAGCATCCCCGTTGCTTATCCAGAGCACCTCAAGGAAAGGAGCGGCCTTATCTTTGTGTACTGCATATTCTGTGAGAGTCCTCATTCTTCTGGTCATGTGGCCTTGATCTGACCCAGTGCTGAGCTTGGGGGTCAGCTTTCTTTCCTGTGCCAAGGAGTTCCAAGGATTGTCTTGAGAAGGTTGAGGCTACAGGGTCTAAGCAGGAGAACAGGGTCCTGTCTCTTCCCCGTACCCTTGGTCTCTGATCTGTGGAATGAATCCTTGAATTTCACAATCTCAGTTTCTCCATCTTGGTCTCTTTTTCAACCTCCTTTGCCATGAGTCAGTTGTATGAGGTTTGGTGTTTAACTGACACCTTCCTATAAAGAGGTGGGGATGACATGAAGGGTTTCAGGAAAAACTGAGCTGACGCCCTGCAACCCTGGCAAAGGGGGCAACCTTTCTTTGTTCTTTCTGCGCTTGCATTTGAGCTCTACTGGGCTCTGGGCATGTAGCCCTGAAAATGTGGTTTGTATGGAGCATTAGCAGGGTGGAGTGTTGGCCTTTGGGGATGTAGTACATGTTTCTCTATAGGTGATTTGTGAGAGGTGTATGTTTCTGCATTTAAGTTTGACTTAATGCTGTCTATGTCCCCAGTAGGCCTTGACTGGAGCCCAACAGTCTCCTGCGTACAGCTTTGGAGAGGGCCACCAGGGGTGATTTGGGGCCCACATGCTGCACTTACAGCCTGTACTTTTTCTTGCCTTCCAGGTAGACCCCAAGTTCCTGAGGAACATGCGCTTTGCTAAGAAGCACAACAAGAAGGGCCTGAAGAAGATGCAGGCCAACAATGCCAAGGCCATGAGTGCACGTGCCGAGGCCATCAAGGCCCTCGTCAAGCCCAAGGAGGTCAAGCCCAAGATCCCAAAGGGTGGCAGCCGCAAGCTCAATCGACTTGCCTACATCGCTCACCCCAAGCTTGGGAAACGTGCTCGTGCCCGCATTGCCAAGGGTCTCAGGCTCTGCCGGCCAAAGGCCAAGGCCAAGGCTCAAACGAAGGCCCAGGCTGCAGCTGCAACTCCTGCTCCAGCTCCAGTTCCTGCTGCAGCTCAGGCTCCCAAAGGTGTCCAGGCCCCCACAAAGGCTCCAGTGTAGAGGCTTCTATCTGCCAGTGTGAGGATGGAAGGACTGGTGTGACCCCTGGGCCTCTATCTGCATGAGGCTGGTGTCCTCCTGTGCTATTTGTACAAATAAACCTGCGGCAGGATCTGTCTTGGCCTGTGTCTGTGATCCAGGGTCTAGGGTTGGGATGGGGTTGGTACCTCCATTTTTTGCCTTCTCTGGGTGGTAGGGTATGGGTGGGAGTCAGTAAATGCAGCTCCTGGAGTGCAGGAAGGGGACCTAGTAAAAGAAATGGGACTTAGGGAGGCTGGGGCACATAGCCTGCTGGACTGGGCAGGCTGGTGAGGAAAGCATTCCCAAACATCCTGATCTTTTGAGTTTGCCCAGGGGATAAAGAAGGGCCCTGCTGAATTCCGCACTCTGGCCCAAGCCATTCCACACTCAGGCTGTTCCTAGTGCACACGGCTAGCGTCCACTACTCTGAGTGGTTCTGGACCCCCAAATGATGGGGGCCTTGGCAGGCAGGGCGGTGGTGGCACAGACGGTCTTCCTAGTGCAACTGGGCAGGACCCTGCTGTGCACCCTGCATCAGCTGTTTTATCTGCAAAGTCTTAGTCCTTAGAGGAGCCAGTGAAGCAAGCGGTATAGTGGTCATTGGTATCTGTGGGGGCTTCCTGTAGAAGGTGCCAAGCATATCCCTGTTCCTGGTCTCACAATCCTCAAAACTCCCTTTTGTGAACCAGCCTTGGGCGCTTGTCTCGGAAAGGGTTGCACTTCCTTACGTTGGGGCAATAGGCACAACCCATGATAAATGGTCTCCCTTCTAAAGTAGGTATTACTATTCTCTTTGTTTTACAGGGAAAGAAACTTGTTCTGAGATGATGGAGCTAGGCTGGGATGGAAGTAGCATTGGACCCAGGCAGCCCATGCAGGACCCCAGAAAGTTTGGCCAACCAAGGCTGGGCTGTGAGCTCGTGACTATCATCCCGGCATGCTCTGGGTAGCCAACTGCCCCATCACCAGGGGGTGTCAGATAACGTGGGTCTTGAAAGGGACCAAGAGCAGGTTTTATGACCTGAAGGTAGCTTGGCCTGAGGTCACCGTGTCACGTGCCTTCCAGTAAGGCCTGTGTTCTAATCCCCAAGAGGGGGTGGGGAGGGCATAGAGACTCCTTTGTCCCAGTCATCCTGCTACAGTCTGAAGGGGGAGGCCAGACCCCAGGTCAGGGGCTTCAACTAGGCTTACTGAAGTCCACACCAGCTTGTGCTCTCAGCTTCTGCATGGAGCCTCCCTTGTGTAGGAAGCACAAGCCCCTAGCTCTTGAGTCTCCAAACTTTGGACTCCCACTACCTGCAAGCAATGTAGTCCTGGACAGGCCATTCTAGCAGAGCCTCCAAAGGGGTTCCGGTGAAACCTGCACCTAGGAGCTGCTGTGAGGGTTCAAAGAGGACAAAGTCCTGGCTCCTTGTCAGAACTCCAGGACCAGGGGCTATTACTATGGGGACTAAACCCACAGGCCACAGACCCAGGCTGTGGACTGCCCTCTGGCCGCTACCTGCAGCACTTAAAAAACTCAGGTCTTCCTATCTCTCCCACCCAGTTCCCGTGGAGGTGAGAACAGGACTAGATCAGATAAACTAGAGGAACAGGCTCCTCTTTTGGGGCCAAGTGACTCTTTATACTGCCTAGAAGTGTAGCAGTGGTGACACACTGAAGTCCCCACTCGTGGGCCACTCCACACACACTGATCCCTCCCTACCCAGGGTGCTGAACTGACCCAGTCTACCAGGGCTTCTGCCCCTCTGTGACTCATGCTCCCAGCATCAGAGCAGGCCACACCCCCTTCCTGTCATCCCGAGGGTCTGACAAATGCAAGCAGTGCTGTCTACCTGCCCCACATCTGGCAGGGCCCACCTGGCCTATCTCTGGATCCTGAGTGTGTTCCCAGAAGTCAGGGATGATTCCCTGACATCTTGGTCTTAGTTTCTCCCTTGATGAGGATGGTATCCCTGCCCTTAAAAGTCAGATACAGGTTTGGTGACCATTGAGAACAGGAATTATGGTCCCTTGATGCTGAACAGAGAGGGCTGGATGGTACTGGGTGAGTATGCTGTGTCAAGGGGCATAAGAGCAGCACGGGGTGGTAGGGATGTAGCCAGAACCAGGCTCAGTTTTCTCATCTGTGAAATGGGGATGATAACAGCATGTCCACAAAGAAAATGATAGAATTCCTGCTCCATGAACGTCCTTTCTCTTAGTACTTCAGAACCTGTCCTTGTCCACACTCAGACTTTATTGTTGGGCAGGGGGGCAGAGGGGTACTTAACACTGGTCAGGGTGGATGCTCCAGGGGTGGAGGCTGGGGAGCCTGGAACTCAGCTCTCACTGGGCAGGGCAGGCACACTGGCCAGAGCAGGCAGCAACCGTGTGTATATGTCAATCCCACGGAGGAACACAGCCTCGTGCAGACGCTCATCATGGTCGTGCAGCAGCACGGGTGTGCGGTTCATGGGTGAGAAGCCCAGAGCTGGGATCCCCACCTGCAGGGGGCAGGAAGCCGTTAGGAGGAAGGCCAGGATCCAGGACCACCCCCATTGCTCATCCATTGCAGGAAACTCACCGCACGGAGATAGCGGCTATCCGTGGCAGCTGGGAAGATCTCTGGCTCCAAAGTGAGGTTCCTGCAGAGGGAAGAGCCTGGTGAGTGGGGAGGCAGGGAAGGGAGAGGGCAAGGGAAGGACTGAAGGGGCAAAGGAAGGTGAAAGGGAGGCAGGGGAAGGACAGAGGACAGGGGGAGAGAAAGGCTGGCCAGTGCGCTCACATGTCCTTGAAGACCCCGCTGAATGCTGCCCACCAGGGGTCTGAGTCATCAGTAGATGTCACTCGTGACTCTGTCCACTTCTGGGGGGAAGGGAAGGAAGGCAGGATCAGGACAGGGCCCAGACATCTTGCCCTATTCTTCAAAGGGTGTGGGCTGTGCCTGCCACAGGCACACATCCATTCCTCTTCCCCCCCCACCCCAGCCTCAACCCACCTACCCAGATGCCCAGCTGGCCAGTCCAGCCACAGGTCTGGGGCCTTGCCCTGCTCTCCATCTTCTTACTTCCTGTCCATCCTATATATCCTAGGTCAAGTGCCCCTTCCTCAAGATGGCTCTCCCAGACCTCTCAGACTGGCCGAATACTCATTACAGGTTCTCAGAGTTGGGGGAGGGGGGGCAGGCAGGCTTTCCTGAACATGTGTTCATACTTATGCAAAAATAATATTATATAAATGTTTAATTCACGTTTATTCCTCTCTTCATGCTGTAAGGACTAGAAGGCCATGAACTGTGCCTAATTTTACTCCTATAGTATACTCAGCACCCACCAGCGGCCTCCGTGGCTCATGCTTGTTGCCAGATAAAACGGGTCTCTCGTAGCTAAAGAAATGTCCAGACATATGCAGGCACACCAAGCGCACACTCCCACTGCGGCCCCCCCTCAGCTAGCCCCCTCTCCCCTGCTCCCGCGGCTCCCCGACCACAGGTCCCCAGCTGATACCTGAAGAAACTCGAAGGTGACCCCCTCGCCAGCTGCCTGGCACCAGCCCTGCAGCTGCTCCTCGAAAGCCTACAAGAAGGGAGATGAGCTGACCTCTCAGGCTCTCCCTGAGCCTCCAGGATAGGTTTGAGGACCCGGCTCCCTCCTCCAAACCCAGATGGAGGTGGCACCTTCAGGTCCACATCTGGGGCCACGCGGAAGTCAAAACTGGCGCTCATAGTAGCAGGTACCACATTGTAGGCCACGCCGCCCTCTAGCTTAGTCAGGTTCACGGAGGTCACAGCCCCTGCCTTCAGGTGGGGGTTTGACTGCAGCCTGCGGTGGGAGACAGGGCAGGGGCAGTGGGGGAACAACAGATAAAAAGCCTCCTTTCTCTCCTGCACAGATGCCCAGACTCCCCACCCTCTTTCCCAGGCTGCCTCACCTCTGCCTCTCCTTCTCCCGGAAATCCAGGACTGAGCTCACGACTTTGTGCTAGGAGAGTGTGAGGTCAGATGTGAGAGTGGCCCCGGGATAGAGCCTTGGGAATTCCCAAACTCCCTCCCTGTGTGCCACGCACCAGCTTCTCTGCTGCTGTGTCCTCGATGAAGCGTGAACCGTGGCCTGGCTTCCCGGTGCTCGTGACCCACACCCCTGGGAGATGAGGGAGAAGGGGGTGTCTTAAGCATGGGAAGAGCTGGAAAAGCTATCAGCCCTGGGGTGGACTCCCCAGGTCTTCCCCTCATTCCAAGCTCCTCTGGAAGGGCTGTCCCCATAGAATGCACGGTGTAGAGCTGGCTTCTGCCCACGGGGGAAGCTGGCTTCTTACCCTAAGAAGCTCAGGAAGGAGAAGCCCAGGTAGGAGGGGGCTAGGAGGCAGAGGCTCTGGGTTCAAGACCTACTCAGGCCAAACTTGCTGCATGACCTTTGGCAGGCCCCTGCCCCTTCTGGCCCAGCACCCCATCTGCACAGTGATGCCCTCCTGCCAAGCCCATACTCACACCAGGGGCTCCGCTCACTATAAAAGACAGTGAAGGCATCGGTAGGGTTGGCCAGGCCTGGGGAGGGAAAGGGGATTCAGAGGGTGGAGGAGCCCAGCCCCCACTAGCAGCTTCCCTACCCCCTCCTGGCCGCTCAGGGGCTTGCCACCCTTCTCACCCTCATCCAGTGCAAAGCCAGCCCTAAGAGCCTGGAACTCGGGCCGCTGCACAAACAGCTCCATGCCTTGGTGACCCCCAACCTCCTCATCTGTAAAAGCAACAGGGACATGAGATGAAGGAGCCACCCGCACCAACACATGCTCCTGCTCCCTTGAAAATGTCCCTCCCCAAGCCACTCCTACCTGGCACAAAGGTCATGTGGATGGTTCTGGGGAAATGGTGGCCCTCAACTTTCAGCCTCCTCACAGCCTCCAGGTACCTGAGGGGCAATGACAGGGTGTAAGCCAGGTGTTGAGGGAGCCACCAGATGTTTGGGTGGGCAGGCTGGAGCCCTGGACGCTGGGACCTGCTCTGCTACAGTCTGGTAGGGGGATTCTGGGAAATCCTTGTCCTTCAGTCTCCCTATCCATGTAATAATGGTGGTAATTCCTGTCCAAGGTAAGGGGTCAAGATGTTCCTTGGCCTTGAGTTTCTCCAATCACACCTCAGGTCCTGTGTCAATTCAGTGGGCCATTCGGGACATTGGAGGGGAAAGGGAATGGAGGACACTCACTGGATGCTCACACACTTCATATCCTGGGTGCCCCTGGCATAGATGTAGCCCTCTGCATCTTTGAAGGCCTCAAAGGGGTCATGACTCCAGTGTTCCTGAGGTAGAGATGAGAAGAGGACCCAAGCCCCAAATTTAGTCATTAATCTACTCTGCTCAACTGTAGCCCTGCCCTGGAAGTAGGGTTGGGGTGACAAGTGGGGTGGTGAAAGGGATAGAAGAGGGCTGAAGAGGGCAGCTGACTGCCATCCCTCAATTCTGTTCCCACCCTCACCCCCAGCCCCACCCTGGGCATAGAATGGACCACTAGCAAAGGCTGCTTGAATGGAGTAACGCCTATGACATTAGGAGTCAGTTTCAGGACCAGCCCAGCAGGATCCCTGGGGTCCAACAGAGGGTCTAAATTATTTGGGTACCCCAAAGCCTGTACGGCTCCCTGTCTGCACACACACCTTGAAGACAGGAACCACATCCGTGTGGGAGTTGAGTAAAAGGGAGGAGAGTCTGGGGTTGGTGCCTGGCCATGTCAGCACGGTCACAACATAGCCCGGTGCCACCTGGAGAGGATCAGGAGGTGAGGAGGTGCCCCAGGGCCAGGTCCCCTCCCCATGCAGGGCCCCAAGCTCACCTCTACTTTCTGACAGCTCAGGCCTAGTTGGCGGGCTCTCTCCTCAAGGAAGGCCACTGCAGCTCCTGGGAACACAGAGAGTCTTAGGGTCGCTTCTGCCTACCTTTACTTCCCACTGACTCAGGAAGAGCTGTGGTGCATTCAGAGAGGGGAGCCCATCGAAATGGGCTTCTGCCTCCTCAGTGCAATTCCACATCTCTCAGGGACACCTGAATTTCTGTCTCTAAGGAAGAAGGTGTTTTTGGCCAGTCAGGGATCTTTTGTGAAAGGTCAGGTGGGAAGTCCACAGTGAGAAACAGGAGTGATTGCTGTCTTTCTTAGGAAAACTGGTGCAGAGACGTGAGATTCACCTACTGAGTCCCAGCTGGTAAATATAGGGCAGGGGTTTGGACCCATATCCACAATTTCCAGCCACCAAGCTTGATTTCCTAAGGGCTGTGGCCTTTGTCCTGCCCCAGTAGGCTTCTGGAGCTTCTTCCCTTGCGGCTGCCTGGTCTCCCCTCCCCCCACCTCAAACACTGGGCAGTGAGGCGAAGTTGTTCCTTAACTAGCCACCAGGAGTAACTTCTGGTGCAGAGCAGTCTGAAGGGGAATCTGAGCAGTCTAGAGGCGTTGAGGCGCCATCCGGGGCAGCAAAATGGGCTTCAGCTGGGTGACAAAGGTTGGAGTCTGGTATAGAGCACAGTCCCCGCCCCGGGGCCCCGACGCAGGCTCTGGAACCACAGCTTTCTCACCGTAGTCGGGGTCCGGCTGGACGGTGCGGATGCGCAGGTACTGACGGAAGAGCGTCACGGACGGGTGCTCGCCCTCGAGACCCTCGCTGGCCATGGCGCTGCGCGTGGTGAGCTGGGGGCAAAGCGAGTGGCTACCTACTCCTCCCAGCCTCTGGGGCCCAGTGGACTCCATCTGCACACAGGCCCTCCCGAGGGCGGTTCCTCCGACGTCCCACAGGGAGAACACACCCCACTTCCGAGCCTCCATTCTGTTTCAGGGAGCCGTGCTGGCCGCTTTCGACACATACCGGTTTGAATACGCCAAAAAGCCCCATGAAGTTTTGCCTCTGAATGCCCACTTTACAGAGGAGAAAGCTGAGGCTGAGGGGTTCAGGGACAGCTAGAGAGTAGCTGAGCCAGGTTTGATCCCAGGCATTGACTTCCCCAGCCCTTCCCAAATCATTCTCCCAATTGCCCGGATTTTATGCCATGGAACCCCAGATCCTCTCCCGGGCCCCGCACCTCGCTCTCTGCCGGTCTTGGGCCCGCGGTTGCTTCTCAGCGCCCGCTCCGTACTGTGCCGGGAGCTCAGGGTCCTGAGAGGTCGAGGGCTCAGAACCGCTGGGGTCTGCCCACCACGTGCCAGGACGGGATCGCGGGGCGGGGCCGAAAACTGCGAGTAAGGGCCGCCCCAGTCTCCAGGGCCGCGTCGGCGCGAGAGTCTCCGCCCGCCCCTGGTTCTAGCCTCCGCTCGGATTACCGGATCTCTCTCGGGGACAGCCACCGCCGCCACCTGCTACGCCCCGCGGCTGACTGCTGGCCCCGCCCCCGCAGGCCCGGTCCCGCCCCCACAGGCCCCACCCCCGCCGGGCCCTGCTCCCGGGCCTAGGAGCGAGCTCCGGATGGTCCCGCCTCCAGAGGGCTCCATCTCCCACAGCCTCCAGTTGGGGCCAGAAGAGAGGTGGGCGGCTACTGACATCCGCTGTGTCTTCCCCTCCGGCGCCCCTTACTCTTGGGCCACAGCGCTGCAAAGTCCTGCCAGAGCTGGCCCCTGCCTGCTCCCCGACCCCTTCCCGCGCGTCTCTGACTTCTCCCCGATTCCGTGTCTCAGCTCCTCAGGGAGGGCCTCCCTGACTGCCTCAGCCCCCTGTGCGGAGAGGTTATTGGTCAATGTCTGTCCCCTCATACTGTATAAACTCTAGGAGGCCGGTCCGTGTATCCGGTAGGGCACAAAGCTTATGCTTGGACAACGTGCCAGGAAAGGATAGATGGACACAGGGCCACGCGTGTGACTGCGTGTGAGATCGTGTGAACGTGCCGCTGTGTGGGCAAATCTGTGTATCGCTGTGTATGACCATGTGTGCTAATACGAGTGCGAGGCGGTGGCTGGGTGTGGCAGTGTCTGTGTGACAGAGAATGTCGTGGTGGGAGGATGAAACCCTGAGGCTGCTTCGCGGTGGGAGGGGTGGGGAGACTGCACAAAAGCATACATGTGGCAAACTGTTGGCTGACCCTGTGCCAGGCTCCCTGGCTCTTCTGCAGCCACCGGAGAGGGAGGATAAAGAGGCACAGGTGTCCCACTGGCCACCCACCGACTGCACACAGTTGAGCTGCCCACTTGTGCCCCCATTGCCCTTTGTACCCTTAGGCAGTTCTGAGTCAGCTTGGGGAGGGGCAGGCTTGAGGACTTCAGCCTCCTGGCCCAGAGGAGGCAGGCCAGGAGGGGCGGGAGGGGTCCAGCCCAACCCTCCCGGGGTTTAAGTCTGGGCTGTTTACTGACCCATATATGCCCAGGGCAGGCAGTCTTGGTAGCTCACCACCAGCGCTAGGTTAATTGTTAAATCACATCCCCCACCTCCAGCCCTCCACATCCTGCTCCCTGAGGCCATAGGTCCTGCATTCCTGACTCACTCAGCTCAACTGCCAGACCCTGGATTTCCCACCAATCCCAGTGGTCACACAGCAGTAGCTATCCCACCTCATCCTGACCCCCGCCAGCCCTGTGTGGCCACGTGCTCCACTTACCCGGACTGATTCCATCCTAAAACCAAAATCTGAGCTAGGTATTAACATCGTGCCCATTTTACAGATGAGGAAATTGAGTCACAGAGTGGTGAGGGCAGCCAGCTAGGAAGCAGCCCATGTTCTTAGTCTTCCCAGGCTGCTGAAGCCTCCCTCCAGCTCCCAGCCCCAAAGCAATCCCAGACTTGCCTCCCACTCCCACCCCACCTGCTGCAATGCCAGGAAACGGGACCTGTCACTCCCCAGGCATGACAAAAGTGCTTTTTTTTTATTGTGCCTGTGAGATGAAATGAGAGGTCCTGACTGTGCCTGGCCCTCTGACCTCCACCCTCCAATCCCAGGGGCTGCCTCCCTGATGAGGCGCTGGTCCAGACTCTCCAAGCTCAGGCCAGGCCTTGGGCCTGGCCAGTGGGTGACCTCAAGGCAGGTGGTCGAGGAAGGCAAGGAGGACAAGGTGGAAGTCTTGAGGCTTGTGGAGGTAGCAGGCATGGCCTGCGTCACGCAGCTTTACCACAGAGTGGTTGGGCAGGTGGCGGAGCTGCCGCAGTGACTCCCGAGCCAGGATGCGGTCCAGCTCCCCATACAGGATGAGAGTCGGGGTCTGCAGGGCAAGGCAAGGGGTTGTGATCCTGGGGCCTGATGGGAACTGACCCTCTAGCCACCTCCTTAGGAAATCTTTCCCAAACACCCCATCTCTTTCTATCCAGATGAGGCTGTGTGTCCTCCAAGTGAGACCTGAGTCCTTTCCTGCCATGACTCAAGCCAGGGATAGCAAGCCAGTACCTTTGGAAACCCTCCTCCTAGTACCTTCACGGCCCAGAATTGTTCCTGGGTGTAGTTCTGGGTGGAGGCGGGTGCGATGGGCACGAATCCACGCAGCTGGTGGTGGCCTTGGATCAAAAAGGGCAGGGCATAGCGGCCACTCAGAGAGGGGCTCACCAACACGGCATTCCGCACCTCCAGGTCTTGAAGTGCTCGCTCCAGCAGTTCTGCCCGCCCTGCCTCTGTGCTTGCCTCCTTGGAAGGTGCTGAGTTCCCAAAACCTGGGAACAGCAGGAGGTATGAGCTGAGGGAGGCTGGAAAGGAACTCAGGACTTCCTGCCCACCACAGTGGGGGAAAGAGCAGTGGCACATGGCAATGCTAGCCCAAACTTCCCAGAAGCTATTTTTTACAACGTGACAGGCCTGCTAGAAAAGCAGTTTTCATTCATTACATTGGCAAAACCAAGAAGACTGATAATACACAGTGCTGGGGAAGATGAGGAGAAATGGGCACATTCATACATGACTAACGGGAGGATAAATCCATAGAGCATTTTTGGAAGGTAAGGTAGTGTTTGTCAAAATTTTAAAAATGTGTATCTTCTGACCCATCAATTGTCCTTGGTAGCTACCCTACAAAAATTATTGCCTTTGTGCTCAAAGAAACATGTCCAAAGTTGCTTCAGCTTCATTTCTCAAGCATTTCAACTGACACTGAAAGCTCTGAATCAACCTATATATCCACCAGTAGAGGAACGGACAGATAAAATCTGTCCATGCCTCCGATGGCACATAGTACAGATACGGATAACTCGCATGCCCTCTGAGACATGGTAGAGGGGGAGAAAACCAAGCTGCAGATAGATTTGCTAGGTAGACGGGACACCAGTCATGTTCCTAACCTCACCACACAATCCTGCAGTATCATGTGCTTCTACATATGGAAACACCCAAAGGGAGGCGGGCACCCCCAAACTGCTGGGAGAGAAACATGGCATGGGTCTCTGAGGGCATCACTCTTGTTTGACTTTTTAAAGACAAGAATGATAGCATAAATCATTTGCATAACTAAACCAAAAAGCTACCTAGTTTGTCATAAAAAATACAGTGAGATCTCTTCATGCAGTTGCTTGTGAAGGGAGTCGTGTTTCTATTTGCTCTGTAATATGCAACAATCCACATTCTAGTCGTCAAGGTAGAGAATAAAAACAGACCTTTCAGTATTGCCAACTTGCCTTGCGACCTGCCAGTCTGTGCAGACACTGGGGTCCAAAGCCAACCCCCCCAGACATACCTTAAGGCTTATCTACCCCTCCAATTCCCCACTCCGGGAAGCTGCTCCCCTGTACCCACTGGACGTTGCTCTCCTAGACCCCGGAGTGGTGGCTCTCACCTGGGAGGTCAAGGGCCACGGCCCGGTAGCCCCTCTGCGCCAGCAGCTGCAGTGTGCCCAGCTGCTCCCACGTGTGGGAGTTAAAGGCCTTTCCATGGAGCAGCACCACCTCCACCCTGTGGGCACACAGGGGAGTGTGTGTCCTGGGGGTCTGGGAGTGGCCCACCGTTCTTTCTTTTAGGCTTCTCCCACTGCCCTCCCACCTGAGCACCCTGAGTTGAGCTGGGGTCCCACACAGGGACTCCCCTCGGACCTGTCCTTCCACTGTATCCTGGGGTCAGCACCCACCTGCGTGCCCGGTGGAGTGGGAGCACCTCGCGGTAAAAGATGGGGGAGTTGCCAGGGGTGAGACCAGCCAGGATTGTGACATTGGGGCCTCCCCAGAGCCAGGACGTCTGCTCGGGGGGGCCTGGCAGCCCCACGTACAGTAGCAGCATGAGCAGCAGGCCCAGGCCCAGCAGGGCTACCTGGGACCGGCTCATGGAGGTCTGCACCACAGTCTGGAGGAGAGGAGAGGAAGAAAAGGCTGGGGCTGCACCTCCACCAGGCCCCCTGGACCCCATCCCCAAACCCCACCCAGAAGCCCCCAGCAGAGGAAAAGCTCTGCACTTGCCCTTTCTCCTGCTCTGGGCAGGGGTCTGGGGTTCATACCCAACTCCTCCACATGCTGGGGCAAGGGCTCAGATGCCCTGCAGTGTGAGAAGGGGCATTTGAGATGTCTCCCGATACACAGCATGCTCAGTGACCAGCGTCACTGTGCCAGCTGAAAACCACTTCCATTCATCGGGCGCTGATGACAGCCAGATCCTGTGTTTGGCCCTTCACATGCAAGGGCTCATGAACCCACACAAGAAAGAACACTGGGGAGCAGATATGATTATAGCTCTCTTGCAGATGAAGAAACAGGCCCAGAGAGGTAAATTCTCTTGCCCCAAATGCAGAGTAGCAAGCAAGGGAGCTGGGATTTGAATCCAGGGCTGGGCTGCTAACCACCAAGTCACGCTCAGTTTGCCAAGGAAGAAACCATGGGGCTGAGAGGTGAGGGATGAACTGGAGCCTTGCTGGTGGACAGAGTAGTGACAGTCATCAAAAGTGAAGGACTATGTGTAAAGCCACATCCCACTTACAGCATGTTTGAAATGGTTCTTTTTTTTCCCTTTTTTATCCCATTGCACAGAATAGTGCTTAAATCAGAATGTAGTGGGTTTGTTTTTTGTTTTTTGGTTTTTTTTTTTAACAATCGATGGGAATATTTAACACTCTACCTCAGCTGATATTAAGCGGGAAGAGGCCTCCTGGAGAATACCTGGGATGGAGGAAATGCTGAGGCGTGAGGGGAATAGGGCAAGGGAGGAGCATGGTACACCTAGAAATGGAAAAGGCAGCATGGAGGTTGAAGAGATGAATGCTTCCCCTGACCCCAGCTTCATGACCTCAGTCTGAGTCCTTTGACTATCCAGAGGACAGACCCCAGGGCCCAGGACCCAGGCAGAACAGTTAGCCCTGGCTTTGAGACTCTGCTTTGCCACCCCTGGCTGTGTGTCTTCAGTTTGTCAGTAAAATGGAGGGAAAGGATAACCTTGCATCAGCCCTCTCAAATTTCCTGTGATATTTCAGTAAGACAGTGGACCTGACCCAGGGCTGACCTTCTCATAATTTTTTGGGCCTACGATGAGTACACCTGCTTTATTCCTAGATTGCAGTGAACACACCTTTACTGAGTGTCAACGGGGTGCTGGCCCCAGCTAGGAGCTGGAGACCCACCTTGGGCCCCACCCTCCTCTCCTTGGAGCTTTGGGGATATTTCCCAAGCCCCCACCTCCAGGCTCCCAGTCCTGTGGTGGGTGGGCAGCGGCAGCCCCTCTGGCACTGATGGAGAGCCAGGCGCTGAGGAGAGGAAGAGGCCGCTCCTCTCTTCCTTCTGACCATGAAGAGCAGTCTCCCACTTGGCATTAGCCTAGGTTCCCACTGGTAGGAGAATCTGTGCTGTACTTCTCCCTGTGTCAGGCCTGCTTTTGCCCAGCGTCTTGCCTTTACCATTTGGGAGTGGGGAGAGGCAGGACTTTGGCTGTTACCTTGGCAACCCAGGCAGCTGGTGCACTAGACCATGAGAGTGGGCAGCAGGCAGGCAACCGGCATACTACAGATTCAGCATGGGGATGGGGAAGCTCTACTTAAGTTAGGTCCTTGACATACATGTAAACAATGACACACAGATGTACACACGTGCGCACAAACATTGAGTCCTGCCTCCACATGCTTTTCTTTTGCACAAGCTATTCCCCGCATGTACAGGCAGACATGCTTGGCCTGTGAACAATTGATCCCTTGAAATCAATTCAGGCATACAGTCAGCCATCAGGGAGGCAAAAGGACACACACACACACACACACACACGCTTTCAAAATCATGCAGACTCTCACATTTCCAGCACACATTCACACAGTCCTAAAACGACACATGCATACAAGAAACACACATGCACACGTGCTATGTCTGTGCACATGACAGACAGACATGCCGTCAGAAATACACTCACAGGTAGATACACACCAAAACTCAAAATCACGTGTACACAGAAATGCACACAGTTGATGTACAAAGACACCAGAGTACAGGCAGTTCCACCCCCAACCCTCTGCCATGTAGGCATGTAGAAACAGACACACGCCACATCGACACAGACCCCTAAGAAGACAGGCAGACAAACGCGTGCGTGCACACACAACACACCAACACACACACACACACACACACACACACTCATTGCCCCAGAGCCTGCTACTCCCGCAGGACTCTGCCCCAGAATCTGGGGGCAAGGGGCGGAGCTAGGATGGCCCGCCCCAGGCACCCTACTGGCTTCATTCCCCGGGGACACTCACCCGACCGACCGGGACGACCGAGCCGGACACCCGGGAGCGGGCCCCGCCCACGCGAAACCAGCAGCCAAACAGCGCCGCAACCATCGCGCTGCCTCCGCGGCTCTGCAGGCTGCTGCGGGCACTAGGCGGCTGAAAGCGTGGCCAAGGAGGCGCGCTTGCGCAGTCCGCAGTCGCAGGCCCCCCGCCTCCTAATCTAGATGGAGGGGGACAGCAGGCGGCGCCCGAAGGCACACAGGCCCGGCCCACCGCCCAGATTTTCCGGATTGCTTCCAACCCGGGGCCCTGGGGAGAGCCACTGGCCTCTTCCCACCAGACCATCTCTATCGTGGGTCATTCCCTCGTCTGTACAACGGGGTTAAGGATAAGGGTTATCTTAAGGACCACAAACGACCGGTCAAGCCTTAGCTCAGTGTCTGGCGAGGAGGCTTTTTCTGTTAAAATATCAGATATTATTGTTACTTGGCAGCTCCAGGTCTCAGCCCAACCGCTTCTCCAGCCCCTATGGATACACATGCACACGCACTTGATCAGAGCCCAGGGCGGCCTCTCGCTCCTTCATGGCTCTTTATGGCACCCATCCTGGTGGGCAATGTGTGACCAACGTGTGGTCTGCCCCGGGTCAGGACAGGCGCCAGGCTTGGCGGCCGGGCCTGGCACAGGGAGGTAGGGCAACATCACACCCATTCTACAGGCCAAGAGGCTCGGAGACGCTACGTAAACGACCGACGCCACCTGGCTGGACTTTGGCAGTATCTCGCCACTCAAAGCTGTCGGGCTTCAATGCATGTCAGGTGCACAACTCTGGGCCTGGGAAGTCAAGGCCAGGGATGAGTGGCTGGGGACGAGGGGGTTGGAAGCAGCAGGGATGAGACTCCATGAACCTCAAGCCGCACCATGTGCATCGGGGGGCAAGTTGCTGGGGGCCGCAACTAGCCAGGTACTTGGAACACAAGGGGCCGAGGGGCTCGGGGAAACAGAGTCCGCTGTGACAAGAAAAATAGGCCTAACGGCACCCACAGGGCCTGCGAGGCTTCTGGCCACAAGAGGGAGCCCCGTAGCACGGCCTGGTCCCCGCCCTCGGCCTGGCCAATTCCCAGTTTCCCTGTCCCAGGCCCCAGTCGCAACCAGCACTCGCCTGCTTCTTGTCTGCGCGAGCCTACGCAGCTCCTCAGGTACTGGCCCCGCGCCCCCGACCCGCTTTTCCGCTATCCAATGAGGGCCCACCCCTACCTACCCCCAGTTCCTCCCTTTCCCCCTCTTCGGCTCCCCAGGTTCCCTCCTCGGGTCTGCCCCCACCCTTCCGCTTGCGCCTTACCGGGCCCTGCGAGCCAGAACCGAGGTCCGCGGAGGGAACAGAGAGAGCCGCTGCGGCGCCGTTGACCGTGCTCCTGACCACGGCGTCAGAGCGTTGGCCCCCAGAGGGCAGCGCGCTGAGCACTCCGCATCCCTTGCAGGCCGGAACTCCAAAGCCTTTCCCGGCTCTGCTCCAGCTTCCGCCTCAAGAAAATGGGTTTTTAACTCCAACCCTGACCCCCTGTGGCCTATGGTGACAACCTACAGCCTTTAACAATGCCTTGAAGAGGAAGAGGTCCAGAAGCAAAATAGCTGCTTACTGTTGATTGAGCACTTACTATGCTCTCTATGTGTTAGGAACAAAGTCCAGTGTTTTACATGCCTGAGCTCTTTTAATCTCAACTACCTACGAGCTGAACACTATTGTATTATTCCTATTTGTAGAAAAGTATAATAACAGAACAATAATCATAATGGGAACCCCATGTATTGAGTTCTAAGGGCAGGCACCCTCACTTGTCAATTTTTTTAAAATTCATTAATTCTTGAGGTAGGCTTTATCGTCCCTTATTTCAGAAGAGGAAACTGAGGCCCCAGGCCATACAATTGAGTGGCAGAGGCATAAATCACACTGTGTTTTCCTCACCCCAAAGCATGTTCCTAGAATTCTGGTAGCTTCCTGGAGGCCTTCTTGCTGCTTCCTGAGGGACCCATGCTCTCTCTGTGGTAGCCTGGGCAGGGTGTTCTGTGGCTCATCAGTCTGGCCTTGAATCACAGGTGCTTCAGCAGTGCAGCAGCAAGTATGGCGGGTGTGGAGCAGCACGAGGGCACCATCCAGGTTCAGGGTCAGACCCTCTTCTTCCGAGAGGCTCGGCCAGGCGGTGGACAGGCTGCCCGCTTCTCAGTTCTGCTGTTGCATGGTATCCGCTTCTCCTCCGAGACCTGGCAGAACCTGGGCACGCTGCACAGGCTGGCTCATACTGGCTACCGGGCTGTGGCTATTGACCTGCCAGGTACTTCCGGGGCAGGCTCCTGGACAGGGGTTGTGGAGGCCTCACCGGAGGTGGGGGATTTGGGAGGACCTGGCCGAACTAGGCCCTGAGTTCAATGGGGCATGGTGCAACTGTGGGGCCTTCTAGTTTCTCTGGTCTCCATGCGGATGTGGTCTGGACACTGTCCAGATCCTTCTAACTATGTTGTCCTGGGGCAGTGTCTAAGTATCTCTGAGCCTCTGTTTCCTCATCTGTACTGGGAGATACATTCATTTGGGGGGTGGCTTTAGTGAGAATAGACGGAGATTACGTGAATATGTGGTCAGTACCTGACACCCAATAATCGGTGCTCAGCCAGTTGGAAGTAAAGTCTTTTGATGGAGCCCTAACCATAGGGTCTGCTGGAAGCCCTACTGAGTGAGACTGAATCTTCTGACACATTTGGGGGTGGGGCAGAGCCTGGAGGATGGCTAAGCCCCCAGTCAGGATCCCATGTACAAGCCCTAACCCGGATTCTGGAGTAGGCAGGTGCAGCCCCAGACTGGCAGTCATAACCTAGACATGGTGCCATGTGAAGGGGCAGCATAGCTAACCTGCTCCCCTCACAGGCATGGCTGCCATGTTTTCAGTGCCCAGGTGTGGGCCTCTAGGCCCAGATGGAATTGGTTAAGACAGTGGGTTGGGCTGATCTTCCAGGTGAAGGTCTTGAGCTGATCTTTCCGGGGAAGGTGGGACTAATTGGAGGGGAGGCACAAGTGCAGAGCCAGCTCCTCAGCCACTGTCCTCCCTGCCAGCCCTGGGATGGGTGTGTCTTAACCAGCCAACTCACTTAATTTTCACAAGAATCTGAAATGGCAAATACTTTTGTTATTTCCTTTAACACATGGGGAAACTAAGCAGCTGAGAGAGGGCTGAGGAGGCTTTGCCAATGTCACATAGATAGTAAGTGGAAGGTTGAGACTTGGACCCAGCTGGGTTGGACTCCAGAGCCTGATCCTTTCCAGGACCACACTACTGCTGGGAGAGACGGGCACAGGACAGACATAGAGGGAAATGCCTCATACTTGCCACTAGAATGGTAGATCTAGGCTGTTGTAGGAATAAACTCGGGTACGCTGTGTGCTGCAGGAACCTGGAACAGAGATTGACCCAGGAGGGCTTCCTGGAGGAAGGGACTGTTTCTTCCACTTTCTGGCTCATGCCCTCATCTCGTCTTTCTCATACCTGAATCCCTGCAGGTCTGGGGCGCTCCAAGGAAGCAGCAGCCCCCGCCCCTATTGGAGAGCTGGTCTCCGGCAGCTTCCTTGCAGCTGTGGTAGATGCCTTGGAACTGGGCCCCCCAGTTGTGATCAGCCCATCGTTGAGTGGCATGTACTCCCTGCCCTTCCTCACGGCCCCTGGCTCCCAGCTTCGGGGCTATGTGCCAGTGGCCCCCATCTGCACTGACAAAATCAATGCTGCTGACTATGCCAGTGTGAAGGTATCCCTGGGTGGGAGGCCAAAATGCCCCTGCCACGAGCAAGGAAGGGTCCATCCTGGGGCCTTTCCTCACCTGGGGGAGGGGTAACCAAGGGGTGGCTTTTGGGAGGAGCTAAATGACTAAACTCCACCCTCTGGGTTTAGCTGCAGATAACTGTGCCTTGTTCTGTGTTAAACTGTATGGTGGGGCAGACAAAAATCCATGCCTCTGTCCACCAGGAGCTGGGGCCTCTTCTATCACCCACTGGGCCTGCTTGTCTCTCCCCCTTATTTGGGGTGACCCCAGGGAGAGACTGAAGTGATAGTGGGGCCAGAGCTGACCTCTAGGGGGCTGGGGCCAGTGTGTCAGTTCCCTGTTTACTCTGTCTCCCTTTCCTTTCTCTAGACCTCAACTCTTATTGTATATGGAGACCAGGACCCCATGGGTCTGACCAGCTTTGAGCACCTGAAGCAGCTGCCCAACCACCGGGTGTTGGTTATGAAGGGGGCAGGGCACCCCTGTTACCTTGACAAACCTGAGGAGTGGCACACAGGGCTGCTGGATTTCCTGCAGGGGCTAGCATGAGACCCAGACCTGCTGATGGGGGTGGCTACTGGCCTGCCTTGGGCTCTCTCTGTCTCCTTCCTCCCTCCATGGGTTTCTGCTCATCATGTACATGCAACAGGTGTATCTCTGTCCATCTGGGTTCTTATCTTTGGGGTCTATCTTTTCCTCTTCCTCTTTCTCTTGCAGTGACAGACTATGGAGCTGCAATCAAGAAGAAAAGCCCCAAGAATCAAGAGACATAATCTGGTGGAGGGTAATCCATTGGGCTTCTCTTATAGGTTTTCCTGTTTGCTTGCACCCCTTTCTCTGCCCTTTTCAGCCTCGCCTTCCTGCCTCCAAGTTCTCCCTTTGGCTCTCCTATGGGACACTCACACCCCCTTCCCCTGCCTCTTAGACTACAGATACATCCATGCCCACGTGCATGCTTACACATTTAGAGCCATCTATGTTCCCAGATATGGCCCTTCACTTGGTACAGGCAACTCTGGGCTAACATGCACATTGTCACCTGCAGCTTTGCACTGGATGCACTCACATACATGCATTCTTGTGCCTCCACACATGCCCCCTCCCAACCATGCAGCACCGACTGTCCAGGAAGATGGGGACCCAATGGGCCAGCCCTAGCAGGAGGCCCTCTGCCAGGCTTAGGAGTAGCCAGCCTTGAACTTCATTCACCCACATGATGCAGCTGGCCCCAGACCAGAATTGTCCCCCACCCCCCAAAGGCGACATCCTTTCCACCCTCAGATCTCTCTGCCCTCCGCTCCTCGCTTTCTGGGTGCTCCACACCTCCCCAGGTTGTTAGGCCTGCATCTGCTCAGCCAAGCTTGTTTCCTGCTCTGGGGTTTGGGGGTTGGGGAGGTAGAGAATGGAGGTCGATGAAATAAAGTGATGCAATTAGACCCCGCAGACTCTCGCTGTCTCCGGAGCGCCGCCCCTCCCCCGCCCCTGGGGCCCGCCACGGTGGGCCCCTCCCCCACCCTGGCGGGACCAGATGGTCCCCCTGCCCTTTGTCCACCCGGCCAGATGGAGGGGAAGGGAGATTGGATTCCCCTCCCCACCCACACACACCCAGGTGCCAAGAGACTCAGCTGTGGGGGGAGGTGGAGGTCAGTGGGACCAGGCTGAGCCGATTACGAAGGAGAGGGGGAGGTAGATCTTCTCCCCAGGGGGTGCGGTGGGGGAAGGAGAGGGCTTGGGGGACCGTCCAACTCCTCCCATTCCCTAGCAGAGTACTCAACCGCGCCGCGGCCCTTGCGACCCTAGCACCAAAAAAGAATTTAGGGGTAGCTCTGGGGGAATGGCGGGGCGGGCTGCACGGGATCACATCG
This sequence comes from Hyaena hyaena, assembly GCF_003009895.1. Lineage (NCBI taxonomy): Eukaryota > Metazoa > Chordata > Mammalia > Carnivora > Hyaenidae > Hyaena > Hyaena hyaena. The sequence continues at coordinate 623,243 of NW_024080862.1, read as the reverse complement.
CTCTCAGGCCCCTCCTCCAGTTGGTCCAGTAACTTGTCCCGGGTGGACAAGGGCCGGGCCTCGCGGAAGCTGTGTGTGGCTGAGGGGCGCGGGTCTTGGTGGGCGAAAGCCCCGCGCGGGGATGCGGGGATGGATGGAGCAGATGCGACCAGAGCCAGGAACCGGGTCGGCCGTAGGGTCGAAATCCGGGCTCCGAGGGATCCAATCCCGAGCGGGGTAGCGTGGGGCCTGGCGGAGGTTTGGGAGCGGTGGGCTCGGAGGAGGCGCCGGGCGGGCGGCCCTGGCGAGCAGAGTGCAGGGGCTCGGGGCCAGGCGCTGTGGGATCGCGGCGGGGCGGTCGCTCGCGGCCGGACGTCCCCTCTACCCCCACCCATCCACGCCCCCCGCTCCCGGCGCACGAACGACCTGCCGGGGGAGGGTCGCACCAGCCCTCCCGGAAACGGCCGCCGCTCCGGGCGCTCCGCGGCGCGCGGGGCGGGGCGGGCGGCTGCGGCACTGGGGCGGCTGGGGCGGGCCCGCCGCGCTGTAATCGGATCCGGGGAGGGGGCGGGGAGGGGCCGGGCCGGGCGGGCCGGGGGGTGGGGGGGGCGCGGAGCCGGGCTCCGGGCCGGCCGGGCTCCGCGCCTGTCAAACCCCTCATTGTTCGCAGCTGATGTCACTCGCAGTTGTGAGCGGCCGCCTCTCCCGGGGACAATGTGGGACTGAGCGGCCCAGCCGCCGCGCCGCCGCCGCCGCCGCCGCCGCAGGACAGCCCCAGCGAGGTAGGGCGCGGGCCGGGCGGGGCACCGCGGGCCGCGAAGTTTAGGGGTTCCGCCGGGGGGTGGGCTGGGAGCCCGCGCCGGAGTCTACAGGCCGGGGTCCCGGTTTGGGAGACTGGGAGACCGTGAGGAACATGCTTCACTGTCCCACACGGGCCCAGGCCTGCACAGGTGGGGGGCGCTGCTCTTCCAGAGGAGCCCCCAGCACCAAGGGAGGGCCTTCCTGGACCTGAGACCCCAGATTTGAGACCCACATCCCACCTGCTGTTTGTGTTCTTTGGACCTGCTCTTCTCTCGACCTCCTGCCTTGGGTTCTGGTCCTGCTCCATCTCTGTCCCCATCTGCCATTCCCCTGCAGTTCCTGGCTCAGCACACACCCCTTCCCATTCTCTGCAGTCCTTGATTGGGGGGGCTGGCAGACAGATCTCCAACCAGGGATGTGTAGTGATGACAGTTGTGGGCTCAGAGTGGCCCTTCATGCCCTGTGGCTCTTCAGCCCCCCAGCTCTGACCTAGCTTCTAGCTGGAGTCCTGGGGGACAGGGGGTGTCTCTGGCTACTCACTTCAGCCTGGCTCTCGCGCTTGCCTGGTCAGGAGAGGGAGGTGCCCACCTCCTCACTCCCCTGTCCCAGGCCCGCCATCTTGAGACCTGTGGCACCCAGTGCTCCGCCCGGCTCCAGCACCCTGGGGAGTGGTCTTCCAGGGGATGCACCCACGGCCAGGTGCTTGCACTCCTTCCAGAATGTGGGCTCTTGGCCCCCACCAAGCCCACAGTGTTTACCTTCATGCTGGACCAAGAGGGCATGTGTCCCTAGGGGCCCTCCTTCTACAAAGAGCTTTAGACCCCAGGGACTCTCCAGGACCTTAAACCTTAGCTCCAGCCTTCAGTCTTTCCTGAGGTCACCCTCACTGCTTCAGGGCCAGCACCTGGGATCCTGTCCTTTTCCCATCTGAAGATCCCCTAGTCCCTCTGCGTCCTAGAACCCCCTCAACCTCCAAAGCACCCCCATCCCAGCCCCCACACCCCAGCCTTCATCAGCATGCAGGCTCAGGCTGCCCAAACACAAGGGGATTGTTCTTCTTGCATGCTCAGGGTGGGGGGCTGGGAGCAGGCAGCCCACACACCCTGGCAGGCCCAGGCCACAGGGAGGCTGGCTTTGCCCCGCCCTGTGTCCCCAGACAGGCTCTGTCCACCCTCCCTACTCCCATCCCTGCCACCCCCCACCCGCACCCTTCATCACCATTGCCCAGTGGCATTGACCTCTTGAGGAAAGAGCTCTGAGCTGCACAGGTGGACCCCTGGTTCTCCCAGCTCTGCCAGTTGCCTTTCACGTAGCCTTATAAACAAGTGCCTTCCTCTTTGGGCCTCAGGTTCTGACTTTGTGAAACCTATGCCACTCCCCAGCTCTGCTTCCAGCCTCCCTTACACATGGGGAGCCCATTCCAGGCCCCTAGAAGTCTCAAAGCACAGCGCAAATCCCCCACCCCAGTGACGTGCTGGAAGCCCCTAGATCCAAAGAAACATCAGGAGCGGGGGTTCTGGGGATTCCGTCTAGCCAGATCCTGGGTCTCCCATGTGGCTGGTCTGCCTGTGCCCTGATCTTCTCACCCCGTCCTTATATCCTTATCTGGGACCCTCAGCCCCATCTCTGGTCCCTAATGCCTCTAGGCCCTTCTCCCTGCCCACATTCTGGCTCCTGATCTCGTGGAGAAACTCTTACTCTCCTGGGTAGTAGAAAGGTAGGCTTGAAAATGCCAAGTTGGGGCTCCTTTAAGTTGAGGCATATCTTTAGGGGGTACAGAGGCCTGACTGATTATGTCTGACTTGGAAGGTTGGGGAAGGCTTCACAGAAGAGGTGGCATTTGAGAAGGATTTTGACAGAGAGTGAGGAGGATGGGCATTTCAAGCTGGGATCAGCCTGGACAAAGGCCCAGAGAGGCCTGGAGGTGCTAGGCATGTTTTGCAGCCTGGTGTGTAGGGGGGAAGGGATAGAGATGAGAGAAGAGAAGCTGGCAGGGACCAGATCACGAAAAGCCTGGAGTGCCTGTCTATGGTGATCAGGCTTTATTCCTTGGGTACTGGGGAGCCAATGATGGCTGTTGAGCAGTAGAATGACCCAGTCTCCAGCATGGAAAATAAAGCTAGAGACCTTTCTCAATTTGGATGAGGCAGTGAGAGGATGGGTATCCGGGGGTGGGGCTGTACCATGAAGTTGTGTCCTTTTTCCTGGAGCCCATTCTGGGCCTGCCTCAGTTTCCCTTGGCTGTGAGGACTCTTGAGGCATTGCCTAATGATGCCCTAAGGAGGCTGTCGCATTTCTGGCACCGGACAACTTGTCAGAGCTTCCCTTCGCTGCCTAGCACTGATTCCACAGGATAGCCTTGGGTCAGGAAACCAGAGGGTGAGCTCATGGACCCCTCCCCGCCCCCACACACACACCCAGGTTGCTCCCCTGCAGGCCTCTCTTGTGACTCTCCCAAGAAGTGCTATGAATGGTCATCCTGGGAGGCTGGGAGGCTGAGAGGCTGGGCACATGGGGCAGAAGATACTGGGACATTTCTTGTGGAGGCCTGGGGGGAATCAGGAAGGGGGAGCATACCCAGTGAATGGGACAGGCAAGGGAGTCAGGATCCCTCAGTGCTGATCTCCCCAAGCCTAGTGTCCACCTCCTGCCACGCCCTGCTTCGCCTGATGTCCTGAGCCATTCCCCAGCATCACTGGGTGTGGCCAGCATGGCTGCTTTTGGATTAGGAGTAGGAGGCTGCTAGGTTGGAGCCTGGTGGTGCTGAGGGGGATGTCAGGGGATGTGAGGTGGGGGGTGAACTTGGAGACTGCCCCCCACCTTCTTCCTAGCCCAGGTGGGTCTGTAAGCCCTGGTTGGTCCAGACACTGGCCAGCAGAGCCAAGGGAATCCCCCAAGGGGCGGGCCAGTCCACTTGAGTTGCCTGGCCCCAGGAGCCCTCCCCTCCCCCGGATTGTTCTTGCTCCAGAACAAAGCCAGGGTGGACACTTGATCCCTGCATGTGGGGGGGAGCTGGCTAAGCCCCCAGCCCTTTGATTGGGCAGCTGTCATGAGAGAGAGACAGCTGGGGGGGAGGGGCAGGAAGGGGCAGCCGCCATAGCTTACACAGCTGTCATCCCCGCCCCCCCGCCCCCTCCAGCCTGGGTGGCAGGAAGCCAGGGACAGAGGGAGTGGGCACTCGATCTGGGGAGGGGGCCTGGGGAGCAGGAGGGAACACCCGAGGTCAGAGGCCTGGTCTGAGCTTGGTATGTTCTGCCAAGGAGCCCTGCTGACCAGAGGGGGCTGGGCACCCCCAGAGGTGAGCTGGAGGTCAGTATGGCATGACGTGTGGCTGCCATGTGGGTGGCCCAGCAGGGACCCAGGGCCCACCAACAAATAACTCCCTAGAACCCTGGTGAGGGCAGAAGAGGACCCAGCATGGCTAATAGGACTGCTTATTCTTAGGGCCCCTAGGAGACTAATTTGGGAAACCTGTGTCAGGAACTCTTGTTCTCTCCTAAAAACAGGAAAGATCTTGAGGGTCCCTCAGAACAGGAAGGACACAGAGATACCAACACCAGCAACCCCCAGCCCCATATATACATAGATAGCACAGGTAGGTAAACTGAGGTACATGTCAGGTGAAGGCCTAGCCAAGGTCACCCATGGAATTGAGGCAGTAGTCTCTGCTACAGACCCAGGTACCTTTTTCAAGGCAGGAACTCTAGTTTTGGCCAAATTCTTCGTCCCTTTGCCCTTTTTTCCACGAGCCTCATGACCCCAAGAGGTAATGTGGCAATGGTATGGGGACAGTGTGAAGTCTCTCACTGGTTGCCCCTCCAAAGGAGTCCCTGAGCCTCTGAAAATTCTGGAGTTTAAGACCGTAGCTTTGGACAAGTTGTCAGTCCTTTCCAAACATGACCCACATGTACTAGCCAGTCAGGGGTCTCACAGACCACTAAAGTCTGCTCCCCACCTTTGAAGAGCCCTGCTTCAGGAAGAGAACTGACAAACCCAGATGGGATAACCAGAAAGGAGAGGCAGACAGGGCCTGTGACAGAGCCCCACACTAGCAGGCAGGACTGTGCTTTCCACACCTCTCTGTGACCTTGGGCAGGTTATAGACCCTCTGTTGGCATCATGTCCCCTTCTGTTTGGTGAGTTCATCCGTTGAGCTCACCATTATGTTCTGAACACTTCTCCTGCCTGGCTCTGACCTGAGCCCTGGACACAAGGAGAAGGTGGCAGCCTTGGCCCCTGCTCTAAGGGGTTCCTGAGCTTGGCTGTCCGGGGAGACAGAAACTAAGCACGTCATCACAAGTGCTTTGCTAGAGGAAGTGCACGCAGCTGGGGGAATGTTAGCAAGGACAGCCAGCACGAGGCTAGCCAGGATGTTCACAGAGCATAGTCCCTGTATCCACTGTCGACCTCTGACATCTGGAGAGCCTATGCGCAGAACTCGAGGGAGGAGCAGGTGCTAGGGAGACAAGTTACTGAGTGGTTGGGGGGGGGGGGGCGCGTAGTCTGTGAGGCCCCTGCCGGGCTAGTGCATGTGGGTCATGTTTGGAATGGTACAGATGAAGGAGCAGGCCTCATCATGGAGTGGCTTGCTTGGACTTCCTGAGAAAGCCAGGCTGGGAGCACCCCCTTCCTACCCCATGCCCAAGCTCTGGCTAGCAAGGGGGTTCCAACGAGGGGACTGGACATTGCTCCACGCCCTTGACCTTCATGTCAGGATAAGGCAGCGGGCTGAGGAAGAAGGTGCCCAGAGGTCTCTAAAGTGGTCTAGGCAGGCACACTCATCCTTGGCTCCCACACCTTCCTGGGCAGAAGGAATTTGCAGGGTTAGGACTTGGTCTTGGCTCAGCTTTGGCACCAGTTGGTCCCACTCCATTTTCTGCCTTGGGTTCTGATCCCCCAGTTAGCTCCCCATCAAGGCTGAACCTTGGTAGGAGACAGCCGCTAGAGGAGAGGGATTTCCAAGCAGGATTAAGGTTCAGGATTAAGTCGGGGCATGAAAAGGGGTCGGGTAGGGAGGGCTGGGAGGGCTGGCGGCTGGGCTAATCCCAGAAGCTAATCTCTGGCTCCTCCTTCCTCCGTCAGTTAACGGCCTTGACATTTCCCAGCCCTCAAATCCCTTTCTTACCCATCACCCAGTCTCAGAGGGAAGCACTCTCTCCATTTTATAGGTGAGGAAATTGAGACTGGGAGCCCAGTGACTTCTTTCTGGTGCCGTACAAAGTATTCCAGTCTGGGAATGTGGCCACTTCTTACCTCTGCAGCACAGGAGAGGGCTTGGAAAACCACAGTGCAGACTGCTGGTCTCCTGACACCCCCCAACTTGCCCATGTACTGAATGAACCCTGCTCAGAGCTGTCTGCAGGGAGCCTCTGCTTTAGTGACCACTGGAGATGGTATTCCCAGCCCTTTGCCAGGCAGGGGGAAGGCTGGGGCAAGGGGACCCTCTTAGAACCTTCCTATCTTCACTTCCACCCTCCTTTCGAGGCCTCCCCGTGGCTCCCCACGGCTGCTCCAGCCTCCACTCCAGTAGCTCCATGCTATAGTCCTGGGGCAGGAGCTGGGGGTGGGGAGCTCTGGTCCCTGGATGCAAGCAAGTGCTTCTTATTTGAAATAACTTCAACCTTAACCAAACTTTCGAGGACCAATCCACAGGGATCCCCTTTTCCAAAAGGTCAGACAAGAGGCTCTCCCTCTCTGGACTCCCACAGACCTCCTGGTTAGTTTTTCTAATGTATGCGGGAAAGGGAAGGATACTCATAGAGACTGGGTGCCTACCACATATATACTCAACTCATTTTAATTCTCATAACTCTTTGAGGGTAGGACTTGGTAGTCTCCCCTTACAGATGAGGAAGCGGAGGCTTGGATGGGTTAAATGAACTCTCCAGGGTTACCTAGCAAGTAGTTGCATACAAGGACACTGGTCAGTATGACATTCAAAACTGGGGATCTACACTGTCTCTCTTTGGTAGGAATTTGGTTAGTCTGGCTCTGAGGTCCTCCTGTAAGGGCAGGGAACCCCAGGAGACCTGGGCTCCTCTCTAACCCCTCTTCTGCTGCACCCGCCAGAGCCGGCCCGGCACCGTGGACGCACCCCTAGGCCGCTGTGGCCCCAGCCCCGCCTGACAGGATGAGCGGCTCAGATGCGGGGCTGGAGGAGGAGCCAGAGCTCAGCATCACCCTCACACTTCGGATGCTGATGCATGGGAAGGTGAGTGGGTAGGGGGTGGGGTGAGGCCTGGCCGGCCAGCTCTTTGATCTCCTGCCTCCTGTCTCTGGTAGAGCCCCTGTCCCAGTGGAGGGGCAGGGCCTGGGGCATTGGTGTCCCCTGACTCTACTCTTGTCTCGTTTGCAGGAGGTTGGCAGCATAATTGGGAAGGTAGGTGCCCAGTTCTGTTCTGTGTAGACTTCAACCTGAAGCCTTAGGCCAGGTGAGGGGGCAGTGACCACTCAGGCTAAGAGCCGTTCTGTATTTTGTTTCCCACAGAAAGGAGAGACTGTAAAGCGAATCCGGGAGCAGGTGAGGATGGAGTTTGGGAGAGCTGCCCAGGGTACCTGGTTTGGAGGGGAGGGGATATCCCTACCCACATTTTCCCTCCGACCCCACTATTTGGGACCAGTGACTGCTCTTGGAAAGTAGCTGTTTCCAGCCTTGGCTGGGGCCTGGTGAGTGGGCAGGCAGACAGGTTCCTGGCAAGGGAGTGGAGAAGGAGACCTGCTGCCCAGCCTTTCTGTACCCACAGAGCAGTGCCCGGATCACCATCTCTGAGGGCTCCTGCCCTGAGCGCATCACCACCATCACTGGCTCCACAGCAGCCGTCTTCCATGCAGTCTCCATGATTGCCTTCAAGCTGGATGAGGTCCGTGGGAGGCTGGGGTGGGAGGCCAAGGGAGCTTCCCTGGGGCAGGGGAACAGGGTTCCAACTCCAGGCAGTGGCTGTAGGTGGCAGGAGAGGCCAAGCCTGGGGCAGGGTTCTTTCATTAGGGTAGGATTTGGGGAGGGCTTCCCTCCTTCAAACCCCAGCAGGAAGGTGCTCTGAGGGTGGGGCAAGCACAGCCAAACCGCAGTCTTCCTGCCCAGGACCTTTGCGCTGCTCCTGCAAATGGTGGAAATGTCTCCAGGCCTCCGGTGACCCTGCGCCTTGTCATCCCTGCAAGCCAGTGTGGCTCACTGATTGGGAAGGCTGGCACCAAGATCAAGGAGATTCGAGAGGTGAGGAGAAGGGAGATACCACCCTCAGGGAGTCCTACACTCCACTTCAGAGAGTGGATCTGAGCTTATGGCTGCCTGTCCCCTGGGGAGCTCCAAGCCTGGGCAGCCCTGGTCTGGGTTACGAGGGCAGCCAGAAGTGGCCCCTGTTCTGTTTGCAGACCACAGGTGCCCAGGTGCAGGTGGCGGGAGACCTGCTCCCCAACTCTACAGAGCGTGCTGTCACTGTGTCTGGGGTACCTGATGCCATCATCCTGTGTGTGCGCCAGATCTGCGCTGTTATCCTGGAGGTGCTGCCCTGGTGCAGGGAGGGGGCGGGGATGGGCCCTGGCCTCTCTTGTCAGGCCCCTAAGTCCTGTGCATTATGGCACTGGGTGGAGGCAGGGCAGGGCTGCAGGGATGGCCTGGGAACTCCAGGGTGTTGGGATGCATTTACCCTGGGGGGGTCATGAGAAGAGTCTTGAAAACATGGGCACTTGGGAGATCCAGGGGGGCCTGGAGGGTCCTGACAGAGCCTCCCGCATTTGTGCCTTCTAGTCCCCACCCAAAGGAGCTACTATCCCATATCATCCAAGCCTCTCCTTAGGTACCGTCCTTCTCTCTGCCAACCAGGTGAGGTGGAGCAGTAGGAAGGGGGAGAAGCATCACCAGAGAAGGGGGCTTGAGATGGGGGAGGGATGGAAGAAGGACTTGGAGGTTGGGTGGGGAGAGGAGTGACTGGCCAAACTGGTCTGACTTGTCACAGTAACCCCCTTTCACCCACTTTGTCCCCCACAGGGCTTTTCTGTCCAGGGTCAGTATGGGGCTGTGACACCAGCTGAGGTGAGTAACCATAGCCCTGAGGGACCCCTTCCCAAACTAGGCCTCTTCTGACTTATGACCCTCTTCTTTGGCACAGGTTACCAAGCTCCAGCAGCTCTCGGGCCACGCAGTCCCCTTTGCCTCACCCAGCATGGTGCCAGGTGAGCAGCCCTGCAGGAGGAGGCAAGGGCACACTCCAGGGCACAGGCAACCCCCTTGGAATGTACGGAGGCAGGAAAGGCCCAGAATCACATCTGATCCCTCTTCTCCTCCCTCCCAGGACTGGATCCTGGCACGCAGACCAGCTCACAGGAGTTCTTGGTTCCCAACGACGTGAGCAGGGGCTCCGGTAGTTTGAGGGTGGGTAGCGGGGGCTTGGGAGTCTGGGCCTGGCCTTGGGTTGAATTGTACTCTCCCCCCAGCTGATTGGCTGCGTGATCGGGCGCCAGGGCAGCAAGATCAGTGAGATCCGGCAGATGTCAGGGGCACATATCAAGATCGGGAACCAAGCAGAGGGTGCTGGCGAGAGGCATGTGACCATCACTGGTTCCCCTGTCTCCATCGCCCTGGCCCAGTACCTCATCACTGCCTGGTGAGTGTGGGGTGGGGCTGTCCCAGGTCACAGGGTTTATGTGCCTGTGCAAAGCATACTTGGGGTGGGAAAGCTTATCTCCCTTCTCAGTCTCTATCTCGGTGCATCCTCTGCCTCCCCACCCCTGCCTTACCCAATCCGTGTCTCCCCATCTCCCCTCCACATCCATTCCTTGTGTCTTTTCCCATCCTGTCTTTTTCCACTGGGTTTTGGCCTCCCTGCATCTCCTCTCACCCTGAACCATACCTGCTTATCCTTTCTTCCTGTTTACCCCCACTCTCCTGCCATTCCTATTCTCTCCTGTCATTGTTCTCGATTCCTCTCTGTCTTTCATCTAATCTCCCCCTATATTTGCCCTCATTGCCCCTCTCTCACTCCCTCCTTCCCCTGCATCTCCCCCCATATCCCTCTCTCCAGTCTAGAAACGGCCAAGTCTACCTCTGGGGGGACACCCGGCTCGGCCCCCACAGACCTGCCTGCCCCCTTCTCGCCGCCCCTGACGGCCCTGCCCACAGCTCCCCCAGGCCTGCTGGGTACACCCTATGCCATCTCCCTCTCCAACTTCATCGGCCTCAAGCCTGTGCCCTTCTTGGCTCTACCACCTGCCTCCCCAGGGCCGCCGCCGGGCTTGGCGGCCTACACTGCCAAGATGGCAGCAGCCAATGGGAGCAAGAAAGCTGAGCGGCAGAAATTCTCCCCCTACTGAGGCCGGCTGAGGCACAGGGGCAGGCAGGACCACCGGTAGGGGCTGCCTCTGCACCCTACCTGCCCAAGGAGACTCCACCCTGGGGTCCCAAATGCCACTAATGCCCAGACGCATGGATGCACCCCCCCCACCTGGCCCTGATTTGTGGGAGTAACTCCTCTTAGAGCGGGAGCAGTTTCTGGCCCAGGGTCTGGGAGCCGCAGCAGCCCCAGGGTAGGGGGGGTTCCACCCCTTCTAGCTCTATGCTCGGATGCAGGGAGCATCCTTAGTGCCCTCACTTCAGAGGGTCACTCATGCACTCCCCATCCCTTAGGGCTTCCCAGTCTCCTGCCCCCCTGTGGGGATCAGGGAGGAGGGCTGGGGGGTGGCTGGGGGCCATGCTTCTCTCCCCACCTCCCTGCAGATTCCTGCTGCTTCCACTGATACCCTTTTGACTGGAATGGACTGGCTGGGCTTGGCAGAGGGCAACCCAAAGAGGGGACCCTGCTGGGCAGCTGGGGGAGTGGCGTGGAGGCAGGGGCCGAGTTCTCAGCAGCAGACACTCTGTACAGTTTTTTCAATCCCTGTTTTTGAATAAATATTCTCAGAGACCAGGAAGCTGTGAAACATTGTGGGTGTTGGCAAAACCTCCAGAAAATGGGTGTGGACAAGGTCCCGGAGGACCCCATCTGTGAATCCACCAGTCCCCATTGGGCTTTGGCCCCTTCCACATGCCAGTTCTGGGGCTTCAGGGCCCTTTGGGGTCATGTTGTCCAGCCTCCTGCCTCTGGCACCACACTGATCCAGTTGCTTTCTGGGCACTTTAGAAGCTGGTAGAGGAGTTCCAGTAGCTTTGTCCAGCCTCTCCTTGGTGCAGATGTCAGGGAAGTCCTTCTGAGTATCTCTCCACTGGTTCCTCCTGCTGTGGCTGTTACCTAGACCTTGCCCTGCTTGGTCCATCCCTTTGACTGTAAGCCCTTAGAGCCCACTTCTCTGTGATCCTGCCCACTTCCTCTCCTTTGCCCTGGGGACTATCCATGAGTGTCCAAACCACCTAAGCTGGAGGAGCTCTTAGAGATGGTCCAGGATACAAATGGGAAAACAGGCCTAGGGAAGGGTAGGTCTGTATACAAAGCTATGCAGAGTCAGGCTCAGAACCCAGGATTCCTAGCTCCCAGAAGCCTCTTGGCCTCACCGGGCTGCAGGCCCCCTTTCTCCTGTTCCAGAGCCAAAATCCAGGCAGGGTCCCTGCCAGGAACTGTGCAGGAGGTTGGACTGGCTCCTTCTGATACCACCGTCTTTCTCCAGTCCCAGCTCAGTACGGAAGACAGATCTCCTCTCAGGTGGCGCCTGGCATGCCCAGGGTCTCCCCTTCTGGCAAATCTGGGGCTTGTTCTGGTGCCTCAGAAGGGCCTAGGGCAGGGCCCAATGAAGGTCCCTGGAGGTGCTGAAGAAATGCCGGCAGGTGCCAGGCCCGGGGAGTACAGGCACGCGGGGGCCGGGGCAGAGCCCTGCGGGCGAGGCGGCCCAGTGCCCGGCGTAAGGGGCGCTGCAGAAGCCCATACAGGAAGGGGTGAACGGCGAAGGCCGAGTAGGCCACCCAGGTGACGGGCGCCTCGGCCACTGCCGCTTGCGCAGCGGGCGCCAGGCACGCACAGCCATAAGGCAGCCAGCAGGCTGCGAACTGGCCCACGGCCAGGGCTGGGGCCAGGGCTGCTTTGCCCCCAGGCAGGCGAGGCCGCAGTGGTGGCAAGATGGAGAGGCGGCTATCCAGAGAGTCGGAGCGCAGCCGGGAGCCGCGCGCGGGCCGCGGGGGCCGCAGGGCCGCGCGGCGCGCCACGAGGAAGATGCCGCCGTAGGCGCCGAGCAGCAGGAGGGCGGGTAGCGCGAAGGCCAGCAGCGCCCAGAGCGGCCGGAAGGGCCCGAGGCCGCCGGCCAGGACGGAGCAGCGCGCCGGGGCCGGGGGCGGCGCGGGCGGCGGCCCGAGCAGGGAGAGCGCGCCCAGCAGCCCCGCGGCGGCCCACACGGCTGTGAGCACCAGGCCCGGCGGAGGCCGCGCGCCGGGCCGCAGCGGGTGCACTATGAGGCGGTAGCGCGCCAGGCCGAGCGCGGCCACCCCGAGCGTGCAGGCGGGGAGCAGCGCCGCCGAGAGGAAGCGCGCGGCGCGGCACGGCGCGGGGCCCAGGCGCACGCGGCCCAGCCCGGACGGCGGCGCGGCCAGCAGGCCCAGCGGCATGATGGAGGCGGCCGCCATCAGGTCCACAATGCACAGGTGCACCAGGTAGAGCGCGTCACGAAGTCCTGGGGTGCGCAGGACCACGACCAGCAGCGCGCCGTTGCCCAGCAGTGCTGCCGCCTCCACGATAGCCGCCAGGATCAACCCCGCCGAGACCGCGACTTCTGAGGTGTTCAGCAATGTGACGTTGGCCATTCGAGCGCTCAGACTTCACCCTGTGCTGGGCTGCAGAGAGCGAAATGGAGTGTCTTCCCTCCCCCCTTCCCATCACCTGTCCCTCGCTCCTCCGGCGCCTCACCTCACAGGCTGCCCCGGTGCTGGCTCCATTGCCCAGGCTGCCATCCTCTCAGGGGCTTGGCCGGCCCCATGGAGGGATGCAAGGCTGGGACTTGCTCTCTCTCTCTCTCTCTCTCTCTCTCTCTCCTCTTCCCCGGGCAACTCAGTCTCTGCTGGAGATGGTACTGGCTGACACTCTGATGTTGCCCTTTAGAGACAGAGCTGGCAAGGGAGGAGCAGGGCCTGGCACCAGCCCCCTGGGTCCTAGCAGCTGCCAGCTGCTGGCTGGAGACTGTGCTGTGAAAGAGCTGGGGGTGCCTCTAGAGGGGGTGCCAGAATAGGCACAGGCTGGAGTCTAGACTGAGGACATCAGAGTGGGGGTTTCAGAGTTTGCCAGACCCTGCTCTGCCTTTCCCCAGGGTAGGAAGTGGCCCTCCACATGCTCTGCCTTCTCATCTCCATCAGTGGGGTAATCAGATTATTCAGCCTTTGTCCTGAGGGGAAACTGAGGTACCAGTAAGACAAGGCTGCAACGGGGAGAGCTCCAGAAGGGCTAGTTCCCTCAGAAAGGAGGCTAGGAAAGGGGGGGGGGGGGGGGGAATCATAGGATGTGGCACATAGGAGGCTCTCACCTGGGGTTAACTTGGCACAGACTAAGTGTTTCATGATACTGTGTGGAATTAATAAGAGGAGGCCTTGGGGGAAACTGCTGGGTTCTTTTTGTTTTGTTTTGTTTTAATTGAAGTATAGTTGACCTACAATAGTATGTTAATTTCAGGTGTACAACATAGTGATTGGACAATTCTATACATTACAAAACGCTCACCATGCTAAGTGTAGTTACCGTTTCAACTGCCGGTTTTTTGTCTGGTTTTGTTTTTGCTGTTAGCAAACAAGTCCCCTCCTGCTAAGAGCACCCTGAGTTTCCTTTAGGAAACCATTGCTCCCCAATTCTCAGGGCTTAGGGTTTGGGAGAGCAAGATTCCCACTCGTTTTCCTAAGGTATGAAACCCAGTCCCGGCCAGTCAGGGTACGGCATCCCCCACGCCCAAGGTGGTTGGCTCAGGGTACTAATGGGACATGTGCCCCCAAAGTCACCCAGTTCCCTGTCAAAATCTCTATCTATACCCTTGTGGCTTGACTTATATCTGAAGCTCCTTTCTCTCCCCTGCCTCTCCAACATTTCCCCCAGTACTTTTGACTACTGGGCACCTTAAATTTCCTATGTCGAAAACAAAGCCATGACTCTTGACCTCTCTCCCCAACGTGCTCCTCACAGAGTCTTCCCCATATCAGAAAGTTTTATTAATGCCTCCCTTCCCCCAGGCCCCACGTCCATCAATGTGTGTGAATCCATCAATATGTGTGAATCCAGCCATTTCTCCCCACCACCACACCTCACCTGAACCACTTCAGCATTCTCCCACCTGATCTCCTGGCCTCTGCCTCTGCACCTCATGCTAGTTCTTTATCTGTTTGTCCTCAGATCCATTCTCCAGTCTACCCCAGTGCTCCGCCTTCCAGGGAAATGTACTTCGGAGGGTTCTTTGCCAGCTGGTTTTGGGGTGTACTCAGCTAATGGAAGTTAGCAGCAGAAGACTGGAGGGTGGAAGGAGGGAAGAAGCCAAGGTATTTTCCCTCTCATGCTCTCAGCCTGGGGCTCTGAATCTACTGTCCTCTGTGGAGGACACCGCTCTCTCCTTCATGCCTCCATGGTGCCTCCATGGTTCCATGCCTGCAGGGAGACCCTGGCCTCCCTCCTTTCCTTCCATTACCCCTCCAGCCTAAGGGTGGTAGCAACTTCCTGCTGTTGCCAATCTTTGGATCACCTCACCACCCCCTCTGGTAGTTCAGTTTCTTTCCTGTATCAAATCCCCTTGTCAGGAATCCCCAGGGTGATTTCAGCTTTGCTGACTGGATCTTGATGAACACACCCTCCAGTCCACTCTCTACACAGCAGCTGAAGTGGATCCCTCTAAAAACAAATCAGATCGTGTCGTGATCCTGCTGTCATCCCTCTAAGAGCTTCCCATCATCAGAATAGACTCTCAGCTCCTCTGTGCCAGTTGGCCTTCTCCCCACCTCTCTGACCTCACACTCCTTGGCGACCACACTTCCAGCCATAGCAACCGTCTTGCTGAACCTCCAACATGTCAAACTGGTTTGCACTTCAGGGTCTTCACATGTGCTATTTCCTCTATCAGAACATGCTTCCCTCAGATCTGTCCAGGACTTCGTCCCTCACCTAATTCAGGGCTTTGCTTGAGAGCGGCCTTCAGGGACCGTCTTTTCTAACATCCCCCCATCTTCCCTCACTAATCCCTTTACCCTGACTTATTTTTCTTCCTGGCACTTTCCCTACTTGATAAATTTCATATCCATGCATGTGCTTGTTTTGAGCCTGTTGTACTAGCCTGTAAGCTGCATGAGAGCAGGGACTTTGTGCCTTGCTCATGCCTGTGCCCCTAGAGCCCACCCCAGGCACATGATCAGCATTGTATAGAGCTAGATGCTAGCCACCAGGGCACGAACTTCCGGATTTGACTCATTTCCTGCTGGAATTTGAAAGACTTGATCCAGTTCTCCATTATTCACATGAGAAAACTGATGTTCAGAGAGGTAAGGAATGTGTCCCAGATCATACAGGTAAGTTGCACCTGGAACCCAGGTCACTTGCTTCCTGGGCTCTGTCCACACAGATACCACTTCCTGAGCTTGGCCACAGTTTAAACATAGGCATTTGCCTTTAGGAGGTGAAGCTGGAGTTTTGAGGTGTTGGTCCAGAGTAAGGGGAAGTCCACCACTTTGTCCCTCCTCTTCTCCCTGCCCAGCTGGGCCTGCAGAGCTGGGGCAGTGCCTGAGCCACCAGGGCCCGGGGAGGGTTCAGAAGGGCAAGTGGTAATAGCAAATGAGAAAAGTGGGCTGGGGAAGGTGCTAGGGGAGGGACAGAGATGATGGTGGGTTGGAGAGTGCCCTCTCCCTCCAAAGCAGTCCTACTCAATTAAAAATGGAGGGAGAATGGAACACTTTGTAGTTTATGTGGGTTTTTTTTTTGTTTGTTTGTTTAATTTGCACAAAGAAATGCAGGAAGGATAAACCAGAAACTGCAGCAGGTTGGTGGGAATGGAGTGAAAGGCTGGAGAAGGACCCTTTTTGGAGTACATGTTTTTGTGCAAAGGACTGGACTTTTGGGAACTCTGTTAATGTTCTATGTATTGAAAAAAACAAATCAATGAAGACGAGGAAAATCCCCTAAAAGTGAATTATAAACAGAAACAAATGAACCTCCCTGTATTTCAAATGCATAACAACCACACTGAAGAGATAAATAGCTCATCAGTGTAGAAGATAGTCATGAGTAAGATTCAATACACTTGGAGCTCAACTTAGGTTTGTTTTTCACAATGGTTACAGTTGTAGCAATTCTTTTTTTTTTTTTTTAACTTTTATTTATTCTGAGAGAGAGAGCGAGCGAGCAGGAGAGGGTCAGAGAGAGAGGGAGACACAGAATCCAAAACAGGCTCCAGGCTCTGAGCATGACCTGAGCCGAAGTCAGATGCCCAACCGACTGCGCCACCCAGGTGCCCCCAGCTGTAGCAATTCTGAAACCCCTTTTTACGTGGGATTAAGTGATAAGTAAATATATTAAGGTTGATGGAAACCAAGATTCTGACTGTTAGAGAAAAGAGATACTTTAAATATATATTTGGGGAAGGATGGAAGAGCCCTGTGGTGTTGGATTAGAATTGGAGAAATATATATAGACAGACAGATGCGTTCATTTCTTTACATATTTCCTGGCTCTTCATACTACAAGGACTTACTAGCAATGACACTCTAGTACCAAGAAGCATACCTCCTGCCCAAATCTAGGATGTTACAGGGGACCAGGGCTCCTTGGAGAAATGGCTGATTTGGGTTTATGCGAGATGAGCCTGGAACATCTGGTGATGCCAGAATATAAGAAAGTGCTCAAAAAATGATGTAGATCCAGGAGTCAGTATGAAAGACCTTCTGCTGGCAAAATCTGGGGCATTTTTGAAGATCGGGATAATTACAGTAATGGATTATAACCCAATGCATAAAATAAGAATCCACAAGTCCTTATGGATAATAAAGAGGACTAGTAATCAATAAATATAAAAGAAATAATGGGATTAGATAACTGTCATTTGCTACCATCTTAGCAAAAATGGATTGAAGTCATTGATTTCAGGTAAAAATCATCAATGGATAGTAAAGCTAGTGGGTGAAAGTCCAGGAAAAATAGAACCCTTACACCTCAGATATTTTCCCACAGATTACTAATTAATTACAAATAGGAGAAATGGTAACTTTCCAGTGGAGAAACCTAGAGGTCACCACCTTAAGAGATCAAAATAAACATCACCTAGAATGGGACATGTCCCTCTGGATATAATGCACTGAAGACACTTCATATAGGTCATGTTCCTGCTCACATTGCACTACCCGAATCTGATCATGACAAAACATCAGACAAACCTAAATTTTGAGATAGTCTGTAAAACAACTGGCCCATCCCCTTCATGAGTATCGAGAATGTCAAAGTCATGAAGGGAAAAGAAGGGCTGAGGATGGCTTCAGATGGAAGGAGACGCATGAGACATGACAACTAAATGCAGTGTGAGCCCCCGGACTGGACCATGATCTGCTCTCTAGCACCTGCACCCCATTTGTGGACAGGGCTACCAGAGGGTGGCTGGTGTTCCTTTCACGATTGTAGAGCAGTGTTCCATGGATACATGCCAAACTTGTTAATATTCAGATATAAGATACATGTGGATGTCTGGCCCCAAGACAGGAATGCTTGATTTGCCTGGTCATGTCTGGGCAGAATCACCAGGTGAGTCCCCAAATGCCCAACAGTTCTGAATTGGTGAGAGAACTGAAGGCTCAGTGATCATGAGGCTAGCTCTTGCACACTTGGATGTAGATCAACCTGTGTGTGTGTATGTGTGTGTGCGTGTGTGCACGCACATGTTCCACATCAACCTTGTGAGTGTTCGCTCCCTGGAGTAGGGCTGGGGCTGCTGTGCCGTGTGGTGGGTCCCCAACAAGAGAAAAGGGGGCCCGGGCTGGTACAGCTGTAGCACAGACAAGCAGAGGCCAGGGAGTGAGCAGATATAATATTTAATAAGCTTGCTGTGTATGCTCGAACTTGAGCCTACCCTGGTGCTCACACCCCTTGGACAGACAATCTGGGCCAGGGTTGACAGCCCGGGTGGATCTGGGACTCTGCCCACTCTCAGCCTGTGTTCCTCTAACCTGAATGGGCTGCTCTATCTGTGCCCCAGTAATAATGGCAGTCCATCACGTCCATCCCCTCAGGAGGCGAGACTCTGGGGCCACAGCCATGCCAGGGCTAGCAAGGATTAGAGGGAAGGGGGATCACTGTCTGGGACACAAGAGTGAGATTTGGGGACAAGAAGGTGTGGTACGGGGGATAGGCAGGAAGGTTGAGATGATGGTCTACCTCCCAGCAGGCCCCCAGGGCAGGGATAGGCAGACAGCTCAGAGGTGAACCTCGAGCAGGTAGCGCAGGCAACACTGGCTCTCTTGGTAGATGAGATATTCGCTCTGGGAGAACGTGGAGCTGCTGAACTCTGCGCAGGGCATGGGCTGGCCCTGGGGCACTGCCACTCGCTGTCCATCCAGCTCCAGCTCGGTGTCCTGGGTTGGATCTGCAGGGTAAAGCGAGGGCCATGGGTGACCCAAGGGTCACTGGTCCTTGGCTTTACCAGTAAGTTCTGCCTCCTATGCTTTCCACTTCTGCCACAGGGGAACACCTGCTCATTCCCACCTTGGGATCTCCAAACCACTGCACAGGCTGGGCCTTCTGCCTGGAATATCCTCCCTATTTCTCTGCCTAGAAAATTCCTACTTATCTTTCAATGCTTAGTCAATGACACCTCTTCTTTGAAGCCCTCTTGGATACCCAGGAACGATATGTTGAATCAGCAAATGTTTGTCGAATGACAAAGTGAATGAGGTAGTGAGAAAGCCTGCTTCTTTTTGCCCCTCTCCTCAGCTCCCTCCCTGCTCACGTCTTCCCTGAAAGCATTCAGGTCCCCTAGCTCAGCCCCAGGTGTCGATTCTCAGGCCTGTCTAGCTTTTCAGGACTCACCAGGCTCTGTGTGGCCTCGGGCAATGACACTGTTGAAGCCAGGGGGTGGCTGCTTCAAGCTGGGGTCGTCGATGGTGATGTGGTATTCTCTGCCCAGTGCCACCTCACCCAGGAACATGTAGCCAATTTGGTGGGGTCCGCAGGACATACCAGTAACTGGGGGACCCAAGGAAGCTCAGTGTGGGCAGCGTGGCCCTCCGTGACTCCTTGGCCCCCCTCTGCTACATCCTTACCTCCTCTGGTTTTGGGCCCTGAAAAGTGCCCACTCTTATTTTTTTTCAATAGTTTATTGTCAAGTTGGTTTCCATATAACACCCAGTGCTCATGGGTGCCCTCCCCCATGCCCATCACCCCCTTCCCCCTCTCCTCCACCCCCATCAGCCCTCAGTTTGTTCTCGGTATTCAAGAGTCTCTCATAGTTTGCCTCCCTCCCTCTCCCCAACTATTTTCTCCCCTTCTCCTCCCCCATGGTATTCTGTTAAGTTTCTCCTGTTCCACTTATAAGTGAAAACATATAGTATCTGTCCTTCTCTGCCTGACTTATTTTGCTCAGCATAACACCCTCGAGTTCCATCCACGTTGCTACACATGGCCAGATTTCATTCTTTCTCATTGCCTTGTAGTATTCCATTGTATAGATAAGCCACATTTTCTTGATCCATTTGTCAGTTGATGGACACTTAGGCTCTTTCCATGTTTTGGCTATTGTTGAAAGTGCTCCTATGAACATTGGGGTACATGTGCCCCTATGCATCAGCACTCCTGTATCCCTTGGGTAAATTCCCAGCAGTGCTATTGCTGGGTCCTAGGGGAGTTCTATTGTTAATTTTTTGAGGAACCTCCACACTGTTTTCCAGAGGGGCTGCACCAGTTTACATTCCCACCAACAGTGCAGGAGGGTGAAAAGTGCCCACTCTTATAACACCAGCTTGTTAAACATCCTTAAAAACACCCCTTGTCCTGACCGTGCTCCCTCCCACCCCTTACCCCACTCCTCGGATCCCTGAGAGCAGGTGTCTGCAGCCGCTCCTCCCCAACACCAAGGTCAGCAAAGGGCTCCCAGTGACCAAATCCAGGGCAGAGGCCTTTTCTCTCTGGCCTGCTCTGCTGATCTTGCCACTGGCACCCTCCACCCCCTAGCCTGGGACCTTTGCACTGGCTCTCCTGAGGCTACCCTCTAATCCTTCGTAGGCTCCTCTGCCCTCCTGGTGGACAACCAGGAGGTTGGCCTTGGGCAACCTCAGACATCCTAGAACGTCAGCCCCATCCAACCTTGCTCTCTTGGATCAGCGGGTGGTGGTGATCTCCAAGGATGGGCTGGCCGAGGAGCCAGTCTGGGGAGATCTCCTCAGTGAGGACACCTCTGGATCAAAACTTGGAGGTCATCAGAGATATCTTCAACCCTGTCACACTTGCTGCCCATCCCACCTCCCACACGCCCCTCTCACGGATTCTTTCTTCCCCCACCTCCACTGCCTGGGTTGTGTGCCCATCACATCTGGCCTGGGTGAGAGCATGGCCTCTCTGTGCCTCTGGCCTCAGCTGCCCTCCCTAAGCTGTAGCCACTGAGATGCTGCTGCTATACATAAGTCTGGTGAGGGTCCCCATCACTATCTGGATAAAGCTCCCTTGATGTTCTGGGCCCCAGCCCTCCCACCCACACCTGGCATTTGCTTGGAGCCTTATCATCAGGCTGTGCTCGGAGGTCCTGACCTCCCAGCCTATGTGCCACTTCCTAGTTTCTTTACCTCCAAGCTCCTCTTTCACCGCACCCCCCTCCACATCCAGCTGGCACCCTCATCCTATCTGCATGACCTGCTCCAGGAAGGGATGCTGCCTGGGGCTGTCTGACCTGTCTCTGACCACTGGCCCCTCCTCTGGGTCCCCCCAGGCCTCAGGATGCCCCAAAGAGCACTCTGGTCAGTAGCTATTCAAGGTTTCCTCTCCTGGAAACACTGCGTGTTGGACGAGCACTGGGCCTGGTCGTCCCTCGTGTCTTGCACCTGCCCAGGTGGCCCCCAGGGGTACCTCACCATAGCCCGCTGACTTGCTGTTCTCTGAGGCGAAGTAGATGCCCTTGCCAACGCGGCCACCGGAATGTGGCATGATGCGAAGCCCACTGGTGAGGATGGTGGCCACCACAGCCACATTGGTGCCATGCCACAGTAGCTTCCGATTACCCAGCTCGGAGTGGGCCTGGAACCTATTTCCCTGAGGGGGAGGCGGTGGGAACAGGAAAGGTCATCCTATCCAAGCTCAGGTGCTTCTTCCTGCTGCTCAGAGAGTACCACCAAGGCCAAAGTCCCCTCTGGCCAATCACACCCACTCATGCACACATGCACAAGACCTGGGTCTGGGGGAAACTGTCAAGTTGCTAAGGTGACTCACTAATGGGCAGGCACATAAGCCAAGGGCATTCCTTCAGGGTCAGGTAGTGATAGGGGAGTGGGTTGGAAGGACTCTCCCTTACCTCCCCTTCTCGGTTCACTTTCCAAACATGTTGAAGAACAGGGCACCTGTAGGTGTTGCCCGTCTGTTCTAAGTAGGTATGTATCACCTGCAAAGAAAGCAGAAGCTGGGTGCCGAGACTAACATGTGTGGACAAACCCCCACTGGTGCCCCAGTCCCGGAGCGCTCCTTGGGCCCTACAGACACAGGAAGAGAAGGCCAAGGCCAAGGGATTCCTCTGCACACCAGGAGGGCAGATGGGCAGAGGGACAGTGCCCGCTATTAGCTGGGCTCCTCTGTGGGACCCGGCCCACCTTGTACTCGTGTGCCTCTGGGTCCAGCAGCTGGAGCTGGCACTTAAGGAGCTGGTAGTCTCGGTCCAGTGGGTGTGGCACCTCCTCCACCTGCACCTCCTCGGGGGCTGCCTGCAGGGTCTGAGCCAGCTCGATGTCTGCCAGCACCTAAAGCGGTGGGCACCGGCAGCTTGTCTGTCTTCTCAACTCCCAGCCTCCTCCCTCCCAAAGACTGGGACCACGGTTACCCCACCTGTCTGTCCACCTGTACATCCCCCCCATCTACCTGCATAGACTTCCCCTCCCCTGTCCTTCAACCCATCCATTTGGTCCACCTATCTGGCCTTCTTGGCCATCTGTCCTCCATCTCCCTTGCCCAGTCTGTTGTCTGCTCCACTGTCTGCCCACTTGCCGCCCCTCACCAGCAGCATATCCTTTTTGGCCTGCAGAAGCTCAAGGGAGTTGATGGATGGGGGCCGATTGCGGCCAAAGTTGTGGGGAATGATGGTGTAGAAGTGGGAGGACAGCTTCTCCAGACTGAGGCCACCATCCGTGGGGTCTTTGAGGGCCGCCTCCAGTGCCTCCAGAGCCTCGAAGCCCCGTGCAATCTGCTGCTTGCTCAACTTCCCTAAGGGCATCTTCTTCACATCTAGGGGAGTGGGGAGGGTCAGGGAGACTCAGTCCCATGGCTCTGCAGCCCCTAGGCCCCTGCAACCTTGCCTGGCTCCTCTCCCCTCACCCAGGTTCATGAGGGTCATAGCATTCTTGAACATGTCCTTGCTGAAGATGTTGGTGATAAGCTTCTGTGTAGCTGCATCCAGAGAGCAGGGCCGCACCTGCTGAACCACGGTCTTCACTGGGCCTCCATCCGTCTAGGGGTAGAGGGCACAGATGAGCAGGGCCAGCTGGGCACAGCCAGAGCAGAGCCTGGCATTAGACAGAGACTAGCTAGATTGAGGCCAGAGAGGGGAAGTCCGTGCCTGAGGCCACATAGCCGGACAGTGGCAGAACACAACTGGCTGGGGCTCTCTGTCTAGTCCCCTCCCTCATCCCAGGGCCCACCACCCTCCCTGGCCACTTCACCTTCACCACGGCTTCCTGGGCCTCGTCCTCTCCCTGCACTTCAATAAGCGTGTACTTGCCAGGGTGGGCCACAAAACGGTCCCGATCCACCCAGCTATTCTTGGTCTTGTCCCGAAATTTCTTCTCAAAGTCCTTCTTTGCATCCTCCAATAACACGAAGTAGCTGAGCTTTGACTGGCCCACCTCTCCCTGCAACCAACAGCCTTCAAGGGGGGGCCTGCCACAGTGCCCACCGTGTACACTAGTTGGCCTCTGTTATGCCTGGGCAGTCAGAGGTGGGGAGGGTTGTGATCAGCAGCTGAGTAAGCTGTGGGGACCCTGGGGGAGTAGGGGGCATGAGCAGGGAGAGGTGGGGAGAAGGTGGGCACAAGGTGGGAAGGTGGCACTCACTACACGACCCCAGTGGTTCCAGCAGGCAAAGCGGTCACCCTCTCTCAGCAGCTGGATGATGTAGAACTTGTTGTTGTTGCTCCCGATGTTGGTCTGGTTCAGGGTGCAGGCGTAGTCTTCGTGCACCTGGGGCCGGAGGGGGCATGGGGAAGGCAGGCTGGCTCGGGCTGCCCCGGAGTGGGACAGGGTACCCAGCTGCACACTGACAGGGGTCTGATGGGGAAGGAGTCATGCTGCACTGGGGCATCAGAGGAGGCCCTGGCAGGGAAGGCCCGAGGAGGTCATGGTTCTGCCCTGAGGGACACAGACTGAGGTGACATGACTAAACCCAGGCAGCTGGGGGGAGTTCAGGGAGGACATGGCTATGTCTTATATCAGGGAATCAGAGAGAGACATTGGTTCTGCCCTGGAGGGCTGACAGGGACACAACCCTGCCATGCAAGGGATCTCAGGGGGACGTGGCCCTGTGGGGCTGCTTTAGGAAGCATCAGTGAGCCCTGGGGAGACTGATGGGTCACAGCCCTGCCTTAAGTATGGCAGGGGGAGGCCTAAGAAGCTCAGGGGCCTGCCCTGGGTCTGAAGAGCAGACATGACCTCCCTGGATCTGATGGGATACAACCCTACATGACCTTTGGGGTCTTGGGGGAACACGGCTTACTTGGGACCTTGAACTATCTGGCCAGAGCCAAGCCCCAGTGGGAAGGGGAGCAGGTCTGAGTGTATTTGTATCTAGGAAGGAGCGGACTCCAAGACTGGATGAGGACTACAGCTTACCTGAGTGCCAGGGCTGTGGCTGAGTGGGCATGCTGGGTCCACTCGGACTATGTGCTTCTCTGTGGGTGCAGCTCTGAGGGCCTTGGCAGTGGAGTGAAAGCTGTCCTCCTCTGCCCCTTGCCGCCCCTTCTTCTTTTTGGGGCCCTCACATTGCACTGGGGGCTTGCGCTTTGGAGCCATGGCTCTTCTGGGGCACAGAGGGGGCCCTCAGGCCTTCATGACCTCTGCATCCCACTTGGCTGGCACAGCATCAACTTGCCCCACTCTGGGTTCGCCCTTTGGTATTCTCTCCCCGCCCCCCTCTAGCCACTGTCTCCCCCTGCTTCCATTTCCCCATTCCCAGACTCAGACCAAAACCAGCTCTCTGCACCAGTCACCTCTCCCTTTCCCCATTCACAGGGGTCAGGCCAGGACGCTGTCCAGTCTGCCCTGGGGTCTAGCAAGAGTGGTCCTCTGCCCTCTCTAGTAATCCGGTATGTCCTGATGAGGGAAGGAAAGTGAAAGGAGAATCTCCTCCCTCCTGCTTCTGGGCTCCTCCTCTCTCCAGAGCACTCTCTGGGTACTGCTTGCTCCTCCCCTGTCTCAGCTGACTCAGATGGAGCTGGCATGGTTGCTGGGCTGAGTCACTCAACTATGGAGGAGAGTGGGCAGTAGCGCCCAGGGGCCACACTCCTGAGGCCAGATCTGTCCCTCTAGAACTTGAGAGCCAGGACCCCAGAAACCATTCATTCCCAAGGGGTTCAAAAGTTCTGGGGTGCCAGTCAAGGTCTGAGATCAGCGACTTTGAACTGCCAGAGGGCAAGGGCCAGTCCCACCCATCCCTGCCCTGCCTTGCAGAGGGCTGTGACAGGGCCATAGGGCACTCACCTAGGAGAAAGAAGCAGTGACCTGGGAGAGATGGCGGCCACCAGGTCTAGTATCAGGACCCCCACGGCAGTTCCAGTTCTAGGGCCTTGTCTAGAAACCCTCCGGAACCTTAGGCGTGACTTGGGGAGTGATTTCCTTAAAACGCCAGAGGTGGGGGCAGGGGCCAGCACAGGAGTGGGGGGTGTGGTTTTCTAACTATCTGGCCACCAGTCAAGTGAGTCAGAGGCTGGGCAGGCGGAGGCCAGCCGCCTATCCCACGGACCCGTGGACACTTGATCGGGATACAGCCAAGGCCTAAGGGACTGACCCGTCCTTAGCGCCGCTTGTCTGGCCTGAGGCTCGCAGTACAAGTCCACCTTGGGCACAGGTGCGGGCACTGCCGACCTCTTCTCCTCTCGAGGCTGCCTAAATTTTCCGGGTTATCTAGTGCCAGGCAGGCTCGTTTTTGCCCCCGCCCCCGACGGGGAGGAGTCACGCTCCGAGACGTGAAACCACTCTGCATCTCTGACGCCTCCCAGCGTTCAAGGGCCGCAAACACAGAGAAGGCCAGTCTCTTCCGACCCGCCCTTGGACGTCAGCCCGCAGCAGGACGCACGCGCCATTGCCTTGTGCCGGAAGCGCCCGGAGAGGCTTGCTACCTACTGGAGCCTGGCGCGGGAGCCTGTAGGAACTGTTGGAGGCGTGGCCACAAGCGTTTACCCTATGGGCGCTTGGGGGCGTGGCAGAGTTTACAAAAGGACCCAATGGAGCTGTGGGAGGCGGGGCCCACCGGGCAATGGGAGCCTATCCGGACCCGGGTCTTGCCAGACCAACCGGGTTTAGCAGCCACGTGAGTTCTTCGTGGCGGTCGCTACACACACGGTGGGCAGCATGTCGGCGGCAGCGGCGGCTAGAAAACGCGGAAAGTCAGCCTCGGGGGCCGGTGCAGGGGCCGCCAAGCGGCGGCGGAAGGTGAGCCTGGCGTTTCTGCGGGCCAGAGTCAGTCCCGTAACTGGGACCACCGTCGTCTCCTACGGACACCCAGGTCCCTGGGTCCTCCGCGGCCCAATTTTTCGGAATCCCAGCTGGAGTCAGCTTCGTTCCTCCCTCCGCGGGCCAAATCCTGGAAGGCCTTGCAGTTGAGCCGGGGGGCCAAACTGCCTTTCCTAGTCCTGCGCCTCTCGAGGGATTGGAAAGGGCCCTTGGATAGTGCCGGGGTGGTTGGGACCCTTGACCAACGAAACGATTATTTAATTCTCAGGCCGATTCTGCTGGGGAGAAGGGCAAGTCCAAGCGAGGCGGCAAGATGAATGAGGAGATCTCCAGCGACTCTGAGACTGAGAGGTGAGCACTCTTCCACCTAGGGGAAGGGGACACTGGGGCCCATGGTGTATGGAAGACTCGGTGAGTCTGGGCAGAGCTGGGCCTAGAACCCAGGTCTCCCGCCTTTTTGGCTCTTAGGTATTGGCTTTTTCCTTTAGTTCTAACCCTGATGAGTAGGACTCATCTTGAGGAGTTTGAGAAGTCTCATCTCCTTCCCTGCAGGGTCTCTGTGTGGGGAGAACCCCTAGTCCCAGTGGGAGACCAGTGAGAACTCCCTGGTTCATGGCAGGGACCTGAGAACAGGCTGGACTGGCTGGTAAGAGAAGAGGGATGTAAGAAATGCTTGCTAGTTCTTCATCTGCTTTTCTTCAATTTCACAGTTGCTGTTCTCTTCCCTGACTCCCAACATGTGCCAGGCACTGACTTTACTGTTGAGAATAGAAATGATCCGGCAGGTGAAGACAAAACGTGTTGTAATGGGATGTGTATTCTACAGTTCTGGGTTCTGGAGACAGGGGAGGGGACATTTAAATAGGGCCTGGAGAGATGAGAAGGAGTTCCTCATGTAGAAGCAGGGAGGACACTCAGGAATCAGAGAAAAATCTAGGGCTTTCCATGGGCCAGATTGGGAGATGGAGAGGATGGAAAGGTAGGGTTGGGGCTGCATCCAGATTGGGAGGGCTTTGAATACCTCCCTCTTTCTGCAGGTGACAGGGGTGGGGCATGCTGGAGGGTTTCAGAGGGGGCTAGCAAGGTGTCAGGCCTGAGCTTGTGGAATGGAGGCTGTCATACCAGAGGATCCTGGTGCCTTCCCTAAGAGCTGGCTTTAGAAATTCAGCTTCTAAAGCTGAGCACATGTTGGCCTTAACATGCTCACATCATACATACTTTTTTTTTTTACTTACTCTGGAGGTTACTCTAGGTAGGTATGTGCCTGGCCCTGTGCCAAATACTTGTAATCTTTAAAGAATATGTTGTGAATGTCTGAATTACAGAATAGTTCATGAAATGTGTTTGTACTCTAAGGAGCAGTGATGAAATGATGAACCCATCATTGCACCCATCACTTAGGTTAGGAACTAGACCATTTGCAGAAACTTGGAAGCCCCAACTGAGTTAATCATTTCTTTGGTCATTCCTTCTTTCCTTCCTTCCTCCCTCCCCTCCTTCTCCTCCTCTTCATTTTTAAAATTCAGATATAATTTACATACAGTAATATTCATCTTTTTTAGTGTACACCTTTTTTTTTTGTGGGTTTTGACAAACACATGCAGTTGTATAATGACCACCACTGTGAAGGTATAGAAGGGTTTCATCACACTCCGGAACTCGCCCCTGCTCCTTTGTAGTCCGTTACTGCCCTCCCTCCAGCCCTTGCTAACTACTATCCCTGGAGTTTTGCTTTTTCCAGAACATCAAATGAGTGGAATCATCTGCTTTCCTTTAGAGTTCTGTCTCCTATGTGTGAACTCCTAAACAGTAGACGAATTAGTTTGGGTAAAAGGAGTGCAAGTTCTAACCTTGGCTGGTTAGCAGAGCAGCCACCAACCCTGTTGGCTGAAGGCTTGCTGAGCACTGAGTACTAAATGGTCTCTGTGGCCTGCTTTAGCCGTAGCTTCCTTGAGAATTTCCAAGGTCCTCTCTGGGAAAGTTGTGGGCAAGGTCATGAATGAGTCCTGGGGAACAAATGGGGCATTTGACTAGGTATCTTTAGGTACATGATCAAAGGGGATGGTTCCTGTGACCTACCTCTAGCTGCCAAGAGCAAGTCAAAGTAGGACTTGCCTTGGGTAAAGAGAATGCACTCAGCTGGGGTAGGAGTGGTGCTTGGAAGGGAAAGCAGAAACTTCACCACAAGGTCAGCCAAGACCAGTTAAGCTTCACCTGGAATCCTGTCCTCAAGGTAGCGGATGGTCTATGGCAATGAGGATGAGGCAGTGACATCCCAGCGTGTCTGCCTCTTAGGTCCTTTTATCAGACCTGGCCTGGCTGCGCCCCTCTCGGGGGGTGGTTCTGCGATTTACCTTTTCTGCTTTCCATGTTGGATCTCCTATTCCCTGTCTCCCGTGCCTTTCTCATTCTCAGTTTTTCCTCTTGTTTGGGGAGCACATCGCCCATCCCTTAATGACGTTTAGAAAAGACCAGTCCTGTGGCACCTTGTATATCTGATAATAATTGGCATGGCCTTTCAGGAGTTCACATTTTCCTTCAGAATTTTATGTGTGAGGCTCCTTGTCTGCCTGCTTTTAGTGTTGCTGTTGAGACTTCTGAAGACTTTTGATTCCTTTTTTGTTTTTTAATGTTTATTTATTATTGAGACAGAGAGAAACAGAGCATGAATAGGGGAGGGGCAGATAGAGGGAGACAGAATCTGAAGCAGGCTCCAGGCTCCGAGCTGTCAGCATAGAGCCTGACGTGGGGCTCGAACCTACAAACCATGAGATCATGACCTGAGCTGAAGTTGGACGCTTAACCGACTGAGCCACCCAGGTGCCCCTGATTCCTGACCCTTAGTATGTGACCCTTTTCTCAGCAGCCTGTAGAACCTTCTCTTTCCCTCTAGAATTGAGAAATTTCACAGTGCTCTTTTTGGGTTTTGGGTCTCTTTTCACCCTAATGTCAGGCACTGGGTGGGTCCTTTCAGTTTGCTAAGTCACCTCTTTTGGTTTTCTGCATGTGTAATTGTTGGCCTTGGGGGCTGGCAGGATGGGACAATTGAGTGTCGGGAGGCAGCAAGGAGGCATGATCCTAGAGGCCAGAGGAGCAGGGTGAGCCCCCTCAGAGCCAGCCCCTTCCCACAGCCTAGCTCCCAGGAGGACTGAGGAGGAGGAGGAGCTGGAGGAGACAGCCCAGGAAAAGAAGCTACGCTTGGCCAAGCTCTACTTGGAGCAGCTCAGGCAACAAGGTGAGCCCATGCGCTGGGCCTGTGAGTGCAGGGTCTGTGCCTAAGGCTGCCTGCCGCACCTGATGGGTGACTGATGCAGGGACCTGGTGGACTGCCAGAGCTCCTGGCGCCAGTGGCCCCGGGGGAGAGTGGCTAGGAGGTTAACGGGCCTCCTGGGCTGGGCTAGACCTTCAGGGGGCTTCAGCCTGATCTCTAAGTTAAGGCAGGGGGTAGGCAGGAGGAAACCTCTCCTTTGCCCAAGGCATCCTGAACTTCCCATGGGACACAGCCTGAGTGTTGGGGGCCCAGGATGGAGGTGGTGGGGGGGTGGGGACGGGAAGGGGGAAGTGGAGTCTCGGCCTGGGTTCACTTGGTCTGGTCTGTCCTTGCACAGAGGAGGAGAAGGCTGAGGCGCAGGCATTTGAGGAGGACCAGGTGGCAGGGCGCCTGAAGGAGGACGTGGTGAGTGTGGAGGGAAGGTGGTGGGAGAGAAGGGTGGGGCTGGTCCGCCCCTGGTCCGGCTCACCCTCTCCTTTCTCTGCAGCTCGAGCAGAGAGGCAGGCTGCAGAAGTCGGTGGCAAAGGAGGTGAGTGGGCAGGGCACTTTGGTATAAGATTGGAGTGAATCAGGGGTCCCGCCTGGGTTGGTGGGCATGTGGCCCAACTGGGGGCTCAGGCTGTGAGGTCTTTGCTCTGGAACGTGGTGGGTGGGCACTCGGGCAGACACGACCAGATAGGTCTGATCCTTGGAGTCCTGCATCCAGTTTGCCTTCTGGTCAGGGTGGTGGAAAAGAATGGTGCACGCATGCGTGCGCGTGTGTGTAGGGGCTTCCTGCCCCCTGTCGCAGTGACCCAGCCCTGCCCACCCAGATTCAAGCCCCAGACCCAGCCGACATCCGAGTCTTACGGGGACACCAGCTCTCCATCACATGTGTGGTCATCACTCCTGACGACTCGGCCATCTTCTCTGCTGCCAAAGACTGCACCATTATCAAGTGTGAGTGAACAGCTGGGTGGGGGTGCAGCCCCCCAGGGGTCTTTGGGGAAGGCTGGTCAGTAGAGGAGGGAGTAATCAGGGCAGAGTGAGGCCTGATGGGGAAAGCTAGAAGTAAGTTTGCTCCTGAAGGATGATGAACTGAGGCAGGATGATGATTGAATGAGGAGGGATGCTGCAAGTGGGCAGCTGGACGACTGAGGCTCCGTGCAGTCCTGGGATTGCGTCCTGGTCCTCCTGGGTCTCCTCTTCGACAACTGAGTACTTCCTTCATCCACCCTCAGGAGAAACTGGAAGAATGCGCACCCTTGGTCCTAAAGCACCATCCTGTCCCTCTCTTTGGGGATTTGTAGCTGCTTTTTTGGGATTATTGTCACCATGTGAGGAAACTGAGGGGACTTGTGCAGGATCTCACGGTGGCTGAGCCAGATCTTCAGCCCTGAGGCCACGACCTTTTCCACAGCCCTGTGCTGCCCTTGCGGGGCTTAGCAGTCAGTCTCTCCTCCATCGCAGTAGCCTCTCTCTTTCCTGGTGTCAGGGAGTGTCGAGAGTGGACGGAAGCTTCATGTGATCCCACGAGCCAAGAAGGGTGCAGAGGGGCAGCTCCCCGGCCACGGCAGCCACATCCTCTGCATGGCCATCTCCTCCGATGGCAAGTACCTTGTAAGGCAGGGTTGGCCCCGGGGGCGGGTGAGAGGCCTGGACACACAGTGGGTGCCCGGGGCCATTGTCATCATCCCCACAGGCCTCAGGTGACCGCAGTAAGCTCATTCTCATTTGGGAGGCCCAGAGCTGCCGACACCTGTATACTTTCACGGGACACCGGGACGCTGTGTCGGTAGGAGCTGTGGATGTTTGGCGGGGCTTGGGCGATGGGGTGAATGAGGCAGAGGGTCCCTGGGGTCAGAGAACCTGGCACTTCTGTGCAGTGAGTGGCACCGTAAAGGGTATAACGGGGTAGAGGGATAGGGAAGCGCTGGGAGAGGCTGCGTGGGCTTGCCTGAGAAGCAGGGAGGCCTCTGAGAAGTCTGCAGCTGCTTGATGGCCGGGGAGTGTGCCCTGGTTCCTGTGCCTTGTAACCTGCTTTTCGGGAAGTCCTCCCTGGGCCTGACCCCTGTCTCAGCCGCTGTAGTCCATGTCCCCTTTCACCCGCTCTCCGTGTTCCCTTAGGGGCTGGCCTTCCGCAGAGGCACCCACCAGCTCTACAGCACGTCCCATGATCGCTCTGTGAAGGTGTGGAACGTGGCGGAGAACTCCTATGTGGAGACGCTGTGAGTGTGTGCAGGCAGAGGGTGTGCGGATGTGTGCGCCTGTTCACGAGTGACCTTATCTTCCCTCTGCCCCCCTCCAGCTTTGGGCACCAGGATGCTGTGGCCGCGCTGGATGCCCTGAGCAGGGAGTGCTGCGTGACGGCCGGGGGCCGAGACGGAACGGTGCGTGTGTGGAAGATCCCAGAGGAGTCCCAGCTTGTCTTCTATGGCCACCAGTAAGGCGATCCACTGGGCCGGGCTGGGAAGGGGGCTGGGGGAGGGACCGTGCCCCTTACCACTCCTTTTGCCAGGGGCTCCATCGACAGCATCCAGCTCATCAATGAGGAGCACATGGTGTCGGGTGCGGATGATGGGTAAGAGCTGCCTTTTGGATGTCTCAGGCCACTGCCACTGCTCCTGGACTTGCCTCCTGGAACCCCCCTGTGCATCTGGTATAATTCCTTCCACTGAGTGGCCTTTCTGTCCTACCCCAGCCCCTTGCTGATCACGTTCTCTGTCTGCAGCTCTGTGGCCTTGTGGGGCCTCTCTAAGAAGCGGCCACTTGCCTTGCAGCGTGAGGCCCACGGGTTACGGGGGGAGCCGGGCCTGGAGCAGCCCTTCTGGGTGTCGTCGGTGGCAGCCCTGCTCAACACGGACCTTGTAGCCACAGGCGGGTGCCCTTTGAGGCGGGGAGGAGGGGGTTGCAGGGTGGCCCGATGTGGAGGGGCTCACCGTCCCCCTGTCCCCCGCAGGCTCCCACAGCTCCTGCGTGCGGCTCTGGCAGTGTGGGGAGGGCTTCCGGCGGCTTGACCCTCTCTGTGACATTCCCCTGGTGAGTGGGGCTCGAGTGCCCAGCCTGTGTTTACCACCCTCCCGAGCCCCAGGAGCTTGTGGCCCCTGGAATTAGACCCTTACTCTATTTTCCTGCCGGAATGGAGGCTCCTCAGGTCAGGGCCAGCTACACCTTCACTTTTTCATAGTCCCAGCTCCTACCACAGGGCCTGACAGGAACCCTGCCTCCTTTTTCCTTTTCCTTCTTCCCCTCCTCCCCTTTCCCCTCTTCCATCCCCACCCCGTCCCCGGTGCAGGGGAACGAGGCAGGGACAGGGCAGGGAACAGTGGGTGCAGAGGCATGGAGGGCCTGGCACTCTGATGGGCTCTGCATGGCCGGTGCCGGATTGACACCAGGCTAGGGCTTGTGAACGTGTGGCACCCTAAGGGGGATTGGCAGGATGGTCAGCGACACCTGGTGACAGTGAAGGGCTTGGTGATGGTCATGGGGTCTCCAGGACGCCACAGCCAGGAGCTAAGCCCTGGGCCACTCCTGACACCCGGCGTACTTGGCATACACTGTCTCCTTAAGTCCTCACAAACTCACTGTGCAGCTGCTGCTTCGGTTTCCTCCACCTCACAGGTGTGGAGCCTGCGGCCCTGAGAGGTCAGGGGCTGCTCTGGGTGGCAGGAGGCAGAGCAGGGATTTGAGCTAGGCCCACTGAGGCCAAGCCCTTGGCTGTGAGGCTGGGGTGTTAGGGGGATCTTTTCTCACACCTTTCCATGTCTTTCCCTCTTCTCAGGTGGGCTTCATCAATAGCCTCAAGTTCTCCAGCTCCGGGGATTTCCTGGTGGCCGGGGTGGGGCAGGAGCACAGGTATGAGGCACCCTTGGAGGGGTGAGGGTGGCGAGGCTGGGCCGCACGGTGGGAGTGTGGGTCCTCGGGCCTGGCCTCAGCTGCTCCTTTCATTTTGTCCTCTGCAGGCTTGGCCGCTGGTGGCGCATCAAAGAGGCTCGGAACTCCGTCTGCATCATCCCCCTCCGCAGGGCTCCCAGGCCCCCCACGGCCGGCTCCTGATGCTTCTCCACTTTATTTAAGTCCCTCCCAGGCCAGGCCCTGCCCTCTTTGTATTAAAAGCCTCCTCTTTTGGACCTGTCTCTTGCAGCTTCTTGGGTCGGGAGAGTGGGTGATGGCGGGACTGTGGGTTGGAAAAGGCCAGGGAGGGACAGGGCTCCCACAGTCTCCCTTCTGCCTCTTTGGTGGCGGAGAGCTTTTTATCCTTTTCCATGGACCTTGGGGATGGAGACCTCAGAAATCTGGTCCCTGAGTATCCTCTGTGACCTTATAAGGCCAGCTCCCCAGCCACTTCTCTGGGGGCAGGTGTCAGAAGCTGACCCCTCAGCTAGGAAGCCATGGCTGTCCAATTATGTGTTGGGGCTGGCTGGGGAGTCCGAACTGACAAGAAGACCACTAGGCCTACAAGTCAGGGGGACCTGCGCTGCCCCCTCCCGCCCCCCCAGACCAGGTCAAGAAGCTAGAGAGGACAGACTGCCCCTGGGGTAGAGGGGACAAACTGCACTTCTTACTGCCTGGGGACAAGTGTCAGACTTGGAAATATCTCTGCCCTTGGTCTGAATGATAGCTGGGCTGTCACCTTCCTGAAGGTTCATACTCCTGATTTTACCCACTGGATAATTCACTCCTGCCACGGGAGAAGCCAGAGGAGGCACACTGGAGGTGTAGAAGTGTAGTGAAGGCTCCTCTTCATGGACAATGAGAAGGGAACGTGACAGATTCTGCTCTAACCTTTCCCTTAACCCATTGGGCTCAACCACTGAGCCTGTGGTTCTTAAGGAGCAGTGTGGTCTGCTCAGGAAGCCACAGGGCTTCTCTCCTGCTCCCATGCTCTTGAGGCCTCACCCTCATATAGACCTGCTCCTGCCTGCCCTCATTCTCCTGAGGCCAGCGGGGTCAGGTTCAAACAGAACCCCTGAATCCTGTTTGAGGTCAGAAGACGTCGATAAAATTCATTTCCTGTGTCTTGCCTCCAATTCAGCTCAATGATGGCATAAACATACCTCCTAAAGACAGTGCAAAGCAACCCTGAAGTATACCGTAATACACTAACTCCTTTCCTATGGAGCGCTCCTAGCTCCTGCTGGGGGAAAACCACAGCCTTGAGTCTTTGCACCCCTCTAAGTGATGCATCGTTTTTCTTCCGGCTGCTCCTGTGATTTTTCTTAATACCTGATTTTCAGCAGTTTAGTTATATATCTGGGCACAGTTTTCTTGAATACATCTTTATTTTTTATTGTGTTAAAATACACAACAAATTTTACCATTGTAACCATTTTTAAGTATACAATTCAGTGGTATTAGGTACATTCACAGTGTGCAGCTGCTGCCACTGTCCACCTGCCAAACACTTACAAATCTGAAACTCTGTACCTATTAAACAATAACCCTCCCAGACCCCCTCCTCCCTAATGCCTGGCAACCACCATTTTACTTTTTATGAGTTTGATTACAACTAGCTCCTACAAATGGAATTACACCATATTTGTGTTTTTGTGACTGATGCATTTCTGATGTATTTCACTTCACATAATGTCCTCAGGGTTCATTCATAATGTAGCAGGTGTCAGAATTTCCTTTAAGACTGAATAATATTCCATTGTATGTATATGCCACATTTTGTTATCCATTCATCCACCAATGGATACTTGGGTTGCTTCCTTGTTTTAGCTATTGTGAATAATGCCGCTATGAACACAGCTGGACAATAACTCTTCAAGACTGCTTTTGTTTTTTCGGTGTATGGCTAGAAGTGGAATTGCTGTGACATAGGGGAATTCTATTAATTTTTAGAGGACACTCCATGCAGTTCTCTACAAGGGCTGTACCATTTTACATTCCCACCAATGGTGCACAAGGGTCCCATTTCTCCCCATCCTTGCCAACACTTGTGTTTTGTTGTTTTGTTTTTTGATAGAGCCATCCTAAGGAGTGTGAGGTGATACAGCCTTTCACTTTTGATTTGCATTTCCCTAACGATTAATCATGTTGATCTTTTCAGGCACTTATTGGCTACTCAGATATTTTCTTTGGATAAATACCAGTTCAAGTGCTTTGCCCATTCAAGTTGTTTGATTTTGTTGTTGTTGATTGAGTATATCCCCTTTGGTGTTTGCTGAGATACTTGAATTTGTGGATTTATGCCTTTCACAAATTTGGGTAGTTCTTAGCCTTGCTTCAAAAGTTTTTTTTCTACATCAACTTCTTTATTTCTGGGACTCTAATAACATAAGTGTTAGACCTTTTAATATTGCCCCACAGATTGCTGAGGCTCTTTTAAATTTTTCACAAGATTATTTCTCTCTGGATTATTTCATTCCTATTGCTTTATATTCAAGCTAACTGATTTCTCTGTTGTCTGCATTCTGCTAGTGAGCCTGCCAGTGAGTTCTTTATTTCAGATTTTGTATTTTACAGTTATAAAATTTCCATTTGATTCCTCTTTAAGTTTTTTTTTTGTTTGTTTTGAGTTTTTAAAGTTTATTTATTTTGAGAGAGAGAGAAAGCACGAGTCAGGGAGGGGCAGAGAAAGAGGAAGAGAGAGAATCCCAAGCAGGCTCCACACTGTCAGTGCAGAGCCTGATGCGGGGCTCAAACTCAAGAACCACAAGATCATGACCTGAACCTAGATCAAGAGTTGGACACTTAACCAACTGAGCCACCCAGGCACCTCTTGTTTATTTTTTAGTAATCTCTGCACCCAGTGGTAGGCTCGAACTCACAATCCTGAGATCAAGAGTTGCATGCTCTATGGATTGACCTAACCAGGCACTGCTCTTTTATTTTATTTTAGTTTTTGTCTCTTCTGAGAACTATGTTTTCATTCATTTAGAAAGGGTTCACCTTTACCATCATGGAAGATGGTTATAACTGTTTAAATGTTGTTGTCTGATACTTATAACATTAAGTGATTGTCTTTTTTCTTAAGAATTAATCAGATTTTCCTAGCTCTTCACAAATTGAGTAATTCTGGATTGCATCCTGGGTGTTTCCTCTAGCCAAGAAGATGATTTTTCAGGAGCTCATGGTGCTATCACTGTGACAGTGCAGCTCTATGACTTTGCCTTGGGGCAGAGCCATGGGAGAATACAAAAACAGGAAAACAGGAGGGAAAAAAAAAGGATGTTGTCCATAATCACTGGCTTAAGGAGTGACTTTTTCTGATCCTCTGGTAAAAAAGAGGGGCTTTCTCTTGGATTATTTGCCACCCACACTAGTGCAGTTCTGTGTTTTGGGCCACCTTCAGCTCTAATGTGGAAACTGTAACTGCTCAATTTTGTCTTTCTTCCCCAATCCAGCTGCTATCACCTACTTTTCAGAGTCCAGTTGCTTTCTCCTTGACTTATTAAAAATGTTCATTTTAGAGGCATGTGAGCGGGGCGGAGAGAGAGAGAGAATCTTAAGCCGGACTCAATTCCATGACCCTGGGATCATGACCTGAGCTGAAATCAAGAGTTAGATGCTCAACTGACTGAGCCACCCAGGAGCCCCTCCAGTTGCTTTTTGTATTCTAGCCATAGTGTTTAGTTGTCATCACTGGGAGAGATCAGCTGTAGCGCTCTTATTCCATCTTGCTGGCACCAGACTCCGTGGTATTTTAAAGAAATTTTAAAAGATGGTCTTTTCTAGGAGCACCTGGGTGGCTCAATCAAGCCACCGAATCTTTTTTTTTTTTAAATGTTTATTTACTTATTTTGAGAGAGAGAGAGAGCACGAGACAGGGAGGGGCAAAGAGAGAGGGGGAGAGAGAATCTCAAGCAGGGTCTGTGTTGTCAGTGCAGAGCCCCATGTGGGACTTGAACTTACGAACTGGTGAGATCATGACCTGAGCTGAAATCAACAGTTGGACGCTTAGCCCACTGAGCCACCCAGGTGCCTCCACTGACTCTTGATTTCAGCTCAATTCATAATCTCTCATTTTGTTGACAACATGGAGACTGTTTGGGATTCTCTCTCTCCCCCTCTCTCTGCCCCTCCCCTATTCACACGGTCTTTCTCTCCTCTCTCAAAATAAATGAATTAAGAAAAAAAAAAGATCATCTTTTCTAGACATCCAGATGGCCAAGACACATGAAAAGATGCTCAACATCACTCATTATTAGGGAAATGCAAATTTCCCTGTCAGAATGGCTAAAATAAAAAAAAAAAAAAAACAAGAAACAAGTGTTGACACTGGTGGAGAAAAAGGAACCCTCGCACACTGGTGGTGGGAATGCAAACTGATGCAGCCACTGTGGAAAAAAATATGGAGGTTCCTCAAAAATTTAAATCTGGGGGCACCTGGGTGGCTCAGTGGTTAAGCATTTGACTTCGGCTCAGGTCACGATCTCAACAGTTCATGGGTTCTAGCCCCCCATCAGGCTCTGCTGACAGCTCAGCGCCTGGAGCCTGCTTCAGATTCAGTGTCTCCCCCTACCCCCACTCACTCCTCCTCTGCTCGCGTACTGTCTCTTTCTCAAAAATAAATAAACATTAAAAAATTACAAAAAAATTTAAAAATAGAACTACCTTATGATCCAGCAATCGCACTACTGGGCATTTACCCAAAGGATATAAAAACACTAATTCTAAAGGATATATGAACCCCATGTTTATTGCAGCATTATTTACAATAGCCAGATTATGGAAGCATCCCAAATATCCATGGACAGATGAATGGATAGAGAAAATGTGGTATGGGGGCGCCTGGGTGGCTCAGTTGGTTAAGCGTCCGACTTCGGCTCAGGTCATGATCTCTCGGTTTGTGGGTTCTGTGCTGACAGCTTGCTCAGAGCCTGGAGCCTGTTTGAGATTCGTATCTCCCCCTCTCTCTGACCCTCCCCTGCTCTCTCTCTCTCTCTCTCTCTCTCTCTCAGAAATAAATAAAACATTAAAAAACTTTTAAAAATAACTAAAATAAAATCTCTTAAAAAAGAAAGAAAGTATGATACACACACGCACAATGGAATATTATTCAGCCATAAAAATGAAATCTTACCATTTGCAACATATGGATGGATCTAGAGAGTATAATGCCAAGTGTAATGCCACAGAAAGACAAGCACCATATGATTTTACTCATATGAAATTTAATAAACAAAGGGGAAAAAGAGAGAAATCAAGAAACAGATCTTAACTAAAGAGAACAAACTAATGGTTACCAGAAGGGAAGGGGGGGGGGGGCAGAAATGGATAAAATAAGTGGTGGGGATTAAAGAGTACACTTACTGTGATGAGCACTGAGCAATGTATAGAATTATTGAATCACTATATTGTACACCTGAAACTAATATAACACTGTATATTAACTACACTGGAATTAAAAAGCTTTAAAAAAAAAAAAAAAAGGTGGTCTTTTCCATTTACCCAACATTCACTACTTCTGGGGCCTTCAATTCTACCTGCTGATGTGGGCTTCCATTTGGGGTCTTCCTTTAGCATTTCTTTTAGTGTGAATCTGTTAGCAATTTTGTTTTCTGAAAAAAAAATTTTTTTTTGAAAATGGCTTTATTTCAACTTTATCTTAAAAAATCAAGATATAGGGGCACCTGGGTAGCTCAGTTGGTTGAGCCCCAACTTCAATTCAGGTCATGATATCACAGTTTGTGAGTTTGAGCCCTGCGTTGGGCTCTGTGCTGATGACAGCTCAGAGCCTGGAGCCTGTTTCAGATTCTGTGTCTCCCTCTCTCTCTGCTCCTCCTCCCTCATGCTCTGTCTCTCTCTCGCTCAAAAATAAATAAACATTGAAAAATTTTTTTTCAAATCAAGGTATAATTTATGTATAGTGAAATGAGGAAATTTTAAGTGTGCAGTTAAGTAAGTCTTGCCACATGCATATATCCCATAAATCTGTATCTTATCAAGATACAGGACATTTCTATCACCCCAGAGAGTTCCTTTGTGCCTCTTTCTAATCTGCCCCAGTTCCCAAAGGAAACCCTTGTTCTGATTTCTATCCCTATATATTAGTTTTGCCTGTTATCAAACTTCATATATGGAATTATACAGTATGTTCTATGTTTGTCTTTTTTTTCCCCCTCAACATGATGTCTGGAAGTTTATCAGCGTCACTGTATGTATCATTAGTTCTTTTGCCTTTTGTGTAGTATTTTATGTGTATACTCATAAAATGTATTTATCCATTCTCCTGTTTATAGACATTTGACTTCACTCCAGTATTTGCCTCTTATGAATGTAATACTACGAGCATTCCTGTACAAGTCTTTTTGTGAACATACATTTTCATTTCCCTCAAGTAAATATGAAGGAGTGGAATTGCTGAGTCACAGAGCAGGTGTAGATGTATGCTTAATTATATAAAACTAATTTCCAAACTAATTTCCAAATTGGTCATTCTATTCTGCTAACATTTGGTTCTCAGTTTTTAAAAATTCTTTCATTTGAGCCATTATAATGGATAAGTAGTGGTATCTCATTGTAGTGTATGTTTTGACTTTCCCTAATAAGCAATGATGATGAGAAACTTTTCATGTGTTTGGTGGTTGTTTGTATATACCTTCTCTTATGAAGTGTTGATTTCAGTCTTTTGTCCATTTTTATTAGGTTGCTTATCTTTATTATTAAGTTGTAGAAGTTTTCTATCCTGGATACAAGACTTTCATCAGATATATACACACAAAATATGTACATTTTCTCTCTCTTGTATATATAATATATATATAGTAAGTGTTCTATTCTTTAGCCTATGACTTAAAAAAACTGAGGTTTAATTGACATATAACATTAAATTAGTTTTAGGTGTACAGCATAATGACCTGATATTTGCATATATTGTAAAATGCCTACCACAATAAATCTAGGTAACTTCTGTCACCATACAGTTATAGAAGTTTTTTTTTACTTGTTAAGAGAACTTTTAAGATTTACTCTCAGGGCCGCCTGGGTGGCTCAGTAGGTTAATCGTCTGACTCTTGATTTTGGTTCAGGTCATGATCTCACAGTCGTGAGATCAACCCCCTCCTTGGACTCCGCGCTGACAGCATGGAGCCTGATTGGGAGTCTCTTGCTCCCTCTATCTCTCTCGGCATGCCCCTCCCCCACTTGCACTCATGCACTCTCTCTCCTTCTCTCAAAATAAATAAATAACATCTAAAAAAAAAAAGAGGGCTGCTTGGGTGGCTCAGTCAGTTAAGCATCTGACTCTTGATTTCGGCTCATGTCATATTCTCACAGTTCGTGAGTTCGAGCCCTGCATCAGGCTCCACATTGGCAGTGTGAATCCTGCTTGGAATTCTCTCTCATCCTCTCTCTCTGCCCCTCCCCATTCAAATAAATAAACTTAAATAATAATAATAAAATAAAAAGATTTACTCTCTTGGCAACTCTCAAATATGCCATACAGTATTGTTGAGTATGGTCTCCACACTGAAAAATATGGAACGTTTCAAGTATTTGCGTGTCTTCCTTGCTCAGGAGCCATGCTAATCTTCTCTGTATAGTTCCAGTTTAAGTGTATGTGTTGCTCAAGTGAGTGAGCACCCCAGCTGACCTTTAAACATGCTGTCTTCTGATAAGCAGATGGTTTTAAATGGGATGAAGTCCATTCTATCAATATTTTATACTTATTGTTTTCTCTGTCCTAAGAAATCTTTGTCAACTACAAAGTCACAAAATAATTTTCATGGTTTTTCTTCTAGAAGCTTTATAGTTTAACTTTAATTTTTGTTTAGATCTATGATACATCATGTGTGGATGTGTTTTGTCTATGATATTAGATAGGGGTCAAGATTCTTTTTTCCCCATTGAAAATGCATTTCCTTTCTGTACTGAATTATCTTGATACATTAAAAAAATCAATACACTGCAAATGTGAGTCTATTTCTGACTTCTTTATTCTGTTTCATTGATCTGTTTGTCTCTTCTTACACTAAAACCACATTGTCTTGATTACTATAACTTTTTAGTCTTTCAAGACAGTAAGTCTTGAAATCAGATAATGTAAGTCTATTTTGTCTACCCCTGCTCTCTCTTGGTTCTTTTTGCATGGAATATCTCTCTCTATCCCTTCACTTTTAGGCTCATGTGTGTCTTTGAAGCTGAAGTGAGTCTCTGTTAAGTAGCATTACCAGGGTCTTTTCTGTTTGTTTTGTTCATTTAGCCACTCTATGTTTTTTGATTGGAGAATTTAATCCACTTACATTTAAAGTAATCACTGATAGGTAAGGATTTACTAATGCCATCTTATTGTTTTCTGGCTCTTTTGTAGTTCTTTTGTTCCTTTCTTCTCTTGCTGTCTTTCTTTGATGTTTTTCCATAGTGGTATGCTTAAAAATTTTTTTTAAGATTTTATTTTTTGTTAGGTAATCTCTACACCCAACATGGGGCTCAAACTTAGAGCCACAAGATCAAGAGTCATGTGTTCTACAGACTGAGCCAGCCAAGTACCCCTACAGTGGTATGCTTTGATTTCCTTTTTTTTTCATTTGTGTATCTATTGTAGGTTTGTGCCTTGTGGGTACCATGAAGCTGACATAAATCATCCTATAGTCTAAGTTGATAACAACTTCAATTGCATATACAACCTACCCTTTTACTCCTCCCCCCAATTTTGTTGTCATAATTTACATATTTTTATATTGTATATATAGGGACAAATTGTTGTAGCTATAGTTATTTTTAATAATTTTGTCCTTTAACCTTTATGCTAAAGTTAAATGATTAGCACACCACCAGGTTACAATATTAGAGTATTCTAAATCTGACTGTATACTTACTTTTACCAGTGTGCTTTATGTTTTCATACGTTTTTGTTATTAGTTAGCATCCTTTAATGTCAGCTTGAAGAACTCTGGCAGGTCTTGTGGTGAGAGAGATGAACTGTCAGCTTTTGTCTGGGAAAGTGTCTATCTTGTCTTCATTTTTTTTTTTTATTGTGAACTTTCCTTTTATTTTTATTTTATTTTATTTTATTTTATTTTATTTTTTACAAATAGTTTATTGTCAAATTAGTTTCCACATAACACTCAGTGCTCATCCCCACAATCTTGTCTTCATTTCTAAAAGAAAGGTTTATTCCTGGTTAGCAGGTTTTTTTTTTCTTTCAGCACTTTAAATATATTATATCTTTGAATATATTACTTTCTTATGGCCTGTTCTGCTGAGAAATCCATTGATAGCCTTAAGGGGGTTCCCTTGTTTGTGAGAAAATTTGGTTTTTGTTGCTTTTAAATTTTGGAGGGGGGCTTTGGGGGGGTGTGCCTGAGTGGCTCAGTCGATTAAGCATTTGACTTCAGCTCAGGTCATGATCTCATGGCTTGTGGGCTCAAGCCCTGCGTCAGGCTCTATGCTGACAGCTTGGAGCCTGCAGCCTGCTTCAGATTCTGAGCCTCCCCCTCTCTCTCTACCCCTCCCCCACCCACGCTCTGTCTCTCTCTCTCTCCTTCAAAAATGAATATACCTGCTCCATACTTCTTATTCCTTCTTGATGTGATTTTAAAGATTGTGTGTCTTCTCTCAATCCTGTAATGCCAGATTGGATTCCTGGTAGCCTCCTGTTTGCTTTCCCTGAGGCAATGCTCAACAGTTCAAATTGTGTTCTTTCTCGGTCCTACAGAGTCAACTGGCTTTGTATGCGTGCTCACTAGCCACCTGCAAAGGCTTCTACTTGCCACCCTCAGGGGCCTACACAGGGAGGCCAGCCATGGGTAAGGGAGTATGTGGATGAGTGGCACAGAGTGCTAGAGATGTCCATATGCCAGCTGGGGAATCTGCAGGTGAGGCATCCTCAGTGGCTTGTGGGCAGGCTTCCTGACGGAGTTTGGTTAGAGCTCATGTTCTTTTGATACATTTCAAGCCCTACCTGCTATTCTCTTAGTTCCTCCACACTCCTCAGTCATGTGGCTTACCTCAGTGTTCTGGAAGATATGAGAAATGTACTCTCAGCGACACCTGGGGCTATGACTCTGAGGGGCTACCAGGGACTCACACTAACCAGGTGGGTTTTCAGAAGACAAGAGCAGGCAAAGGTGGGGAGATCTTGTGGCAAGTGTCTTTTGCATGGTTCAGAGCTAAGAACACAGCTAAGAACTTCTATAGTGGCCATTCCTCACCATATGATGTGGCCTTGAGTCCCTCAGGGAAGAAGACAGGAGAGCACTTGAGCCCATTGCAGTCTGTGATGGGGGTCCCAGATGGTCCTGGAAGCCTCATGGAATTTCCTGGACATTGTATGGATAGTTCAACAATTCAACTCTTCCAAGGTAATCATTGGTAGCAATTTGGTATATATACCTTTCTCCCCCTTTATATGCATTTACAATATATATGTATAATTATGTGTCTTGATGACTTTACTTACATGAATGGGATCATAATGATCTCTAACCTTTTCACTTGCAAATATATCTTGGATATACTTCCTCATCAGTACATATAAATCAAATTTATTATTTAAAATTTCTTTCTTCCTTCCTTCTTTCTTTCTCTTTTAAATAAGCTCTATGTCCAACATAAGACTTGAACTCATGACCCTGAGATCAAGAGTCACATGCTCTACTGATTGAACCAGACAGGCACCCCTAAATTCATTATTTTTTTACAGTTATAATTTATTGGTATTCTCTGAGTATTAATGGACAATTAAATCAATCCTTACTTTTACCAGTTAGAGATATTATCAATGACTGGTTATTTTATACACCTGTACACCAGTGGGCCAATATTTCTGGCATCTTGCTTTTGTATCCAGGACTTTGGCCATTTCCAGCAGAAAAGAATGGACAGCACTTTTGTCTTTTCCTTGGAGGGAGCTCAACTATTGGGAGCCATCCTTGTGCCTGAGTCACAGCTGCCCTTATGACATCATAGGTCTACCCCTCCATTCTATCTACTCATCCATGGCTAGAGGAAGACAGACCTGAGGGGGCTTGAACCATCTACACCCAATCCAATGGTGAGTGAGAGACAGACAAACCAGGCTTTTTAAGGATGCTCCCATAGATCTCTTAGGATAAGGGGATCCCCCTGGCATATGAATACTCTGGGAAGCCCTGGAAGCTAGGGATGTGTAGGATACCGAATTGAGAGGGAGGGAGCTCAGTTTCACTATTTTTTTTTAATGTTTTATTTATTTCTGAGAGAGAGAGAGACAGTATGAGCAGGGGAGGGGCAGAGAGAGAGGGAGACACAGAATCTGAAACAGGCTCCAGGCTCTGAGCTAGCTGTAAGCACAGAGCCTGACGCGGGGCTCAAACCCACGAACCGTGAGATCATGACCTGAGCCGAAGTCGGACGCTCAACCAATTGAGCCACCCAGGTGCCCCTCAGAGTCACTCTTGACTTTTCCCTAACTGCTGGTTGCAGGAGACGGACCAGCCTCAAAATATTAATAAGCCCACTGAAGATGAGCCTCAGCAGAAAGAGAAACTGACTGGTTTATCCTCAGTACCACTGGCCTCAGAGAATAATGTAAAGGTAGGGAGAGCCTTGACTTGGATGTTTCTGGTCCTTGTGTCTTAGTGCTTGTGGCTAGTGTTTTTTGCATGGTCCAGAACTAAGAAAGGAATAAACTCACTCTTGTTTGTCCTCTCCTCATTTCTTTTTCAGTCTGAAGGTATAAATACAGTTGATACACAGATAGTGGATGGTGCTGATAAGAAAGCTAGACAAGTATGAGCCCCCTCCCTTGAGACTACACAGGCTGGGGCTGAGAATGTAGGTTCAGTGTTTGTGGAATGGAATGGCCAACACATGGAAAGCTGAGCTTAATCAATATTGTGTGTGTGTGTGTGTGTGTGTGTGTGTGAGCATGTGCATACGTTTGCTTGTTGATTAAGAGTTAAAATGTGAAAGTCAAGAGGAGTAAGTATGGGGAAGAGATAAGAAGTAAAACTTTATGAGGTGGGGGATACTTAATACTATAACATGACAAAGGAAGAGAGAGCAGGTTGTGGTTCAGAGCTGGAGTCAAGAATGAAAGGACAGGATTAGCAAAAGAGGCCAGTTCTCTAGTAGGTAAGGGTCTGAAGGGAAAGATCGCTTGATTAGGTGGGCAGATTCAGGTGGAACATGTAACTTTTTGACCCGTAGTTCATGAGTTCTTGCCCTAGGCTGTCCAACTTGACCCATAAA
Source organism: Hyaena hyaena (assembly GCF_003009895.1). Taxonomy (NCBI): domain Eukaryota; kingdom Metazoa; phylum Chordata; class Mammalia; order Carnivora; family Hyaenidae; genus Hyaena; species Hyaena hyaena. The sequence goes on along the minus strand of NW_024080862.1, from coordinate 578,319 downwards.
ATATAGATAGGGCAGATGTACTTGCATTTTACAGATGGGGACTTTGAGATTCAGAGGTCAACATGTGTCCATGTCCATTAATCAGAGAGTGGCAGAGACAGGACACCTACCTGGTCTTCTTGTTCCAGCCAGTGCCTTGTCCAGTGTTCCTGAGCTTCAGAAGGGCTGACTGTAGACAGGGAATCTGGGCCCCTCTCTGGCATGCCTCCAAACTCAATGGGTAGGGAACATTCTCTGAATGCCACCTCCCCCCTGCCTTTTTTTCTTGCAAGATCCCAGGAAATAAAAATAAATCCTCTACCAGTAATCCAGAAGTCATAAAGATCCAGGCCTGGTGGCGAGGCACCTTGGTACGCCGGACACTACTGCACGCGGTAATCAGAGTGTTGATTATTCAGCGCTGGTGGAAGCACATGCTGACAAAACTGATGGACAGGAGGCGGCGGGCGGCACTGGAGACCTTTACACGGAAGGAGTGGGCGGCAGTCAAGCTGCAGTCCTGGGTCCGCATGTGGCGCATCCGTAGACGCTACTGCCATTTGCTCAATGCTGCCCGCATTATCCAGGCCTACTGGAGGTGCCACTCATGTGCTTCCCGGGGTTTCATCAAGGGCCACTACAGAGTCACTACCAACCAGCTGCAACTGGAGCTAGAAATCTTGCTGGGCACAGGGCCTTGCATTGTGACGGAGTGTATTCCCCTCCCAATAAAGCAGTGAAGTGGTCTTCCCCCAGCCTCTCTGTTTGACAGGTTCCAGGAGGTCAATGCAAATAATGGCAGATACTTCACATCTGGTGCCGAGGAGGCCTGGTTGTCCAAGGCCCCAAGTTTGTTAAGGGGAAGGATCCTGAGCCTTTGTCCAGACTGAGGAGAGACTGATTAGCAAGGTCTGCCATAAGAATAAAAGTTGGTGAAACCTATCTGCCATGTTGGCTAACTCTGGGATCATCCTTCATGTAAATGGTGCCCCTCCCCAAGGTTGCATACAATGGAGGCCTGGGGGATGCTGGGGTTAGTGACGGCAATGGCAGCACATTTGTCAATTCACCCACCTAGGTCTAATTGCTTAGGGCTTGTTCTCTCACCCGCCTGATTGAGAGAAGCCTAACCACCCCAAGCTCTGTGATCCTGGCTTCCATTGGTTACCAAACTGGCCCCATACACAAAGGGCAAGGAGAGACAGAAGGAGGAGGCAGGCTGTTCCAGACTGGTAGGTGGCAGGTTTAATAAACAAGAGAACTTATGTATGAGGCTTGTCTTGGGTGGCTGCAAGGTGAGTAGATCTCACCTGCCTGCCAGAATCTTTTTTCTTTTCTTTTCTTTTTTTTTTTTTTTACAAATAGTTTATTGTCAAATTAGTTTCCACATAACACTCAGTGCTCATCCCCACAAGTGTCCTCCTCCATGCCCATCCCTCCTCCCCCCCACATATATCAGTCCTCAGTTTTTGTCAGCATTCAGGAGTCTCTCATGGTTTGCCTCTCTCCCTTTCCCCCACCATTTCCGCCCTTCTTCTCCCCCTTGTTCCTCCATCAAGTTCCTCCTAATCCTCCTATATGTGCAAACATATGATATTTGTCCTTCTCTGCCTGACTTATTTCACTCAGCATAACACCCTCAAGGTCCATCCATGTTGCTACACATGGCCACATTTCATTCTTTCTCATTGCCATGTAGTATTCCATGGTATAGATAAACCACATCTTCTTGATCCATTCATCTGTTGATGGACATTTAGGCTCTTTCCATGTTTTAGCTATCGTGGAGAGTGCTGCTATGAACATTGGGGTACATGTGCCCTTATGCATCAGCACTCCTGTATCCCTTGGGTAAATTCCTAGCAGTGCTATTGCTGGGTCCTAGGGGAGTTCTATTGTTAGTTTCCTGAGGAACCTCCACACTGTTTTCCAGAGGGGCTGCACCAGTTTACATTCCCACCAACAGTGTAGGAGGGTGCCCGTTTCTCCACATCCTCGCCAGCATCTAGAGTTCTCTGATGTGCTCATTTTAGCCACTCTGACTGGCGTGAGGTGGTATCTCAGTGTGGTTTTGATTTGTATTTCCCTGATGACCTGCCTGCCAGAATCTTAAAAGTTTATATAGAAGCCTTAACAAGGTTCAGTCACATATACTGTCCAGATGCTCTCAATGCCACATTGCTCTCTCAAGGCTGTGTCCTTGAAAAAGGCTCCCACTATAGCATGGTGGGTGGTATGCACATTCCAAGGATAAGGGAGGGGGCAAGGAGCCTTCAGTTGCCTGGGTCCAGCTTGCCAGTCAATGGGCAGTCACATCCTCTCAGTAACCTCCTTCAAAAGCTCCCTGCTCAGCTGGGGACTGTATCCTCATACACAGCCTCTAAGTCAGAATGAGCCAAACTGGAAATTGTTAGGAGTACATAGCCCTAGTCTTCATTCCTACTTCCAGCTCTGTCCCTCACTCTCCAGCCCCAAATGGAGGCTAGGATTCATTCCCCTTCAGACCTGTGGGAGGTTCCACCAGAGTGGAGATGGGAAAGAACGCACTCCACTGCTAGCCAAACCCTGTAGTGAGTGTCAGGTCATAGCATTTCACAGATAAAGAGTTGAGAAGGATCGGCCATGTCACCCTTGCCCTATCCCCAGGCCCAGTCTTAGCAGAGGCTAAGGTGGGGGCCCCTGATAGTCACTTCCAATGAAAAGCTGCTACCTGGAGTGGGATTGGGGCCTAGGTGGTAATAAAGAGACCATTAAGAGGTCAAGAGTAAGCTGTCCTTCTGCATCTGGGCACTGCTATCCCATGGTTTCCTATAGGCAGAAGGTCCTGGGGTCTTGGGTTATCAAGACTTGGATCAAGACTGCAAGCTCAGAAGCCCTGTGTCTGGTCCTGTTCCATCTACTCTGCCCTGACAAACTAGTCCTTCAGCTCACAGAGGTTCTGAGATGCTGCCTGGAGATCCCAGGTTCCAGCTCTGTCTTGCATTGGGGCATGAGCTCTGTATGTTCAGCTCTGTGCCCCTGTGTCCCACTGCTGTCTCATGCAGGTTCTGGTCTCTCACTCTGAAGAATGTCTGTCTTTTTCCTTTCCTACCTTTCTCTTTTGTGTTCAGTGTCTCAGAGTAAAGAGCAAGGATTTTGGGATCAAACCAGCCTAGGTCAGTTCCTGCTCCACCACTCACTGCTGTGGGGCTGTGGACACATCATTTTATCTCTCTGAGCCCATTTCCCGAGCTGTAAAGTGGGGCTGATTCTCATCTTTCAGCACAGAGATCGAGTGCCATAAAAATTCAGCATCAGTAACAAAACAAGGAAAGGGGTCACACCCACTTTAAAAACTGGCAGCTGGGGAAAAACCGTAAATGTGGGGATGTAGTGGCATAGCCCCGCGGAGCACAGCAAGGTATGCTCATCATCATTGGGGTGCAATGGTCCCAGGCCCTTTCAGTGCACAGAGATAGAGAATATATGTTTGTGCATACACACAAGCACACACTTCTATCTATCTATCTGTCTATCTATCATCTATCTATATTGAAATATATAAGTTCACACTGATATCTTCAATCCTAATCTAAAATCAAAGAGTTCATGCTAGCTTTCTCCTTTCTACATTTCTATCTCCTGTTTCCAAGATTAAGAGACCTGGTTCTTATTATACTTAATACATTTTCTGATCTGATCTCCTTGTATGTAACTAATTTTCCATGGCTGCTGCTGGCTATGCAGACATCGCCTTCACGCTACTTGAGCTCTGACACCCTGCTGGGCCATTACGCTCTTCATGTATCTCAGGCTCCAGCTTCCTTCATTGGTTGCTGTCCTCTGTGAATGCCCCTTTCACCCGACTTGGACTGACATGAAATGTCAGGATGCCCTCTGCACCTTCCTTGCTCAAGTTCTGACTTCCTACACCATTAAGGATGCCCTCCTCATTTTGCCCATGGTATGATACCCACTACTGCCATGGCCTTGAACACCCATGTCCAGATTCCCCCTTTATTCTACCTGGGCTCCAAACTGGGCAGCCCTCTTATGTCAACACCTTCCTTACCCTCTTGGGATCCATGCCCTTTTCTGTGTCACAGTCTCTCTTGCCCTTGTACATCTATGTTGCACTGCCCAGCCTAATGGCTTTCAGACTAAATTGTTCAGGAAGAGAAGTGAAGAAAATAAGGGAAAGGATGAGAGGAAACTAAAATTTCCATTTAAAAATAGAGACAAACCATCTGCAGAAAAAATTGTTAGTCATTGAAATCTGCTTCAACATTTTTACCTCAAACCTCAAGGAAACATGACCATAAAGAAAACCAAACAAATGTCCATGAGAAAATGGATCAACATGTTTCAACACACGTTCAGTTATTCTTCTCTTGGTGTAAATTCATAGGAATAACAGAAAAAGAATACATTTTAATGTTTTATTTATTTCTGAAAGAGAGAGAGACAGCATGATCAGGGGAGGGTCAGAGAGAGAGGGAGACACAGAATGTGAAACAGGCTCCAGGCTCTGAGCTGGCTGTCAGCACAGAGCCCAATGCAGGGCTCGAACCCACGAACCGTGAGATTGTGACCTGAGCCGAAGTTGGATGCTTAACTGACTGAGCCACCCAGGCACCCCAAGAATATATCTATTTTAAAAATCTCTAATGGGGGGCACCTGGGTGGCTTAGTCGGTTAAGCGTCCGACTTTCGCTTAGGTCATGATCTCGCGGTTCGTGGGTTCGAGCCCCGCGTCTGGCTCTGTGCTGACTGCCAGCTCAGAGCCTGGAGCCTGTTTCAGTCTGTGACTCCCTCTCTCTCTGACCCTCCCCTGCTCACGCTGTCTCTCTCTCTCTCTCCTAGAAATAAATAAAACGTTAAAAAAAATTTAAAAGACAGAAGGCAGATATGAAAACACTGAAAGAGCATGTATCAAAGCTCCAAAAAAAGGTCTCCTACAAAAGAAGAGAGTGGTCATGCAGGCCCTCCAAGCTTGGAAGCAGCTGATTCAGGAGGCAGCAGGGGCTGGTGGCGACTGTGGGGACTAGTTGAGATATAACCATAGGAGAGGCAGCCAGCTCTAGCTGAGCCATGTGGTTGGCAAGAGAAGGACTAGCTACAGCGAGGAGCTGTGATTGGTCTGGGGAGGTTGGTAGGGCTTGATGCCATGTGACCCCCTTGCACAGCAAGATTCCTGCCCAGGAGACCACCCACCGTGAGAGTCCACCCCATACCTCCCCTGCAACCCATGGATATAGCAATCATTGAACGGCAAAGAGAAAACACAAAACAAAGATGAGTGCCCAACCAAGAATCACCAAGCTTTGGAGGAAACCAACCACATAAAAAAAGCATCCCTAAACTCAATAATGAGAAACACAATAGCCAAGGGAAAGACTAAGAAGGCAAGTTAAAGAAGTGGAATTAATATTCTCAGCGGATGGGAGGAGACATCTTAGCCATAAAAGAACAAACCATTATTAAAAAGGGCTATTTATGGCTCTTAGAAAGGAACAGTGTTAAAATTCAAACTTGATAGATGGGGTGAATAGCAGAATGGACATCACCAAAGTTAATGAGTGGAAAGTTTGACAAGAGAATTCTTGAAATACAGCAGAAAAGGGAAAGATTCAGAGAAATGAAAAGGTTAAAGAAAAGCAAATTTAAAAATGGAGCACTGACCCAGAAGTTCTAGTCATGGTTGCATTAGTGTTCCTGAGAAAGGAAGCACAGAGAGAAGAGCAGGAACCTCCAAGGCATTAATGAATTTCCCATAACTCATTAAGGAGATTTAATTGCCGTAAAAAAGGTGAAGGAAAACAGATGGAGTTCCAAACAGGTCACAGCACAATCTCATAGCTGATGAAGATAATATATGTAAACATTTGAAGAGGAAGAACAAATCCAGAAACTAACCACTCAGGAATAAGATTAAGACTGACCTTAGCCTTCTCAGCAGCAACACTGGGTGTGAGGAGAAAGTGGAGTGACACCCTTAATGTTCTGAAGGAAAAGAAATGTTCTCTTACAAACTTGATTGTACATGGCTTGCCTAGATTATGACCTTAGGAACTCTCGTTAATTAAGATTTCCAACAGAAACCCCTCTGGACCAGGGATGGTGGCCTTTAACTTCCTCATCTCCTTCCTACGGCTTCATTCAAGTCTAAGGGCAAAAAATGAAAGACATTTTTATTAATTCAAAGTTACATTGAAAGTCTCTCAAAGCATTTCTAGGAAATGAATTCCATGATAAAGAAAAACGAATCCAGGAGAATGGCATAAGAAACAGTAATGAGCACAGATGCCATTAGAATTTGTTGTTACAAGCAGGATTTTTCTATTAAAAAACATGTGTACTATCTTAGATGATACCAACATAGAGGGTGCTGTAGGCAGTGAGTGAGGGGAGGAAAACTGGGCTGAAGTCCTTGCCTGATTTGGGGTAGAAGTGATAGATACAGATTGGCTTGAAATACTCCATGACATAAAACTTGAAGTATTAAGTGTTAAAATGAATCTAAGTACTAGAAGAAAAGGAATAAGTTATATAAGTTCTATCGAAATGGGAAATTATGTTCAGTGACAACAAATCTAAAATAGGAGATAAACAAACGAGGGGCTTGAGTTTATTACAGAAACCTGTGTGTGGACAGTCCAAGCCTGGTGGTATGGCAGCTCATGTAACTAAGCTACTGGTTTCTCATCTGCTCCCCTTCACTGTCTTAGAGATGTGAGCCTTACCCTCATGCCTTCAAAAAGGCAGAGTGCTGGCTATCAAGTCTGCTTTTTAGGGAAGAAGAGGGTTAAGGCAGAATGACAAAAAGGACCCATTTGTATTCTTTTTTTTAAATTTTTTTAAATGTTTTATTTATTTCTAGGAGAGAGAGAGAGACAGCGTGAGCAGGGGAGGGTCAGAGAGAGAGGGAGTCACAGACTGAAACAGGCTCCAGGCTCTGAGCTGGCAGTCAGCACAGAGCCCGACGCGGGGCTCGAACCCATTAACCGCGAGATCATGACCTAAGCGAAAGTCGGACGCTTAACCGACTAAGCCACCCAGGCGCCCCGAGGACCCATTTGTATTCTTAAAGAGCTTTCCCAAAAGACTTACCCAGCAACATCTCGTTGGCCAGTGAGTATCACATGGCCATTGCAGTTGAGACTCTGAGAAATGTCATTTTACTTAAATGAGCATGTTGCCAATCCCAATGAAATCACAATTCTTTTGGTAAGAAAGAAGTAGGGTATGGATATGGGTAAGCAACTCACAATCTCTGCCACAACTGCTAAAATAGTAGAAGGGAAAAACTCACCAACCTCCAAACTCACTGAAAACTCAATCTGACAAAAATAGGAAAGAAAAACAGATCATAAGAAAAAATTACAGATTTAAAGCACAAAATAAGACGGTAATAAGTCCATATATATTAGGAATCAATAAATGTGAATTAGTAATATCTATCTATTAAAAAATGTTCTCCTACTGAGTTAAACAGATCTTGCTTTTGGTAGACGTGGAAATGAACTACACAGACTCCCCTTCAAGGAAATAGAACGTGCTGCTTGGCTCCTGGGAGTGCTGATAGCAGCTGTCAGCCCCTTCAGGGACTGCTTCAGCTGCAAAGAGCCTGCCTTGCCCAAAGTCAAGCCCTTCAGGTACCACACACAATGACTGATTTAAGTGGATGTATAAAGACCTGGCCATTTGGACTCAATGTGGGCCAATTTTGCTGGGCCATTTCAGCAACAGAACTTCCTGTGGTGCCTGTTAAGTTTGCCAGCTGAATTGCCGGATCTTTTACCTCTACCCAATCCTCTTTCCTTCCCTTTCTTCCCATAGATTGCAATCCCAAGGGTATTCCCTAATAAATAGCCGAATGCTAAACTCCATCTCCTTTCCTGGAGAACCCAAACTACAACAGTTGATGCCAGAGGTTTCCTGAGAAAGAAGATAATAAGATGCGGTTTTGAAGTGGGATCACTCACTTCATCAGTGCCTGGCTGGCAATGAGGACCTCATACTAATGGTATGTGCAGCACAGATAGCCCCTGACACAGGGTGGTGGTTTAAATGGTAACCCTTTCAAGGGTGAATAGGTTCATCTATATAGAGGAGGCAGGAAATGCACTAGCTGGTGTGATACAGCAAGCATTTGGAAAGTATGGAGGAATTAACTATAAAGAATTGGATGGCTATTTCTAGGCTCTGTGAAGCTCTAGAAAAAGATAACAGATGGCTGAGAACAAGTAACAGCTAATTAAAAGGTGAGTGTAAAAGCCAGAGGACCTTCCTGATGGTATATGAAGAAACTCTTATCTATAATGGCAGGGCTGAAAAAGCTGAGGCCCAGGCCCAGGACTGAATCATCATCACCAAATCATCATTAAAGCGGCCAATATCCTAAGAAGATTAAATTCTCCATTAAGGTAGGATGCTCTGCCAAGATCAGGGAAGGAAAAGATGGAACTCTTATACATGGGATAGGATCATTTGGGTTGATGGCCCCCCAAATCTTGAATTCCCAAGTTCCCCTGAACCCGTTGAATCTGAAGAAATGTGATACTCCTCCCTAACTTCACTGATAGCAGTGATGACGGGCAATGGAAAACTGAAGATGCAAACTACATGGGCAGGTAGCTTAGACTCTTGAGTAACCCACCACTGTTGTGCCACCATTGCCCTCTCAGCTCATATTCATGTGGGCTTAGAGGAAAATGCCTGAGGCTGACTTGCAGATTGTTAAGCTTAGTATGTGTATGTCATCCCCAAAGAGCAGGTGAGCTACAGCCTCATTCAAGAGTAGCCTTGAAAGACAGTGAGTAGTGAGGGGAAAGTCCTCTCAATGGGCAGAATTGAGGCTGAACATCCACTTTATGTGGAAAGATAAGTGGCCTGAGATAGAATTTCTATGGACTTTTCAGCAGTGGTAAATTGGCTTACTGGTCAGTCTCCTGGCAACACAAACACTCGAACAATGGGGACAAGGAAGTCTGGTCTAGAGGCAGATAGATGGACATACGGTAGTGTATGCAGAGTGAAAATCTTTTTATCATATGTTAACACCCACCACCAGGAAACATCTGCCATGGAATAGGCACTAAACAGTGAAGTAGACAAAAAACACTGGACTAGTTGATGTCAGCCAGCTTCTGTCACTCATTCTAGCACTGAAACAATGGGTCCTGGATGGTCATGGAGGCTGAAGTAGAAGCAACATATGGACCCAACAGCATAGGCCCCAAGTTAGCAAGGCTTATGTAGCTATTGCTACTGCTGTATGCTTGGTAAGTCAGAATATTCGCCTTCTCTTACTGAGAAAAAAATCACAGAACTATAATAGTTAAGTCAACAAAGCAAGTGAAGCTTACCATTGACATTCCTGTTTTAGTAACAGAGTAGATTAAAATATCTTCCCCGGGGGCACCTGGGTGGCTCAACTGGTTAGGTGTCCAGCATCCGACTTCAGCTCAGGTCATGATCTCGCAGTCTGTGGGTTTGAGCCATGAGTTGGGCTTTGTGCTGACAGCTCAGAGCCTGGAGCCTGCTTTGGATTCTGTCTCCCTCTCTCTGCTCCTCCCCCACTCATGCCTCTCTCTCTCTTTCTCTCTCTCAAAAGTAAATAAACATTAAAAAAATTATAAAGAAATTTCCTTAAAGTACCTATTGAGGAATAATATAATGAGTACCCATAGGTTGTAGGCTGTAAGCACTTTACATTTTCATAAACTGTAAATTTGTCCAACTAAGCCTAATTTTTCTGCTTTTTTTCCACACATATTTTCACCATATCAGTTTTATCACATCCTAGCAGATTCCACTTCAGGTGGCATTGAATTTTTGTCTTTTCAATTTCTTCAAACAATATTCGCAACAGTAGTTGTTTTCATGCAGACTATTCATAAAGCTGAATTCTTCAGGCCTCTCAAACTTGGCATTCACCCCTTCCATGAGTAACAGCTGAGCTGTATGGTAACATCTGCTAACTCATCAACAGTCAAAGAAAAAAACCACTTGAAACCATTTGCCTTGTTTTAATTTGTCTATTGGTTTTGTTCCCAGTGTCTTCCACTATTCCCATGAAAGGCTAATAGTGTTAAGTTTATTTTCTATCATCACATTTTTTTTCCCAGCTGCTGCAATTAAACATGATTTAAATAGCTCACCAGTAGTAAACACCTTTTCTTGCTTGGCTAACAAATGAGCAGTCTGAAAACTTACTTTGTGGCCTCATTTTCAATTTTCGCAAAGAAGTTCTGCTGTGGTGAGATACCCCATTTAACATGTCTAAATTTTAAGATCATTGCTTTCTTGTGAGTTAAGAATACTATGGATTGCTTATCTGGTAATGTAGATATATAATGCTGTATGCCTTTAGGACAGCTATAATGTCGCATAATGAACACAATGTTTTGCTATTGTCAAAAAGATCTGACATTTAAATTCTACTTTTCTCCTCTGTTCTTGTTTGACACAATACAGATGTATTGGTGATAAAACATGAATCACAGCAAGCAGTATATGTGGCACTCTAAATATTATTCAGCTATAACTGCACCACCGCCATTTGTTGTGTGTTGAGCAGCAGTGGGAGGTGATGGGAGAGCCATATACTATCCCTGTCACAAATACAAATACTCAAATCTGTCATTGCAGTGCAAATGTGGCAATAGACAGCCTATAAATAAACGTGGCTGTATTCCAATATAATTTTATTTATAGATACTGAAATTTGAATTTCATATAATTTTCATGTGTCATGAAGTTTTTTTTTCCAGTTTTTTCAACTGAAAAATGTAAAAACCATTCTTTGCAGGATGTACAAAAACAGGGAGTGGGGTGGATTTAACCTATGGGCTGTAGTTTGCTAACTCAAGCCCTAAATCAAGGCCCATTACATGGTGCTTGGTCCCTAATAGGTAGAATGTGTGTGTCCCAGAATCAAGTGTGGCAGTGGTGGTGCACCCGTGAGCACCTCTTCCAGCTATACATGTAAGAATTTGGGCTTTGTGTCTCTGTAGGCTCCATCTGACTAGAGGTTCTAGTTTCTTTTTCTTTTTAAACAATTTTTTAATGTTTTATTTATTTTTGAGAGAGAGAGACAGTGTGAGCAGGGGAGGGTCAGAGAGAGAGGGAGGTAAGAATTAGAAGCAGCCTCCAGGATCTGAGCTAGCTGTCAGCACAGAACCTGATGTGGGGCTCAAATCCACAAACCATGAGATCATGACCTGAGCTGAAGTCGGACTCTTAACCGACTGAGCCACCCAGGCGCCCCTGGAGGTTCTAGTTTCTAGGGAGGAAGGCAGTCATCAAGGGTCACAGTAAGGGCCCCTCTAAAGTTAAAGCTATGGCTGGCACTTGGTCACTTCGGACTCCTTTGCCAAGAGACAAGCAGGTAATGAAAGGAGTCACCATACTGGCAGGGATAATTAACGCTGCTCATCAGGAGAAGGTGAGGGAGTTGCTTCTACACTATGGGGGCAGGAAAGACTATGAATGCTGCTTGGGTGATTCACTGGCAGATACGTTGGTGCTTTGCTGCCCAGTATAATGGTAGATGAACACAATCATGACCAGAGAAGTATGATAACTTACTTAAAGAATCAGGTATCTCATGGAGGAAGGTCTGGATAACTGCTCTCCCTGAAACTGCCTAGACTAGCAAAAGTGCTAGTCAAAGCTGAGGGGAATCTAGAAAGGGTGGAAGGGAGAAGGGGGTAAGGAGTGTGTCTCTTCTCTACAGCCACCCCCCCCATAGCCCCACACTGCCTCCTAATGCCCACTCTACATATTGCAAAGGCAGTCCTCAGTGACCTCTGGGGCTGTGACTCTAAGAGGGAGCCAGGCCTTCACAATGACCATGTGGGTCTTTAGAGGCCAAGAGGAGGCAAAAGTGGGGCACTTCTTGTGTAATGGTTGCCCTTCACCCATTTTCTGTCTGTGACCTTGAGGCTCTCAGGGGAAGAAGAAGACAGGAGAGTGCTTGAGGCCACCTGAGACTGAGATGAAGGCCCTGGCTGGTCCTGGGAGCTTCACGAATGTTCTCCCAGGGGCCTGATAATTAGATGACCTACAGTTAGGCCAGACATAGGAGATTTAGCAACAATTAGGGAGTTTATTCTGTTCCCCTAATTCTGCTATCTTTATCAGAGATGATCACTGTTAATTTTTATGTATCTTCTTAATCCCCACTCCTTTAAAAATAATGCTTTTGTGACAACATGTATATAAATATATACTTATATTGAGTTGATATTGATTTGATGATTGTTAATCTTGCTAAATCTTGAACACTGTTCTATATCAGTACACGAGACACTCATTCTAATTGTTATTTGGAATGTCGTTGTTGAAATGAACTGAAATCCATATAATAAATACTAGCCAGGCTTTAATGAGTACCATTATACACTTTTGTGTCAGTGGGTCACTATTTGGGATGTCCTTCTTTTTAGCTAGAACTCTGGCCATTCTGGTAGGAAAGAAAGGACAGGTCTTCTGGGTTTTTTTTTCTTTTTTTCTTTTTAAATTTTTTAATTTTTGAGAGAGAGAGAGAGAGAGAAAGAGAGAGAGGAGTATGAGCAGGGGATGGTCAGAGAGAGAGGGAGACACAGAATCTGAAGCAGGCTCCAGGCTCTGGGCTGTCAGCACAGAGCCCAACACTCACAAACTCACAAACTGTGAGATCATGACCTGAGCCGAAGTTGGACGCTTAAGTGACTGAGCTACCCAGGTGCCCCTGGGTTTTTCTTAGAAAGGGACTCAGTTGCTGGAAGCCATCCTAGTGCCTGAGTCATAGGTGCCCTTATGACATCATATCTCTCACCCCTCCTCCACTTTTCCTGCCAGTTTGTGGCTGGAGGAGAACAGACCTGAGAGCGATGGGACCATCTTGCCCCTAACCATGGGTAATTTAGAAAGGGCAGATCTGAAGGGAATTTGACCATCCACCCCAAGTCATGGGCATTTAATGTTTTGTAAGACACAGTTAGATCCACCTGCGTTTTCTGGGAGGACAGTAAATTTCCCATATATACCTCAGGGTGGGACTCTCCCCACCCCCAATCCTTCCATGTCTGAGATCCCAGAAAAGCCAGGAAGCTGTGTGGTTGACTTGGCACCTAGTGATGGGAAGAGTCCCCTTACTTTCTCCAGTGTTTTTCTCTCTAATCTCTGACTACAGGACAGCAAAATTTCCAAGTTATAGTCAAAGATGATGAAGTCACATTGATAGAATAGAGCTTGAAGGAGCAAAGGGGAGAAGAGGAAGCAGCTGCCTCCCAAACTCCCACCCACATCACTGCCATTACCCAGTCCACTCCTCCATGTGTAGATGGTTTTAGGTTCTACTATGTTGGGAAGAGTCTTGACTTGTGGCATCTCTGACCCTTGGGGTCCAGTGGAATATCCCAAAAGTCTGTGACCATGTACTTTGTTATCCAAAGAGAGATGCTTCAGTGAGTGAAGGGGCACTTATCAACACTACTCCAGGACAACAGGCATAAACCCAGGGTGTGTCTGGCAAACTGAGATGAATGGTCCCCATACTCAGAGCTAGAATGAACACAGATTGACTCCTCCTTGGCTATCTCTTTTTTCCACATTTCCTCCTTAGGCTGAGATGTGGGTCTGGCCAAGGTGTATGGATTGTTCCAAGGAGGTGGGCAAAGAGTATGAACTCAGACCATGTATGGTTGGGAGCTACCAAGGTGGGGACTCTATTTGCGGTACAGGTACAGGAAGATTGGGTCTAGAAGCGTGTGTGCACGTATATCTTTATACTGATATATGTGTTAACCGGTGTTTAAGCTCTTAATAAAGTGTAAATGGTGGAAGAATCTTTTAATACTTTGGTGAGGCAGAGGGGAGACAGCAGGTTGTGGGTGTAACCTGAAGTCAGAAGTGAGAGGGCAGGGCGTGCAAAGATTCCACTTCTCCAGCAGACGGGAGGGGTCTGAGGGAAGAGACAAGAATTTTAGGTAGGTGGTCAGGTCCAGGTGAAACTTATATCTCCTTCACTTCTGATTGTAGTGTTCTTGCTTTAAACTGGTCAACCAGGTCCATGCAAAGCTGGGTGACACTGAAAGTGCAGGAGGAGGCCCTGAGACTCAGAGGGCAAGATGAGGTGTCTACGCCCAGTAATAAGAGAGTGGCAGAGGCAGGACACTTACTTAGTCTCTCCAAGTCTGTCCATTGACCACAAAAGCTCTGCTGAACATCAGAGGAAGGGGCAGCTGTTGATAGAGGATCAGGGCTCCTCCCTGGCACACCTGGGAGCTGAAATGTATGCGTTTCCTAAGTGTCTCATTTTCCTCTTGCAAGGCCCCGGAACAAAGATCATCACAAAACAGGAAGCGGCTATGTTCATCCAGGCTTGGTGGCGGGGCACCCTGGTACGCCGGACATTGTTGCACGCAGCCCTCAGAGCTTGTATCATTCAGCGCTGGTGGAAGCAGATGCTGGTGAAGCTGGTGGAGAAGGAGAAGCGACCAGCCCTAGAGTTCTACGCTCGGCAAGAATGGGCAGCGGTGAAGCTGCAGTCTTGGGTCCGCATGTGGCGCTTACGCCTTCGTTACTGCCGTCTGCTCCATGCTGTCCGCATCATCCAGATCTACTGGCGCTGGCATATTTGCCGAACGCGTGGCTTTATTCAGGGCTGTTACAACCTCAAAGAAAGCCAACTAAATCTTCAACTTGAAATCTCTTTAGGCTTACAGGCTTGTAAGGTGCAACAGTGCATACCCCTTCCAGTAAATGAATGATCAGGTCTGTTTTACCTGTGTCCTCTCCTCTCTTTGTCAGATTTCAAAGAGGTCATTGAGTTAATGATAGCATCTCATAAATCAGTTCTGAGGAAGTGACAGTTCTCCTAGTGTGGAGAGAGATTCTGAGAGCCCAATGCTGGATGAACAGGACCTATGAACAGATTGATTAGCAATGTCTGCCATGGGTAGGAGATTTGGGAGCTTCAGGGCCACCAAGCTGGCCAACACCAGACAGACTCTTTCACAGCGCTGTCTGTAGTTGTGTAACATGGAGGACTGGGCCATCTTTTGCTTCACCCTCCATCCAAATGCTATTAAAATCCAAATAGTATTAAAAATATTCTTTAAAAAATTGTGGTAAAATATATATAACATAGAATTTGCCATTTTAACAATGTTTAAGTAAACAGCTCAGAGCCATTAAGTAATTCACATTGTTGTGCAATTATCTTCACTAGCCATGTTCAGAACTTTATTCATGTTGCAAAATTAACTCTGTACCATTAAACAATTATTCTCCATTTTCCCTATTCCTCAGTACCAGGCAACCACCATTCTATTCTGTCTCCATCAATTTGATCACTGTAAAAATATCATTTGAATGGAATCACACATTAGTTATAGTAGTAGTAGTAGAAATGACTGACTTTTTTCATTTAGCGTGTCTTCAAGGTTCATCTATTGTCAGAATTTCCTTTTCTAAGGCTGAATAATATTTCACTGTATGAATACACCACATTTTGTCTATCCATTCAAATGGATACTTTGGTTGCCTCTACCTTTTGGTTATTGTGAATAATACTGCTGTGAACATGGGTGTACAAAGATCTCTTTGAGATTCTGCTTTTTTAAAAAAATATTTTTATTTATTTCTGAGAGAGAGAGAGACAGCGTGAGGAGGGAAGGGTCAGAGAGAGAGAGAGACACAGAATCTGAACCAGGCTCCAGGCTCTGAGTTAGCTGTCAGCACAGAGCCCGACATGGGGCTCAAACCCATGAACCATAAGACCATGACCTGAGCCGAAGTCAGACCCTTAACCGACTGAACCATCCAGGTGCCTTGAAATTCTGCTTTTGATTCTTTTTTGTATATACCCAAAGGTGGAATGGCTGGATCATTATAAAATAGTAATTCTATTATAAAATTCATTATAAAAATAGAAATTCTATTTTTAATTTTTGAAGACTGCTATGCTGTTTTCCATAGCATTTGTACCATTTTACATTCCCATCAACAGTGCACAAGGGTTCTAACTTCTCCACATCCTTGCCAATGTTTGTTAATCTGACTCTCTTTCTTTCTCTCTTTCTTTTGATAGTAGTTATCTTCTGGATGTGAAATAGTATCTCATTGTGGTTTTTATTTGCATTTCCCTAATGATAAGTGATGTTGAGTATCTTTTCATATGCTTACTAGTCGTTTGTATATCTTCTTTGAAGAAGTATTTATTAAAGTCTTTGTCCATTTTTGAATCAGATTTTTGTTGTTGTTGTTGAGTTGTAGGTATTCTTTCTATATTTTGGATATTAATATCTGATAAGATATATAATTTTCAAAGATTTGATCCTTTTTAAAAAAAAAATAGCCATGCTGACACCTCAGAGCCTGGAGCTTGCTCCAGATTCTGTGTCTCCTTCTCTCTCTACAGGTCAGATTTTCACCCTTTCCCTCATTTTGCTAGGTTTTCTTTCTTTGTTGTTGTTGTTGGTTTGTTGTAAGGTGTATCTGTGTTTGGGGTTATTCTAAGGTATAAATTTAAGATCCTCTCTTAAATATTGAGCCCACACTTTTCCCTGAGCAAACGTAATGATTTTTTAAATTACTCTGTATATGTGTTCTAGTCCTTAAATGTCTGATACTCAATAAGGGAAGAAGAGAAAAGTGAGGGGTTAAAAAAAATTTCCATATCTTTAAATCCTCTGAAAATTGTTTTAGCGGGAGGAGAAGGGTATTGAAACAATTGAGGTGGGAATCGGGAATCGCAACAATGGCTGCCTGCCTCTGTTTCTGTGCTTCTGCGATCACAAGCACCAATAAGCAGTCTGAGCACAGATCCTTGATATTTAGAGGAAAGAATCTACTCACCTTGGCTTTTGGAAACTGAATAAAAAATTTTATGGAGTTCATGCATGGTTTCCCACCACGGTGCTGGGGATTGGAAGTAGAGTCAGAGATGGGTAGCCAGTACTGCACCAAGAGCTGAAATTGACCAAAACTAATGACAATTTACCATCTAAGTTTCTGGAAGTTATAAGCCTTCAAATAGAATCCAAAGCTCCAAAACAGAAAGAGTCTTCCAGTGCAATTGTTGTCTAGATGAGGGAGATGGAATCTTGGCCCATCCTTTTTGTCATGTTTTCTCTAGCTTTGACTTCATATAAGGACTTTAGTGTAACATAAATTTCCATTTTTTTTCTGGCAGTAATATCCAAGAGCACAATTTCAGAATTGTATGAGAATTGCACATTTAGTTATTTAGGAAAGTTCAAAATTGTTTTCCAGAGTTGCTGTGCCAATTAACATTCCTACCAACAATTTTTGAGAGATACAGCTCTTTTCACCAGCATTTGGTTTTGTCAGTCTTTTGTTTTAGCCATTATGATAGATAAGCAGTGACATTTCACTGGTTTTTTAAAAATTTTTATTTATTTAAGTAATCTCTACACCCAAGTGGGGCTTGAACTCACAATCCCGAGATTAAGAGTTGCACACTCCACTGACTGAGCCAGCCAGGCTCCTCTTCACTGTGGTTTTAATTTCCATTTACCAAATGATTAAGCTGAATGCTTAGTTAATGATTTCAAGTGCTTATTTGCCATCTATATACTCTCCAGTGAAATATCTGTTAATATCTTTTGCTTATTTTCTATCTGGATTGTTTCTTTTTTACTGTTTTGTTTTGGGAGGTTTTTTGTTTTGTTTTGTTTTTTAAGTAAGTTTCATGCCCAGCACAGAGCCCAACATGGAGCTCAATGTAGGGCTTGAATTCATGACCCTGAGGATCAAGATCTGAGCTGAGATCAAGAGTTTGACACTTAACTGACTGAGTCACCCAGATGCCCCTCTTTGGGAATTTAAAAAAATATACATTTTAGTAAAGAATATCAGCAAGATCATGGAAAAGGAGATTCCCTGCTCATATTACTCTTCAGCAGCAATAAGTTGGCAGATTCCCATGGACAGAAGTGCTTTGTAGGAGATCTGGGATCCAGGTAAGAGATTGTGAAACCCTAGTGGAGTCAAGACCTAAGAAGGCCATTTTGAGAATGTAGGCTCATGCCCAGGTGGCTGACTCACTAACCATGGTCTTGTCTATCAACATGGAAACACCTCTGTGTCCCTTGTTTGGTCTTGATCTTACAGCCAGCACCATACATCAAGAAATCTGGGAGGAATCATGTGTATTTGTATCTCAGACAATAGACCTACAGATCTTGGCCCCAGCTGTGGGCCCTGAAATGGCCTGTGAACCAGTTCTAGCCCTTCTCAACCACATTCTGGGAGCCCCTGAGGGAAGTCTGTCAAACTTGGTCTGATGCAGATCCTGAAATGGCCCTGTGACACACCTCAAGACCCCCCAACTGCAGTCTAAAGCAATCTTGACAGCCCAGGGACCCAAGGGGAAACACTCTCTTCTGCACCCCTGGACATCCTGAAATTGGCCTGTAATTTACCTCCTGTTATTCCCAGCTTTAGTCCACAGAAGTCCCAGCAGCCTGGGGATCCACTGGGAGGAATGCCCATCAGTGCCTATGGAAGCAGGACAGCCAACTTTGGTATGACAGTAGATTCATGAAACAGCTCTGTGACTTGGCTCCAGACCATCCCAGTCACAATCCATGAGCAACCCTGCCTACTTAGTGACCAACTAGAATATACATCCATCTGTGCCTCCAGAGCCAGGCCTGCAGACTTCAGTCCTGGCTATGAACACTGAAGTAGCCTTGGGACTCAGTTCTAGCCACTCTAAGTCATGATCTCGGCCCAATTATGCCTTCCTAGGGCCTACCCAGTGTCCTGACAGGATCTTTCTTAGGGACCTGGTGAGAGCCACACTCACCCATACATCTAGTAATAGAGATCATGAAGAATCAGGAAAACATGACACGAACAAAGGAAAGCTAATAATGTTCCAGTAAGTGAGCCCAAAGAAATGGAGATCTGTGGGGGCGCCTGGGTGGCTTAGTCGGTTAAGCGTCCGACTTTCGCTTAGGTCATGATCTCGCGGTTCGTGGGTTCGGGCCCCGCGTCGGGCTCTGTGCTGACTGCCAGCTCAGAGCCTGGAGCCTGTTTCAGTCTGTGACTCCCTCTCTCTCTGACCCTCCCCTGCTCAAGCTGTCTCTCTCTCTCTCCTAGAAATAAATAAAACATTAAAAAAAATTTTTTAGAAAAAAAAAAAAAGAAATGGAGATCTGTGAATCGCCTGACAATTCAAAGTAATCACCTTAAAGAAGCTGAATTAAATGTAAGAGAACACAAACAATTAAGTAAATTTAAAAAAATGAATGAGAAAAATAAGAGATTTAAGAAATAGAAACCATAAAAAAGAAACAAATTCTAGAGCTACAAAATATAAAGAAAGACTGAAAACCCATAGAAAACTTAAATAGAAGACTTGATCACTCAGAAGAAAGAATCAAGGAGCACAAATACAGGTCATTTGATGTGAGCCAGTTAGAGGAACAAAAAGAAAAAAAGGAATGAAAAAGAATGAAGAATGCCTACATGAATAATGGAATTCCTCTAACTGAACAAATATACACATTACAGAAGTCCCAGAAGGAAAAGAGAGGGGAAGGGGCAGGAAGGTTACTTAAAGAAATAATAGCTGAAAACTCCCTATATTTTGGGAGAGATATGGACATCCAGGTACCTGAAACTCAAAGGACCCCAAGCAAGATCAACCCAAAAAAGGCTACTCTGAGATACATTATAACCAAATTGTAAAAGTCAAAGACAAAGATAAAAATTTAAAAATAGCAGAATAAAAGCAACTTGTCACATAGAAGGGGACCCTTCCAAACACACACACACACACACACACACACACACACACAATCAGTGGAAATCTCAGCAGAAACTTTGAAGGTGAGAAAGAAGTAGGATGATATAGTTGAAGTGCCAAAAGAAAAAACATCCAACCAAGAATACTACACCTAGCATTGCTGTCCTTCAGATTGACGGAGAGATAAAGACTGACAAAGAAAAGCAGAAGGACTTCATCACCACTAGACCTGCCTTACAAGAAATGATAAAGGGAGTTTTCAAGTTGAAATGAATTAGAGCAAGGAGGTTGATGGAACAATCTGAGCAATGATAAAATCACCAAGAATGGAGAAAAAAGTAGGGATGGAATAATATCAGAGGGAGCCCTATTTGTTGTACAGCCCTTAGGGAGAGGAATTCAGGTAAGGATCTTGTGGAGACAGAGTTGGAGTACCATGAGCTCCTATTCTCTGTTAGTCCCCAGGGTCCTCAGTTGCTCATCAACATGCCCAGCTGCACCTGTCACTAAGGCCAGACTCCTGTCCTTCACCCGATGCTGCACTGGCTGCTTCCAGTAGAGTCAGGTAAATGTTGGCATTTTCTCTAGATGCTTGTCAAAGATACCTTGTTCATGGTAATCAGACTCCAGTCAACCTCTGACCCCAGGATGACAGAGGAGAGTCTCAGAGTCTCTTCTCATGTGTAGAGGTGCTCAGGGTCTTCAGTGAGATGCATTCCACCTATCTTTCAGACCCTCAGGTGGAAAGAAAGGAATGGAGCTGGGAATGGGAACTGAAACTTCTGGCTCTGTCATATATCAAGATAGGAAAGGACCCTCAGTTTCTTTTTTGAAAACTGAGTAAATAGCATATGATCATTGTCAGTCCAGAATAAGGTCCATGGGCACAATGGGAAAACCTTACTAAAGTTCTTTCCCAGGTAGAAGAGGAAGCAGCGTGGCCTAAGACCCAACATTTCCATTACCTGGAGGAGAACATGAGACATATCAGACCAGGTTAAGCTTTTACTGGAGACAGGAGACACAGTGCCCCTTCTTGCCAGCCTTTAGGGGTTGATGATCTCAATGTGGAACTGTAGGTGAGTGGCTGTGACTACACAGTGGCCCCGGAGGAGAGCACAGGTATGGCAGTTGTGGCATTGCCAGTGGCACTGGATAACATAAATGGCACTGAGCACCTGACGGTATCGCCATTGGATACGCCACATACGGACCAAGGACTGGATCTTGACCACTGCTCTTGCTGTATTTGCATAGGTGAAAAGGGCTTGCTTTCGCTTTTTCTGCAGCAGGCTATCCAAGGTCAGCCTCCACCAGCGCTGAATAATCCAGGCCCTGAGGGCTGCATGCAGCAATGTCCGGCGTACCAGGGTGCCACGCCACCAGGCCTGGATCTCTGTGGCTGCTTTTGTTTGTTTTTTTAAAGGTTTCTAAGTGGAGATAAGAGAGACCACTCAGGGAACTTCCTGCCATCAACTTCCGAGATCTTCCTGGAAGGGGCCTGGATTCTCTTAACAGTTATCATTTCTTTGGAGAGTTAAGGGGAGTTAGCAAGACACTGCCTAAGAGTCAGAATACCTGGGTAGTGAGCCCTTGCCACTGTAGGCACATCACTCTGCCCTCAGAGTCACAGCACCCTACTCACTATCTCACAGGTGTATAGATCAAGGGGAAAACCACTGGTAGATAGAAGGGTACATTAGGGATGTGAGGGACTTGGTTAGTCATGCTCCACATCTTCAATGTTTATTGGGTTTTGGAGGTTTGGCCTCATAATGCCTTTGTCTGGTATTTTCTGCTAATTCTAGTCCCAAACCATCATTGGCTAATTTCCCTCTGCCACAATGTACTTCAGTACTATGGTAGGTTTTCAGCACCCTTATCCCATTTTCTACTGCAGCTTTCCCATATTTTGAATATTGTAATCTCTAATTCAGAGTCCTCATATTCTCACCTCCCAGCCCCATTCATTTCTTGATTACTTTCCATTCTCCTCATTCACTCTTCATGTCACAGTCAGACTGACACCCAGAGAGCCCATGCTGAGAAAGGAGTGCAGGAATAATGGGCCAATATTGAGTTGACTCCTGATTATTTTAGACTCAGGATCTATAAGGAGAATAATTCCACACCTTTATGACACAAATGTAAATGTTCTGGATATCTCTTAACTACATGGAAATTTTACCCACCTTGAGTTTCTGTTTCTCACTCTTCCACTCAGTTATTTCTTCAATATCTTCAATTTCAAGTAAAATTAAATGGCCATGAGTCTGTCATCAGAATTAAATGGGAAATGAATGGATGAGTTAAGACTGCTGTTTCTCTCCATGGCTCTGTACAAAGATACCCCTGCTTCAGCATTCCTTCTTTTCCCAAGACCTGTGAAGTCCTGGGTGATCCCCACCCATTCCTATTTGCCTAATAAATCTGACCATGTCTCTTACACAAAATCTGAGCCTCATGGCTTGTCTCTAGATGGTTCTTCAGCCTCGATTTCTCTACTTCCCAAAGTCTGGCATGAGTAAAATGAGGGAGGCAGCTATGAGTTCACAACTGCATTATGACATAAGGATTAGGATACCTGCCACTGAGTTGGGTCTTCCTCAGATATAAGCTCCATGGGAACTTGTACTACCTGTCTACTTCCCTCCTGTCAGAGATGTACCAGAGCTCAGAGCGGAAAGATAGGGCACGTAAGTGCCATTTCATACGTGGGTTCCTCTAGTGAGGCCCATCCACGTCCCTCCTCATTATCAGTCACACAGGGGAGCAGGACTTACATGGCAGTGTACAGCTCTCTACTGTCTTCTAAGACTTAGCATTTCCTGTTTCCCCTTGACTCAGGTTTCAGTACCTCAGTACACCACAGGAATCTAGAAAGAGAAAGAACAGATGAATCTAAAAAGCAGTAAAATAAAAGTAAAATTTTATTATTTATTTTATTTTTTAAAAGTTTATTTATTTTTGAGAGAGACAGACAGACAGACAGAGCGTGAGCAGGGAAAGGGCAGAGACAGTGGGAGACTCAGAATCCAAAACAGGCTTCAGGCTCTGAGCTACCAGCACACAGCTTGATATGGGGCTCGAACTCATGAACTGTGAGATCATGACCTGAGTCCGAAGTCAGACACCTAACCGACTGAGCTACCCAGGCGCTCCAGTAGTAAAATAAAGGTAAAATTTTAAATTAAATAGAAAATAAAAATAAGTGGTGGAAAGTAAATTGAAAATGTGCTATTTTTGAAAAGACCAATATTAAAGATAAACACTTTATGAACCTGAGCAAAGGAGAAAGGGAACAAAAATGGAATGAGAAAAGCAAAATAATCACAAGGAGATTTAAATAAAGAGAATGTCATAGTAACAAATGTGAAAACTAAGAGGAAATGTTTTCAAAAAAAGTGTAAATTACCAAATTTAATTGAAAATACATTAAAAAGAAAACACATAAAACTTGATAAATTGAGTTTTGGGGCGCCTGGGTGGCTTAGTCGGTTAAGCGCCCAACTTTCGCTTAGGTCATGATCTCGCGGTTCGTGGGTTCGAGCCCCGCGTTGGGCTCTGTGCTGACTGCCAGCTCAGAGCCTGGAGCCTGTTTCAGAGTCTGTGACTCCCTCTCTCTCTGACCCTCCCCTGCTCACGCTGTCTCTCTCTCCTAGAAATAAATAAAACATTAAAAAAAATTAAAAAAATAAACTTGATAAATTGAGAAGGTTATTGAAGATCTACGGTAAATAAGTCACCAAGACTAGGTAGATGCATACCCAAACTTAAAAAAAGAAACTTAACAAATTGAGATATTTCCAATGTGACAAACTACTCAAGGCTATTAAAAGACAGAAGTTTCCATCAAGCATTTCATAGTGTCAGTTCCCTAAAAAACCCTGCCTGGATTTTTTTAGGGAGGAAAAAAGGCTATCTTCTGATACTGAGCTCCTTCTAAGACCATGGACTACCCCTTCCTTTGCTAAGAATTCTTTTACATCTTTAAAAAAATAATTCTTGGGGCGCCTGGGTGGCTCAGTCGGTTGAGCATCTGGCTTCGGCTCAGGTCATGATCTTGCAGTTTGTGGGTTTGAGCCCTGTGTCGGGCTCTGTGCTGACAGCCAGCTCAGAGCCTGGAGCCTGTTTCAAATTCTGTGTCTCCCTCTCTTTCTGATCCTCCCCTGCTCATGCTCTCTCTCTCTCTCTCTCAGGAAAAAAAAAGACACTAAAAAAATTATTCTTTTATATATTTCTATAAAGTTTAAAAAAATTTTCTCTGTAACTTTTTTTTTTAAGATTTAATTTTAAAGTGATCTCTACACCCAATGTGGGCCTCAAACTCACAACCATGGGATCAAGAATCTCATGTTCCACCAATGAGCCAGCCAGGCATCCCTGTAAAGGTCTTTTTATTTTTTTAGATATAATTTACATTCTATAAAGCTCACTATTTAAAACTGTACAATTCAGTAGTTTTTAAGCATATTCAGAAAGTTGTGCAACTATCACCACTATCTGATTCTAGAACATTTTCATAAGCCCCTAAATAAGCCCCATACCCATTAGCAGTCAATCTCCATTCTTCCCTATCCCAACCTTTGGAAACCACTGATCTACTTTATGTCTTTATAGATTTGCCTATTTTGGATATTTCACTTGGTTTGAATCACACAATAAATGGCTTTTTGTGTCTGGCTTCTTTTGCTTAGTACAGTATTTTCAAGGTCCGTTCATGTTGTAGCACGTCAGTACTTTCTTCTTTTCTATGGCTAAATAAGATTCCGTTGCATGTATATACTATATTTTTAATCCACTCATCAGTTAATGGACACTTGAGTTGTTTCTACTTTATTACTATTATGAATAATATAGCTATAAATATTGATGTGCAAATTTTTGTATGGGCATATGTTTTCAATTCTCTTGGATATATACCTAGAAGTGGAATTGCTAGGTCATGGTAAGGTTTTTTTCCCCCTGAAAACAAAACAGATGCACCTGGGTGGCTCAGTCAGTTGAGCATCAGGTTCTTGGTTTTGGCTATGGTCTCTTGGTTCATGGGATCAAGCCCCTCGTTGGGCTCTGCTCTGACAGTGTGGAGACTGCTTGGGATTCTCTCTTTCCTTTTCTCTCTTCCCCTCCTTTATTCATGTTCTCTCTCTCTCAAAATAAATAAACTTACAAAACAAAACAAAACACATGCATTTCTCCCCCTCCCCCCACTCCCTACCTTTTGCAACCACCAATCTGTTCTCTGTATCTATGAGTTTGTGTTTTGTTGGTTTTGGTTTTGGGGTTTTTTAAGATTTCATATAAGAGAAATCATATGATATTTGTCTCTCTCTGTCTGACTTATTTCATTTAGTATAATGACCTTGAGTTTCATCCATGGTATCACAAATAGCAAAATTTCATTATGTTTTATGGCTGGGTAACAGTCCATTGTATGTACATACCACATGCTTTTCTTTATCCATTCATCCATTGATGGACACTTAAGTTGTTTCCATATCTTGGCTATTGCTGCAATGAACATGGGGGTGCATATATCTTTTCAAATTAGTGTTTTTGTTTTCTTCAGATAAATACCCAGAAGCGGAATTTCTAGATTGTATGATAGTTCTTTTTTTTACTGTTTTCCATAGTTTAGGATCAATTTACCTGCCACAACAGTGCATACGGGTTCCCTTTTCTCCATATCCTGACCAACTTGTTTTTTTTTTTTTTAATTTTTAATGCTTATTCATTTTTTGAGAGACAGAGCATGAGCAGGGGAGGAGAAGAGAGAGAGGGAGACACAGAATCTGAAGCAGGCTCCAGGCTTTGAGCTGTCAGCACAGAGCCCCATGTGGGGCTGCAATCCATGAACTGCAAGATCATGACCTGAGCAGAAGTCGCCACTTAACTGAATGAACCACCGAGGTGCCCCATCACCAACTTGTTATTTCTTATCTTTTTAAAAAATCATAGCCATTCTAACAGGTGTGAGGTTATATCTCATTGTGGCTTTGATTTGCATTTCCCTGATGACTAGTGATGTTGAACATATTTTCATGTACCTGTTGGCTAACTGTATGTTTTCTATGGAAAAATGTCTTAGATCTGCCCATTTTAATTTTAATAAATAAATAAATAAATACTTTTTTTTTTGAGAGAGAGAGAAGGCATGAGTGAGGGGCAGAGAGAGAGAGAGAATCCCAGGAGGGAGAAAGACGGAGGAAGAGAAAGAGAGAGAGAAGCGGGGCTCACCTGAAGCAGGGCTCATGTTTACCCAAAGTGGGGCTTAAGCTCACCCCAAGCAGGT
This sequence comes from Hyaena hyaena, assembly GCF_003009895.1. NCBI lineage: Eukaryota > Metazoa > Chordata > Mammalia > Carnivora > Hyaenidae > Hyaena > Hyaena hyaena. Next base: position 552,301 of record NW_024080862.1, on the reverse strand, counting down.
CTTGTGCTCACCTGAAGTGGAGCACGAGCTCACCTGATGTGGGACTTGAACTCATGAACCATGAGATCATGATCTGAGCCAAATTCAGATTGCTTAAGGACTGAGCCACCCAGGCATCCAGATTGGCCCATTTTTAAATTGGATTGTTTGATTTTTTGGTATTGAGTTATATGTTCTTTGTATATTTAGATATTATCCCCTTATCAGATATATGACTTGCAATTATTTTCTCCCATTCAGTAGGTTGTCGTTTCATTTTGTTGATGCTTTCATCAACATGAAGAAGCCTTTTAGTTTTATGTAATCTCACTTATTTATTTTTGCTTGTGTTACTTTTGCTTTTGGTGTCAGATTTTAAAAAATCATCACTAAGACCTATGTCAAGGAGATTACCACCTATGTTTTCTTCTATGAGTTTTTAAAAATTTTTAAAAATGTTTTATTTCTGAGAGAGAAGGAGAGACAGCATGAGCAGGGGAGGGTCAGAGAGAGAGGGAAACACAGAATCCGAAACAGGCTCCAGGCTCTGAGCTGTCAGCACAGAGCCCAACACGGGGCTTGAACCCACGAATCATGAGGTCATGATATGAGCTGAAGTTGGACGCTTAACCGACTGAGCCACCCAGGCGCCCCCCTTCTATGAGGGGTTCAAGGTTTACGTTTAAGTCTTTAATACACTTTGAGTTAATTTTTGTGCATGATATATAGATAGTGGGACAGTTTCATTCTTTTGCATGTGGCTGTCTAATTTGCCCAACATCATTTATTGAAGAGAATGTCCTTTCCAAATTGTATATGCTTGACTCCTTTGTTGTAAATTAATTGACCATTAGTATATGAGTTTATTTCTGAGACCTCTATTCTGGTACATTGATCTTTGTGTCTCTTTTTTCTGTCAATACCATACTGTTTTAATTACTATAGATTTATAATATAGTTTGAAATAGGGAATGCGATGCCTCCAGCTTTGTTCTTTCTTATGACTGCTTTGGCTTTTCAGGGTCTTCTGTAGTTCTACTCAGATTTTATGGTAGTTGTTCTCTATTTCTGTGAAAAAAAAACATTGGACTTTTGATAAGGATTGCTTATACAAAAAAAAAAATTGAAATTTGTATATTGCTTTGGGTAGTATGGATATTGTAACAATGCTAATTCTTCCATTCCATGAGTATGAAATATATTTCCATGTATTTGTGTTTTCCTCAATTTCTTTCACTAATGTGTAGCTTTCAATTTGTAGGTCTTTCACCTCCTTGGTTAAATTTATTCCTTAAGTGTTTTATTCTTTTTGATGCAATTATAAACGGAACTGTTTTCTTAATTTTTCTGACAGTTCATTATAAGTGTAAAGAAATGGAAGAGATATTTGTGTATTGATTTTGTATTCTGCAACTTTACTGTATTTGTTTATTAGTTCTAACAGTGTTTTGATGGAGTCTTTACCCTTTTCTAATATAATATCATGTTATCTGCAAATAGTGGTAGTGTTACTTCTTCCTTTCCAATTTGTATACCTTTTATTTCTTTTTCTTGCCTAATTGCTCTGGCTAGGACTTCCAATACTATGTAGAATGAAAGTGGTAAGATTGGTTATCCTTCTCTTGTTCCTGATCTTACAGGAAAAGCTTTTAGCTTTTCACTATTAAGTACAATGTTAGCTGTCTGTTTGGCATATATGGCCTTTACTATGTTGAGGTCCATTTCCTCTATACCCTCTTTGTTGACAGTTTTTAACATAAGTGAATGTTGAGTTTTGTCAAAAAAATTTTCAAAATCTGTTGAGATGGTCATATGATTTTTATCTTTCATTTTGTTAATGTGGTGTATCACATTAGCTGATTTGTGGATATTGAGCCATCCTTGTATCCCTGGAATAAATTCCACTTGATCATGGTGTATGATACTTTTAATGTATTGGTGAGTTCAGTTAGTTAATATTTTGTTGAGGACTTTTGCATTTATGTTTATCAGGGATATTGGCCTGTAATTTTCTTTTCTTATGGCATCCTTGTCTGGCTTTGGTATCAGGGTAATGCTGGCTTTGTAAAATGAGTTTGGAAGAGTTCCTTCCTCTTTTATTTTTTGGAAGAATTTGAGAAGAATTGGTATTTTAAAAAGTTTTTAAATGTTTATTTATTTTTTGAGAGAGAGAGAGAGAACCAACCAGGGAGGGGCAAAAATAGAGTGAGAGAGAAATCCCAAACAATGCATGGTTCAAATCCATGAACCATGAGATCATGACCTGAGCTGAAACCAAGAGTCAGACACTTAACCAACAGAGCCACCCAGGAACCCCAAGAAGGATTGACATTAATCCTTTTTTGAAGGTTTGGTAGAATTCACCAGTGAAAACCGTCTAGTCCTCAACTTTCATTTGTTGGGATGTTTTTGATTATGAATTCAATCTAAGGTAATAATCAGTCTGTACAGATTTTCTATTTTATCACAATTCAGTCTCGGTAAGTTATATGTTTCCAGGAATGTATCCATTTCTTCTACGTAGTCCAATTTGTTGGTGTATAATTGTTCAGAGTGGTCTCTTGTGGTCCTTTGTATTTCTGTGGCATCAGTTGTAACATCTCTGTAATTCCTGATTTTATTTGACTCCTTCCTTTTTCCCTTGGTGAGCCTAGGTAAGGCTTATCAATTTTGCTCATTTTTTCAAAGAACCTGCATTTGGTTTCACTGATATTTTCTATTGTCTTTTTAGTCTCTATTTCATTATTTCTGCTCTTCTCTTTGTTATTTCCTTCCTTCTATTAACTTTGGGCTTCTTTTGTTCTTCTTTTTCTAGTTCCTTGAGGTGTAGGCTCTTTATTTAATACTTTTCTTATTTCTTGAGGTAGGCATTTATCACTATGAACTTCCTTCTTGGAATTACTTTTGCTGCATCTAATACATTTTGGTATGTTATATTTCCATTTCTCTTTGTCTCAAGGTATTTATTTATCCTTTTGATTTCTTCTTTGGTCCATTGGTTTTATAGTAGCATGTGGTTTAATATCCACATATTTGTGAATTTTCCAGTTTTCTTCATGTAAATTGTTTCTATTGTAGTTAGAAAAGATGCTTGATATTATTTCACTCCTCTTACATTTATGAAGACTTGTTTTGTAATCTAACATATGATCTATCTTGGAAAATGTTCCATGTGCACTTGAGAAGAACATGTATTCTTTTTCTTCTGGATGGAATGTTCTGTGCGGTTGTCAATTCCATCTGGTCTAACATGTCATTTAAAACAAATGTTTTCTTTCTTTCTTTTTTTTTTAAATGTTTTATTTATTTCTAGGAGAGAGAGAGAGAGAGAGACAGCATGAGCAGGGGGAGGGTCAGAGAGAGAGGGAGTCACAGACTCTGAAACAGGGTCCAGGCTCTGAGCTGGCAGTCAGCACAGAGCCCGATGCGGGGCTCGAACCNAGTCACAGACTCTGAAACAGGGTCCAGGCTCTGAGCTGGCAGTCAGCACAGAGCCCGATGCGGGGCTCGAACCCACGAACCGCGAGATCATGACCCAAGCGAAAGTCGGACGCTTAACCGACTAAGCCACCCAGGCGCCCCAAAACAAATGTTTTCTTACTGATTTTCTGGCTGAATTATCTACTACTTGATGTGAGGGTGTTAAAGTCCCCTACTAACATTGTAGTACTGTCTATTTTTCCTTTAGGTCTGTTAATATTTGCTTTACATATTTAGGTGCTTTTATGCTGGATGCATAAATATTTGCAAATGTTGAATCTTCTTGTTGGATTGACTTTTTATCATTATGTAACACCCTTCTTTGTTTCTTACTAAAGCATTTATCTTAAAGTCTATTTTGTCTAATATAAAGTATTGCTACTCCAGCTTTCTTTTGGTTTCTGTTTGGATGGAATATCTTTTTCCATCCCTTCATTTCCAGTCTGTCTGTGTCTTTATATCTAAAGTGTATTTCTTACAGGCAGCATATAGATGGGTCGTTTTTAAATCCATTCAGCCACTCTGTGTCCTTTAAATGAAGAATTTAGTCCATGTACATTTAAAGTGATTATTGAAAGGTATGTGCTCATTGCTATTTTGTTCACTGTTTTTTGGTTATTTTTGTAGTTCCTCTTTGTTTCTTCTTTTCTCACTCTCTTCCTTGGTGGTTTGGTGACTTTCTTTAGTGGTATGCTTATAGTACTCTTTATTTTATGTACATTTATTATAGGTTTTTGCTTTGTGGTTCCCATGAGGCATATATATAACAATTTATACCTATAACAATTTATTTTTAGGTTGATAACAACTAAAATTTGTTATCTATCTATCTATTCTAAAGCTCAGCATTACTCTTCCCAACATATTTTATGTTTTCAATGTCACATTTTACACCTTTTTAGCTCATATTTTACATCTTTTTGCCTGTCTATCCCGTAACTAATTATTGTAATCATATTTATTTTTGCTAATTTTGTATTTTAACGTTCATACTAGCTTTATTTTATTATTTTTTATTCAAGTATAGTTGATGCACATATTGCATTAGTTTCAGGTATACAACATAGTTATTCAACAACTCTATACATTGTACTATGCTCACCACAAGTATATCTACCATCTGTCACCATGCAATGCTATTACAATACCATTGACTGTATTCCCTATGCTGTACCTTTTACGCCCATGATTTATTCAGTCTATAACTGGAAACCTGTATCTCCCACTCCCCCTTTTTTGATTTTGCCCATCCCTCACTCCCTTTCCCTCTGGCAACCATCAGTTTATTCTTTATAGGTCTGATTTTTCTTTTTGTTCATTTGTTTATTCATTTATTTTGTTTCTTAGATTCCATATATAAAGAAAACCATATGGAATTTGTTTCTCTGCCTGACTTATTTCACTTAGTATAATACTTTCTAGGTTTATCCATGTTATTGCAAATGGCAAGATATCATTTCTTTTTATGCTTGAGTTGTATTCCATCATTAATCACATATTCTTTATCCGTTCGTCTATCAATGGACACTTGAATTGTTACTAGATCTTGGTTATTTTTTTTTAAGTTTATTTTGAGAGAATGTGTATATGTGTGAGCAGGGAGAAAGAGAATCCCAAGCAGGCTCTATGCTCTCAGTATTGAGCCTGATGCAGGGCTCAATCTCATGAACCATGAGATCATGACCTGAGCTGAAATCAAGAGTTGGATGCTTAACTGACTGAGCTATGCAGGTGCCCCCAGATTTTGGTTATTGTATATAATGCTAAGTAAACATGCAAGTGCAGGTGTCTTTTTGAATTAGTTTTTTTTCTTTTCTTTGGGTTAATAGCCAGTAGTGGAATTACTAGATCATATGGTATTTCTATTTTTAATTTCTTAATGTTTATTTGAGAGAGAGAGAGAAACAGAGTGTAAGCTGGGGAGGAGCAGAGAGGGAGTCACAGAATCCGAAGCAGGTTCCAGGCCCTGAGCTGTCAGCACAGAGCCCATCTCAGGGCTTGAACCCACGAGCTGTGAGATCATGACCTGAGCTGAAGTTGGACACTCACCCAACAGAGTCACCCAGGTACTCCCTATTTTTAATTTTTTGAGTAACCTCCATATTGTTTTCCAAAATGGCTGTACCAATTTACATTCCCACAATCAGTGCACAAGGGCTCCTTTTTCTCTGGATCCTTGCTAACACTTGTTATTTCTCATCTTTTAGATTCTAGCCATCTGACAGGTGATCTCAAATTGTAGTTTTGACCTGCAAGCTTTATAAGCAATTAATCCACTAACTTTACTATATATTTATCTTCCAGTAAGATTTATTCTTTCCTTCGTATTTTGTTACTATTTAGTTCCCCAAATTTATTATACTCCCAGTCCAAAAGCAGAGGTTACTGCATGTCACACAGGATCACAGGGAAGCATCAGGTTTTAGGTGGCAGAAAGCAGAAGTAAGAAAAGAGCTATTCCCATGGCTTCTGTCAGAGTGCAAAAGGCAAAGAAGGATAGGTAAACCATTTAAGATGGTCTGGTTTGAGTAATTTCTGTGGTTTCTAAGCTATATAGATGTCTAGTACCTGGCTTGGAATGATTAAGGCAGAGGATTATGGCTTTCTGGGATGTACAAGACAAAGAAAAAGAGGTATCTGAACTGGCTAGTTTGCAAATGAAAGGCATGCTCTGGGATGAATATTTTGATATCTCTAAGAACTGGATACACCTGGGAGGGGCAGTGTCTCCCAACGAAGAAAGGGACTTTTTTTTTTTTAATTTTTATATGTTTTATTTACTTCTGAGAGAGATAGAGAGAGAGCGAGAGAGAGAGAGAGTGCGCACATGAACAGGGGAAGGTCAGAGAGAGAGGGAGATACAGAATCTGAAACAGGCTCCAGGCTCTGAGCCAGCTGTCAGCACAGAGCCTGACAGGGGCTCGAACCCATGAACTGTGAGATCATGACCTGAGCCGAAGTTGGACACTTAACTGACTGAGCCACCCAGGCACCACTTTTTTTTTTTTTTAATTTTTATATGTTTTAGAAAGGGACTTTTTAAAAAAGATGATAAAATGACATAATATCCAGAACCTAAAAAATATATACAATGACACATTGGAAAGGGAGAGAGACAGAGAAACAGAACCTACGGACCTAGGTGTTGGGAACATAAATTTGAACCTGAATCCTTGTGCTCCTGAAGCTCACCCTCTAGTGGGAGCAACAGAAAACAGATAACGAAGCAAGATATCCTTGGGTAGTGATGGGAACTTTGAAAACAGGAAAGCAGAGTCAGGCGCTAGAGCATACAGTAGGGGTGGGGAAGCCATTCCAATAAGGTGGTCAAAGAAGGTCTCTCTGAGGAGAAAGCATGGAGCAGAGACACACCTGATTGGAGGGAGAGCTCTGATACAGTCCCTGTCACAAATTAAAATAGAAATTTTATGTGTCCAGCCTAACAAGTAAAAACAAGCCTCATATTCTGTATACCTTTTCTACTTGTTATTCCCATAATTCATTTTTATTGTTTTACAAAAGAATTGGTTTATGATGGATCAGTCACTTAAAAAAAAAAAGGCCATTCCTTAAAGGCAGCTTGAGAAGCAATAATCTCTGGTGCAATTACAGGAGTGGGTGATTCAGGTAAGATGCAAGTCAAAATCACTGGAGGTAAGAGGCCAGGGGCTTGTGGCATCATTAAATTTAATCATTTAATACTGAAGTCACTAAGAATGGTGTCATACACAGGGTGGCAGTGATATCAGTGGGATCCTTTTTGTGTTTCAGCACCCTGGAGAAGCTGGTCCTGAGGATGGAGGCAGAGCTGAGGTTCCTTATGATCATGATATATGTGGGGTGTCTAGGTGGCTCAGTCGGTTAAGTGACTGACTTCGGCTCAGCTCATGATCTCATGGTTCATGGGTTCCAGCCCCATGTCAGGCTCTGTGCTGACAGCTCAGAGCCTAGAGCCTGCTTAGGATTCTGTGTCTCCCTCTCTCTGTGGCCCTCCCCCCTCATGCTCTGTCTCTGTCTCTGTTAAGAATTTTAAAAAAAGACATTAAAAAAAAAAAGATCATGATATCTGCTATTTCCCAAAGAAAACAGCATCCAAGTTAGCACAAAACTTGCAAAACCTTGTGCTTAGTCACCACTAAGGTCAGCCCTCCGTGCTTTCTCTAGGCTGTACTGCTCCCAAGAGCCAGCAAAGTGTCTGACTTCCGTCGAGGGGCTTGCCAAATAGACAGCCAATGGGTGCAAGCCCCAGCTGGTCTGTGATGGCAGGCTAACAGAATATGGATTCAAAGGCAACTCTCATAAGAGGAGGTGCCTGGAGTCTTTGGGAATATAAAGCCTAACCCCTCCAAATTGCGAGGCCAGGAGATAAGAATGGTGCCAGGGTTATGGAATGGGACACCTGGCTCTGGATGTGTGAGGACAACGTCAGGTAGCAATCTCTGATTTGGATGGAGCCAGTGGCATATGGCCACTGTCAGTCGGCACTAAGGGACGGGAGTTGAGGGGGAGATACCTGTATTACCCTATGAAGATGAGGGAGGCCTTGGGGTCTTCGTGGTGTAAGAGTCACTGAGACACACAAAACCTGGTCAGACATTTATTGGGGGCAGTGGAGCAGTTCTCCACCCTGTAGTACTTTTAGACTGATAGGATTTCAATATGGAACTCCGGCTGGTTGGGAGTGACTTCATATTGTGCCTGCAGAAGAGCACTGGTCTGGAATGCAAAGCAGTTCTTCGGGGCCTGGAAGATGCAGATAGCATTGCATATCCGGCAGTAACGTTGATGGTACTGCCACATGCGAACCCAGGACTGGAGCTTGACTGCCGCCTCCTCCTGGATTACATAGATCTTCAGCAGGTCCTGCCGCTGCTTAAGAATCCGCCTCCACAAGAGTGTTCTCCACCAGAGCTGAATCATCCAGGCCCTGAGGGCTGCCACCAGCAGGGTGCGACGCACCAGGGTGCCACGCCACCAGGCCTGGATCTTCTCAGCTGCCCTGACTCTTGCTCTGTGGCGTTTTTGACAAAGCTGCTAACCAAGCAAAGCAGAGGACTCCACATAAATTTGTTACAAACAACTACAAGTCTGGTGTCTACAATGAAGGAGCTCTGATCTTCTCTCATAACAACCAGCCTTTCCCCCTGGTGGTTCTGAGGACCCAGGAGTCCTGGGTGGGGTTTTGCCTCTACCTCTATCTTATCTGTGGCCATAGACACATCAGTTCATCCTCTGAGTCATAGTGTCCTCATCTACAAAATGGGGATATGCTTGCCCTGTGGTCTTCACAGGTTCTGTGGAAACAATTTCTGATCCAGAAGTCCTGCCATGAGCGTGAGGAACCAAAGGGTCCTCTGAGAAAGAACCTCTGCATTTATGGCCTGAATCTCAGCCCAAATTCCAGCCTATGATGCTGCCTCCTGACGCCTCACGTCATGCCATGGCCCCTTGAGGGCTTCCCTTTACCTCACTTCTTTTGATTTCCATTACTACCTCTCAGTCATCCCCATATCCTTCTAAACCCAGACCTTCCTTTCCCCAGCTTTCCAGTTCCCACTGCTGTGTGTCACCATCCAGTGGCTTGTCTACATCCTGATTCCTCACCTTTCTGCTGTCTCTCCATACTTAACACAGCTCACTCAGAATAGGGAGGGAATTTATGGGGATAGGAGAGCAACGCTGAGCTGACTTCTCAGTTGTGGGACCAGAGATGGATCCTTCACTTCCAAGGGCTCTGTCCTCAGAAGGTCAATGAACTGTGGTTTTCTCGTGCTCCTAGGCTCCACCTACCTTCTTCAGTCTCTCTCTCTCTTGTGCATCCTCATCTGGACCAGACTTCTGCAATAAGAATATAGAGAGAAACCATGAGTGAGGACCAGCCTCTGTGCAAAGTCCTCACAGCCTTACTTCCCCATTCTTTCCGAGGCCTTTAAAAAAATTTTTTTTTAAAGTTTATTTATTTGGGGCACCTAGGTGGCTCAGTTGGTTGAGTGGCCGACTTTGGCTCAGGTCATGATCTTGTGGTCCATGACCTGGACCCGAGTCAGGCTCCGTGCTGACAGCTTGGAGCCTGGAGTCTGCTTTAGGGAGGGAGGGGCAGAAAGATGGGGAGAGAGAATCCCAAGTAGGCTCCATGCTCAGTGTAGAGCCCGATCCTACACAGGGCTCAATCTCACAACCACGATATCATGACCTGAGCCCAAATCAAGGGTTGGACGCTTAATCAACTGAGACATCCAGGCATTCCTCTGAGTCCTTTTGAAGTCATCTGGTGCTTCCCTCTGCCATTGGCCAATTCCCTACCCGCAGGGAGAGGGTGTCTGTCTTACACAGCATTTACCGCCCATGGTTTGGGGCAGTGGTTCAGGTGTTCACACCCCCTCCAATTGCTGCTCCATTGGTCCTGGCAGAGACAGGAAGGGTGAGAGAGGAGGAGATAGCCATGATGTCACAGGGCAACTATGACCCAGGGACCAGGTTGCCTCTTTATTGGGTAAAGAGGAAACATCTGCTCATTTCCCTCCTGCCAGAGATGGACCAGTGTCCTTAGGGAAACCACAGCCTCTGTGAGTCTGTCCTATCCTAAGGATGACCTCTAGTCTTGCTCCCTCAAAGGACTGTCCTGTCATCATCACTAAGGAGAGCTGCTTAAGCAGTACAGAGAAATGTGCCTGGGCTCAGGATGTTCCCTGTGTCCTGCCTTATCTGCCTTCATGCCCTTCCTCAGTGTGTGGGAAAATCCTTCTTTTTTTTTTTTTAAATTCTTTTTTTTAATGTTTTTTATTTATTTCTAGGAGAGAGAGAGAGAGAGAGAGAGAGAGAGAGAGAGAGAGAAACAGGTTCCAGGCTCTGAGCTGGCAGTCAGCACAGAGCCCGACGTGGGGCTTGAACCCATGAACCGCGAGATCATGACCTAAGCGAAAGTCGGACGCCTAACCGACTAAGCCACCCAGGCGCCCCGGGAAAATCCTTCTTTTATTGAGAGTGACAGTGAGTATGGAGGGTGAGCAGAAGGGGCCAAGGATGGAGGTATCTCAGTCTATTTCTATTCCCCTCCAGGTGCTGAACCATTGTCTTTCTGTAGTTGTTTGGTGTCTAGCAAGCCAATATATGTTCCTTAACACAAAACAAGCCCTTCCATTCAGTGTCTGAAATTTACTGGGCTGGAGGAATTTTCCAAACATGAGTCATTATGTAAGAGATAGTGTTCCCCAGTGTAGAGTCCTCTAGTGGTGGCGATGGTCATATTTGAAAGAGTCACTTAGTTATTCAACCTTGCCTTCAAGACCAGCTGCCTCTAGCTGTCCCCACTGCCATCTCTCAGCCACGCTCGCTTTCTTCTCTTAACCGCCTCTGGATAGCCCCCTCCAAACCTCAGGGACATGCTGACATGGTCTCATCATTTCAAGGCATTAACTCTCCACCAAAAAAGAAGAGGATTTGTCTTTCTGCTCCATCCCCATCCCCCCAAAATCTCACTTTTCTCCCTTCGTCTTCCCAATTAGGTCACTTGCTGCCACTTAGGTTCCCAATGGCAATTTAGTGTTTATATTATCATGACTCTGTGAGTGCCACTGAACACTGTGCCACAGAGCACATTCTGGTTCCCTATCCTTTCCTGCACAGCTTCACAGTTTTTTTTTTATCATGAAATATTTAAATGTATACAAAATTTGACAACAGATAAGGACTCCCTATGTGCTCATGACCCAGCATAACCTGTTTCCCTGCTCTCTGCCCCACAGATGAGGTAAGCCATGGCAGGGAGTGCTGTGAGGAGCATCTTCCTGCATGTGTCTGTGCCTCCCTGGGAGGCATCCTCCAGGGAATGCACACGGGGGTGGCTTGCTGTGTCATGGGACAGGTGGCTCCTCCATGCTACTAAATACTGACAGACTGTTTTCCACAGTGGCAGCACCAATGCAACCTCTATCAATCATCTCCTAATTTTTGCCAAACTGAAAGATGTGAAGTGGTGTCACCTTGCTCTTTTAATTTGCATTTCTCTGACTAATGACTTGAGCAGAGCAGGATTCTTCAGGCTAAGTAACGGGGCTCCAGTCTTGACACAGACCCTTTCTGGCTGGATGCACCTGACCAAGTCTTTCAGTGGTGTCTGTTTCTTCCTGGGCAAAGTGAAGATAGCAACATGGTTCCTCTTCCAAGGAGCTGTTGTGGAGATTCATGAAGGTAAGGTCCTTGGAATGGCATCTGGTCCTAGTACTGCTCTGTGTCTTTCAGCTCTTACAATGATTTCATCTTGGTCTTCTGGCATTTCTGTGTAATTGTCTGGTCTAGTCCTTGGCCTATTTCTTCTATTGGATTCCCATCATCCTCTTGTATGACTTCCTTGGACAACCTTTTGTGGATAGATATATTGCAAATATCTTTTCCTAAACAATCATCTGCCAACTGACTTTTTTCATGGTGTCATTCATTGCACAGATATCATTCCATCCATTTCTCCCTTTATAATTGTGCTTTTGAAAATTTTTAAATTAGTACTTTCTCATTCAGGGTCACATATTTTCCTGTTAAATTCTGGTTTATGTCTGACACTGAAGTCTTCACCAAGTGACAGGAACATGATCCTGTATGTTAGGTCTCCCTCTTTCTTGGATTTAGTCCCTATTTTGGATAGAGCGCATGTTATGATAGTTTCCCAAGGAAAAGTGCATGGATATAAATATGTAGACATTTGCATGTCTGAAAATGATTTTTTTTCTACCTTCAAATCTGACTGATAGTATTGCTAAGTATGGAATTCTAGATTGAAAATAGTTTTCCCTCAAATTTGAGGAATTGGTTTAACTTTTCCTAGAGGTCTAATGTGACTCTGATTCCTTCATCCATATGATGTGACTTATTTTTTCCTCTCTGGAAGTTTTTAGGATCTTCTCCTCGTCCCTTATCTTTAGTTTTTAGGATGTTCTAAAATTATTGTTGTTTCAGTAAGTGATTACATAATGAAGGAATACATGAGTCCATGTAGGTCTTAGACTTAAAGTGTCTTCATAAGGGTTCAAATCCTACTCTCTAGAAACAACTGTCTTAATATCTCTGACCCAACCATCCCAGATCCCTCACACCCACTGGACATGTCGTTCTCAGCCTTTCTGATATGTTCCCCCACCCCCTGCCTCACTCATTGTATGGGGCACATTAGTTTATAAAATTTGTATTATCCAACTATGAGAAACTTTATGAGTTTTTAAAAAAATTTCTACCTTTTAGTTTTCTCTACTTAATACTTAGATAAGTCTTATTAGTCAGATGATAGATTGATCCTCTAATTTTCCAATATTTTCTACACTATTTTCTGATTTTGTCTTTTTATTCTACTTTTTGGGAAGATATTCCCCATTTTAAGAGTCTCAGCTTTCAAGAGCTCCTTCTTGTCTTTGGACTGTTCTTTTAAGGCACAGTATTCTTATTTCACTGATTTGTTATCTTTTATTAGGAATAGTAGTAACAGGGACATCAGGGTGGCTCAGTTAGTTAAACACCTGACTTTGGCTCAAGTCATGATCACATGGTTCACGGGTTCGAGCCCCACATCCGGCTCTGTGCTGACAGCTCAGAGCTTGGATCCTGCTTAGGGTTCTGTGTCTCCCTCTTTCTCTTCCCCTCCCTCCCTTGTGTTCTCTCTCAAATAAATAAACATTTAAAAAGGGAATAGTACTTATAATTGTTAGTTTGGTTTTTTAAACCTTTTTCTTCTGTTCCCAGTATGGTCTTTTTTCTTTTAAGTTCCCTTTTTCCTGTTTTTATCTCAGTCTCTCATGTTAATAACCTTTGGTTGTCTATTCATGTGTCTAAGCATGGCACTAAAATGCCAAAGGGAAGCTCAGAGTGCATGGGTGCGGCTTATTAACTGGTATCATTCAGTGTAGGTTAATAAGGTAGGGTTGGGTTTTGTTTCAGTGGGGAACCCCCAAAGTTAGCATTCATTTGTTTTACTCTTTGGAGATTGTGGTAGATTGCTTTCGTGGTATTACATTCATATTTTTTCCTGTGGGACTTTGTAGTTTCTTCCCACAAGGGGATAGAATCTATCTTCCTGTGCCTTGGGTTTGGCAGTGTGACATGCTGTGGTCAACAGAATAAGGTGGAATGATGACATGCAAGTTTGACCTTGGCTTTGAAAGTCTTTGCCAATTTATGTTTACCCTTTTGGACTTCTGCCATTGCCAACAAGGAAGTGCCTGGGGTAGGGATATGAGGAAGAGGATTGGAAACGTGGGACAGAGCTTCTCCAGCTAAGCTATCCCAGCTAACCATGGCCTAGATCAACATGCTTCCTGTTGCATGCCACTGAGGCTTGTGGCAGTTTGCTATGCAGCATTTGCGTAGCAATAATTGACTGATGCCCGAGAGAGGAATCCCAGAACCTTGAGTCAGAGAGTGGAATGAAACCTGACTGCAAGCCTTCAGGGAGGTGAGCTGGCACAGAGGGCTGGAGGCCTCACCGTCCAGCCTACACACTTTCATTTAATCCTTCCATTTTAGTATGGTGCTTCACCTCTGCCTTCAGCCATGACTGAAATTCTGGAGTCTAGGTCCTCCCTGGTTCAACTTATGCAGAAAAGAAACCTCTCTTCTGCCAGGGTGGAGAAGGGGCTATTGCCAGCTGTATATATGAAGGAGAAGAACAGGATGAAGGGAATCCAACAAATCCTTATTTAAATGTTTACTCCTCACCTTAGAGTCTTAGCAGTAGCTGGTGCCTCAATTACACACTGTTGTTATTACAATCTTTTGATGTATTTTCATGTGTCTTACCATACTCCTACCTCTAGTCTCTTTTTTTTCAAAATTGTCTTTACTAATTGTGGACACTTATTCAATATGATTTCTTTTTATCACTTTGTCAAGTTCCCAAAAACTCCTGATTAGATTCTTATAGGAATTGAGTTTAACTTACAGATCAACTTGGAGGTAACTGACAATTTTACAATCTTGAGTCATTCTATGAATAACTATATGATATATTTCCCCTTTTATCGGTCTTCTGTTATATCCTTTGAGCTGTGGACAAGAGTGGCACATATAGCTTCAAGGATATGCCCTAAAGAGAAGGAGCATGCCACAAAAAACCATAAAATACCTCGGAATAAACCTAACCAAGGATACAAGAGATCTGTATGATGAAAACTATAGAAAACTTATGAAGGAAATTGAAGAAGACACAAAGAAATGGAAAAACATTCCATGCTCATGGATAGGAAGAATAAATATAGTTAAGATGTCATTACTACCTAAAGCACTCTACACATTCAATGCAATTCCAATCAAAATTGCACCAGCATACTTCTCAAAACTAGAACAAACTATCCAAAAATTTGTATGGAACCACAAAAGACCCCGAATAGCCAAAGTAATACTGAAAAATAAAACCAAAACGGGAGGTATCACCATCCCAGACTTCAGCCTCTACTACAAAGCTGTCATCCTCAAGACAGTATGGTATTGGCACAAAAACAGACACATAGACCAATGGAACAGAATTGAGAACTCAGAAGTGGACCCAAAAGTATACAGCCAACTGATCTTTGACAAAGCAGGAAAGAATATCCAATGGAAAAAAGACAGCCTTTTTAACAGATGGTGTTGGGAGAACTGGACAGCAACATGCAGAAGAATGAAACTAGATCATTTTCTCACACCATGCACAAAAATCAACTCAAAATGGATAAAGGACCTGAACGTGAGACAGGAAACTATCAACACCCTAGAGGAGAAAGCAGGAAACAACCTCCTTGACCTCCACCGCAGCAACTTCTTACTTGACACATCCCCAAAAGCAAGGGAATCAAGAGCAAAAATAAACTGTTGGGACCTCATCAAGATTAAAAGCTTCTGCACAGCCAAGGAAACAACCCAGAAAATTAATAGGCAACCAACGGAATGGGAAAAGATAGTTGCAAATGACATATCAGATAAAGGGTTAATATCCAGAATCTATAAGGAACTCACCAAACTACACGCCCGAAAAACAAACAACCCAGTGAAGAAATGGGCAGAAGACATGAACAGACACTTCTCCAAAGAGGACATCCAGATGGCCAACAGACACATGAAACGATGCTCAGCATCCCTCCTCATCAGGGAAATACAAATCAAAACCACACTGAGATACCACCTCACGCCAGTCAGAGTGGCTAAAATGAGCAAATCAGAGAACTCTAGATGCTGGCGAGGATGTGGAGAAACGGGCACCCTCCTACACTGTTGGTGGGAATGTAAACTGGTACAGCCCCTCTGGAAAACAGTGTGGAGGTTCCTCAGGAAACTAACAATAGAACTCCCTTATGACCCAGCAATAGCACTGCTAGGAATTTACCCAAGGGATACAGAAATGCTGAGGCATAGGAGCACATGTACCCCAATGTTCATAGCAGCACTCTCCACAATAGCTAAAACATGGAAAGAGCCTAAGTGTCCATCAACAGATGAATGGATCAAGAAGATGTGGTTTATCTATACCATGGAATACTACATGGCAATGAGAAACAATGAAATCTGGCCATGTGTAGCAACATGGATGGACCTTGAGGGTGTTATGCTGAGCGAAATAAGTCAGGCAGAGAAGGACAAATACCATATGTTTGCACGTATAGGAGGATTAGGAGGAACTTGACGGAGGACCAAGGGGGAGAAGAAGGGCGGAAATGGTGGGGGAAAGGGAGAGAGGCAAACCATGAGAGACTCTTGAATGCTGACAAAAACTGAGGACTGATGGATGTGGGGGGGAGGGGGGGATGGGCATGAAGGAGGGCACTTTGGGGATGAGCACTGAGTGTTATGTAAAAACTAATTTGACAATAAACTATTTGTAAAAAAAAAAAAAAAAAAAAGAGAAGGAGCATGCCTTTCTCCTTCTCCTTCCTCCTGGCTGGCTAGATTGTGGAGGGGATTGTTGAAGTTGAAACAGACATTTGGGATCATGCGGTGATCTTGGGCTCACAGACCATATATAGCAGAGTAATAAGTTAGGAGGGGCTAGGATTCTTCACCCTGTGCAGTGCATCCTGGGGTCTGGATACCTGTTTCTGAACTTCTTTGGAAAAGAGAAATAAACTTCAATTTATTTAACTCTCTGCTATTTTGGTCATGCTGTCCTTCACAGTGACCACACAGTTAAGCTCTACCCCAGTAGTTCTCAAAGTGGGGTTCCCTAGAACAGCAGCCACAGCACCACCTAGAAAACATATTAGAAATATTCTTGGGACCCTGTAAACTAAATCAGAAATGTTGGGTGGGGCCAGCGATCTTTGGCTTTAATGAGACCCCACATGATTGTGATATATGCTATAGTTTGAAAAGCATTGCTCTATTTCTTCCCTGGGTCTAACACATATAATAAGATGTCCACTTTCTTAAAGAGGCACAGCTCAGAGGTTATCCTAGAAGTGAAGACTGCCATGCATGTGCTTTGTGTAAGTTGAGTAGAGCGCAAGAGAAGGACCTGACAGTTTTATTTATTCCTAATACAGTTGTTTCATGAATGGCTGGTGGTTGCCCATGACACCCGCCTGCAGACTTGTTGAGCTAGGCTAATTAAAGACTCTACATTGGCTCATAGGTGACCCAATCCATGATTAGATTCACATCTGGACATTCTGATTCCAGATAATTAGCTGATTTACCCATCAATCCACAGCACTTTCCTTCTTCATCAAACTACACAGCATTACAAGAATGTTCTGGTCCTCTGGGTGCATTAAATGAGAGATAATCCAACACTTACTTGAGAATTCCCTAGGCACATCTTCTGTCAAGTTTCTAATTAAAAAACTAATTTTTGAAAACCACTTTCTGGGGTGCCTCAGTTGGTTAAGCGTCTGACTTCGGCTCAGGTCATCATCTCGAGGTCCATGAGTTCTAGCCCCGCATCAGGCTCTGTGCTCACAGCTCAGATTCTGTGTCTCCCTCTCTTTCTGCCCCTCCCCACCCATGCTCACTCTCTCTGTCTCTCAAAAATAAATAAACGTTAAAAAATTAAAAAAAAAGAAAAACACTTTCTGAGAAGCAGTTCATATCAATCTCTTTTAAGTGTTTTTTTTTCCTTACATTTTTTTCACTCTTTAAAATTTTTTTAAATGTTTTATTTCTGAGATAGAGAGAGAGAGAGAGAGACAGCCTGAGCAGGGGAAGGTCAGAGAGAGAGGGAGACGGAGAATCCAAAACATGCTCCAGGCTCTGAGCTGTCATCACAGAGTCCGACGTGGGGCTTGAACCCACCATCAGTGAGATCGTGACCTGACTGAAGTTGGACGCTTAACCGACTGAGCCACCCAGGTGCTCTCCCCCCTTTTTTTTTTTAAATTTTTAATGTTTTATTTCACTCCTTTTAAAAAATTTAAATTCAAGCTAGTTAATATGTAGTGTAGCAGTGGTTTCAGGAGAGAAATTTAGTGATTCATCACTTACATATAACACCCAGTGCTCATCCCAACAACTGTCCTCCTTAATGTCCATCACCCATTTAGCCCACCCCCCACCTACCTCCCCTCCAGCAGCCCTCAGTTTGTTCTCTGTATTTAAGAGTCTCTTGTGGTTTGCCTCCTTCTCTGTTTTATTTTTTATTTTTTCTTCTCTTCCCTTATGTTCATGTTTTGTTTCTTTTTTTTTTGATTAATTTTTTTAATGTTTATTTATTTTTGAGACAGAGAGAGACAGACAGATCACAAGCAAAGGAGGGGCAGAGAGAGAGGTAGACACAAAATCTGAAGCAGGCTCCAGGTTCTGAGTTGTCAGCACAGAGCCCGACGTGGGGCTTGAACCCACCATCAGTGAGATTGTGACCTGAGCCGAAGTTGGACACTTAACCAACTGAGCCACTCAGGAGCCCCTGTTTTGTTTCTTAAGTTCCACATATGAGTGAAATCATATGATATTTGTCTTTCTCTGGCTGACTTATTTCGCTTAGCATAATATACTCTGGTTCCATCCACACTGTTACAAATGGCAAGATTTCATTCTTTTTGATCCCTGAATTATATTTAAATGTTTACTAATCTATTGAGATCTCTTTTTTTTTTTTTTTTTTTTTGCTGTTTTAGCAAACTGACTTAAGTGAAAATGGTTTATTGGCTTACAAAATGAATTCCTTTCGAATAGGTAGTTGTAGCTTCAAGCATGGCTGGCTCCAGAGGCCCAAAGGAATCCTTGTGGCTTAGTCTCTTTCTTGGCAACTGATGGATCTTTCTTCTGTGTTGGCTCCATTCTCGGCTATTTCCATTTGGTGCCCCTAGCAGCTCTGGTTTCGTAGTCCTTATAGTTGGTAATCCTGGGACTTCCAACACAGCACCGCAACAGAGACTCAATGGCCTGGCTTATGTCATGCACTCATCCCCGAACCAATCACTGTGGCCACATGCATAAAATATTCTGACATTTCTCTAAGAACTTGCATGTCCTGAGCTGAGCCTAGGTTAGGTGCGTGCCTCCATTGTCCAGAAGCAACCATATCGGTACCCTCCATGAGACTTCTCCATCTCATCTTTAAGGGGCTCTTAAAGATAAAGGGATAAAGATAAGGGGCTCTGAGGGATTAAAGATAAGGGTTAAGCAGGACCTTGAAGAGCAGAAATATATCTGAGGCAGGTTAGCTATTAATGATCTCTACCAGAAAGGCACAGATCCAAAAAATCCAGTGAATTGAAAAAACAGAGACAAGGAGACATGACATGAAATGTGTAGGACAGAGGGAGGCCCAGACTGAGGGAGGAAGATACTGAGGAACAAATTAGAGGTATTATGAAAGACAGAATTATGAGGGATAGACAGAGAAGCACAGAGAGATGAAAACCGAGAGAGTAGTATTTGTAGATGAAATGGCACGACAATAAATTCTCCTCCCACTCACCCCCCCCCACGTACTCACACACACGTACTCACACACGTGGAAGCAATGCCAAAGAGATGTAACAATTCCCAGAATCCTGGAATAACAGGTTTATTTGGTATGAGGGTTCTAGGATGGTTGTCTGAAACATTCATTCAGGGATGGTGGGACACCTATTTCTAGAAAGTAGGTTGTGAACCATGGTGAAGCCACAAATCCAAGTCCTGGTAGGATCGTGTATTCATTCATTACATAAATATTTTGTGAAACTGCAAAAAGACAGCCACAGGCTAATGAAAAGTTTCTCAAAACTTGAACAGATGTTTCTCCAAAGGTGGACAAATGAACAAAATGCACAGAAGATGCCCAACAAAATTCATCATGAGGGAAATGTAAATCAGACTACAGTGAGCTACCACTTCCCACTCACTGGGTTGGTTAGAATTTGCAAAAGTGAAAAAAGTGTCAGGAAAGATGTAGAAAAATTGGAACCCTATACCTCACTG
Source organism: Hyaena hyaena (assembly GCF_003009895.1). Taxonomy (NCBI): domain Eukaryota; kingdom Metazoa; phylum Chordata; class Mammalia; order Carnivora; family Hyaenidae; genus Hyaena; species Hyaena hyaena. The sequence goes on along the minus strand of NW_024080862.1, from coordinate 532,486 downwards.
GTGGGAATGTAATGTGTAGTGGCTATTCATAGTGACATTATTCACAGTAGCCAAAAGGTGCACACTATCCAAATGTCTATCAAAAGACGAGTGGACTGAGGCACCTGGGTGGCATCCAGTTGGCCATCCAGTTCATGGTTTTGACTTAGGTCATGGTCTCATGGTTCATGAGATCGAGCCACACATAGGGCTCAGTGCTGACAGTGCAGAGCCTGCTTGGAATTCCTCTCTCTTCCTTTCTCTCTGCCTCTCCCTGCCCTCTGCCTCAAAATAAATAATCTTTTTAAAAAGTTAAAAAAAGATGAGTGGATAAACAAAAGTACAGACACACAATGACATGTTAATCAGCTATAAAAAGTCATGAAGTACTGACACATACTACAGTGTGGATGAACTATAGGAAGTGTAAGAAACTAGACACAAAATATTTTTATTGTTCCATTTATATGAAAAGTCCACAGCAGGTAAACCTATGGAGACAAAATGCAGATTGGCAGTTGCCATTGGCAGTAGGATGGGGTACCAGGGAGTGATTGCTTAATGGGTATAAGGTTTTCTTTTTCTTTTAAATTATTTTTAATGTTTATTTTTGAGAAAGAGAAACAGAGCACAAATAGGGGAGGAGCAGAGAGAGAGGGAGACACAGAATCCAGAACTGGCTCCAGGCTTTGAGCTGTGAGCACAGAGCCCGAAGCAGGGCAGAAATCCATGAACTGCAAGATCATGACCTGAGAAGTTGGATGCTTAATGGACCAAGCACCCAGGTGCCCCTTGGTTTTTTTCTTTTTTTATGTTTATTTACTCATTTTGAGAGAGTGTGTGTGAGAGGGAGAGGGGCAGAGAGAGAGGGAGGGAGAGAGAGAATCCCAAGCAGTCTCCACGCTAGGTACAGAGCCCAATGTGGGGCTCGATCTCACAACCATGGGACATGACTTGAGTCGAAATAAGGAGTTAGATGCTTAACAGACTGAGCCACCCATGTACCCCCTTAATGGATACAGAGTTTTCTTTTAGGACTATGAAAATGTTTAGAACTTGGTACAGATGATAATGGTTGCTTAACACTGAGAAGGTACTAAAGGCCACTGAATTTTTAGTCATATATTAATGGTTAATATTATGTGGTTAATCTAAAAATAGTTATGTGAATTTTACTTAAGTTATATTCATGTTTTGTGTTCTTTCATGTGATGGTCAGTCAGGTGCAGCCACAAGAGAATAGAAGCACAAAATAAAGCACCTCTCAGAGGAGGTCACTGCATGTCACACAGGGTCATTAGGTTTTGGTCAAGTGGCAGAAGACAAAAATGAGAGAAAAACTTTTCCCATGACCTATGTTGGAGTGGGAAAGGCAAAACAGGATAGGGTAAACAGTTTAGGACTAGCTGGTTTGAGTGTTTTCTGTGACCTGCTAAGTTGTTGGGGGGGACAGATGCCTAGTACTTGGCTTGGGATGATTAAGGCAGAGGAATACAGCCCTCTGAGGTGTAGAGGACAGAGAAAAAGGAGGCATGGCCCTGAACTGGCTAGTTTGCAGATGAAAGGCATACTCTAGGATTAGTCCTTTGCTATTTTTAAGAACTAACTACCTAGACCTGGGCAGGGCAGTGTCTCCCAACCCAGAAAGGGACTCTTTTTTAAGATGATAAAATGACATAATATACAGAACCTAAAAAATATATACAATGACACACTGGAAAGGGAAAGGGAAAGAGACAGAGAAACAGAACCTACGGACCTAGGTGTTGGGAACATAGATTTGAACCTGGATCCTTGTGCTCCTGAAGCTCACCCTCTAGTGGGAGCAACAGAAAACAGAAAACGAGGCAAGATATCCTTGGGTAGCGATGGGAACTTTGAAAACAGGAAAGCAGAGTCAGGTGCTAGAGCATACAGTAGGGGTGGGGAAGCCATTTCAATAAGGTGGTCAAAAAAGGTATCTTTGAGGAGAAAGCATGGAGCAGAAACACACCTGATTGGAGGGAAAGCTCCATCTGGAAGAGTATCCAAGGAGAGGAGGCGACAGGTGCAAAGTGCTGAGATGGGAATGTGGAGGGAGGCCTGAATAGCAGGGTGGCCAGGGAGGACATGGAGAGGGTGACATGGCCAGGGCCAGACCATGCAGGCTTATGTAGACTACAGGAGGGCTTTTGGAATTGTTCTACATTTACTGGGAATACACTGAAGAATTAAGGGCATCAGGGGACACAGCCTCCATGTGGCCCAACTACAGGAGGTGCCATTTACATGGACCACAGTGTGAGGGAGTCTCCCTGAAGTTGGTAGAGTTGGTGACCCTGAACCCCCAACTCTCCCACCCATGGTAGACACTGCTAGTCAATTACAGATTCCTCTCATCCAGCACCTGGTACTCAGAATCCTTTTCACAAGGAACCCCAGATGACCTCCATCACTTTTTCAGAGCTGACCGTGACATGCCCAGTATCTGCCATCATTTTCCCTGACCCTTTGCTGACACAAGGACCCCCTGGAGCTTGTCTGACAGAGATCTGGTGACACAGAGTTGGGGCAGACCTGATTAGTTCTTTATTGGGAAGGGGATGCAGTCTGTAATCCGGCAAATCTGTGACCCCAGAAAAATCTCGAGTTCTAGTCCCAGATGGGATCCTGTGAGGTCGTAGCTGCCCTGGAAAAAGCCACGGGAATGGCAATTATGCCAGCGCCAGTACACCTGGATGATGCGGACAGCACGGAGCAAACGGCAGTATTGCTGGCGTATGCGCCACATGCGGACCAAGGACTGCAGCTTGACCACTGCCCATTCTTGCCGCACGTAGAACTCTAAGGCTGCTCGTTTCCTCTGTGCCAGCAGCTTCGCCAGCGTCATCTTCCACCACTGCTGAATGATCCATGCTCTGAGTGTTGCGTGCAGCAATGTCCTGCGCACCAGGGTGCCCCGCCACCAGGCCTGGATCTTTATGGCTTTCAGTTCTTGGTCAGGGAGCTTCTTTTTCTTTGGGGGAAGAGGTTGCAAAGGCAAAGAAGGGACTCTCAGGGGACCTTCCCCACCCAACTCAGCTCCACGCTGTGCCAGGAATGGCTCCTGATCCTTTATCAACAATGGCCCCTTCCGCAGAAGTTCAGGAGTACTGGGCAGTGAGCCAGTAGACCAGATAAGTATCTTGTCTCTGCCCCTCTCTGGTTAATGAACCTGGACACATCACGTTCCCTGAGTCTCAGGGTCCTCATCTGCCTTGGCTACCACATGGTGACATGGACCTGCTTGGCCAGCCTGGAACCAGTACTCCACATATCATGTTGCACCTGGGCCTGGCCACCTACTTGGGCTGCATGTCTTCCCTTCCACCCCACCTGGAGGCTGGAGAAGTGGCATCCTTTGTTAGCCTTTCATGCCTGACTCCAGCTCAACCCACAACCTGCTGTGTCTCCCTGGCAAGTCACAGTACAGAAGTTTCTCTGCTCCACACGGTCTGGAGTCCTTCTCGTTTATTTCTCATTTTCACTCTTTTTGGTTCTCACACCTTTGAATTCAGTTAGCATGCATACATGCACACATGCACATACACACACGCATGCGCTCCCACATAGTTCTACACTCGGCTCTCCCTGAACGTGGCAATGCCTTCTCCACACACAGCCTCACTGCTCCACTCCCCACTTGACATGGTCTGATCCCCGCTTGTCAGGGGCTTCCATCCCCACAACCAAGTCTCCGGGCCTCAGTCCCCCACCTTTCTCTGACCGAGAAGGAACCAGGAGGGAAGGATAACCAAGGATGAGTCCATCTCTGCTCGCTCCAGCTCGGGATGGGCCAACCATTCGTCCTGGTTGTCTGGGGACATTCTTGGGTTATGCTTATTGTTCCTGAGGAATAATCCATAGCACTGTCTTTCACTCACATGTGATCCTGGTTCAGGTGACAAATTTTAGGATCATGCCATGCTATGGGGCACAGAGAGGACAACCCATCACTCCTGGGTAACTGGGGTCAGAGATGTTGCAGATAAGAGTCACCTTCAACTCTGAGGGCCTCTCACTTACCTTTGGAGGGGGTGGCGGTGGCAGTGGTGATGTGGATGGAAGCTGTATTTTTTTTATTGTCTCTTTCTTTTTTGGCAATCTGGTTTCATCGACTTCTTCTATTATGATTTCATGAATCTGGCCAAACTTCTGTAATCAGAGTTTAGAGAGGAAAGGTGTTGGCAGGTGTTCTTTGTACAATTTTGTGCCAAATCCACCACACACTCAACCTCCTGCCTTGCCAGAGACCCTAGATGTAGGACTGGCACCCTGGGTTAACGGTGCAAATCCACCTTCCCCTGCCTGCAACTTTGGGCGGCTCTCTCTTACACAAAACGGAACGCCCATGATTTGGATGTAGATGGTTCAAATCCTCTCCAGTCTGCAATCCCCGAAATTCCCCATGGTTAGGGGCTCAATGGTTTCATTGTTCCCAGGTCTGTGCGGCAGCCTGGCAGGAGGAGGAAAGGGGGAGACAGGGTTATGATGTCATAAGTGCACCTATGACTCAGGCACTAGGGCGGTTCCAGACAGTAGAGTTTGTTTTGGTGCAAATGTGGAAATCTTCCCACTCTTCCCTACCCCAAATGCCCAAAATTTGGCTAAAAAGGCAGCACACGATAAATATTTACCCACCGGCACTAAAGCGTATATAAACAGTCATTCTGGCTGGTTGGTAAAAACATAAATATGAGACAATTTAAGTCTTCATTTATAGAGAATTCAATTACATGCATTTCAGTTCAGACAAACAATGGAACCATATAAAGATTAGAAAGAAGGAGTTTGGAGCAAATCTTAAGCGCTTCACTGAACGTTTACAAATGGCTGAGAAGCACATGAAAAGATACCCAACATCATTAGTCATGAGAAAGGAAAATTTGCACCACAGTAAGATACCTTAGAGAATGGAGAAAATAAAAATACTGACAACACCAAATATTGGCAAAGACACACAGCAGCTGAATCTCTAATAAAACTGCTGGTGGGAAGGGAAGAAACAGCAACACTTTGGAAAGGGGTCTGGCAATTTCCAATGAAAAGAAGCATATATTTGCCCTATAACTCCTCAGTTTTTTTTTTTAGTTTTTAATTTAAAAATTTTTTTAAATGTTTTTTATTTATTTCTGAGAGTGAGAGAGAGAGATGGTGCGAGCAGGGGAGGGTCAGAGAGAGAGGGAGACACAGAATCCGAAGCAGGCTCCAGGCTCTGAGCTGTCAGCACACAGCCTGATGTGGGGCTCGAACCCATGAACCGTGAGATCATGACCTGAGCCGAAGTCAGACACCTAACTGACCAAGCCACACAGGCGCCCCTAACTCCTTAGTTCTACTCATAGGTACTTACACAAGAGAAATGAAAACACACATCTGCAAAAGAGCTGTGCGTACCTGTTCACAGCAACTTTTTTTTTTTTTGCAAATAGTTTATTGTCAAGTTGGTTTCCATATAACACCCAGTGCTCATCCCACAACTGCTCTTCTCCATGCCCATCTCCACCCTCCCCTTCACACCCATCAGTCCTCAGTTTTTTCTCAGCATTTCAACAGTCTCTCATGGTTTGCTTCTCTCTACCTCCCCCACTGTTTCCCCCTTTTTTCTCCCCCACAGTCCTCCATTAAGTTCCTCCTAATCCTCTTATACGTGCAAACATATGGTATTTGTCCCTCTCTGCCTGACTTACTTCACTCAGCATAACACCCTCAAGGTCCATCCATGCTGCAACACATGGCCAGATTTCATTCTTTCTCATTGCCCTGTAGTATTCCATCGTATAGATAAACCACATCTTCTTGATCCATTCATCAGCTGATGGGCGCTTAGGCTCTTTCCATGATTTGGCTATTGTTGAGAGTGCTGCTATGAACATTGAGGTACATGTGCCCCTATGCATCAGCGCTCCTATATCCCTTGGGTAAATTCCTAGCAGTGCTATTGCTGGATCCTAGGGGAGTTCTATTGTTAATTTTTTGAGGAACCTCTATACTGTTTTCCAGAGGGGCTGCACCAGTTTACATTCCCACCAACAGTGTAGGAGGGTGCCCGTTTCTCCACATCCTTGCCAGCATCTAGAGTCCTCTGATTTGCTCATTTTAGCCACTCTGACTGGCGTGAGGTGGTATCTCAGTGTGGTTTTGATTTGTATTTCCCTGATGAGGAGGGATGCTGAGCATCATTTCATGTGTCTGTTGGCCATCTGGATGTCCTCTTTGGCGAAGTGTCTGTTCATATCTTCTGCCCATTTCTTCACTGGGTTGTTTGTTTTTCAGGTGTGGAGTTCGGTGAGTTCCTTATAGATTTTGGATATTAACCCTTTATCTGATATGTCATTTGCAACTATCTTTTCCCATTCCGTTGGTTGCCTATTAGTTTTATGGATTGTTTCCTTTGCCATGTTCACAGCAACTTTATTCAAAGAGGTCAATGGTGGGGGCGCCTGGGTGGCTTAGTCGGTTTAGCGTCCGACTTTTGCTTAGGTCATGATCTCGTTGTTTGTGGGTTCGAGCCCCGCGTCGGGCTCTGTGCTGACTGCCAGCTCAGAGCCTGGAGCCTGTTTCAGAGTCTGTATCTCCCTCTCTCTCTGACCCTCCCCTGCTCACGCTCTCTCTCTCTCTCTCTCTCCTAGAAATAAATAAAAATATTAAAAACAAACAAAAAAAAACCCAAAGAGGTCAATGGTGGAAACAACCCCAGTGTTTACCAACAGGTGACGAGACAAACCGTGGTATATTCATTTAATGAAATAATACACAGTAATAAAAAAGGAACAAACTACTGATTCACACGATAACAGATGAATCTCAAAAATGTTACATTAAGTGAAGGACATCAAAGAGCATTCACAGGATGATTCCATTTATATAAAGTTAGAAAACAGGGAAAACTAAACCATAGATAAAACAATTCAGAATGGAGTTGACATCGGGGGTAAGGTGTAAAAAGTGTTGCCTGCAAACAGCACAAAGAAAGAGAAATTTGTTGTATCTTATTTTGGATGGTGGTTATCAGGGAATACAGAATTATGAAAATTCATCCAACCCCATTAAGAAGAACTTAATAAAGCCAAGAAGAGGGGGTATGTAGAGAGGAGGAGGCCGTCTAAAGTTGGAGGATATTAGTGTGAAGTTAACGGGATGAGGGGGCTGGGGAAGACAGGCGTAGGCTGGAAGATGCAGGCAGAGGTCGTAGAGACACATGGAAGGCACAGGAAGCATCTGTGTGGAGATACAAGTGTTGGGCAATCCCCACATGCCAGACTTGCATCTCTGGATTTCTTTCTTAGTTTAGATCACCACCTAGAAATTTTTTTACTATATTGTTACTTTCTTCCCCTTTTTTAAAAGTGTATTTATTTTTGAAAGAGAGAGAGCACAAGTGAGGGAGGAGCAGAGAGAGAGGGACACACAGAATCTGAAGCAGGCTCTAGGCTCTGAGCTATCAGTGCAGAACCTGATGTGGGGCTCAAACCCAGAAACCATGAGATCATGCCCGAGCCAAAGTCGGATGCTTAACCGACAGAGCTAGCCAGGCACTCCTATATTGTTACTTTTCAATCCATTCAAGCAGAAATTAAAAACTCTTTTTGATCAGTTTTTCCAGTTATTCTTAGCAAAAGGATTAATCCTAATTACTTAGCATGCCATTATCAGAAGTGGAAGTCTCTCCTGGAGCACTTGTGTGTTTTTAAATCAAAGTGCATTGACACACAAGGTTACATTAGTCTCAGGTGTACAACACACTGATTTGACAAGTTGAACCCCTGCTATATTTTTATCCACCGCCTTATTTTCAACTTCCATTACATTTTGTTAACAAAATACAGGTGTCTCTTTTTCCAGCATTCTTGCATTTATTCAAATTTAAAAATCAAAATTTGATTCTTGTACCAAAGGATTTGTAAACAAAGCACATACAATCATATGTAGAGCACACGTAACAGCAAAGAGCAGCCCCCCAGGAAACCTTCTAGAATAACAGTCACCAGTAGAGAATTCTGACCAAGAGCTGCCAACAATGGAATGTGTGAAAGCCACGCTTCCCCCCACAGGCCAAGTGCAGGGCCCGGTGAACACAGCTCTGGAACCAGATTCCATCGCAGCCCGTAGGGCAATCTCAGGACTACACGGACCGCTATGGCTGCTCTCTCGTGGTTTCACACCATCCTCCCTCCAGACATGCTGGGAAGCTTGGTAGCCTGGTGTGTGTGCTCGGGGAAGGGGCAACAGCACCACAGGCTCTTGTGACGTCCCATCAGAGCAGGAGCACACCCTTCATGCTTCTGGAACCAACCACCCAGGAAAGTGGCAAGGAGGCCGGTGGGCGGGAGAGGGACAGAACCAGCTTGCAGAGGATACCTCTTGGGTAACACCATTCTTCTCTTTTTTAAAACAGTATTATTGAGGCGCCTGGATGGCTCAGTTGGTTAAGCGTCTGACTTTGGCTCAGGTCATGACCTCATGGTTTGTGGGTTCGAGCCCCGCGTTGGGCTCTGTGCTGACAGCTAGCTCAGAGCCTGGAGCCTGTTTCAGATTCTGTGTCTCCCTCTCTCTCTGACCCTCCCCTTCTCACACTGTCTCTCTCTCTCAGAAATAAATAAAAAATGGTAAAAAAAAAATTTAAAAAAGAAATAAATAAAACATTAAAAAAATAAAGCAGTATTAAATTCAGAAGAACACAGGAATACAAAAATAGTAATCCATTATGTTTTATCATCAATACATCTTGGATTCTTACCCTCCCCTTTTAGCAAGGGGAGGTTCTGGAAAAATCTAAACAAGAGACCTATCAATCAAAATAATTCTGCAGAATCTTTCTGAAATGACCCAGAGAAGAATATCAAATGGTATTCACCGGTCCCAGTATATAGAATCTCTGTGACTTCCAGCAATTCTAGAAATATATAGTGCAGTCATATGCTGAGGGGATCCATGCAAAATGTTCAGCAGGTTTTCTGACGTATCTCAGACAGCTTTCATCATTTGTGTGAAAGAACTGCCTTAACCTAACAGAAGAGATCCAATTCAGATTCAGTATCTTGAGGAGGCGAGTTCGGGGCAGGGTACAAAGGCACCATGCAGTAGGTGAGCTCCAGGGAGAGAAGTCTCTGGAAAGAGAAGCACCAAGACCTGGATGCTGCTGCTGGTTGCTGGCTCTAGCAGCCCCATGACCCTTCCTTTGATGTCCAGGGTCACTGCAATCCTGCTTCCACCAGTGCTAGGAGTAGATGCATGAAACAGAACCTCACTGTGATCTTTCCTCTTCAGAATAGTATCTCAGCCACCATCTCCGCTGAGGACCTGTCTATCTGTTCCTTGGTGAGCTCAAAGCACCTGCGAGTGACCTGCGGCTGCCTGGCATCCTCGCTCACCATCAGCTCCCTGGGTTGATATATGCCCATGGCCTGATCCTCCTGGAAGAATCTCTCCACATTTTGGTACACTTCCATGTATTTGTACCTAACAATGAGTTCACCACCCCTGGCGACCCTCTGCGTCCTGCTGGGGGAGGTGGTAGGTCTTCTCCAGGCTTTGCAGAGTTCGGGGTTTAGAGTCTTTTGCTCTGAAGCAGAAGCAATGCAAGCTGATCTGCAAGGAACTTTTCAAACACTCCTTTGGGGTCTCTTTGCTTCCATTTCAGGGTCTCCAGTTCACTGGAATCCATTTTCTCAACCTCAGTGCTTACCTGCCGGGCTCAAGGCCTCACTCTGCCAGGACCTGGCGCTGCCTCCACAGCGTCCCCCAATTAAGGTGAGGGTGGGCCCCGGGGCAGCCTCCGTGCCCCCACCCCCTGCTGGCCCATGCGAGAGAGCAGGCTATATGCCCTGCCAGGAACAGCTCAGGATCAGTGTGGGCAACAAAATAACAGGTATTTTTTGATCTAGCAAGAAACTCTAATAGATGAACTTTTAATAGATGAACGCTGCATATTCACATTTATCGTGATTTCTAATGTGCCTGGACTTACTGCGATATTGTTTTATGGCTGCCATGCTTGGTTTTCCCAGGAAGTGGCCAGCAGAAGGGAGAAATGCTTTGTCACTCAGCCCCTGGGGAGGGAGGCTGCACGCACAGCTGCTGCTTCTCGCCTCTTGCCCTGACCTTCCCCGCTGGCTCTGGCTGCAGCCAGACTCTGTTGTCCCACCCTGAGTGGAGATGCCTGGGTGACGGATGCAGAAAAATAAAGCCCAATTTCTATACTCCCTGGGGACAGGTGTTAGAACATGTGCCCTGTCCCTATTCGCATCCCAATGAACTTGAACCCTTGGGTCTACTTCAGAGAGGAGGTTTGCCAGGTTTGTCATCAGGAGCAGTAGCTTAGGGTGGCCTTAGGGTGGCCCTCTTCTATGTGATAGATTTCTATAAGTGACCATCAGGTTGACTGAGCACGAGGTAGTCTAGGGTTTCTCTATTTTAAGCTCCATCTGGCTTTGCAGACCATACAGATATAACAGGAATTGAGGAGAGACCTGGTAACATTGTCTGGGGTCCTGAATCTAGCTGCAGCTAGAGCCACATTTGCCCCTTGAAAACTGGGCCTCGGAAAGATAACCACATCAAACCTCTGGAATCTGGGCAAGTGACCTCCTACCATAAAAGAGGAGATTAAGTGAAGGATCTAGTGAGGAGGGGCTTATCCTGGATTATATGGGCAAGACCTAAATGAGATCACACATATGCTTCATCAGAGAGGTGCCGAGGGAGTTTTGAGAGAGACATGGAAGGGAAGGCAATGTCAAGATGCAGGCAAAGGTCAAGACAGAGGTCACAGCAGAAGCTAGAAGAGGCGAGGAAGGAATTCTCTAGAGCTTCTTGGGGGACTATGGCTCTCCTGATTACCTTGATTTCAGACTCCAGAACTGCAAGAGAACAAATTCCCGTTGTCTTAAGCTTCCACGTTTGCAGTAATTTGTCGCAGCAGTCACATAAACTAATATACCCGTAAGTTTTAAGTGAAGCAGTCAAGTCTCTTTTTGCTTAAGCCAAGTCAGTTTTCTGTCATTTGCAGCTGAAGGAGTCCTAATTCAGACAGGAGTTCGAGAGAAGAGAGAAGCAAAAGCATGGGGTGTTATTTGAGCATAATGGAGGAGAGAAGAGGGGAAAGGGAAGGGTAGAGAAAAGGGGGTGGTGAGCCCTACCAATGTGGTGATGTGGATGCTGTTGGGGAGAGGAAAGAACAGGTGGAGCCAGCGCAGCAATGGGGATTTTGTCCAGGCCACCATGGTGCCAATACTGATAGGACCATTATGGTGATCGATTATGACACAGGAACATCCATGCTGTATCTACAACTGTGTATGTATGCATGTGTGTGAGAGAGGCAGAGACAGACAGACACATTCATAGAGACAATAATCAGAGAGAGGAAGCTGACCTGAGACACAACCCAAGAACTGCCAACCTAAGTTTGCCTGAAAGCCTACATGACGGAGCAAGAGCTTTGTGAGAGAAAAGAAGGCAAACAGCGATAAGCCAAATTCCAGTACCTAACAGAACAAAACTGGGACCTGTTAGTTTTATGCAAAGACATAAAAAACCTGGCCCCATACTAAAAGGAGTCAAAGTAATACAAAGTTGGGGTCACGGACTAGAAAAAGCAGAACTTGCTGGAGGAAGGAGAAGGAAAAAGGAGGGGAAGTGGTCCCTTCTCAAATCCATGAAATTGCCAAATGTGTAGACAGCCTTTCTTGGTACATACAAGGGCAGACCCAGCCATGGCGGATGCCCAGCCACCACTATCCTCATCAAAGATGATTGTTAAACTTTTATAATGTTTATTTCCCTAATCCTCTCCTTTTAAAAATAATGTCTTTAGGGGCACCTGGCAGAGTTGGTTGAGCGTCGACTCTTGATTTCAGCTCAGGGCATTATCTCATGGTTTGTGGATTTGATTCCACGTTGGGCTCTGTGCTGACAGTTTGGAGCCTGCCTGGGATTCTCTCTCTCCCTCTCTCTTTCTCTATCCCTCCCCTGCTCTCTCTCTCTCTCTCTCAGTCTCTCAAAAATAAATAAACATTTTTTTTAAAAAAAGAGGGGCACCTGGGTGGCTCAGTCAGTTAAGTGTCTGGCTGCAGCTCAGTTCATGATCTCTTGGTTTGTGAATTCAAGGCCTGCATCAGGCTCTCTGCTGTCAGGGCAGCGCCTGCTTCGGATCCTCTATCTCCCTTTCTCTGTGACCCTCCCCCACCTCACACATGCTCTCTCTCAAAAACAAACATTTACAAATTTTTTTAATGAAAAAAATTAAGAAAAAAATAATGTCTTTATAACACATACATAGAATATGTATCTACATAGGGACCGTATTGTGCAATTCAATTTGTTTTACTTATACCTTCCAAATCAGTCCATAGAGAATAAACTAATTCTTTGTGGTTTTATTAAGTGCTCCCTTAATGGGGTTCGGTGAGTTTTCACAATTCTGTATTTCCAGGTAAGCACCCCTTCAAAACAAGATGTAGCAAATTTCTCTGTCTCTTTGTGCTGTTTACAGGCAATACCTCTTGTATCCCCCTCCTAGATGTAAACTCTATTCTGAATTATTTTACTTATATTTTCATTTTGCCTGTTTTCTAACTTTATATAAATGGAACCATCCTGTAAATACTCTTTAATGTCTGGCTTCTTTCATTTAGCATAACATTTTTTAAATGTTTATTTTTGTGAGAGAGAGAGAACATGAGCAGGGGAGGAGCATAGAGAGAGAGACACGCAGAATTCAAAGCAGACTCTAGGCTCTGAGCTGTTAGCATGGAGCCCAACACGGGGCTCAAACTCACGAACTACGAGATCATGACCTGAGCTGAAGTCGGACACTTAAGCGACTGAGCCACCGAGGTGCCCCTAGTATAACATTTTTGAGATTTGCCTATGTTGTGGGCATCAGTAGTTTACTCATTTTCATGTTAAAATTTCTGTCCTATGAATTTGACTGCTTGAGGTACCTCATATACATGGAATCATTTCTTTCTGTGACTGGCTTACTTCACTTAACATAATGTTCTCAAGGCTCATCCATGCTGTAGAAAGTGTCAGAATTTCTTCCCCTTAAAGGCTGAATAATGTTCCATTGAGTGTATATACCGCATTCTGTTTATTCATACATCTGCCAACAGCCACCTGGGTGGCTTCCGCATTTCACCTATGGTAAAAATGCTGATAAAAACATGGGTGTACAAATACCTCTTTGAGACTTGTCTTCAATTCTTTTGGGCATATACCCAGAGGTGGGATTGCTAGATCATATGTTAATTCTATTTTAAATTTTTTGAGGGTCCACTGAGCTGTTTCTATGATGGCTGCACCATTTTACATCTCCACAAACAGTGCATGAGGGCTCCAATTTCTCCACATCCTTCCCAACATTTGTTGTTTGCTGTTTTTTTTTTTTTAATTTATTTTTGAGAGAGTGCAAGTAGGAGAGGAGAAGAAAGAGGGGTACAGAGCAGCCTGAAGCAGGCTCTGGGCTGACTGGCTGACAGCAGCGAGATTGATGTGGGGTTCAAAATCACAAATTACGAGATCATTGACCTGAGCACAAGTCAGATGCTCAACCAACTGAGCCACCCAGGTGCCCCCCCTTTTTTTTAACAGTATCTATCATTATGAGTGTAAGGTGTGTCTCACTGTAGTTTTGATTTGCATTTGCAATGATCAGTGATGTTGAGCATTTTTACATGTACTTATTGGCCATTTGTATGTCTTCTTTGGAGAAACACTTATTTAAATCCTTATTCAAATTGGGTTATTTTTTGTGGAATTTTATTTCTCTATATATTCTAGATATTAATCTCTTAATCAAATATATGATTTCAAGTATTTCCCCCCATTCTGTGGGTTGCTATTTTAGTCTGTCTTTTGATGCATAAAATTATAGTTCAATTTGTCTATTTTTTTATTTGCTGTATCTTTGGTGATATATTCAAGAAATTATTGCCAAGTCCAATGTACAGTTTTTGCCCTGTGCTTTCTCCTGAGAGTTTTAGGTCTTACATTTAGGTGTTTGATCTGCTTTGAATTAATTTCTTTATATAGTGTTAGATAAGGGTCCAATTTCCTTCTTTTACATGTGAAGATCCAGTTTTCCCAGCAACATTTTTTAAAAACAGTGTCCTTTCTCTATTGAGTAGTCTTGGCATCCTTTTCAAAAATCACTTGACTATATATGTGAGGGTTTATTTCTGGGCTCTCTGTTCCATTCCATTGGTCTGTCTTTATGCCAGTACCACAGTGCTTTGATTATGGTAACACTGTAGTAACTTTTTTTAATGGGTTTTTTTTTTTTGGTAGTAACTTTTGGTAGTAATTTTTGAAATCAGGAATCAAGAATGTGTGAGTCTTTCAGTTTTGTTCTTCCTTTTCAAGATTGTCTTGACTATTCAGAGTTCCTTGAGAGTCCATATGAATTTTAGAATAGATTTTTTCTATTTCTGCCAAAACATGTCTTTCGAACTTTAATAGAGATGGCATTGAATCTACAGATTGCCTTGGGTAGTACTGACAACTTACAATATTAAGTCTTCCAATCCAAGAATACGGGATGAGTTTCCATCTATTTTTGTCTTCTTTAATTATTTTCAGTCATGCTTTGTATTTTTCATTGAACACTTGTCTTTTCATTTTCTTTGATATGTTTGTTCCTGTTTTATTCTTTTTTTATGTTATTGCAAATGAATTTTTTTGTCATTTCCTTTTCAGATTGTTCATAGTTAGTTTATAGTAATGCAACTGCTTTCTATCATTGACTTTGCATCCTGCTACTTTGCTGAATTCATTTACTAGTTATCACAGTTATTTAGTGGAATCTTTAAGGTTTTCTACATATAAGATCTTATCATCTGTGAGCAGAGATAACTTTATGTTTTCCTTTATCTTTTCCTTTGGATACCTTTTATTTAAATTTCTTGCCTAAGTGCTCTGGCTAACACTATGTTGAAGAGAAGTGGTGAAAACAGACATTCTTATTTTGTTCCTGACCTTGGAGGAAAAGCTTTTAGTCTTTCACCATTGAGTATGATGTTTGATGTGGGTTTTTCATATATGGCTTCTATTACGTTGACTTAGTTTCATTCTATTCCTAGTTTGCCCCATGTTTTTAGCATGAAAATGTACTGAATTTTGTCAAATGCTTTTTCTGCATAATTGAAATGGTCATGTGGTTTTTTTCCCCCTTCATTCTGTTAATGTGGTATATTACATTGATGGGTTCTGTATGTTGAACCATTCTTGATTTCAGGAATAATTCCCACTTGGTCATGTGTATAATCCTTTTAATATGCTGCTAAATTCAGTTTGCTAGTATTTTTTTTTTGTTTGTTTGTTTGTTTGTTTTTATTTCTAGGATGGAGAGAGACAGCGTGAACAGGGGAGGGTCAGAGAGAGAGGGACACACAGACTCTGAAACAGGCTCCAGGCTCTGAGCTGGCAGTCAGCACAGAGCCCGACGCGGGGCTCGAGCCCACGAACCGCGAGATCATGACCTAAGCGAAAGTCGGACGCTTAACCGACTAAGCCACCCAGGCGCCCCTGGCTAGTATTTTTTTTAAAGGATTTTTGCATCAGAGTTCATAAGGGATATTGGTCCCAAGTTTTCTTTCTAGCCAGCCCTGTACATGTTTTTCATGGTCTGATCCCTTGTACTTGGGTCAGCCTTCTTTCCTCTCTTTCTGTGGGTACCTGAAGATGTCCCTCCCAGCTACATCGAGATGCCACTGAGCATGTATCTCTCCAGCTGTCCTCCATGCTTCACAGACACATTCTTGGTCTTTTTTGTTTTAGATATTGTGCGTGAGGAACAAAATTGGAGCATTGTGGTCAAGTATATAAAACTCTTGCTCCTTACTACAAATGAGATGGTAGAGGAAACCCAGGTATCCACAGGTTTGTTTTAATATCTCAGGGCTGGTGCCTTCATTTTCTTCCATAGGAAGCCAGTTACCTCAAGATTTACTGTGGGGGCGCCTGGGTGGCTCAGCCGGTTGAGTGTCCAACTTCGGATCAGGTCATGATCTCACGGTTCGTGGGTTCGAGCCCCGCGTCGGGCTCTGTGCTGACTGCCAGCTCGGAGCCTAGAGCGTGCTTCGGATTCTGTGTCTCCCTCTCTCTCTGACCCTGCCCTGCTCACGCTGTCTCTCTCTCTGTCTCTCAAAAATAAATAAAACAAACAAACAAAAAAAGATTTGCTGTGGCAGCCAATGCCAAGTGGAAGGACAAGTTCCACCAGGACTTCCTTCTTGGACTTTCCCCCAGCCATCTATATGTCTGCCACAGCACTGGGTCATGGCTGTGGTGACATGGTCAGGAGGAGATTTTACTTTGCTTCCCTTCATGGATTCCCTTGGGCTAGCTCACGTGATGGAGGACAAATATAAGGAAGAGGATGTTCTGGGGATGCAGGTAAGGAAATGATCATAAAATGGTGCGTCTTGAAGATGTGGATGGAATTCAAGGCAGCTTTGGGGCTCTGCAGGACATTAGCGGCACTCACTCTGGGCCACTCTGGCCATACATTTTTATGTTCTAACTTTTCTTGCTGCTACCATTTCTTCATGATCTTTATCTTTTTTCTTTTCCCTGTTGTGTAACATTGATTACTGAGGAATTTGGGCTTGGCCTCCAGTGCTCATGACCTTTATGCGTCTAGGCATGAGATCCTTAGCTCTGCTACTCCCCTTCCAACTGTCTCTACTTTTTACAATTCAAACTTCAGGGCGTGATAATTTTTTTGATCAAGAGTCACAAGTTCCATTGACTGAGCCAGCTAGGTGCCTTAAGAATGTTTGCTGATAGTGTTCTTTGTGTGCTTGAAAACAAGATTCCACATATATCCATTAGCTATTTCAAATATTATCTTTTTTTGGTCCACTTGATTCCGTGAATGTCTGGGATAAGTATAAGTGTAAAAATTTCTACTTGTCTCTGTAATTCTATCAACTTTTTATTTATATGTTTTTTCTATAAAATTTTTTATGTTTATTTTTGAGAGAGAGAGAGAGACAGAGTGCAAGTGGGGGAGGAGCAGAGAGAGAGAGTGAGACACAGAATCTGAAGCGGGCTCCAGGCTCCAAGCTGTCAGCACAGAGCCTGATGCAGGGCTCAAACCCACAAACAGCGAGATCATGACCTGAGCTGAAGTTGATGCTTAACCCACTGAGCCACTCAGGCCACCCAGGGCCCCCTATTTATATGTTTTGAAGTTATGTTGTTGAATATATGCAAATTTCCAGTTATTATGGCTTTTTGGAATTATGCTCCTTTTGTTGGTTTAAAACAGGACCTGCTGGGCACCTGGGTGGTTCGGATGGTTAAATGTCTGACTCTTGGTTTTGGCTCAGGTCATGATCTCACGATTCATGAGATCGAGCCCCTTCTGGCTCTGTGCTGAGCAATGGGGCCTGCTTGGCATTCCCTCTCCCTCTCTCTCTGCCCCTCCCCTGCAGGCGTGCACTCTCTCTCTCAAAATAAATAAACTTAAGAAAAAAAAAACAGGAGCTGCCAAGAGCCAGATAGTAAATATTCTGGGCTCTGCCAGCCAT
This sequence comes from Hyaena hyaena, assembly GCF_003009895.1. Classification (NCBI taxonomy): domain Eukaryota; kingdom Metazoa; phylum Chordata; class Mammalia; order Carnivora; family Hyaenidae; genus Hyaena; species Hyaena hyaena. The sequence goes on along the minus strand of NW_024080862.1, from coordinate 514,952 downwards.
CCAGTCTCTGTAGCAACTACTCAACCCTGCCACTGTAGCTCCACGGCAGCCACACACAATATGTAAACAGACAAGAGTGGCTGGGTCCTAATCAAACATTTTTTATAAAAACAAGCGGTGGGCTGGACTGGCCAGTGGGCCACGGTTTGCTGACTCCTAGTATAAAACACTTTTAGTCCTCTCTGTGCTTAAATTCCATTTTATGTCCTGTTTATTCTATGTTACAATAGCTTTTGTTTAGAGCTTGCCTGATAAATCTTCATCCTTTTATTTTCGAACTTCTGTGTCACTTTGCTTTAGATGTCCCTATTATAAACATTTTGTAGATGCATTTAATGTATTTAATTCCATCTATGAATCTGCTTTTTAATTGCTGAACTGATGCATTACACTTATGGTGATTGCTGACGTATTTGGATTTCTTTCTGTCCTCGGTCTCGAAGTTCATATCTGTAGCACCACTAGCTGGGTAGTGCCTAGACACCGGGGACTTTCATCTAGCTCTAGGTTTCCTTAGCTCTGTAGAAAGTGCAGGTCAGGAAATCCGCAGGCATGGCAATGTTCGTCTTCTTAGGAGCCCAGCAGCTACCCATGCATGCATTCCTCCCCACCTTCCACCCACAGGGAGCACTCTGGCACGGAGAACCAGTGTCTTCATTTCCTATGGAAACTGTTCTTTTCTATCATTCTAGTCACAAAGGCCCAAGGTGAGCCTTTTGACTTGCAGCTCTCCCAGCCCAGATGCTTCATAGTAACCGAGACAGACAACCTGCACCTGCTGCATGGCTTTCTGTCAAGCACCCTCAAGACACATGACAAGGGAAAACCAAGGCCAACATCTGATTGGGCTTGCTGGTTAAGGATGCAGTGGGCCACTTTTGATTCGGACAGTTTCTTACTCAGGTAGACAGTGAAAGCAAGATTAGCCAAAATGCCTGGTCCCTGCGGTTCCTGTCCCCACACAACAATAGGAATGACATGAAATAAAAGGGCCAGATGACTTCAGTGCAAGTCGTTGCTGAGGGGCCCAATCTAGGCTATAGCTCGGTGGCTTTATATCCTACAGCTCTATTGGGGGGGTGGGGCAAAGAGGCCCCCTCCTAATCAGAACCCAAGGGGAGACGGCAATTGTCTCATAATAACCTCCCAGGGAAGACAGCAGCTCCTCACATACCCCCTACACCCTCGTCCTCTCCTGTTCCAGGAGGATCCCAAGGTGTCCGGCCAAAGACTTGTACTCACTGTGGTTCAAGCCTTTGCCTTTGTAACCTACATGGCTATGTGCAAGCCTGCCACGACATGATCATTCCTCTACAGCTCTATCCCCTGACTTTCATGTATCCACTAAGATTTCTCAGGGGCCCAGGCCACTCCATCAGATACCATAATTACTTGTGCCTGAGCCTTATTTGTCTTAAGGCAGCATTGGATGAGTGACCACAGCATGACTCCCAGTCAGGTGATCAGGCCCACTGATGGTGCGGACTGTGGCCAGGCTCTGCATCTGGAGCTGAGCCCATAGCACGTGCCACCCTTCAGATGCGGCACAAGGTCCAGCAACAGAGCGCTCCACCCCACCCAGCAGGCAGAGGCCAGGGCGGTGCCTTTGTCTCTCCCCAGTAACACTAGAAAACTCAGCATGATTAGTCTGTGAAAAGGTATAAAAGAGTAAAAAAAAAAAAAAAGAAAAAGAAAAAGAAAAAGAAAAAAGAAAAAGAAAAAACCAGGAAGAAGCTGCAGAGAATCATATCAGTGTCCAGAAAGTCAATCTTGTTCTGTTTTCTCAAACAGAGACTGTTCCTTTCTGGAATCAGCAGATGTTGGCAGGTTCCAAGAGTTTTCATTTTCTTCTTCTTTTTTTTTAATGTTTATTTTTGAGAGAGAAAGAGACGAGAGAGAGAGAGACAGAGTGTGAGTGGAGGAGAGGTGGAGAGAGAGGGAGACACAGAATCCAAAGCAGGATCCAGTCTCCAAGCTGTCAGCAAAGAGCCTGACGTAGGGCTCAAACTCACAAACCGTGAGATCTCAACCTGAACCGAAGTCAGATGCTTAACCAACTGAGCCGCTGAGGCGCCCAAGAGTTTTCATTTTCAAGGTTCTCACTGGTCATTGAGGGTGGTGGTGGCAGTCTGGGTAACAGTGACTAGATGCCCTGCAGACAAGAGCTGTGAGAGAGTAATGGTGCCTGCACCCCTCACCCTTGGGATCTAAGGTGTTCTCTTCTTAATTCAGCTTAGTTCAGCAAGAATCTGGTTCTGTGGTCTTCCTTACATACCCTGTGCCATCCTAGCACACCTCCCATCTCCTGATATGAGGGCCACATCATCACCACCTTAGAAGCTGTCACCCATGGTCATGATCAGACTTTTTCCAAGGAAATGATCTCTGATCAGGCAGCCTGGAAGCCACCTTTGGAAGTAGAGACATCTCTGGAAATGCCCAGCCTCACTTTTGCCCTTGACTTACAAGTTCCTTCTCCATTGCTGGAAAAATCCCAAACATTCTCTCTAGGTATTTAACATCTCTGTGACATGTCTCCTAAATTTATCTTTCTTTCTTTCTTTTTTTAAAAGTTTGTTAAATATTTTATTCATTTTTTGAGAGACAGAGAGAGAAGCAGAGTATGAGTGGGGTAGGGACAGAGAGAGGAGGAATCCAAAACAGGCTTTGGGCTCTGAACTGTCAGCACAGAGCCCAATGTGGGGCTCAAAACCACAAACCATGAGATCATGACCTAAGCTGAAGTTGGACGCTTAATGTGAGCTACCCAGGCGCCTTGATCTTTGACTTCATCTTCCTTCCTATCCCCCCTCTCTTACTCTGCTTCTGCCACACCAGCCTCCTTGGTGTCACTCGAACATGCCACACGCCACATGCTGGGAACATTCCTGCTTCAGCTCCTCGACACCTCCCATCCCCCAGATGCCTGTAGAGCTTCCTTCCTGCCTCCTTCATCACAAAGTGGCCCGCTCTCTGACCACCCATAGAAAAGTGAGACTTCCTTTCCATCCAGCATGCTCTGTCCCTGCCCCTTTTGACTTTTCTTCATAACAAACATTACTATCCAAACACTCTCTACATAACTGTTCCATAAATACAGGAATCTTGCTTGCTTTTTTCACTGTTGGTTCCCCAGCCTCTACAACACTCTGTGGCACAGAGTGCATGCTCAATAAATAAGTGTTGAGTAAATAAATTTTGTCTAATCTAGTGAAATAAATCCCACTGAGCACAGGCCACTCAATCCTAGTTCAAGGACAAGCGCCTTCCCTTGGCCCTGGGCCTAGTCATAGATTCCAAGCAACACTAAGAAAGAATTTCTGTTCAAAGATTCATTCATGGGGCGCCTGGGTGGCTTAGTCGGTTGGGCGTCCGACTTTTCGCTTAGGTCATGATCTCGCGGTTCGTGGGTTCGAGCCCCGCGTCGGGCTCTGTGCTGACTGCCAGCTCAGAGCCTGGAGCCTGTTTCAGTCTGTGACTCCCTCTCTCTCTGACTCTCCCCTGCTCGCACTGTCTCTCTCTCTCCTAGAAATAAATAAAAATACTTAAAAAAAAAAAAAAAGATTCATTCATCCATTCAACAATTATTGAACTTCTACTATATGCCAGGTACTATTATAGGGATTTGTTAAAGCAAAGAGTAAGACAGGAAAGTCCCTACTTGCATGAAGGTTACAATCCAGTGAGGAAAACAAACCAACAAATAAATGTGCTTTCCATTAATTGGGACAGATGGCCATTTGTGATTGCTGTGCACTGAAGAGGGGGTTTGTGGGTCACACTGTCTAGTTTTGACATTGCTAACCCTCACCAACAAGGGCTAGTTTGTTAGAAAGATTCTTGCAAAAACCCCTAAACAGAAATGCTAACTAAACTCAAGAGCACAAGCCACACAAAGAAACCCTGGTGCTGTAATTTTTCTAACCTCTAGAGGGAGTTCTTCATCAGCCAAAATAAGATGCCATGGAAATGCTTTTAGAAACAGATGTTTTGAAACATTTCCTTCCTTACGTGATTTTGTTGCCAAAAAGTTCACTTATAAAAACTCTTATAGCTAAACACTTATGACTTTGAAAATATAATTTCCTCATATACTAATCATTTACCTCCCACCTTCACCCCCTTAAATTGTATTAGTGGTCAGTGTTCTGGGCAAAAGAATTATCTAACAAACTGCCAGAAGTATGAAATGTAGGCAGAATGTGATCATTATTATAAGAGATTTCAACATTAGCAGCCAAAACTAAGGGTACAGGGGAAACTAAGAAATGATAATCAACAAACAAAATTCATCAGACACACACAGAACTTGACATCTTTCAAATGGAGAGCAATCATTTCTTTCATACATCTACAGAATATTTACAAAGGACTGGCACGCACTTGGCCAGCAAAAAAAGTTTAATTTACAAATATAATCAGTATTTCTAATTATATCAGAAAAAATACACTAAACATGTTTAAAGTCTTACCTCATTGGGAATTAAGGAAAACCTTTGATGGAAGGCAAAACCAAAATAAAATCACAAATTACCAAAAGAGCAAAAAGAAAAAGAAGACTACTTGTTATTTTTTTTCTGAAAAGAGACTACTTCCTAACAAAGCCTGGACATGGACAGACTCTCACAGCCTCAAAAGCCTTCGTTATTAAGGAAGAAAGACCCAAAATGTGGAAACCCATCACTCATCCTTTGAATGAAAATAAAACAAGAATAAAAACAAAAGAAGAATCTAAAAGAAATGAGGACAAGGGAGATAATAAAAAGAAATAAAATTTTAAATTACTGAAACAGACATCCTCCCCTGCCAAAAAAAATTAGGGAAAGAGAAATAAGCTTAAGAATGGTTTATTTGAAAAAGACTAATAAAAGAGATAAACTTCTATGAGCCAGATTTAAAAAAAAAAAAAGGGGGTAAAAATATACAAGATAGGAAATGAGAGCTGAGGACATGACTACAGATGTGGGGAAAATTTATAATTATTTGGAGAGAGTATTCTGTGCAATTTTATAGCTAACGAAATTGGAAAATATTGAGGAAATGGATGATTTCCCAGCAAAATATGAATTATCAAAATCAACCCAAGAAAAGTTGAAAACTTGAATAGATCAATTACCACAGCAGATTATATTTATTATGTATTAAATATTTCCCGGGAACCAGATGGTTTTATGGCTGAGTTTCATTTAACATTTACAGAGGAGATAATTCCAAAGCTATTTAAATGATTCCACATAATAGGAAAAAAGAGGGAAAACTCTCCAATTCATTTCAAGGAAGCCAACTTAACATTCACACCAAACCTGATACAGATAGGCCCCAAAAAGAAAGCTAGATAGATCAGGGGTTGGCAAACTTTTCCTGTAAAGAGCCAAAGAGTCTATATTTAAGGCTTGCAGGCCATACGGTGTCTTAACTCTGTGTTGGAACACAAAGGCAGCCACAGACATGATATAAATAGATGAATGTGCCAGTGTTCCAATAAATCTTTATTATAGACACTGAAATTTGACTCTGATATAATTTCAAGTGTCACAAAATATTATTCTTCTTTTGATTTTTTCCCAACCATTTAAAAATGTGAAAACTATTCTTAGGTCATGGGTTGGACCAAAATGGGCACTGGGCCGGATTTGCCTGGGTGGGTGCAGTGGTTTGCTGACCAATGTAATAGCCCAATTTTACTAATCCATATAAATGCAAAAATGTAAAATGAACATTACAAAATAGAATCCAGCAATATGTCAAAAGAATCGTACAGTAAGATTAAATAAAGTTTATTCCAGGAATGGCTCAATATCAGGAAGAATTAGCATATGTTCTTAGTGAACAATTCAAAGGAAAAATGAACCGCCACTTGATTAAATCAATATATGCTAAAAAGGATGCTTATGAAGTTCAGCAGCTGATCTTACTAAAACTCTGTAATAGGAAGAAACTACTTAAAACTGATGAAGACTTATTTTGTTTCAGGCAAACAGCATTCTAAATGGTGGGGGGAAAGAACACTATTTCCAATAAAATCAGGAACCTGACAGGGATGCTTCCTATCATGCCTATTAGGCACAGGCTCTGGTTCCTGCAAACACAACAGGATGGAAAATCGGTGTACGTTTTGAAAAGGAAATAAAAACTATTTCTTTCCGTTGCTGAAATGATCATATACTTTGAAATTCCAAGAGAATCTAATGAGAAAAAAACAGTCTATGAGAAATAATAGAAAATTTGGCATGTGGCCTCATATAAAATAAATATATAAAAACCAGTGATAGTTTTCTGTATTAATAGTAACCAAATGGAAATTCAGTTGAATAAAACATTCTGTCTGCAACAATAACAAATTATTAAATACTTAAGAATAAACTAATCTGGGGCGCCTGGGTGGCTTAGTTGGTTAAGCGTCCGACTTTCACTCAGGTCATGATCTCACGGTTTGTGGGTTCGAGCCCCGCGTCGGGCTCTGTGCTGACTGCCAGCTCAGAGCCTGGAGCCTGTTTCAGTCTGTGACTCCCTCTCTCTCTGACCCTCCCCTGCTCACGCTGTCTCTCTCTCTGTCTCCTAGAAATAAATTAAAAACAAACATTTAAAAAAAAAAGAATAAACTAATCTGTAAGGACAATACCAGCATAAAAGAAAGGGGGGGAAGCAACATGGGGTCAAAGTTTTTATCTACAGTTGAAACTAAATTGTATTAATTTGAGTGGACTATTGTAATTTACAGTGCTAGTTGTAATCTTCGGAGTGACACAACAAAAAATTTAAAAATATATAGTAAAGGAAACAAGAAAGGAATCAGAACGGTAAACTAGAAAACCTAACACAAAAGAAGGCAGTAAACGAGGAATTGAAAAACAGTAAGAGGGGCACCCGGGTGGCTCAGTCCGCTAAGTTCCTGACTCAGCTCAGGTCATGATCTTGCAGTTCATGAGTTAGAGGCCTGCATTGGGCTCTGTGCTGACAGCCCAGAGCCTGGAGCCTGCTTCAGATTCTGTGTCTCTCTTTATCTCTGCCCTTTCCCTGCTTACACTCTGTCTCTCTCTTTCTCAAAAACAAACATTGAAAATTTTTTTAAATAAAAATGGAAAAAGAAAATAAGGATATCACATATAGAAAACAAATAGCAAAATGTCAGTTCTTTCTTACCAGTGATTATATTAAACAGATTAAACTCTCCAATCAAAAGCAGAGAATGGCAAAATAGATTATAACAAACAAAAATGGTCCAACTATATTCTGTCTACGAAACACTCTCTTTGCATCCAAGAACACAAACAGGTTGAAACAGGAAGGATGGAAAAAGATATTCCAGGCAAATCATACCAAGAGAGCTGGGTAGACATACTAACATCAGACACAGTAGAGTTTAAGACAAAAATTGTATAAAACACAAAAAAGACATTATCTAGTAATAAAAGAGCCAATCTGTCAAGAATATATAATAATTATGGGGGCACCTGGATGGCCCAGTAGGTTAAGCATGTGACTCTTGATTTCAGTTCAGGTCTTCATCTCAGGCCAGTGAGTTCAAGCCCTGCATTGGGCCCTGCACTGGGTGTCAAGCCTCCTTAAGATTCTCTCTTTCTCTCCCTCTGCTCCTCTCCCTGACATGCACAAGGCCTCTCTCTCACTCTCTTTTTCTCTCTCTCAAAAAAATATGTAAGAATTATAAACATATATGCACATAACAAAAGTCCCAAAATACAGGAAGCAAAACCTGAAAGAAGTGAGGGCAGAAATAGAAGTTCAAAAATAATAGTTGGAGATTAATCAGTTGATCAATTAGACAAAAGATAGACAGGGAAAGAGAAGACTTAGACATCACTCTACAGCAACCAGAACTGACAGACACCTAGAGAACACCCTACCCAACACCAGCAAAACACCCAAACTCCTTGAGGGCATGTACAACATTCTTCAGGACAGACCATGTATTTGGCCACAAAACAAGTCTCAATGAATTGAAAAAGGTTGAAATCATATAGAGTATCTTCTTTGACCACATGTAATGAAAATGGAAATAAATATGAATAATAGAATATTAATAAAAATTAATAATAGAAGGAAATCTGAAAAATTCACCACTTTGTAAAAATAAAAACCACACTTTATTTTTTTATATCTTTTTAAAATGTTTATTATTTTTGAGAGAGAGACAGAGATAGAGACAGAGCATGAACAGAGGAAGGGTAGAGAGAGACACATACACACAGAATCCAAAGTAGGCTCCAGACTCTGAGCTGTCAGCACAGACCCTGATGTGTGGCTCAAACTCATGAATGGCAAGATTGTGACCTGAGCTGAAGTTGGATGCTCAACCTACTGAGCCACCCAGGTGCCCCAAAAAACATACTTTAAAAGATAATATTTATTTATTTTGAGAGAAACCGTGCATGCACACGTGAGGGCGGAGGAGGGGCCGAGAGAGAGAGAATCCTAGGCAGGCCACACGTTGTTAGCCCAGAGTCTGAGGCCTGATACGGAGCTCGATCTCACAAACCATGAGATCATGACCTGAGCCGAAATCAAGAGTCAGACACTCAACTGAACTGAACCACCCGGGCAAGTGCCACTAAAAACACACTTCAAAAAAATTTTTTTAATGTTTATTTTTTGAGACATAGAGAGAGACAGAGAGACAGAGCATGAGTGAGTGAGGTGCAGAGAGGAGACAAAGAATCTGAAGCAGGCTCCAGGCTCTGAGCTGTCAGCACAGAGTGCAACGCGGGGCTTGAACTCACGAACCATGAGATCATGACCTGAGCTGAAGTAGGACGCTTAACCGACTGAGGTACCCAGGTGTCCCAAAAAACACACTTTAAAACAACTAATATGGGTCAAGAAGAAGTCCCAAGGAAAATTAGAAAATACTTTTATATGATTAAAAACAAAAACACAACATCCCAAAATGGATGGGATGCAGTAAAAGCAGTGCTCAGAAGGAAATTTATAGCTGTGAATGCCTCCGTTAAAAAAGAAGAAATATTTCAGATCATTGATCTCAGGGTCATGAGTTTGAGCCCCACACTGGGCATACTTTACTTAAATAAATAAACTTTAAAAAAATCTCAAAATTAATAACCTTCCACCACACACACACACACACACACAAACTAGAAAAAGAAGAGCAAACTAAATGCAAAGCAAACAGGATAGAAACAGTAGAGATTAGAGCTAAGATGAACAAAATAGAAAATAAGATAAACAATAGATCAATAAAACCAAAAGTTGATTCTCTAAAAAGACCAATAGAACTGGCAAACCTTTAGACAGACTGAACAAGTGGAAAGAGAAAAAACTCAAATTAGTGAAATCAGGAATGAAAGTGGGGACCTTACAAAATAAAAAAAATCATAAGAGAATCTTATAAACAATTTGCTATGCCAGCAAATTAGATTTCCAAGTAGAAATGTGAAAATTCCTAACCACACACAAAGAACCAAAACTGACTGAAGAAGAAATAGAAAATCTGAATGGGCTTATAACAAGGAAGGAGATTGAATCAATAGTTTAAAATTTTCCAATAAAGAAAAGCCCAGGACCAGCTGACTTCATTGGTGAATTTTATCAAATATTAAAGAAGAACTGATACCATTCCTTCTAACATTCTTCCCAAAAACAGAAGAGAAAGGAATGCTTCCTAACCCATTCCTTGAGGCCAGTACTTCCAAGATACCAACTCCAAAGATACCATAAGAAAGAAACCCCTAAAGACCAATACCAATTACGAGCACATATGCAAAAACTCCAAAAATATTATCAGAAAGTCAAATCCAAAAGCATAGTAAAAGGATTATACACCACCTAATGGAATTTATCTCAGGAATGCGAACAAGGCAGGTGCAACATATGAAAATCAATGTTAATCTATTAAAGGAGAAAAAAAATCACATGATCATGTTGATACAGAAAAAGATTTTGACAAAATCTAATACTCTTTCATGATAAAAAAAAAACCCCAAAACATTCAATATCCTAGGAGTAGAAGACAATCTCTCAACCTGACAAAGGGCAGCTATGGAAAATCCACAAGAGACATTGTTCTTAATGGTGAAAGACTGGAAGTTTTTTCTCTAAGATGAGGAATAAGACACAGATAATCTGTTTTCATCACTGTTATTCAACATTATGCTGGAAGTTTTAATCAAGGCAATTAAGCAAGAAAGAGATCTGAAATGCATCCAAATTGGAAGTAAAATGATCTCTACTTACATATGAAAATCCTAAGGAATCTATCAAAAAATTATTAGATCTAGTAAACTAATTCAGCAAAGTTGCAACATACAAAATAAACACACAAAAACAATTTGTTTTTCTATATGCTAGCCACAGAAAATTTAAAAATGAAATTAAGGAAACAATTATATTTGTAGTAGCATCAAAAAGAATAAAAATAGGGGCGCCTGGGTGGTTCAGTTTGTTAAGCATCTGACTTCAGCTCAGGTCATGATCTCATGGTTCTTGGCTTTGGGCCCTGCATCTGGCTCTCTGCTGTCAGCACAGAGCCGGCTTTAGATCCTCTGTCCCCCCACTCCCCACCCTTTCTCTCTGCACCTGCCCCACTCACCATCTCTCTGTCTCAAAATAAATAAACTTAAAAAATTGTTTAAAAAGAAAAAAATACTTAGAGATAAATTTAACCAAGCAGGTGCAGGACTTGCAGACTTAAATCTATAAAACATTGAAAGAAATTAAAGGAAACCTACGTACAAGGAAAGATTCTGTGTTCATGGGTCAGAAGACTTAATATTCCCCAAATTAACTTACAGATTCAATGCAAACCCTTTAATTCTCACTGTCCTTTTTTACAGAAATGGAAAGCTAATCTTAAAGTTCAGATGGAAATGCCAAGGTGTCAGAATAGCCAAAGTGATCTTGAAAAAGATAAAGTTGGAGGACTCAAACTTCTCAATTTCAAAGCTTACTACAAAGTTACAGTGATCAAGGTAATATGGTACTATCTAGATAAATAGATCAATGGATTAGAATTGAAAGACCAGAAATAAACCTATAGATCTATGTTCAAGTGATTTTTTTTTTAATTTTTAAAGTTTACTTATTTTTTGAGAAAGAGGGAGTGAGAGCAGGAGAAGGGCAGGGAGAGAAGGGGACAGATAATCCAAAGTGGGCTCAGCAGAAAGCCCAACGTGGGGCTCGAACTCAAGAACTGCGAGATCATGACCTGAGCTGAAGTCAGAGGTTTAACTGACTGAGCCACCCAGGCGCCCTATGTTCAAGCGATTTTTCAGTGAGAACACCAAGACTCAAGGGAAAGAATATTCTCTTCAGCAAATGGTGCCTGGACAACTGAGTTACTCCTTGCAAAGTCATGGAGTTGCATTCTTGTCTCACAGCATATACAAATATTAACTCATAATCGATTGAAGTCCTAAAGGTAAGAGATAAATCTATAAAACTCTGAGAAGAAAACATAGGAGTAACAGTTCATGAACTTGGGTTTGGCAGTGGATTCTTAGCTATGGCACCGAAGTGCAAGCAACAGAAGAAAAATAGGTAAATTGGATGTCAACAAAATTAAGAACTTTTGTGCACCAAAGGTCATCATATAAAAAGGGAAAAGAGGGAAAAGACAACCTGAAAAATGGAAGAAAATATTTTCTTTTTTTTTTTTTTTAAATGTTTTATTTATTTCTAGGAGAGAGAGAGACAGACAGACAGCGTGAGCAGGGGAGGGTCAGAGAGAGAGGAAATCACAGAATGAACCAGGCTCCAGGCTCTGAGCTGGCAGTCAGCACAGAGCCCGACGCGGGGCTCGAACCCACGAACCGCGAGATCATGACCTAAGCGAAAGTCGGTCGCTTAACCGACTAAGCCACCCAGGCACCCCTGGAAGAAAATATTTTCAAATAAAATATCTGATAAGGACCTAGGGGTCTAGAACTTATAAAGAAGTTTTACAACTCAACAACAAAAAGACAAAGAAGCCAATTAAAAAATGGTCAGCAGATGTGAATAGACATTTCTTTTTTTTTAATAGACATTTCTCAAAAAAAAAAAAATACAAATGCCCTCAAAGGACATGAAAGACATTCAACATCATTTATCTTAGGGAAATGCAAATTATAACCCCAATGAGATGCTATGATTTAATTTAAAAAAAGCATATAATCAGTGTTGACAAGGATATGGAGGCTGGTGGGAATGTAAAATGTTCTGGCTGTTGTGGAAAACAGTTTGGTTGTTCCTCAAAATTAAACACAGAATTCCCACATGACCCATAAATTCCACTCCTAGGTATATATCTAAAAGAACTGAAAACAGGTGTTCAAACCAATAGTTGTACACAAATGCTTAGAGCAGTACTATTGACAATCACCAAAGAGTAAAAACCACTCAAATTGGCAGATGCCAATTTATGAGTGGATACACAAAATGTGGTATATCGACGCAACAAAATAGTAGTTAGCCACAGAAAAGAATGAAGTAACTGATACATGTTAGAACACGGATGAACCTTGAAAACACTCTAAGTGAAGAAGCCAGTCCTAAAAGGACATTTATTCTCTCATTCCATTTATAGAAAACATCTGGAATAGGCAAATCCATAGAGACTAAAAGCAGATTAGTAGCTGCCAGGGCCTGGGATGACAGAAGGGTAGTGGGAAGTCACTGTGTAATGGATACATGGTTTATTGATGTGCGGGGGGGGGGGGGGGGGTGTGAAATTAGAATTAAAACAAGGCAAGGGATGCCTGGATGGCTCAGTCGTTTAAGTGTCTGGCTACTGATTTCGCCTCAGGTCATGACCTCATGCTCACTCTCACTCTCTCTCAAAATAAATAAATAAATAAACATTAAAAAAAAAAGACCGTATCAAGTTCAAACTAGAAACTGGAGGTAGATTGCGATGATGGTTGTACGATATGGTACATGTACTAAAAGCCACTCAGTTATATGCTTTAAAATGGTTAATGGGTGCCTGGGTGGCTCAGTCAGTTAAGCATACAACTCTTGGTTTTGGCTCAAGTCATGACCTCAGGGTTGTGAGATCAAGCCCATGCTCATGCCGAGCATGGAGCCTGCTTAAGATTCTCTCTATCTATCTACTGCTAATGCTCTCTCTCTAAAAAAATAATAAAATATTTAAAGTGGTTGATTTTATGTTGTATGATTTTTACCTCCATTAACTTAAAAAGATACATAAAACACACAAAAAGTTTTATATTTCCTTAGGTACATGGATGTACTGTGTCTATAAATGCATAACTAATTATCCAGGACACCTCCAAGCTGGGAGTAGTAATTATGTCAAGAAGGATTGCCAAGGGATATTTTATCTTGAAATGTATGAATTAAAAAGAAATTATTTTTAATAGAAAATGTAAGTTAGTCTGTGCATGGTATAAATTCTGGAGGAAGAGCTTTGGAGGCAAAGATTCACTTTCCACCTTATATGTTTCTGCATTATTTTAAATGTTAGAAACAGAGGTACCATTTTTATAATAAGAACAAGAAATTGAGCAAGGAGAAGAGAGCTGGAAGCTGGGGGCCAGAGGGGACTGATGAAATAAAGACCAAAGCTCGTGGTCTGTGATCTTACCTCTTGGCCCCATCTGCTGCCATTTTGCAAATACCTGCAAAAGTGTGAACATAAATGGGGCCAGCAGGGTTTCCCAGGGACTTTGAAGAAGGAGACAAATCCAGGGTATTCTGGCAACAACCCACCCAGGCAGGATGGGGAAGGGGAGAGACTAACAAGGAATAGCAGGATCTGGCACCTTGACCATGGCCACCTGGCCCGGATGGACTGAACCTCAGCGCACTGGCCATGCCCACAGCCTGTGGATCGCTTCTGCAGAATCCACAAAATGGATGGATGCCTGATGCCAGCACCAACAGCTGAGTGCAGTGATGGAGACCTTTGAGAGACTGATACCAGCTCTCTGCTCACCCAGACTGACAATCATTAAAGGAAGCAACAAAGTCTGCTACAGAGGACTTTTCACATGATGGAAAATGCTTGTGTGGCTGACAAGAGAGACAGAACCTCCGAGACACTCCAATGGCCAGAACCATGGCCATGAGGATGAGCGATCACAGGAGGACTCAAATAGACATAAACAGGAGCCAGAGACAGTGCACAGCCCAACAAGCAGTAGGCACCTAGCAAACCCTCATGCAGAAAAATGAATGCTAAAGCGCATGCTGAAGCTAGAGCCACAATGGCCTTCCAGATCCCAAAGGGTTCCCGGCATCTCTGCATCACCTGCGTCTGCACTTCCGGTCCCAACCCTGAATCTGGAATCGCAGCTTTCTGTGAGCTCCCAGGAGACCTGGCTGCACAATTGCATTCTTACACACGGCAGGGCAGATCCAGTTTTTGTGGGACCTGAGGCCTATATAATTTGGAAGGCCTACTTTAAGAAAAGGAATACAAGATTATAGGCTTGAAATTGACATGTGAATAATGAAGGACAAATAAAGAAATCACAACAAATTGTAAATGCTCAAAAGTTGGCAAATACCAAAGCACAGCATCACATATCTATTAGCTCATCTTTCTGCAGCATAACCTTTGATTACTTCTGCATATGATGATTTTGCAATATCACTTTTGGTAGAAACTTGTTTATTATAAATACTCAGGATGCATAAAGTGTGATTTCTCATGCTGACTTACACACTGTTCATAGCAGCTCTGCTAGTTGCTGCACTGAAATCACAGGAATTCTGATCAACTCCCTTTCACAAAATTCACACCAAAATAAGAGAAAAGTATGGCATGTTTATAATGGCCTCACTGCATTAGCAGGTATATTCCCATCAAGACAGAACCTCAGTTTTAATCAGGCATCAGTGAGAACAGAATCTTCTAGTTATGGTTTTACATGTCTAATAACAGGAAGAACTTTCTACAGAGCAGCTTTTATCTCCAAACTTTTTAAACCTTCCTTTTTCTCCCCCGCCCACCTACTTCTGGTGCCTGGCGCTGTAGGACATGTTCATATCACCGTAGCAATGCGTGTCGCTGCATTTTCATACCACCACACAGTAACTGGTAAGAGCCTTCCTGGAAGCCATGTCTAGCAGAATGGCTGGCAAGGATGTATCTATTCCCCGCGGCGACTGTGAACCACATAAATCTGTCTCATTTAACCCAAACTAAGTATGCATATCTCAGCTCTGTTTCTCCTTAGTCATGTCCCAAAAGAGGCTGCAGCCACCACACCACTCAGTAGAAGAGTGACAGAGGGAGACAGACAGGGGGAGACGAGGCCCTCTCCATTGTACTAAAGGGTCTTGTTTTCACAAATTTTACGTGAAATCATACTAGCCTGTGAACGCACTGTTTGGAGGCCCTCCCATGGACTCTGACACTTAAGCTTCTGGAAACCCAACCTGGCTAGGAGTATTCCTAAAGTAAAACCCCTTACTTGAAGGAAAGTTGTGTGAGTCTAGTGCTGCCGCCAGCAGGAACAGAAACAAGTGACTGGAAAGTGTAGAAAGGGCAAGACTTAAGAGGCCAGTTGGGTTTGAGAAATATACTGCAAGCAAGAGATAACCACAGGCACCCAAAATGATGGGAATCAACAAATGAGGGGACTGGTCACTCCATAAGGAGACTTGAGCAAGAGGAGAGGAGAGAGATGTGGCAAAAATGTGGATGGATAGGACCTAATGAGGGGGGAGCCCTCTGTGCAGGTGGGCGGAGTCTAATGAAGGGGGTGACTAACAGTTGAGGGCGGGGCTAAAGACTAGGGTGGCCTAACTGATAGATGAGCAGACTCTGAAGACCAGGGCCATGGACACACAAAATGTGAGTACGGCCCACTCAGAAGGGGTCTGCCTGGCGGATAATGAGCACTGATGAGTGGGAGACTGGAAATAAGATGAATGGGCCTAGAAATGGGACGGCAGGGCCACCTGTGCCAGGCCCCCTTTCTTCCCAGCACCACAGATAGGGACAGAAATGGGGGGATACCCCACTGAGCATCTCCCTGTTCTTCCCTCCCCTGATCAGTTACAGAACGCAGCCATAAAGATTCAGTCATGGTGGCGTGGCAACATGGTGCGCCGGACGTTACTGCACACAGCACTCAGGGCCTGGGTCATCCAGTGCTGGTGGAGGTCGATGCAGGCCAAGATGCTGGAGCAGAGACGGCGCCTGGCACTAAGACTCTACACCTGCCAGGAGTGGGCGGTGGTGAAGGTGCAGGCACAGGTTCGGATGTGGCAGGCTCGCAGACGGTTTCTTCAGGCACGCCAAGCGGCCTGCATCATCCAGTCTCACTGGCGCTGGCATACCAGCCAAACCCGGGGCCTGATCCGGGGCTGCTACGAGGTCAAAGCCAGCCAGCTGGAACTTGACATCGAAATCCTCTTGACCTCGGGCGCTAGAAGAGCCAAGGAGACTGGATCTCTCTTCCAATAAAGACACTTACTGAGCACAGTCTTGCTCTTTGGAAATTAGACCCATAAAAGAGGGATCAGCCCACCCTAGAACAGACTCTGATGCCTCAGCCAGCCTGACCCCAGCTCTCTCCACGAGTAGGGTTAGGCATTGGGCTTTATTTTTCTGTAGCCCCTCCCCAGGCATCTCCATTCAAGGAAGGACACCAGAGAGTCAGGCTGCAGCCAGAGCCAGCTGGGAAGGCCAGGATTCCGCAGTCCTGTGCTAGGCAGGGTCCTCAAGGCCAGTGCAGTGTTTGACAGGGAGCCAGGAAGACAGGGCACCCAGCTGAGCAACAGCAGGACAGGCGCTGTGTCTCAGTGGGGGGTAGTCAGCCAGAGCCAGCCTCTGGGGAAGACCAGGCCAGGAGCCCAGGAGCAGCAGCTGTGCCTGTTGCTTCCACCACCAGGGGCTGACAGACAAGGTTTCCCTTCCCTCTGCTGGCCACTTCCTGGGAGAACCAGGCACTGTGGGGGAGGGGAGAGAGAGCCCAGGAAGGTGGGGCTGAGGAAACAAGCAAAGGGAGTCCGGGGGTGGACAGGGGGAAGGACTTCCCCTATGCCACTGGAAGTCATTGGTTTAGGGAAATGACCTCTAAATGTTACCACATCCTCAAAGTAGCTGTTCTGGCATCCCCCCAAGATCCGCTGTATTTGTTCCAACCCTCCCACAGATGGCCACGCCCCCTGCTGGGCCTGCCTCAAGGGGGAGCTGATGGGCTCTGCCGGCTGAATTTCTTGCTAACTCTCAGCACCCAGGCTCAGCCCTCTGTGTATTCGGCTCTCACAGCCTCTGCTTGGATGCTCAAGGCCTCTCAGATATTTGTCTCTGAACTTGCCTCCCATAAGCCTGAGGCTCGTAACCCTCCCCAGGGGTCTGCAATGGGTGGCCTTACCCGAGAGGTGGGAGGTCCAGCTGAGGAGGTATACAGAAATCAGAGGTCCTCAGGGGCCTTGCTTCCCCTCCCCTCAAGGGTGTGTGTGTGTGTGTGTGTGTGTGTGTGTGTGTTTGGGCTCAGGAGAGGGTGTCCCAGAACAGTCATGGCAGAGGTGGAGATTCAGGGATCAGTCTGACACCCACTGCCTCCAGTAGCTGTTGGTGGCAGTGACGCAGCCAGGTAGCATGCTCTTCCAAAGGAACTGCTTCAGGAGCTTTGGGCACAGCTCTTACCTGCCTGTCTCGCCAGAGCAAGAGGGAGGAGACTCGCCAGGCCTGCATGCTGAATATGGCAGAATTCTGCATGATTATCCCTTTAGGCACCACCCCTGCAGTGAGAGGTGGTTAAAACCCAGGCTGGCAAGGCTTTATGTCTCGGATTCTCAACCTACACTGGACATTGGAATCCCCTGGGACACAAAACATACCAGTGTCTGGGCCCACCCAGAGATCCTGCTTTAACTGGTTTGCGGAGAGACCTGGGCATTGAAATTCAGTGTGCGGCCGCAATTTGGAAACCGCTGAGTTAAGCCCTTCCCAGCCCAGGTAATATAGCCCACTAGGCCTGTGTGGTCCTACCTGGGGATGGTGATGCAGAATTCCAAACTGCTCACCAGGCTCAAGGTAATTAAGGCTTTCCACTCTGTGATGAGCCAAGAATACAAAGTAAAATGGGGATTCAGAGGGAGAGCCCCTTTGGTGGAAAATTCTTGGAAGCAGGAAAACACAGGTAGCTGGGGCTGGGATGGGGAGAGGTTGTTGGGGGGGAAATATGTAGGGCCTCTTGTCCCCAGAGACATGACTCCAGGAATATGGCACCATTCATGTGTGAGCAGTGGAGACTCAGGGACCAGCCCAAAAAAGGCCAAGCTCCATCCAAGGTCTTAAACTACCACCTTGGCTCTAATGGCCTGGGGTCTTGAGAACTGGAGGTGGGCTGGACCTGTGGGTGTTGAGCAACAGAGAGCCTGAGGCAGAAGAAATGAATGAGACAGGATTGGAGTCCACAGAAGGGATCCCCTTTAGCATCTGGGTCTGTGGCTAGAGTTGGCCTGGATCTGTGGAGACACCCACAGCTCCTCAGCAGAGGTGAGGCTGTAGGTGGGGTTTTCAGGGGCAGGCCTCTCAGACCCTTACAGAACATCACAGACCTTCCCTTCTATTCCCCACCATCACTGTGAATTGAGCTGGAGAAGGAACTCTCCCTGAGAATACACTGAAACACTGGAAGTGGGGATGGAGTGTGGGGGGAGGGGGAGATGCTTGTAGCCTTGGGGCAGGAGTGGTCCTAAGCACACTCTGGGGGACTCTGTATCCCCATTCTTGCTCTTTCCCCAAGTGAACTGTGCCCTAAGAGATATTGCCCGAGGCCTGATCAACAAAGAAATATACTGACCTTCAGACTGCCCCAGCATACTGGGTCCCTAAGAAGACGGTTCAGCAAGTAAGGGCCCATCTCCTACTGGTCGCTTCCAGCTCTGAAAAAGGATTCCCAGATGGCATTTCATTCTTGCTCCCAGGATGCCCACCCCATGCTCTCAAGCCCCTCACCTGATACATCTCCGACCTTAGTTCTGATCCCACTATTCAGGGTCTCCATCCTGCCTTGTCTTCTGCTTCTCTCTGTCCCACATGGCAAACCCAAAATGAGATGGCACTGTGCAATTGCAAGATTTACATTACAGCTACAGTAATCAAGATAGTACAGTATTGTTGAAAGAAGAGCTAGATCAATGGAACAGAAGAGAGAGCCCAGAAATAGACTCACACAAATATAGTCAACTGAACTTTGAAAATGGAGCAAAGGCAATCCAATGGGAAGTTTTCTTTCAATAAATGTTGAAAAAATGACATCCACATGCAAAAAAAGTGAATCTAGACACAGACTTTATGCTCTTTACAAAATTAACTCAAAATGGATCACAGGAATGTAATACTCTGACAGCCATGAAAGAATGAATCGATAAGTTGAACCTCATTAAAATAAAAGCTCTGTTCTGCAAAAGACAGCGGTTAAAAGAATGAGAAAAGAAACCACAACCTCAAAGAAAATGTTTGCAAAAGACACAGCTGATAAAGATTTGTTATCTAAAATATACAAATAACCCTGAAAACTTAACAATCTTCATTAAAAATGAAGAAAAGATCGAGCAGACACTTCACCAGAAGAGGTACACATGGCAAATTAGCATATGAAAATATATTCAACACAATGGATTATTAAAGAATTGAAAATTAAAACAATAATGAAATAACCGTACACATCTATTAGGAAGTGAAAAATCCAAAACACTGAGAACACCAAATGCTGGCTAAGATGTGGAGCAACAGGAATGCTCATTCAGTGTTAGTGGGAATGCAAAATGGCATAGCCACTCTGGAGGAGAGTTTGGTGGTTTAATACAGAATTAAACATAAGCTCCCCATATGATCTAGCAATTCAGCTTCTTTGTATTTACTCAAGTAAGTTGAACACTTATGTCTACACAAAAATCTGCATATCAATGTTTACAGCAGTTGTATTCATAATTGTCAAAAGTTGAAAGCAACCAAGAAGACTTTCCAATGGGTAAAGTGATAAACTTACTGCAGTACATCCATACCACGATGGAATATTTAGTGATAAAAAGAAACAAGCTGTCAAGCCACAGAATGACATGGAGGAATCTTAAACTTAAATCTGAAAAGGCAACATATTGCATGATCCCAACTATAAGACATTCTGAAAAAGGCATACTATGGAGACAGTAAATGGTTGGCAGCTGTCTGGTGGAGGGAATGAGGGACGAACAGTAGCATTTTATTCTGTATGATACAATAAATGCAGATACATGAAATTGTCTATTTGTCAAAAACCATAGAACTACACAACACAAAGTGAGCTCTGATGTAAACTATGGGCTTCAGCTAATAATAATGCAGCAGTACTGGTTTGTCTATTGTAATAAATGCACCACGCTAATGCAAGATGTTAATAATAAGTTAAACTGTATGCAGCAGGATGAGGAGCAGGGAGCCCATGGGAACTCTATTTTCTGCTCAAATTTTCCATAAACCTAAAACTGCTCTAAAATGAAAGGCTGTTAATAAAAAATAAAAGGCATAATGACTAGAACAAAAGTACTAAAGCTGTGTGCATTTGTACATAGAAAGTCATAAAGTACTCAAACATCTACTTTAATATTTCACTTAGCATAATACCCTCCAATTCCATCCACATTGCTGCAAACAGCCAAATTTCATTCTTTCTTGTTGCCAAGTACATATTCCATTGTATATATGAACCACATCTTCTTCTTTCTTTTTTTTTTTAAATATTTTTATTTATTTCTAGGAGAGAGAGAGAGAGACAGCATAAGCAGGGGAGGGTCAGAGAGAGAGAGAGGGAGACACAGACTCCGAAACAGGCTCCAGGCTCTGAGCTGGCAGTCAGCACAGAGCCCGATGCGGGGCTTGAACCCACGAACTGCGAGATCATGACCTAAGCGAAAGTCGGACGCTCAACCGACTAAGCCACCCAGGTGCCCCGAACCACATCTTCTTTATCCATTCCTTAGTTGATGGGTGTTTAGGCTCTTTCCATAATTTGGCTATTGTTGAAAGCGCTGCTATAAATATTGGGGTACATGTGCCCCTATGCACCAGCACTCCTGTATCCCCTGGGTAAATTCCTAGCAGTGCTATTGCTGGGTCATAGGGGAGTTCTACTGTTAATTTTTTGAGGAACCGCCACACTATTTTCCAGAGCAGCTATACCAGTTTGCATTCCCACCAACAGTGCAAGAGGGTTGGTTCCCGTTTCTCCACATCCTCGCCAGCATCTATAGTCTCCTGATTTGTTCATTTTTGCCACTCTGACTGGTGTGAGGTGGTATCTCAGTGTAGCTTTGATTTGTATTTCCCTGATGATGACTGATGTTGAGCATCGTTTCATGGTCTTCCTGGAAAAATGTCTATTCATGTCTCCTGCCCATTTCTTCACTGGATTATATATTTGTCAGGTGTGGAGTTTGGTGAGTTCTTTATAGATTTTGGATACTAGCCCTTTATTTGATATGTCATTTGCAAATATCTTTTTCCATTCTGTCAGTTGACTTTTAGTTTTGTTGTTTCCTTTGCTGTGCAGAAGCTTTTTATCTTGATGAGGTCCCAGTAGTTCATTTTTGCTCTTTATTCCCTTGCTTTTGGGGATGTGTCAAGTAAGAAATTGCTGCGGTTGAGGTCTAGGATGTTGTTTCCTGCTTTTTCCTCTAGTGTTTTGATGGTTTCCTGTCTCACATTCAGGTCTTTCATCTATTTTGAGTTTATTTTTGTGTATGGTGTGAGAAAATGATCTAGTTTCATTCTTCTGCATGTTGTTGTCCAGTTCTCGCAGCAGCATCTGTTAAAGAGGCTGTCTTTTTTCCATTGGATACTCTTTCCTGCTTTGTTAAAGATTAGTTGGCCATACATTTGTGGGTCCAATTCTGGGTTCTCTATCCTATCCCATTGATCTATGTGTCTGCTTTTGTGCCAATACCATACTGTCTTGATGATTACAGCTTTAGTAGAGGCTAAATTCTGGGATTGTGATGCCTTCCGCTTTGGTTTTCTTTTTCAATATTACTTTGGCTATTTGGGGTCTTTTGTGGTTCCATATAAATTTTAGGATTGTTTGTTCTAGATTTGAGAAGAACGCCAGTGCAATTTGATTGGGATTGCATTCAATGTGCAGACTGCTTTGGATAGTACTGACATTTTAACAATATTTATTCTTCCAATCCACGAGCATGGAATGTTTTTCCATTTCTTTGTGTCTTCTCCAATTTCTTTCATAAGCTTTCTCTAGTTTTCAGCATACAGATCTTTTACATCTTTGATTAGGTTTATTCCTAGGTATTTTATGGTTCTTGATGCAACTGTAAATGGGATCAGTTTCTTTATTTCTCTTTCTCTTGCTTCATTATTGGTGTATAGAAACGCAAACGATTTCTGTACATTGATTTTATACCCTACAACTTTGTTGAATTCATGTATCAGTTCTAGCACTCTTTTGGTGGTGTCTGTCAGGTATCCATGTAGAGTATCATGTCATTTGCAAAAAGTGAAAGTTTGACTTCATCTTTGCCAATTTTAATGCCTTTTATTTCATTTTATTGTCTGCTGATGCTAGGGCTTCCAACACTATGTTAAAAAACAGTGGTGAGTGGACATCCCTGTCATGTTCTTGATCTTGGGGGGAAAGCTTTCAGTTTTTCCCCATTGAGGATAATATTAGCTGTGGGCTTTTCATAAATGGCTTTTATGATGTTTAAATATGTTCCTTCTATCCTGACTTTCTTGAGGGTTTTATTAAGAAAGAATGCTGTATTTTGTCACATGCTTTTTCTGCTTCTATTGACAGGATCATATGGTTCTTATCTTTATTTTATTAACATAATGTATCACATTGATTGATTTCCAAATATTGAACCAGCCCTGCAGCCCAGGAATGAATCCCACTTGATCATGACGAATAATTCTTTTTTTATGCTGTTGAATTCGATTTGCTAGTATCTTGTTGAGAATTTTTGTATCCGTGTTCATTAGGGATATTGGCCTGTAGTTCTCCTTTTTTGTTGGGTCTCTGGTTTAGGAATCAAAGTAATGCTGGCTTTGTAGAATGAGTCCAGAAGTTTTCCTTCCATTCCTATTTTTTGGAAGGGCTTGAGAAGGATAGGTATTAACTATGCTTTAAATGTCTGGTAGAATTCCCCAGGGAAACCATCTGGCCCCGGACTCTTATTTGTTGGGAGATTTTTGATAACTGATTCACTTTCTTCACTAATTATGGGTCTGTTCAAATTTTCTATTTTTTCCCATTTGAATTTTGGTAGCGTGTGGGTGTTTAGGAATTTGTCCATTTCTTCCAGGTTGTCCAGTTTGTTGGCATTTAATTTTTCATAGTATTCCCTGATAATTGCTTGTATTTCTGAGGGATTGGTTATAATAAATCCATTTTAATTCGTGATTTTATCTATTTGGGTCCTCTCTTTTTTCTTTTTGAGAAGCCTGGCTAGAGATTTGTCAATTTTGTTTGTTTTTTCAAAAAAACAACTCTTAGTTTCATTGATCTGTTCTACTGTTTTTTGTTTGGATCCTATATTATTTATTTCTGCTTTGATCCTTTTTATTTCTCTTCTTCTGCTGGGTTTGGGTTTTTTTTTTTTTTTTTTTTTTTTTTTTTTT